>NC_141873.1:361158819-361786597 GCF_056163025.1 Triticum urartu | reverse complement strand
TTTGCTTTCCGATCTACTATTTGCCTTTGAGATCTATTTTTATTTGCTTTTCAGATCTATATTATCAAAAACCCAAAAATACATCGTTGAATTTTATTTGCCTTTATTTGCATCTATCAATCTATCACAAATTTATCCCGTCAACTTGACAATTTCTGGCACCGTTACCCGAAAGGGATTGACAACCCCTTTTACGCGTCAGGTTGCAAGTATTTGTTCTTTGTGTGCAGGTACTGTTTACATAGTGTTGCGTGGTTCCCATACTGGTTTGATAACCTTGGTTTCATAACTGAGAGAAATACTTACCGTTGTTGTGCTGCATCATCCCTTGCTCTTTGTGGAAATACTGACACAGTCTCAAGCCACTTCAATCTACCATGAGTGAAATCAACCTGAGTATGGTCAGCTCTGTGTTGAAGGAGAATAGGGTGAAGAGAGTTTATCTTCCGTGTTAAGTCACAGCCCGTCCAACCAGACGTAGCCCTTTGGTAGAAGGGTGAACTGGTCTACCAAATCTTTCTATCGCCATCGAGCACCACTGGTTCAATCTACTCTACTGCATTTCCTTTAGCAGTTTACTTTTGTGCTATGTGCCGATAGTTTATCCGATCATTATCTTCTGTTGTTGTTTCATTCACATATGTGGTCACTGTCCTACTTGAGTTGATCTTTGTATTGTATTATGTTAATCTTTGTGCTATTTGTCTTCACCTCGTCCATGTTGTGTCTTGTACTACTACATATGTTTGCATGTTGCATTACTCTCATAGTAGTTAAACTGATCATTTCACATGCTCATATTGTTATCACTGCATTCATCAAAGAATATTCTTTTGACAAAGAAGACTAATTCAGCTCATTTCTTCATTACATTGTTCTGCTGCTGTGATTGGGGTCTGTTTCAAAATATTTGAAAGAATTTTTCAATCTCCCGTTCACCTCCTCTGGTCGATATACTCTCGGCCCTAACAGGAACAATGCATGTTTGATGACAAATCTATGACAACTTCCTCTTATGGCCTTCAAACTTTTCTACCGTTAACATGCACTAATACAACTGTAATGTTAAATTTTGGAAATTTTCAGGGGTCATTTGACCTTTTAAAGACATTTAAGGTATTTACTAGCCATATAATGACAGTAACTCAAATTTAAACTACATGTACATGCAACAAGTAACCATATTGGTTTGAAAATTCATATTTGTGTGTGTGAGTTAATTAATGTCATGTGCAGTTGTAAGTGCATCTAGTGCCACCCCTAGTTGGTTTTGGAGAATTGACGACAAACCTAGTTGAGGGACTAATGTGTTTGTGAGAATTGCAGGATAACACAGGTAGAAGTCCCTCATTGATTCGGTTTTCCTACCAGAGATGACCCCTAAAAATGTATGAAGACATTGATGTCAAAGGTGGTATATGAAGATATTCACATTGAAGACTATGACAAGAGAAGACATCGCATGAAGCCTATGGAGCTCGAAGACTTAGATCTTTCGTAGTTCTTTTTCTTCCTTGTTGAGTCATAGGAACCACCGTACTATTAAGTGGGGTCCAAGAGAACCGGTCAGAATGACTGAAGTGATGCTTAACCAAAACCTATGTCTTCAAGTGAAGACTATGAGAGCGAAACTTGTCCAGAGTCGGACAAGTCAGCTTTGCTGGTAGCCCAAGTAAAGCTGCCACGTGAGTTTGAAATCTGACCGTTGGAACACGTGTCAGTTCCTTATTGACCCAGGGTCATTTCGGACAAATCAGGTCGGGTTGCCTAGTGGATATAAATAGCCCACCCCCTACAACCATAAATGGTTGGCTGCTCAGAGTTAGAGTACGACTTTTGTCGTTTGAGAGCAACCCACCTCGGAGCCTTTGAGAGAGAATTCCTTGCGAGGATAAAGCCCTAACCACCGAGAGCCAAAGAGAATTAGGCATCACTTAAGTCTTCTTGTCTGTGTGATCTGAAGACTTATTACACTTGAGGACTGTGAATCCTCCAGCCGGTTAGGCGTCGCGTTCTGAGCATCCAAGAGACATTGTGGATTGCCGGTGAACGAAGTCTATGAAGGTTTGGGAGTCTACCTTGAAGACTTACCTGAGTGATTGGGTGAGGTCTGTGTGACCTTAGCTCAAGGGGAATACGGTGAGGACTGGGTGTCCTGAGCTGCGTGTTCAGGACTGGGTGTCCGGGACTGTGTGTCCTCAGGTTTAAATACCTAGCCGCCCTAACTAGACGTACAGTTGTCACAGCAACTTGAACTGGTCCAACAAATCATTGTCTTCAATGAGTCACTTGTTTCATCCTTCCCTTCCCTTTACTTATTGTTACTCCTTGTGAAGTCATTGTATGTTTGCACTATCTTTTGTCTTCACTGAGTGACTGCGTGTTCTGTTTGGCTTCATAATATCTTCCTACCTGATCCTTACTACATTGATGCTATTAGTCATTGTGCTCTCACTCCATTGAATACTTGACTATGGGTTGCCTAGTGTAGTCTACCTTCCGCTGCATGGTAATAGGTTTATTTCTATCGTTTGTCTTCGAAACTTCCACGTTGTGAAGACTTTCATAAAAATCGCCTATTCACCCCCCTCTAGTCAATATAACGCACTTTCAATTGGTATCAGAGCAAGGTACTCCCTTGTTCTGTGTGATTCGGTTTAACCACCTGGAGTTTTAGCTATGTCGACTACAGGGATAATCAAAGTCTCCGCTGCGTGCCCCGTCTTCGATGGAACTGAATATCCCTACTAAAAGAATAAGATGCGCATGCATCTAGAAGCCATTAACGTCGACCTATGGTATGTCGTCAAGAACGGCATTCCCAAGGCTGGAGAAGGTGTCACTGCAGCTGATGTCAAGAAGTTCGTTCAACTGGACTCTACTGCCAAGAATATCATCTGTGGTCATCTGACCAAAGGACAGTATGTCCGTGTGAGTGCTTTGGAAACATCTAAGCTAGTCTGGGACTGGCTCTCCAAGGTCAACGAAGGCGTCTCAACCCAAAGAGATTAGAGAATCAGTGTCCTTCGCAACTTCTTCAACCGCTTCAAGAGAAATGACAATGAGAATGTCCAGCTCACGTTTGATCGACTCACTGACATCACGAATGAGCTTCAAGCCCTTGGTGCTACTGAGATCACCAAGCATGAAGTCGTCAAGACACTACTGAGATCACTTGACAGTTTGTTTGACACCCTAGCCCTGATGATTCAAGAACATCCTGATTTCAAGACACTCGATCCGTCTGACATACTTGAGAGGCTCAACACACATGAGTTTCAGCTTTCTGAGAAAAGAGATATCTACGGTCCAAACTATGGGCGAACTCATGCCTTGAAGGCAAAATCTGTCTCCTCATCTGAAGAAGAATCTGACAGCAGTTCTGATGATCCTGAAGACATTGGAAGGGAACTTGCTATGCTTGTGAAGAAGTTCCAAAAATTCACCAAGAATAAAGGTTTCAGAAAGTCTTCCCGATCAAGCTCAAGGAATGATGAAGCTTCTGCTCATGACTACAAGAAGAAAACATGTCACAAGTGCAAGAAACCTGGCCACTTCATCTCTGAGTGTCCGCAGTGGGACAATGAGAACAAAAAGAAGAAGAAGAGCAAGGAATATGACTCTGACGACAAGAAGAAGAAGAAATACTCAAAGTCTTCTTCCAAGTCTTCCTCAAAGTCTTCATCACACAAGAAGAGCTCATCTGGCAAGGCACGTGCGTTTGTTGGCAAGGAAATGGATTCGGAGGAGGAGTCCGCTTCTGAGGAGGCGGAGGTGGAGTCTGAGGAGGAGTCCGATTCTGGCGTTGCAAGTCTGGCTACAGCTTATGTTGCCAAGTCCATCTTCAACATTGAAGACAATGACTTCACCACCGACACCGATGCAAATGACAAACTACTCCGCTCCTACCTACTACTTCATGGCACGCGGTGCCAAGGTAAACACACGCACTACTCACTATCAAACATCTAGTGACGATGACTCTGATTGTGGTTCAAGACCCAGCTACAAAACACTTGCTAAAATTGCAACTGAACAACAGAAAGCCATGGAACATATTCAAAAATTGTTAAGACAAAAGCGATGATCTTTTTGGTGCTGAAATGACTCGATCTGAGTCCTTAATTGAAGACATAAAAAATCTTCACGTTAAGTATGAGGAACTTGAAAGTCGTCATGAAACGCTCTCAACAACTCAAAGGAAGCAAGATCTTGAGAAATTGAGAGCGGCTCATGAAGATCTTCAAAAAGAAAATGAATCACTTCGTGCCAAACAGATCAGTTCCGCTCAGGAAGGATTTGAACCACCATGTCTTAAATGCATTGAGCGTGATAATGCTACTTCTGTTGCTGAATGTTCTACTGCTGCTACTGTTGCAATATCTTCAACTGTTGATGTGGGAACTAACCCCTCTACTAAGGATTCCACTGCTATTGCTGATGAGAATGCTAGGTTGAAGACATTGCTTGAAACAGGGATGTACAAAAGTCTCAAAGGGCATCAGACACTATGTGATGTCCTCAAAAGACAGATCCTGAACCAAAACCCTAGGAAAGAGGGTGTTGGGTTCGTAAGGAAAATGAATGCTGATGGCTCTTACTGGAAACCTGAGCAGTACCCCAAAACCACATGGGTTGCTGCAAAGGAACCTTCAGCAGATCCATCCAATCTATCTGGCTTCACTTGTGCTAACCCCATTGTCATTGATGAATCCTTTGATGCAAACTATAAACTGTTTAAGAATCAGAATGGTGAAGTGTTTGCCAGGTACATTGGTACTAACTGCAGGAATGGACCGCCTATGAAGAAGATCTGGGTTCCGAAAAAGTGTCTGGAGAATCTTCCTGTGAATGTCATCATGACACCACACGTGAAGAAGACAAACCCCAAACCACAGGCTTCATACAGTCCAAAGGCTTCATACAGACAGAGGACTCACCTGAGTCGCACTAGCGCAAATGTTTTGCAGGGAAACCCTACTCAGGCCTATGAATATGAGCGTGGTTCATTTAACCGCCATGTTCATAAGACCAAGAACTACTCTGCTTATTCTTATGAATACTATTGTCCACCTGCAAGACTGTTTGCTAGGGCTCCAAAGCAAAAGTTCTCAGATGCTGCACTTAGACTTATTGCTTCTAAGCCACCCTTGAAGATGTGGGTGGCTAAGAAAGCTTAACTCTCTTTTGCAGGGAAAGGTCTCCAGCAGAAAACCAAAATCGTCTGACGCTATTGCTGGGGACCTTAAACATCTTGTAGGGCGCAAGATCAAATGCCCGAATGGTCTTACTATGTACTTCATTCCTGAATCGCTTGCTACTCTCCCTATTAGTCCTAATCTGGATCTAAGCTTTCATAACACACTGGTTCGTCAAATGTTTTTGCTTCACAATTCTCTTCGTGAAGCCTATCCCCCTAACTGCACTGTAGGGTACGACACCAACGTCTTCAGAATGGATTATTGATAGTGGGTGTACCAATCACATGACTGGCAAAAGAAGCCTTCTTATGGACTCAACCTTACGTCCATCCGACAAGAGTCACATCACATTTGCTGATACTGGTAAAAGTAAGTTATTGGGTCTAGGTAGAGTTGCAATCTCAAGGGATCAACACATGGATAAAGTCATGCTTGTTGAATCCCTTGGCTTCAACTTAATGTCTGTCTCAATGCTTTGCGATTTGAACATGATCGTAATGTTTGGAAAATATCGTTGCCTTGTTCTAATGGAATCTGACAAGTCTCTAGTGTTTGAAGGGTATCAGAAAGATGATTTGTACGTGGTAGATTTCTCAGCAGGACCACAGCTTGCCATATGTCTTCTAGCAAAGGCTTCAGAATGCTGGCTCTGGCATCGGAGGCTAGGGCATGCTGGCATGAGGAACCTCCACACCCTTGCAAATAAGAAGAATGTCATAGGCATCGAGGGCGTCAAGTTCAAGAAAGATCACTTATGCGGTGCCTGTGAAGCAGGAAAGATGACGAGGGCCAAACATCCCTCGAAGACAATCATGACAACTACTCGACCCTTCGAACTGCTCCACATGGATCTTTTCGGTCCCACTCATTACTCAACTCTTACTACTACTGCTTGTCTCTATGGCTTCGTCATTGTTGATGATTATTCTAGGTATACTTGGGTGCACATAATCCTCTACAAGACTGAAGTCCAGGATGTCTTCAGACGCTTCGCCAATCGAGCAATGAACAACTATGGCGCCAAGATAAAGCACATCAGAAGTGACAATGGCACTGAATTCAAGAACACTGGCCTTGATACATATCTTGATACTTTGGGCATCACACATGAATTCTCAGCTCCGTACACGCCACAGCAGAATGGCGTCGTCGAACGCAAGAACAGAACACTCATTGAGATGGCCAGAACGATGCTAGATGAATACAAGACTCCAAGAAAATTCTGGCCTGAAGCCATTGATACTGCATGCCATACAATCAATCGTGTTTATCTTCACAAGCTTCTGAACAAGACATCTTATGAGCTCCATACTGGCAAGAAGCCAAATGTTAGTTACTTCAGAGTATTTGGCGCCAGGTGCTGGATCAAGGATCCACATCACACTTCAAAATTTGCACCAAAAGCACATGAGGGTTTTATGCTTGGATATGGAAAGGATTCGCACTCCTACAGAGTCTTCAATCTCTTTCATTATAAAGTGGTTGAAACAGTGGATGTGCGGTTTGATGAGACTAACGGTTCACAAAGAGAGCACCTCCCAAATGTGCTAGATGAAGTTCCATCCAGCGAATCAATCAAGCTAATGGGAACTGGAGAAATCATACCCTTTGAAGCTCAACCTGAAGAGGAACTTATCATCTCCGCACCTGATCAACCTGAAGACAATGCTCAGCCTGAAGACAATCCCACTAACAATGACAATGATCAGCAAGAGCAAAATCTGCGCCCTGTACATCCTCGTGTTGCCAATGAAGTGCAGATTGAGAGAATAATTGATAGCATCAATGCACCTGGTCCCCTCACTCGTTCAAGGGCAACTCAGCTAGCAAATTTCTATGGGCACTTCGCATTCGTCTCAATAACAGAACCCAAGAAAGTTGAAGAAGCCTTCATGGAGCCTGAATGGATTCAAGCTATGCAAGAAGAGCTTCAACAGTTTGAGCTGAATAATGTATGGGAACTGGTTAAGCGTCCTGATCCTCGGAAGCACAACATAATAGGCACCAAATGGATATACCGCAACAAGCAAGATGAGCATGGTCAAGTTGTCAGAAACAAAGCTCGTCTCGTTGCTCAAGGATATACTCAAGTGGAAGGCATTGACTTCGATGAAACATTTGCTCCTGTGGCTAGACTTGAAGCCATACGCATACTGCTGGACTATGCAAATCATCATAACATACTTCTATATCAAATGGATGTGAAGAGCGCCTTTCTCAATGGCAAGATTGAAGAAGAAGTGTATGTTGCACAACCGCCTGGCTTTGAAGATCCAAAACATCCTGACATGGTATACAAGCTCAACAAGGCACTGTATGGCCTCAAACAAGACCCTCGGGCTTGGTATGACACACTCAAATACTTCCTGACGAGCAAAGGCTTCATACCTGGTTCCCTCGACCCCACTCTCTTCATGAAGACATATGATGGTGAATTGTTCGTGTGCCAAATATATGTGGATGACATCATCTTCGGCTGCACCAATCAGAAGTACAGTGAAGAGTTTGGATATATGATGCAAGAGCAATATCAGATGTCCATGATGGGAGAGCTGAAGTTCTTCCTCGGTCTTCAAATACGACAGCAACGCAACGGCATCTTCATATCTCAAGAGAAGTATCTCAAAGATTGCCTGAAGAAGTTCGGTATGCAAGATTGCAAAGGCTTCACGACGCCAATGCCATCCAAACATCATCTGGGTCCCGACGACAATGGTAAAGAGTTCGATCAAAAGGTATACCACTCCATGATTGGTTCTTTGCTTTATTTATGTGCATCTAGGCCAGATATTATGCTTAGTGTTTGCATGTGTGCTCGATTTCAAGCGGCACCAAAGGAGTCGCATCACTTAGCTGTGAAGCGAATTCTTCGATATTTGGCTCACACACCAACTCTAGGATTATGGTATCCAAAGGGCTCAGAGTTTGATCTGGTTGGATTCTCGGATGCTGATTATGCTGGTGACAAGGTGGATCGCAAGTCTACATCAGGCACATGTCATTTTCTGGGACGATCACTTGTATGTTGGTCTTCAAAGAAGCAGAACTGTGTATCTCTCTCCACTGCTGAATCTGAATACATTGCTGCTGGATCTTGCTGCGCTCAGCTTCTGTGGATGAAGCAAACACTCAAGGACTATGGCATTCATCTGAAGCAAGTGCCACTCTACTGCGACAACGAAAGCGCCATCAAGATTGCCAACAACCCAGTTCAGCACCCGAAGACAAAGCACATTGAAATTCGTCATCACTTTCTCAAAGACCATGTTGTGAAGGAAGACATTGACATCATACACGTCAACACTGAAGAGCAACTGGCAGATATCTTCACCAAGCCCTTGGATGAGAAGAGATTTTGCAAGTTACGGTGTGAGCTAAATATCTTGGAAGCCTCAAATGTCCTGTGATCAGGCACACATCCTAACACTCATGCATATTGATGACTTAGATGTGCAAGACACGAAGTAAAGTATATCTTCAATCAATGAAGACATACATTCTAAGTGTGAATACATTAATGTGGAATTTGACTTCGGAGCGCCACGATAATTGTGCGCCGTGTCTGGGTCTAATACTTCCTATACGGTGGGTAACGCCACCACCAAATGTTCTGTTTGAAGTGTTTCACTCGTGGTGTTACATTTGCTATGTCTTCGCATTTGGTTTGGCTTCAATTTCAACATGTCTTCATGATTATCTTCACTATGTTGAATATATATATACTAGTGTTCTGTCCTCTACAGCATTCACTTATAGCTATGTCTTCTTGTTGAATCTTTTGAAATAAGTGAATGTGATCAGACCCTAACCTCTCTATGCTTTCTATCTCAAACTCTATCTCTCCAAGTCATATGCATTCTATTGAAACTGTTAAATGTCTTCTCTGCGTCCTTGTCAGCAGAAGATACAGAGACAAACATTAAGTCCGTTTTCAATGCTCATTCCTTCACCTGAAACCCGGAGAAGTGGGAACGACCACCCGACAATCCAGGCGTGCGTGGGACATGGAACAACCCCTGATATGCTGCATGATGGCCACGTGTTCCTCAGATGTGAATCGCTAGGGGCACCTATGTAATAACGCAGCGCCGCCCCTGTACCTATAAATACACACCTCACCGCAATCATTATATCTTCTTCCACTCTCGCACGAACCCTAGCGCCACCGCTAGCGCTCGACGACGCCGGCGACGAAGCGCTTCGCTGCCGCAACCTCTCCGACGCCGTCTTCACGCCGATCGCGGACATCGTCTTCTCCGCCGTCGTCGTAGGTGTCCTCCGTTGCCAAGTTAGGGCACGGACGATCGAACTGCTCGGCCTCCTCTTCCACTCCGTCTAGCAGTTCTTCGTGTGGTAAATAAAACTTCCTTTTTACAGCCCCCTTGATCCTATAGCTTCGTCACTTTCTACCACAAGCAGTTTCTGTTCACACAAGTTGGATCTCTTACATACTGCATCTCATAATATGCCTAGTATATTCACTTGTATTTCACAAAGTAGTTAGATTCCTCACTTGTACTGATCCATTGATTCGTACAAATCTGGAACCAACTCCTTATCTATGAGTGAATGTCTTCACACGATGAGGTCAATGTCTTCTAAACTGATTTATCTTCAAAATCTTCTGAGAATGCATATGACCTCTTCCCCTTCCCTCGCACCTTAATGCTGTCACAAGTACATGTCCGTGGGAGAATACCTTGGTTCTCATAGTCTGCATTCATTTGCAGAATACTTACAGCATCACATAAATTCTCCCGAAGCCAGTTCCTGTTTGTCCAGCAAGCGAAAACCTTTGAAGCCTTTGAATGTATTGAAGCCTTTCAGTTTAAAGTTCATGGCTTCAGAGAAATCAGCAAGGAAGGGTGGCAGAAAGCGTCGAGGAGAAACATCGAGAGATCTGCCCGATGACCTCTCAGAGCTGTACAAGACAGATCCTGAAGAGGATTACAATCAGCGCAAGACACGAATCCAATGGATTCAACGCTATTGGGCAGAACAGTGGTTCAAGTACAGATTTGTGACAAAGGAATATGCTGAAAAGAATGCCATCAAGCGACCATGGGGAGACATCCTCTACAAAAATCTTCAACCCAGGACCAGAGATGAAGCCATTGAACAAGGCTTCTATCCCTGCATGGTCCGTGGGCCATAGCCTGCAGATGCACACTCATCATCACTACTATGGTGTCGTGACGACATTCTGTTCAAGCGCAACTTCCAGTTTGCCCAGAACTCAGCAAAGCAGAACAAGAAGTCATTGGGACTAGACTTCAACCCTGGTCCTTCTGCTCCAAGGGCTGACGGCACACGAGATGCAGAACCCAATGTCGTCGGTCCTTTCTACAACCTTGAAGGTCTCATCACCCATATCTTGGTTCAAGGGACAGCCGTGAATGAGCCTGCAGATGACGCTGAATCAGATGAAGCGCCTGCAGCGCCGAAGCCAAAGAAACTGAAGCAGCCAAAAGCTTCAAAGCCTGCCTCAGCACCAAAAATCTCCCGAGCGAAGCCATTGGCCACTGCACCTCCTGAAGACAGTGTGCAGCCTGAAGATCTATCACGCATCTCCAAGCCCCAGAAGGTCAAGATGCCTCTGCCACACACCGGCCAAGAGGTGACAGCTGCTGCCATTCTGCGCAACGATGCCATTGATCTGTCCAGTGATGAAGATCTTGCAGATGACGCTCTTGAGCAACTCATCAAGAGCAAAGAAGAAGCAAAAATCTTCAATGATCTGCCTCTCTTTGACATGACAATCATCCACAACTTCATTGATGAGTGGTTTGACATGCCAAACATCAGCTTCGAAGATCTGCAACTACCCATTGGCCTCAGTGTCGCCTTCCATGGCGCCATTGCTTCAGAGCTAGCTCTCGCTCAGCGCATCGTCGAACTGAAGCAAAAGATTGACTATGAAAAGGCTCAGTTCAAGAAGCATATGGCCAAGCTCAGCATGCAAGAGTTGAAAAACCTCAAGATTATGCTGCACGAGCTCAAAGAAGCCTTTCTCAAGAAACGCGCAGAAGCTCAGGGTTCTCGGGGGCGCATGAAGAGCCTGGCTGACAAGTGTGTGCAAGGCTACAACGAGGCTGAGAAGCGCAAGGCCCTTGGGCGTCCGGGCATTGATCCCAGGATGGCTGCTAAGCAGAAGAAGAAGCCCATTGTGGCCGAACCCAACGCACCAAGGCCGGAAGCAGATCCCATTGTCTTCCCAACGAGCATGACTGGCTCGAAGCCAAAGGCCTGGTCAACTGCTTCAGAGCTAAAAAAGACGAGGACTGCTGAGGCTGAAGCCAGGAAGAGGAAACATCCTGAAGCCTCTGCTACTGCCCCCTCCAAGAAGAAGAGGAAGACCAAGAAGGAACGGGCTGCTCCCATGGAGCCTTTGATTGTTGACCCATTTCCATGGTTCGTCCTGATGCTGAACCTCAAGAGCGCCAACTGACAATCCATGAGCCTGCTTACACAGAGGCTCATGAAGCTGAAGACTTTCCAGCAGCTGATCCCATCGCTGCTGAAGACATTGGTCATCATGACAATGTTGAAGATGATGCAGTCCTTCCTCAGCTCGAGCACCAACAGGTATCATCGCCTGTGCTAACGCACAGCGAACTCATCAGCATTGATCGTCCTCTGACACCAATTGCTCAGGATGCTTCATGGGCTGATCGCCCACAAGAGGAAGAAGACTTTGAGGCCCAGCCAACTTCAACTCCACAGGCGTCGCCAGCGTTGCGCAGGCTTCGCAAAGGACCAAGGCCTCCAGTCTCTGAATCTGAAGCTAAAGTTGCTGAAGACATTCCGGCTGCATCAGCCGATGAAGAAGAAGCCCCACAAGCTGCTACTCCCCTGTCCCACCAAGAAGCTGTTCTCGAGGAGAACGTGACTGTGACCGACCCTCCAGCTCGTCAAGTGGAGGTTGAAAATCTTGAGGCTGCCACCACAACACCAATGAAGCCACTGACGCTGTCATGGCTGAAGCTAATGTGGAGCCTTCACCAACCCAAGCACCAGAAGTCGCGAAGCCACTGATCCCACTGCTTCTGTTCCTGCGCCTGCTGCTGGTCCTCAGTTCGACTATCATGTCGAGCACAGGCCTCAGGTACAGAAGCCAATCCCAAGATTGCCCAGGTTTCCAAGTCCTGCATCAGCACCTGGATCCTTTAATGTCAATGGCTTCAGAGCAGACAACAAATTCTTCAATAGCTCCAGGAACCCCTACTCAAGGGAAAGAATATCATCTGATCGGTTCTGGAGCTATCCGCAGCGAAGCTATTACTCCTGCATTCTATACAATCAAGGTCGCATCTTCCCACACAAGCGTCTTGACATTGAAGCAATAGCTGGTCTGCCCTGTCTGGAAGAAGCTCTGGATTGCTTCAAGGAGGTTGGATTGCGGCCGTTCGTCAGCGATCAAGAGCATTGGAATGAAGAGTTGCTGCTCCAATTCTATGCCACACTTCACATCCGCGGGTACAACAGAGATCCGAAGACTTGGGTCCTGGAGTGGATGACAGGAAACGTTCATCACGAAGCCAAAGCCTTTGACATCATTGAGCTCACTGGTCTACCCACTCCTGGCGATCTCTACGAATTTGGCTGTCAACTTCACAGTGAAGCTATGGAGAGCATCTTTCAGAAGCCTGAACCTACCATGAGTCAGATGCTCAGTATGATGAAGCCATTGCCCCAAGATGCTGCATATCCCAAAGAGTTCTTTGTTGAAGACCTAGAGTATCTGCCAAGGACTATTTATCACATCATACGGCGAACTCTCTGGCCCATCAAAGGACACTCTTGTTGGGGAACGTAGCAGAAATTCAAAATTTTCCTACGTGTCACCAAGATCTATCTATGGAGAGACCAGCAACGAGGGGAAGGAGAGTGCATCTACATACCCTTGTAGATCGCTAAGCGGAAGCGTTCAAGCGAACGGGGTTGATGGAGTCGTACTCGTCGTGATCCAAATCACCGATGATCAAGTGTCGAACGCACGGCACCTCTGCGTTCAACACACGTACAGCCCGGTGACGTCTCCCATGCCTTGATCCAGCAAGGAGAGAGGGAGAGGTTGAGGAATACTCCATCCAGCAGCAGCACAACGGCGTGGTGGTGGTGGAGGAGCGTGGCAATCCTGCAGGGCTTCGCCAAGCACCACGGGAGAGGAGAAGTACTTGGGAGAGAGGAGAGGGCTGCACAAAAGGCAAAGGGGTGTCTAAAGAGGCCCTCCTACCATCACTATATATAGGGAGCCCAAGGGGGGGTGCGCCAGCCCTAGGAGATCCAATCTCCTAGGGGGCGGCGGCCAGGGGAGGTTTCCCTCCCCCCCAAGGCACCTAGGAGGTGCCTTCCCTCCTTGGGACTCTTCCTTAGGGTTCCCCCTTCACCCTAGGCGCATGGGCCCTAGGGGAAAGTGGCGCCCCAGCCCACTTTGGGCTGGATCCCTTCCCACTTCAGCCCATGGGACCCTCCGGGATAGGTGGCCCCACCCGGTGGGCCCCCGGGACCCTTCTGGTGGTCCCGGTACAATACCGATGACCCCGAAACTTGTCCCGATGGCCGAAATAGGACTTCCTATATATTAATCTTTACCTCCGGACCATTCCGGAACTCCTCGTGACGTCCGGGATCTCATCCGGGACTCCGAACAACATTCGGTAACCACATACAAGCTTCCTTTATAACCCTAGCGTCATCGAACCTTAAGTGTGTAGACCCTACGGGTTCGGGAGACATGCAGACATGACCGAGACGTTCTCCGGTCGATAACCAACAGCGGGATCTGGATACCCATGTTGGCTCCCACATGTTCCACGATGATCTCATCGGATGAACCACGATGTCAAGGACTTAATCAACCCCGTATACAATTCCCTTTGTCTATCGGTATGTTACTTGCCCGAGATTCAATCGTCAGAATCCAATACCTAGTTCAATCTTGTTACCGGCAAGTCTCTTTACTCGTTCCATAACACATCATCCCGTGATCAAATCTTTGGTCACATTGCGCATATGATGATGTCCTACCGAGTGGGACCAGAGATACCTCTCCGCTTACACAGAGTGACAAATCCCAGTCTCGATTCGTGCCAACCCAACAGACACTTTCGGAGATACCTGTAATGCACCTTTATAGTCACCCAGTTCCGTTGTGACGTTTGATACACCCAAAGCATTCCTACGGTATCCAGGAGTTGCACAATCTCATGGTCTAAGGAAATGATACTTGACATTAGAAAAGCTTTAGCATACGAACTACATGATCTTTGTGCTAGGCTTAGGATTGGGTCTTGTCCATCACATCATTCTCCTAATGATGTGATCCCGTTATCAACGACATCCAATGTCCATGGTCAGGAAACCGTAACCATCTATTGATCAACGAGCTAGTCAACTAGAGGCTCACTAGGGACATGGTGTTGTCTATGTATCCACACATGTATCTGAGTTTCCTATCAATACAATTATAGCATGGATAATAAACGATTATCATGAACAAGGAAATATAATAATAATCAATTTATTATTGCCTCTAGGGCATATTTCCAACAGTCTCCCACTTGCACTAGAGTCAATAATCTAGTTCACATTGCCATGTGATTAACACTCACAGGTCGCATCGCCATGTGACCAACATCCAAAGAGTTTACTAGAGTCAATAATCTAGTTCACATCACTAGGTGATTAACACTCAATGAGTTCTGGGTTTGATCATGTTGCTTGTGAGAGAGGTTTTAGTCAACGGGTCTGAACCTTTCAGATTCGTGTGCGCTTTACAAATCTCTATGTCATCTCCTAGATGCAGCTATCACGCTCTATTTGGAGTTATTCCAAATAACTGTTCTACTTGGAGCTATTCTAAATTGTTGCTCCATTATACGTATCCGGTATCTCTACTCAGAGCTATCCGGATAGGTGTTAAGCTTGCATCGACGTAACCCTTTACGACGAACTCTTTTACCACCTCCATAATCGAGAAAATTCCTTAGTCCACTAGTTACTAAGGATAACTTTGACCGCTGTCCTGTGATCCATTCTTGGATCACACTTGTACCCCTTGACTGACTCATGGCAAGGCACACTTCAGGTGCGGTACACAGCATAGCATACTGTAGAGCCTATGTCTTAAGCATAGGGGACGACCTTCGTCCTTTCTCTCTATTCTGCCGTGGTCGAGCTTTAAGTCTTAACTTCATACCTTACAACTCAGGCAATAACTCCTTCTTTGACTGATCCATCTTGAACAACTTCAAGATCATGTCAAGGTATGTGCTCATTTGAAAGTACCATTAAGCGTTTTGATCTATCCTTATAGATCTTGATGCTCAATGTTCAAGTAGCTTAATCCAGGCTTTCCATTGAAAAATACTTTCCAAATAACCCTACATGCTTTCTAGAAATTCTACATCATTTCCGATCAACAACATGTTAACAACACATACTCATCGGAAATTCTATAGTGCTCCCACTCACTTCTTTGGAAATACAAGTTTCTCATAAACTTTGTATACACCCAAATCTTTGATCATCTCATCAAAGCATACATTCCAACTCCGAGATGCTTACTCCAGTCCTTAGAAGGATTGCTAGAGCTTTGCATACTTATTAGCATCTTTCAGGATTGACAAAACCTTCCGGTTGTATCACATACAACCTTTCCTCAAGAAAATCGTCGAGGAAACAATGTTTGACATCCTATCTGCAAGATTTCATAAATAATGCAGTGACTGCTAATATAATTCCAACAGACTCTTAGCATCGCTACGAGTGAGAAAGTCTCATCGTAGTCAACTCCTTGAACTTGTCGGGAAACACCTTAACAACAAGTCGAGCTTTCTCAATGGTGACACTTACCATCATTGTCCGTCTTACGACCATCTGTACCTGACAGCCTTACGACCATCAAGTAGTTCTTCCAAAGTCTACACTTTGTTTTCATACATGGATGCTCTCTCGGATTTTTATGGCCTCGAGCCGTTTATCGGAATCCGGGCCCACCATCGCTTCTCCATAGCTCGTAGGTTCATTGTTGTCTAGCAACATGACTTCCAAGACAGGGTTACGTACCACTCTGAAGTAGTACGCATCCTTGTCATCCTATGATGTTTGGGAGTAATTTGATCCGAAGTCTCATGATCAATATCATAAGCTTCCACTTCAATTGGTGTAGGTGCCACAGGAACAACTCTTTGTGCCCTGCTATACACTAGTTGAAGAGACGGTTCAATAACCTCATCAAGTCTCCACCATCCTCCCACTCAATTCTTTCGAGAGAAACTTTTCCTCATGAAAGGACCCGATTCTAGAAACAATCCCTTATTGCTTTCGGATCTGAGACTGGAGGTATACCCAACTGTTTTGGGTGTCCTATGAAGATGCATTTATCCGCTTTGGGTTCGAGCTTATCAGCCTGAAACCTTTTCATATAAGCGTCGCAGCCCCAAACTTTTAAGAAATGACAGCTTAGGTTTCTCTAAACCATAGTTCATACGGTGTCACCTCATCGGAATTACGTGGTGCCCCCTTTTAAAGTGAATGTGGTTGTCTCTAATGCCTAACCCATAAACTATTGTGGTAATTCGATAAGAGACATCATGGTATGCATCATATCCAATAGGGTGCAGTTATGATGTTCGGACACACCGTCACACTATGGTGTTCCAGGCTGTATTAGTTGTGAAACAATTTCCACAATGTCTTAATTCTGTGCCAAACTCGTAATTCAGATATTCATCTCTATGATCATATCATAGATCTTTTATCCTCTTGTCACGACGATCTTTCAACTTCACCCTGAAATTACTTGAACCTTTCAATAATTCAGACTCGTGATTCATCAAGTAAATATACTCAACATCTACTCAAATCATCTGTGAAGTAAGAACATAACGATATCCACTACATGCCTCAGCACTCATTGGACTGCACACATCAAAAATGTATTACTTCCAACAAGTTGCTTTCTTGTTCCATTTTACTGAAAATGAGGCTTTCAGTCATCTTGCCCATGTGGTATGATTTGCATGTCTCAAGTGATTCAAAATCAAGCGAGTACAAAACGGTCCATTTGCATGGAGTTTCTTCATGCATACACACCAATAGACATGGTTCGCATGTCTCAAACTTTTCAAAAATGAGTGAGTCCAAAGATCCATCAACATGGAGCTTCTTCATGCGTTTTATACCGATATGACTTACGTGGCTGTGCCACAAGTAGGTGGTACTATCATTACTATCTTTTTGCATGAACATGTGTATCACTACGATCGAGATTCAATAAACCATTCATTTTAGGTGTAAGACCATTGAAGGTATTATTCAAATAAACAGAGTAACCATTATTCTCCTTAAATGAATAACCGTATTGCGATAGACATAATCCAATCATGTCTATGCTCAACACAAACACCAATCTCGATGGTAGAAGGAGCGTACGATATTTGATTATATCAACATTGGAAACACTTCCAACACATATCATCAGCTCACCTTTAGCTAGTCTCCGTTTATTCCGTAGCTTTTATTTCGAGTTACTAACACTTAGCAACCGAACCGGTATCTAATACCCTGGTGCTACTAGGAGTACTAGTAAAGTACACATCAACACAATGTATATCCAATATACTTCTATCGACCTTGCCAGCCTTCTAATCTACCAAGTATCTAGGGTAATTCTGCTCCAGTGGCTGTTCCCCTTATTACAGAAGCACTTAGTCTCGGGTTTGGGTTCAACCTTGGGTTTCTTCACTAGAGCAGCAGCTGAATTGCCGTTTCATGAAGTATCCCTTTGTTCCCTTGCCCTTCTTGAAACTAGTGGTTTCACCAACCATCAACAATTGATGCTCCTTCTTGATTTCTACTTTCGCAGTGTGAAACATCGCAAATATCTCAAGGATCATCATATATGTCCCTAATATATCATAGTTCATCAGGAAGCTCTAGCAGCTTGGTGGTAATGACTTCGGAGAAACATCACTATCTTATCTGGAAGATTAACTCCCACTCGATTCAAATGATTGTTGTACTCAGACAATCTGAGCACAAGCTCAACAATTGAGCTTTTCTCCCTTAGTTTGCAGGCTAAGAAAATCGTCGGAGGTCTTATACCTCTTGACGTGGGCACGAGCTTGAAATCCCAATTCCGGCCCTCAAAACATCTCATATGTTTCGCGACGTTTCAAAACGTCTTTGGTGCCTCAACTCTAAACCGTTTAACTGAACTATCATGTAGTTATCAAAATGTGTATGTCAGATGTTCGCAACATCCACAGACAACGTTCGAGGTTCAGCACACTGAGCGGTGCATTAAGGACATAAGCCTTCTATGAAGCAATGAGGACAATCCTCAGTTTACGGACCTAGTCCGCATAATTGCTACTATCAACTTTCAACTAATTTTTCTCTAGGAACATATCTAAACAGTAGAACTGAAAACGCGAGCTACGACATAATTTGCAAAATCCTTTTTGACTATGCTCAGGATAATTAAGTTCATCTTATGAACTCCCACTTAGATAGACATCCCTCTAGTCATCTAAGTGATTACATGATCCGAGTCAACTAGGCTGTGTCCGATCTGTGCGTGAGACGGACTAGTCAACGTCGGTGAACATCTTCATGTTGATCGTATCTTCTATATGACTCATGCTCGACCTTTCGGTCTTCTGTGTTCCGAGGCCATGTCTGTACATGCTAGGCTCGTCAAGTTAACCCTAAGTGTTTTTGCATGTGTAAAACTGTCTTACACCCGTTGTATGTGAACGTAAGGATCCATCACACCCGATTAACACGTGGTGCTTAGAAACGACGAACTGTAGCAACGGTGCACAGTTAGGGGAGAACACTTCTTGAAATTGTTGTAAGGGATCATCTTATTTACTACCGTCGTTCTAAGCAAATAAGATGTATAAACATGATAAACATCACATGCAATCAAATAGTGACATGATATGGCCAATATCATATTGCTCCTTTTGATCTCCATCTTCGGGGCTCCATGATCATCATCATCACCGGCATGACACCATGATCTCCATCATCGTGTCTTCTTGAAGTTGTCTCGTCATTGACATGCAAGTCGTGATTCCCTTGACAAGAACATGATCAATCTCATACATCACATATATCATTCATCACATCCTATTGGCCATATCACATCACATAGTATACCCTGCAAAAACAAGTTAGACGTCCTCTAATTGTTGTTTGCATGTTTTACGTGGCTGCTATGGGTTTCTAGCAAGAACGTTTCTTACCTACGCAAAGACCACAACGTGATATGCCAATTGCTATTTACCCTTCATAAGGACCCTGTTCATCGAATCCGATCCGACTAAAGTGGGAGAGACAGACACCCGCCAGCCACCTTATGCAACTAGTGCATGTTTGTCGGTGGAACCGGTCTCACGTAAGAGTACGTGTAAGGTTGGTCCGGGCCGCTTCATCCCACGATGCCGCCGAATCAAGATAAGACTAGTAACGGCAAGCATATTGAACAAAATCAACGCCCACAACTACTTTGTGTTCTACTCGTGCATAGAATCTACGCAATAGACCTAGCTCATGATGCCACTGTTGGGGAACGTAGCAGAAATTCAAAATTTTCCTACGTGTCACCAAGATCTATCTATGGAGAGACCAGCAATGAGGGGAAGGAGAATGCATCTACATACCCTTGTAGATCGCTAAGCAGAAGCGTTCAAGTGAACGGGGTTGATGAAGTCGTACTCGTCGTGATCCAAATCACCGATGATCAAGTGCCGAACGCACGACACCTCCGCGTTCAACACACGTACAGCCCGGTGACGTCTCACATGCCTTGATCCAGCAAGGAGAGAGGGAGAGGTTGAGGAAGACTCCATCCAGCAGCAGCACAACGGCGTGGTGGTGGTGGAGGAGCGTGGCAATCCTGCAGGGCTTCGCCAAGCACCACGGGAGAGGAGAAGTACTTGGGAGAGAGGAGAGGGCTGCACAAAAGGCAAAGGGGTGTCTAAAGAGGCCCTCCTACCCTCACTATATATAGGGAGCCCAAGGGGGGGTGCGCCAGCCCTAGGAGATCCAATCTCCTAGGGGGCGGCGGCCAGGGGAGGTTTCCCTCCCCCCCAAGGCACCTAGGAGGTGCCTTCCCTCCTTGGGACTCTTCCTTAGGGTTCCCCCTTCACCCTAGGCGCATGGGCCCTAGGGGAAAGTGGCGCCCCAGCCCACTTTGGGCTGGATCCCTTCCCACTTCAGCCCATGGGACCCTCCGGGATAGGTGGCCCCACCCGGTGGGCCCCCGGGACCCTTCCGGTGGTCCCGGTACAATACCGATGACCCCGAAACTTGTCCCGATGGCCGAAATAGGACTTCCTATATATTAATCTTTACCTCCGGACCATTCCGAAACTCCTCGTGACGTCCGGGATCTCATCCGGGACTCCGAACAACATTCGGTAACCACATACAAGCTTCCTTTATAACCCTAGCGTCATCGAACCTTAAGTGTGTAGACCCTACGGGTTCGGGAGACATGCAGACATGACCGAGACGTTCTCCGGTCGATAACCAACAGCGGGATCTGGATACCCATGTTGGCTCCCACATGTTCCACGATGATCTCATCGGATGAACCACGATGTCAAGGACTTAATCAACCCCGTATACAATTCCCTTTGTCTATCGGTATGTTACTTGCCCGAGATTCGATCGTCGGAATCCAATACCTAGTTCAATCTCGTTACCGGCAAGTCTCTTTACTCGTTCCATAACACATCATCCCGTGATCAACTCTTTGGTCACATTGCGCATATGATGATGTCCTACCGAGTGGGCCCAGAGATACCTCTCCGCTTACACGGAGTGACAAATCCCAGTCTCGATTCGTGCCAACCCAACAGACACTTTCGGAGATACCTGTAATGCACCTTTATAGTCACCCAGTTACGTTGTGACGTTTGATACACCCAAAGCATTCCTACAGTATCCAGGAGTTGCACAATCTCATGGTCTAAGGAAATGATACTTGACATTAGAAAAGCTTTAGCATACGAACTACACGATCTTTGTGCTAGGCTTAGGATTGGGTCTTGTCCATCACATCATTCTCCTAATGATGTGATCCCGTTATCAACGACATCCAATGTCCATGGTCAGGAAACCGTAACCATCTATTGATCAACGAGCTAGTCAACTAGAGGCTCACTAGGGACATGGTGTTGTCTATGTATCCACACATGTATCTGAGTTTCCTATCAATACAATTATAGCATGGATAATAAACGATTATCATGAACAAGGAAATATAATAATAATCAATTTATTATTGCCTCTAGGGCATATTTCCAACAGTCTCCCACTTGCACTAGAGTCAATAATGTAGTTCACATCGCCATGTGATTAACACTCACAGGTCGCATCGCCATGTGACCAACATCCAAAGAGTTTACTAGAGTCAATAATCTAGTTCACATCACTAGGTGATTAACACTCAATGAGTTCTGGGTTTGATCATGTTGCTTGTGAGAGAGGTTTTAGTCAACGGGTCTGAACCTTTCAGATTCGTGTGCGCTTTACAAATCTCTATGTCATCTCCTAGATGCAGCTATCACGCTCTATTTGGAGTTATTCCAAATAACTGTTCTACTTGGAGCTATTCTAAATTGTTGCTCCATTATACGTATCCGGTATCTCTACTCAGAGCTATCCGGATAGGTGTTAAGCATGCATCGACGTAACCCTTTACGACGAACTCTTTTACCACCTCCATAATCGAGAAAATTCCTTAGTCCACTAGTTACTAAGGATAACTTTGACCGCTGTCCTGTGATCCATTCTTGGATCACACTTGTATCCCTTGACTGACTCATGGCAAGGCACACTTCAGGTGCGGTACACAGCATAGCATACTGTAGAGCCTATGTCTTAAGCATAGGGGACGACCTTCGTCCTTTCTCTCTATTCTGCCGTGGTCGAGCTTTAAGTCTTAACTTCATACCTTACAACTCAGGCAATAACTCCTTCTTTGACTGATCCATCTTGAACAACTTCAAGATCATGTCAAGGTATGTGCTCATTTGAAAGTACCATTAAGCGTTTTGATCTATCCTTATAGATCTTGATGCTCAATGTTCAAGTAGCTTAATCCAGGCTTTCCATTGAAAAACACTTTCCAAATAACCCTACATGCTTTCTAGAAATTCTACATCATTTCCGATCAACAACATGTTAACAACACATACTCATCGGAAATTCTATAGTGCTCCCACTCACTTCTTTGGAAATACAAGTTTCTCATAAACTTTGTATACACCCAAATCTTTGATCATCTCATCAAAGCATACATTCCAACTCCGAGATGCTTACTCCAGTCCTTAGAAGGATTGCTAGAGCTTTGCATACTTATTAGCATCTTTCAGGATTGACAAAACCTTCCGGTTGTATCACATACAACCTTTCCTCAAGAAAATCATCGAGGAAACAATGTTTGACATCCTATCTGCAAGATTTCATAAATAATGCAGTGACTGCTAATATAATTCCAACAGACTCTTAGCATCGCTACGAGTGAGAAAGTCTCATCGTAGTCAACTCCTTGAACTTGTCGGGAAACACCTTAACGACAAGTCGAGCTTTCTCAATGGTGACACTTACCATCATTGTCCGTCTTACGACCATCTGTACCTGACAGCCTTACGACCATCAAGTAGTTCTTCCAAAGTCTACACTTTGTTTTCATACATGGATGCTCTCTCGGATTTTTATGGCCTCGAGCCGTTTATCGGAATCCGGGCCCACCATCGCTTCTCCATAGCTCGTAGGTTCATTGTTGTCTAGCAACATGACTTCCAAGACAGGGTTACGTACCACTCTGAAGTAGTACGCATCCTTGTCATCCTATGATGTTTGGGAGTAATTTGATCCGAAGTCTCATGATCAATATCATAAGCTTCCACTTCAATTGGTGTAGGTGCCACAGGAACAACTCTTTGTGCCCTGCTATACACTAGTTGAAGAGACGGTTCAATAACCTCATCAAGTCTCCACCATCCTCCCACTCAATTCTTTCGAGAGAAACTTTTCCTCGTGAAAGGACCCGATTCTAGAAACAATCCCTTATTGCTTTCGGATCTGAGACAGGAGGTATACCCAACTGTTTTGGGTGTCCTATGAAGATGCATTTATCCGCTTTGGGTTCGAGCTTATCAGCCTGAAACCTTTTCATATAAGCGTCGCAGCCCCAAACTTTTAAGAAATGACAGCTTAGGTTTCTCTAAACCATAGTTCATACGGTGTCACCTCATCGGAATTACGTGGTGCCCCCTTTTAAAGTGAATGTGGTTGTCTCTAATGCCTAACCCATAAACTATTGTGGTAATTCGATAAGAGACATCATGGTATGCATCATATCCAATAGGGTGCAGTTATGATGTTCGGACACACCGTCACACTATGGTGTTCCAGGCTGTATTAGTTGTGAAACAATTTCCACAATGTCTTAATTCTGTGCCAAACTCGTAATTCAGATATTCATCTCTATGATCATATCATAGATCTTTTATCCTCTTGTCACGACGATCTTTCAACTTCACCCTGAAATTACTTGAACCTTTCAATAATTCAGACTCGTGATTCATCAAGTAAATATACTCAACATCTACTCAAATCATCTGTGAAGTAAGAACATAACGATATCCACTACATGCCTCAGCACTCATTGGACTGCACACATCAAAAATGTATTACTTCCAACAAGTTGCTTTCTTGTTCCATTTTACTGAAAATGAGGCTTTCAGTCATCTTGCCCATGTGGTATGATTTTCATGTCTCAAGTGATTCAAAATCAAGCGAGTACAAAACGGTCCATTTGCATGGAGTTTCTTCATGCATACACACCAATAGACATGGTTCGCATGTCTCAAACTTTTCAAAAATGAGTGAGTCCAAAGATCCATCAACATGGAGCTTCTTCATGCGTTCTATACCGATATGACTTACGTGGCTGTGCCACAAGTAGGTGGTACTATCATTACTATCTTTTTGCATGAACATGTGTATCACTACGATCGAGATTCAATAAACCATTCATTTTAGGTGTAAGACCATTGAAGGTATTATTCAAATAAACAGAGTAACCATTATTCTCCTTAAATGAATAACCGTATTGCGATAGACATAATCCAATCATGTCTATGCTCAACACAAACACCAATCTCGATGGTAGAAGGAGCATACGATATTTGATTATATCAACATTGGAAACACTTCCAACACATATCATCAGCTCACCTTTAGCTAGTCTCCGTTTATTCCGTAGCTTTTATTTCGAGTTACTAACACTTAGCAACCGAACCGGTATCTAATACCCTGGTGCTACTAGGAGTACTAGTAAAGTACACATCAACACAATGTATATCCAATGTACTTCTATCGACCTTGCCAGCCTTCTAATCTACCAAGTATCTAGGGTAATTCTGCTCCAGTGGCTGTTCCCCTTATTACAGAAGCACTTAGTCTCGGGTTTGGGTTCAACCTTGGGTTTCTTCACTAGAGCAGCAGCTGAATTGCCGTTTCATGAAGTATCCCTTTGTTCCCTTGCCCTTCTTGAAACTAGTGGTTTCACCAACCATCAACAATTGATGCTCCTTCTTGATTTCTACTTTCGCAGTGTGAAACATCGCAAATATCTCAAGGATCATCATATATGTCCCTAATATATCATAGTTCATCAGGAAGCTCTAGCAGCTTGGTGGTAATGACTTCGGAGAAACATCACTATCTTATCTGGAAGATTAACTCCCACTCGATTCAAATGATTGTTGTACTCAGACAATCTGAGCACAAGCTCAACAATTGAGCTTTTCTCCCTTAGTTTGCAGGCTAAGAAAATCGTCGGAGGTCTTATACCTCTTGACGTGGGCACGAGCTTGAAATCCCAATTCCAGCCCTCAAAACATCTCATATGTTTCGCGACGTTTCAAAACGTCTTTGGTGCCTCAACTCTAAACCGTTTAACTGAACTATCATGTAGTTATCAAAATGTGTATGTCAGATGTTCGCAACATCCACAGACAACGTTCGAGGTTCAGCACACTGAGCGGTGCATTAAGGAAATAAGCCTTCTATGAAGCAATGAGGACAATCCTCAGTTTACGGACCTAGTCCGCATAATTGCTACTATCAACTTTCAACTAATTTTTCTCTAGGAACATATCTAAACAGTAGAACTGAAAACGCGAGCTACGACATAATTTGCAAAATCCTTTTTGACTATGTTCAGGATAATTAAGTTCATCTTATGAACTCCCACTTAGATAGACATCCCTCTAGTCATCTAAGTGATTACATGATCCGAGTCAACTAGGCCGTGTCCGATCTGTGCGTGAGACGGACTAGTCAACGTCGGTGAACATCTTCATGTTGATCGTATCTTCTATACGACTCATGCTCGACCTTTCGGTCTTCTGTGTTCCGAGGCCATGTCTGTACATGCTAGGCTCGTCAAGTTAACCCTAAGTGTTTTTGCATGTGTAAAACTGTCTTACACCCGTTGTATGTGAACGTAAGGATCCATCACACCCGATTAACACGTGGTGCTTAGAAACGACGAACTGTAGCAACGGTGCACAGTTAGGGGAGAACACTTCTTGAAATTGTTGTAAGGGATCATCTTATTTACTACCGTCGTTCTAAGCAAATAAGATGTATAAACATGATAAACATCACATGCAATCAAATAGTGACATGATATGGCCAATATCATATTGCTCCTTTTGATCTTCATCTTCGGGGCTCCATGATCATCATCGTCACCGGCACGACACCATGATCTCCATCATCATGATCTCCATCATCGTGTCTTCTTGAAGTTGTCTCGTCATTGACATGCAAGTCGTGATTCCCTTGACAAGAACATGATCAATCTCATACATCACATATATCATTCATCACATCCTATTGGCCATATCACATCACATAGTATACCCTGCAAAAACAAGTTAGACGTCCTCTAATTGTTGTTTGCATGTTTTACGTGGCTGCTATGGGTTTCTAGCAAGAACGTTTCTTACCTACGCAAAGACCACAACGTGATATGCCAATTGCTATTTACCCTTCATAAGGACCCTGTTCATCGAATCCGATCCGACTAAAGTGGGAGAGACAGACACCCGCCAGCCACCTTATGCAACTAGTGCATGTTTGTCGGTGGAACCGGTCTCACGTAAGAGTACGTGTAAGGTTGGTCCGGGCCGCTTCATCCCACGATGCCGCCGAATCAAGATAAGACTAGTAACGGCAAGCATATTGAACAAAATCAACGCCCACAACTACTTTGTGTTCTACTCGTGCATAGAATCTACGCAATAGACCTAGCTCATGATGCCACTATTGGGGAACGTAGCAGAAATTCAAAATTTTCCTACGTGTCACCAAGATCTATCTATGGAGAGACCAGCAACGAGGGGAAGGAGAGTGCATCTACATACCCTTGTAGATCGCTAAGCAGAAGCGTTCAAGTGAACGGGGTTGATGAAGTCGTACTCGTCGTGATCCAAATCACCGATGATCAAGTGCCGAACGCACGACACCTCCGCGTTCAACAAAGGTACAGCCCGGTGACGTCTCACATGCCTTGATCCAGCAAGGAGAGAGGGAGAGGTTGAGGAAGACTCCATCCAGCAGTAGCACAACGGCGTGGTGGTGGTGGAGGAGCGTGGCAATCCTGCAGGGCTTCGCCAAGCACCACGGGAGAGGAGAAGTACTTGGGAGAGAGGAGAGGGATGCACAAAAGGCAAAGGGGTGTCTAAAGAGGCCCTCCTACCCTCACTATATATAGGGAGCCCAAGGGGGGGTGCGCCAGCCCTAGGAGATCCAATCTCCTAGGGGGCGGCGGCCAGGGGAGGTTTCCCTCCCCCCCCCAAGGCACCTAGGAGGTGCCTTCCCTCCTTGGGACTCTTCCTTAGGGTTCCCCCTTCACCCTAGGCGCATGGGCCCTAGGGGAAAGTGGCGCCCCAGCCCACTTTGGGCTGGATACCTTCCCACTTCAGCCCATGGGACCCTCCGGGATAGGTGGCCCCACCCGGTGGGCCCCCGGGACCCTTCCGGTGGTCCCGGTACAATACCGATGACCCCGAAACTTGTCCCGATGGCCGAAATAGGACTTCCTATATATTAATCTTTACCTCCGGACCATTCCGGAACTCCTCGTGACGTCCGGGATCTCATCCGGGACTCCGAACAACATTCGGTAACCACATACAAGCTTCCTTTATAACCCTAGCGTCATCGAACCTTAAGTGTGTAGACCCTACGGGTTCGGGAGACATGCAGACATGACCAAGACGTTCTCCGGTCAATAACCAACAGCGGGATCTGGATACCCATGTTGGCTCCCACATGTTCCACGATGATCTCATCGGATGAACCATGATGTCAAGGACTTAATCAACCCCGTATACAATTCCCTTTGTCTATCGGTATGTTACTTGCCCGAGATTCGATCGTCGGAATCCAATACCTAGTTCAATCTCGTTACCGGCAAGTCTCTTTACTCATTCCGTAACACATCATCCCGTGATCAACTCTTTGGTCACATTGCGCATATGATGATGTCCTACCGAGTGACAAATCCCAGTCTCGATTCGTGCCAACCCAACAGACACTTTCGGAGATACCTGTAATGCACCTTTATAGTCACCCAGTTACGTTGTGACGTTTGATACACCCAAAGCATTCCTACGGTATCCGGGAGTTGCACAATCTCATGGTCTAAGGAAATGATACTTGACATTAGAAAAGCTTTAGCATACGAACTACACGATCTTTGTGCTAGGCTTAGGATTGGGTCTTGTCCATCACATCATTCTCCTAATGATGTGATCCCGTTATCAACGACATCCAATGTCCATGGTCAGGAAACCGTAACCATCTATTGATCAACGAGCTAGTCAGCTAGAGGCTCACTAGGGACATGGTGTTGTCTATGTATCCACACATGTATCTGAGTTTCCTATCAATACAATTATAGGATGGATAATAAATGATTATCATGAACAAGGAAATATAATAATAATCAATTTATTATTGCCTCTAGGGCATATTTCCAACAACTCTCCACATGCCAAGCTGGAAGGTGCAATGAAGACTTTGGTCTTCTATATTCTTCATGGCAAATGCTTCAATGCACAGGACTTCTTCATTCGCCAACTTGCTGCATCAGGCTCTGATCTTTTTGGCTTGAAGTTCTACGCCCCATGGATAATGCGGCTGATCAAACTTCACTCCGCTATCTCATATGAGCCATCTGCTCGCAATCATTGGGTCTTTCTACCTGATGTGGATATGTCTATTGAAGCCATCTATCCTGAGCCTGCCAAGGAACCTCTAAGTCTTCAGAATGCGGAGCATCAAAGTTTTTCTTAGAACACTGAAGGAGTTGAAGCAGTCACTCATGTGTATCCTTTGGCTGGAACTACACGTGCACCACATCCTGCCCTTACTGAAGCCACCGACAGCACAACTGCCCAACGACCCAAGAAGCGCACTCGTGTTCCTAATGACCGAGAGCTTCTGGTGGCTCTTCATCAGAAATAGGATAGGCATCATGACTGGCTGAAGCGTCAAATGCAAAGCCTCTTGGTGGATGTCAACCGCATTCGCAATCTTACCACCAAGAATGCTTTTGTTGCCCATGAAACCTCTTGACGCACATGGAAAGGGCTGATGCTGATGTGCTCTGAAGATGATTGTCGGTGTCAAAACCGGCGGATCTCGGGTAGGGGGTCCCGAACTGTGCGTCTAGGCCGGATGGTAATAGGAGGCAGGGAACACGATGTTTTACCCAGGTTCGGGCCCTCTCGATGGAGGTAATACCATACTCCTGCTTGATTAATATTGATGATATGGGTAGTACAAGAGTAGATCTACCACGAGATCAAGGAGGCTAAACCCTAGAAGCTAGCCTATGGTATGATTGTTGTGTATGTTCTATCGACTAGCCTGGCCCTGGTTTATATAATGCACCAGAGGCCTAGGTTAACAAGAGTCCTAGCCGAATACGCCGGTGGGGAGAAGTCCTTGTCTTGATCGCCAAGTCTTGTGGAATCTTCCTTGTATGCGGTAGCTGTCCAAACTGGCCCATGAGTATGCGACCATGGGGGCCCTCGGCCGAATCCAACTGATCGGGAGACGATGTGATGAGTACCCCCTAGTCCAGGACACCGTCAGTAGCCCCCTGAACCGGTCTTCAAGTTAGGGACGCTCCTCGATTCTTCCGAACTGTTCTTCATCTTCGGTTGACGGTCTTGAAAACTGGTTCAACAAATCTTCTCATCTTCGATCTTGAGGATCGCCGAAATGCATTCGACGAGTTTACACGTCGGGTATCCGAGGAGCCCCTTTAAGTTTCCGGCCTTTATCAATGCCTTATTATTTTTATGCCACACCTCGGGTTTGAAGTTGTTCCCGGGAGGCAGTGTCCTCTTGCGTCCGAGCTCTAACGCCGGACTGTATTCGAGGTATCTTTTGCAGCCGAGCACCAATGCTGGACCGCTTCCCAGCTCTAACGCCGGAATGTATCCGAGCTCCAACGCCGGACTATGTATCCGAGCTCCAATGCCGGACTATATCCGAGGTGTCATATCACCTTGGTTCAAGAAAAAGTTTGAAGGAGTTTAGCCAAGCTTAATGCCGGAAATGCCCTCTACGGAGCCAGCCACTAGCGCCCGAGCTTTATGCCGGACTGCTTCCGAGGTGGTGCACCACCCCGAATGTGGGCCGATTTTTGTGAATATTTTTTGTTGGTGAAATTTATTCTCTACCGAGATATATAGCCAGTAGCCCTCAAGGTGTGTATCGGTCTAAAACCCGAGATGCACCTGAAAGATGACGTAAGACCGCTGATCCTAGTAGCCGCCGAGACTCAGGTTGATTTGCAAAATCGGCCTGAGGATCAAGTCCAAGCTCGGCAGAATACTTTGGGTCACTAAAAGCGGCGTACTCAGTCCTCGAGACTCAGGTTGGGTGCGGCCGACCAACCTAAGGATCAAAATCTCCTCGGAAACTATATTGCACATAAAATTTTTCTGCATTGGACAAGCAATGCAGTATCCCCCGAGACACTGGTCGGGTGGCAACACCAGATCAGGGGATCGATGTGCCCCTTTAATATTTGTAAATAATAAGCCCGAAGCCCAGTAGCCCCCGAGCCTTAATGCGGGCACGGGTGGCCGAATTACGGATCAATATCCATAGTAAAATCACAAATTATGTGTAATGACTCTATGTATCCAAGTACTTTACGTCATTAATGCTCGGATCCGCATTGTACAAAACTTTGTTGACCGACCATCGGCTTCCACCTCCTTGGCCAGTAGCCGAGGAGTGTTTGTCCTACTTTATAAAGCCTTTATGAGGGCAAAGATTTACGACAAACAAGGCAATCTGGCCACACGGTTTTATAAACAAAGGTACGCATAGAGATATGTTATATTAATGTTTAACAGAAGAAATGTATTCCAAAGAAAATAGTCCCGCTATCGGTTCGTTTCTTTGGGTTGTCATGCTAAGCATGATCATGAAACCTCAGCTTGAATGTAAGAGCAAAATATCGAGGATTTAGTTTGGGAGGCCAGTTAATAGCCCCCGGTAGTGTTCGGCGACAGTCGAGGTCAATCCGTAAACACTTCGGGCAATGTTATGAATGGCCCGTCATAGTCATCGGATCGCTGACCAGTTTACGCTTATTATGACAGTCAGTTTTCGGCTTTCTCCACTAAGGTGCTTAACCATGTGAGCTGGAAGCACAATCGCAGTGGTTCTCCCTTTGCACGCCTAGTCGAACAAAACGGAACGTAGGAAGCAAGTGCAGGAGCCGGGCAACCCAACTATTGACCGAAGACACAATTCGAAACCGATGCATATATAGCAATATCTGAGAATGTTTTTGCCGAATCCCTAAAGGTGTCCGGCGTTGCACTGTGAGACTAATGCTGGAAAAGCACAAATAGTTTAAAAGTGCCAAAAAGCTTGGAAAACCAAGAAACGTTAGTAAAAACATGACGTCCGAACAAGATCAAGTGTTCGGTGCCAATCCGAAAATTGGTCTTAGAAAAAAGAAGTGCTTCTGTCGTCCTTTAACATGACACATCCTATCTCAAGACTTCGAGCGGGTCAGCCTACGGCTTGAACCTCCTATCCCGAGGGCGGAGTACTTCTCATTAGGCCAGTTTAGCAAACTAAACTCTAGCGGCTTTGAGAGAGAAATTAGGCTCCCCGGCTAGTGACCGCACACTCACGTCGAAAAAAGGAGTGATAAATAATAATAATAATAATAATAGAACTTTTCAACGACTAAGAATAAGAACACTTATTATAAAACGGCTCAAATAAACTTAAGAGCCCCCAAGTGACTTGGGTAGAAGAATGATTGCATGTACCGAAGTACTTATATCATATCTATGTTCAACCGAACTTTAAACGCGTCTTAACCAACCGTCGGCTTCTCCCTCTTTGGTTAAGGACCGAAAAGTGTTATGTACTCCATCGGTCGAGAATATCGACGGTGTTTCCAATAACCAGGCAATCAGGCCATAAGGCTGTAACAGACAAAGTGCGCTCAGGGAACTTATGCTATATTACTGCGAAGAGTAAGAAGCATCTTCGAAGAAAATAGTACCCCCACCGATACCTTTCTTCGGTGCTCATTGTTATTATGAGACTTGTGTAATAGATTTTTTGTACTCATGAGTTCCGTTGTGTGCCGACCATCATTGAATAACTATAAGAGTGCTAGCTTTCGGCTTCACCCAGTCTGAGGTCCGGCTCGAGTGACCCGATCGTGACAATCACAGAGGTACTCCCTTTACTCCCTAGCCGAACAATCGGGAACATAGGGGTAAACACAGGAGCGAGGCAACCCGGCTTGCAAATCGCTTAAGTCAATGTGGTGCATATTGTGGCGTAATACACGAACAAGGAACGAAGCCGTACAAGTATAATCATATGCAACAGGAAAAGCTTCATAAAGGAAGCCCCCAAGTAAACGGGGTATTTGAATTTATTCGTCACAAACAAAGTTTGGACAAGGAAAATTTTTTAGAAGCAACTTTTTTCCAAAAAAAGTATAATGCTTGGTCGAACCGAACGCAAGTTAGAAATTAAAGCTTTGAGCATGAAAGCGACTTAGCTGGTTAATGTGTTCGATATTGATGACGCGGTCCGAGCTTGATGCGGGACAAGGTTCCATCCCTCAAGCCGGTCCCGAGGTGGCGGAGCGGAGAGCTTGACACGCTGAAGTGGTGACATAGCACGATCAATGCAGATCGGCAGAGTGACGCCAAAGTCCCCGAATCATTTTCCTGTGCACAAAAAATAGTGCAAACCGGAGATAATAGTAATAATGATAATTAAAAAAATCATTGCATAATAAATAATTTATGCAAAGTGAGTAATAAAAGAAATATGGCCTGGCGCCAAAGTCAAGTCGATGCAGGGCGTCGGCGTGATGCGGTAAAGGCGTGGCAAAGCCTGAATTCGTAGGTCGGTCCGAGCTCCGAGTGCAGCGTTCGCCGGACTATGTACGGAAACTGACCGAACCACCATGCGACTGTCGTTAATGCAGCCACCATTTGATAGACCTGTGTACATATGATGGACAAACCAGAGTAATAATTCCTTGGGAAAAATGAACCCAAACAAGCAAAAAATACTGGGATTAATAGCACCTGGTTTATTTGTTGTAGCAATCCGAAGGAAGGTGATTCCTAAAATTGGGACCCGCTCCGCACACCCATTGCCTGATGGGCGATAAAACGACGGCATGGCAATGCTGGTAAAGGTTGACTCGCCGAGGCAAAGCCCTCGGCACAGCTAACGTGACGGAGCTGGTCGGCTAGTGACGCCGAAGTGTCTGGAGTAGGTTGATGAAGAGATGGCGAAGCCCCCGGTCCAGCCGAGATGTCGAAGCCTCGATGTCAGCCGATGAGTTGAAGTAGGTCGGCGTGATGGACACCAGCTTGAAGAAGCAATAGTGCGGCCCTGTCGATGCAGGTCGTGACGTGGTCGATGCCGGCTTGATGAAGCGACCGTGCGGCGATGCCGGTATGCCCGCTCCGTGTAATCCGTGGGGCGGCGATGTTGGTGATGATTTATCCTTCGCGATGCCGGGCTCTTGTTTGGCCTGCCGAGATGATGATCCGAATAAGTTGAGCTCGGCTCAATAAGGTGACGCCGTGTCTAGCGCAGGTCGGCAGCCGTGGAGTAATATTGCCGGACTGGTTTGACACCAGCATGATGTTGAAGGTCATGTTCAAAAGATCTTACAGTTAGTGGGATGTGTTCGGGAACAAAACACAATACCCCATACAAAACATCCTTCAAAAGGGATGTCCGAAATCCTGTTCATAAAAAAGATGAACTCGGGTCGGATTCGTTTTCGCGCAGAAAACAGATCCGAAAAGTGATGCACTAGTTGGAAGGTTCCCGGAGTTTGGACGGTCGGATCGAGCCGAAATTTTGAAAGGTGGTAGATACAGGAATTCTGCAGCCGATCAACGGTTGGATATTCCAAAGGACGTCCGAGCTAGAAGCTGGACACCACGCCCTAAACTCATCCGAATTCCCGTCCAGATTTGACAAGGCTCCGGTATATCGTGGATTGCCAGAGATTCCTCCAACGGAACTCGACGAAATTTTCCAGGGTTGTTGTAGACTCAATTACGCACAATTCCACCAAAGAGATCATCAAAGCGATACTCGAGAAGGTGGTGGTGGCAGATACGAGTTCGCTGTCCAGAAAAACAGCACGGTCGCTTGAGGGCAATGTTGACGTTGAGCCCCCGAGCTCCATAGATGATTCCTCCGTGATCTTGATAGAGATCGGAGTTGATGTTTGATGAAGGCCCTTGTCCGGACATGGTGATCCGAACACGGGGCGCAATTTTTGGTCGAACCAAGGTGACCAGTCGAGCTGGTGACGAAGATGCCGAAGTCGCAGTTGATCTGCAGGCGAGCCATCGATCCTTTTGTCGATCACACAGCGGAACTCTCAATGAAAGCACAAATATCGGTGTCAAAACCGGCGGATCTCGGGTAGGGGGTCCCGAACTGTGCGTCTAGGCCGGATGGTAACAGGAGGCAGGGAACACGATGTTTTACCTAGGTTCGGGCCCTCTCGATGGAGGTAATACCCTACTCCTGCTTGATTAATATTGATGATATGGGTAGTACAAGAGTAGATCTACCACGAGATCAAGGAGGCTAAACCCTAGAAGCTAGCCTATGGTATGATTGTTGTGTATGTTCTATCGACTAGCCTGGCCCTGATTTATATAATGCACCAGAGGCCTAGGTTAACAAGAGTCCTAGCCGAATACGCCGGTGGGGAGAAGTCCTTGTCTTGATCGCCAAGTCTTGTGGAATCTTCCTTGTATGCGGTAGCTGTCCGAACTGGCCCATGAGTATGCGACCATGGGGGCCCTCGGCCCAATCCAACTGATCGGGAGATGATGTGATGAGTACCCCCTAGTCCAGGACACCGTCAATGATCTTCAAGAGGATGGCTTCTCTGAACGCTTCAAGTTTGACTCCACACCTCCTCGAAGGGCAGTGCTGCGACGCACTCCATCTCTTGAAGACTCTGAGTTCTCTTCCGCTGCTGCAACTGTGAATGCCAGAGTGATCGAGGATGAAGACGATGCCACTTCACCGCCACCTCCTTCAGCATGCTTCGACACTGCTCCAACTGCTTCTGCACCGCCAAACTCCACCGACGACCCTGCTGCTTCACCTACTCTTCATGGGAACGAGTAGATGCTCTATGTCTTCAAACCTTTTTGGTCCTTACTGAAAAAAGGGGGAGAAGCATATGAGTTTGATAGTCTTCAAGCGGGTCCATATGGGCGGGTGCTTTATATTTTGCTTCGTGTTTACAACTCTCGTTTTGATACATTTGGTTCTTTGAGTTGTAACACTTAAACTCAATGGTCGTTTGCTACTTATTTGCCACTTTGTGATGCGATGATAAATTCCGCATGTGCGACGATAAATTCCGCACTTAGATCATTTTGCAGACGTCCATTTTCCATTATGCATGTCATTATCTTCACATACCTTCACATGCATAATGAATTATCATCATAAGTTGAAGAGGATCTCCACAAGTACAACCTGCCATGTGCATTTGCATTCCAAAAGCAAATTACTTATATGCACATCTTCAGGGGGAGCCCTCACAGCTTATGAAGACAATTCCTTATCCTTTACAATTTCACATATTATATTCCCCATTGAAAACTTCAACTAGTTTGTCATCAATCACCAAAAAGGGGGAGATTGTAAGTGCATCTAGTGCCACCCCTAGTTGGTTTTGGAGTATTGACGACAAACCTAGTTGAGGGACTAATGTGTTTGTGAGAATTGCAGGATAACACAGGTAGAAGTCCCTCATTGATTCGGTTTTCCTACCAGAGATGGCCCCCAAAAATGTATGAAGACATTGATGTCAAAGGTGGTATATGAAGATATTCACATTGGAGACTATGACAGGAGAAGACATCGCATGAAGCCTATGGAGCTCGAAGACTTAGATCTTTCGTAGTTCTTTTTCTTCCTTGTTGAGTCATAGGAACCACCGTACTGTTAAGTGGGGTCCAAGAGAACCGGTCAGAATGACTGAAGTGATGCTTAACCAAAACCTATGTCTTCGAGTGAAGACTATGAGAGCGAAACTTGTCCAGAGTCGGACAAGTCAGCTTTGCTTGTAGCCCAAGTAAAGCTGCCGCGTGAGTTTGAAATCTGACCGTTGGAACACGTGTCAGTTCCTTAGTGACCCAGGGTCATTTCGGACAAATCAGGTCGGGTTGCCTAGTGGCTATAAATAGCCCACCCCCTACAACCATAAACGGTTGGCTGCTCAGAGTTAGAGTACGACTTTTGTCGTTTGAGAGCAACCCACCTCGGAGCCTTTGAGAGAGAATTCCTTGCGAGGATAAAGCCCTAAACACCCAGAGCCAAAGAGAATTAGGCATCACTTAAGTCTTCTTGTCTGTGTGATCTGAAGACTTATTACACTTGAGGACTGTGAATCCTCCAGCCGGTTAGGCGTCGCGTTCTGAGCATCCAAGAGACATTGTGGATTGCCGGTGAACGAAGTCTGTGAAGGTTTGGGAGTCTACCTTGAAGACTTACCTGAGTGATTGGGCGAGGTCTGTGTGACCTTAGCTCAAGGGGAATACGGTGAGGACTGGGTGTCATGAGCTGCTTGTTCAGGACTGGGTGTCCGGGACTGTGTGTCCTCGGGTTTAAATACCTAGCCGCCCTAACCATCCGTACAGTTGTCACAGCAACTGGAACTGGTCCAACAAATCATTGTCTTCAACGAGTCACTGGTTTCATCATTCCCTTCCCTTTACTTACTGTTAGTCCTTGTGAAGTCATTGTATGTTTGCACTATCTTTTGTCTTCACTGAGTGACTGAGTGTTCTGTTTGGCTTCATAATATCTTCCTACCTGATCATTACTACATTGCTGCTATTAGTCATTGTGCTCTCACTCCATTGAATACTTGACTATGGGTTCCCTAGTGTAGTCTACCTTCCGCTGCATGGTAATAGGTTTATTTCTATCGTTTGTCTTCGAAACTTCCACGTTGTGAAGACTTTCATAAAAATCGCCTATTCACCCCCCTTCTAATCGATATAACGCACTTTCAGCGGTAAATTGGAAGGAATTTTCAAACATATTGGTGTCACGGCTTGGACACAAGCATCGAGTGCCATGACATTTAAATTTAAAAAAATTCAAAAATGATTAGAAATTCATGAAACCTTTCTTGACGAAATGTCATGGCACCAAGATGTTGTGCTAAAAAAATCGGCCTATTTGACGAAAGTTTGGACACACACCCCTCACAAAATGGAACAACTCACTAGAAGGCTCTTGGTTCCGAGAGGGAACAATGCATGTTTGATGACGAACCGGTAGCTTCCTCTTATGGCCTTCAAACTTTTTCTATCATTAACGTGCACTAATACAACTGTAATGTTAAAATTTGGAAATTACAAGGGTTCATTTGACCTTTTAAGACATTTAAGTGATTTTTTAGCAATATAATGACCATAATTCACATTTGAACTACATGTCAATGCAAGAGCTAACCATAACGGTTTGAAAAATCATATTTGTGTACTTGTGTGTGAGTTAATGTCATGCGTAGTAAATTGGAAGGAATTTTAAAACATATTGGTGTCACGGCTTGGACAAAAGCGTCCACTGCCATGGAATTTAAATTCCAAAGAAAAATAAAAAATGATCTGAAATACATGAAACCTTGCTTGACGTAATGGCATGGCACCAAGATACTGTGGAAAAATGGCTTGTTTGACGAAAGTTTAGACACAGACCCCTCACAAACCGGAGGAACTCGCTAGAAGGCTCGTGGTTCCGGGAGGGAAGAATGCTCATCTTGGGGTATTGATCTTCTTCCCACTCAACTCCATTGGCATTGCACTTGTGTTTAAAACAACACCTTGATTCTTCCGGTGCCTTCCTTGCTTGCGTACAATTTCCTCAAATTGCTTACTTCCGGCAAGGCTCTTCTAAACACCTTTCTCTATAATTCCCTTCAATAAGCTATTTTCTAGCTCAAGTGTAACTTGGCTAAGAGAATCATTAGTGTAATCAAGAGAACTACTAGAAGCAACAATATTGGATATAGCATGATTATTGTTACTACTAGAAGAAGAGTCTTTCTTGCTCTTGTTGCTAGATTTTACTTGTGGCATGTAAGTAGACAAGAGTAAACGCTTGGCAATGTAAGAAGAACTTTTCTTACGAAGATCATCATTGATTGCTTTTAAGAACCCATGCTCATGCTCTAAATTGAGCTTTTCAAAGTGTATCTTCTCATGAGTCTTTAAAAGCTCTCGATGATCCTCTAAGGTAGTTTCATGAGATAACTTAAGAGTGTTTAGTTCTTTAGTTAGATGCTCAATCTCCTTATCAATATCATCCGCTTCATCTTGATTAGCATGATTAATAGCAATTTCATCATAGTTTTCATCATTAGTGTTGTCAACAAGTAAATCATCATCACCTAGCAAATCATCTTCATCACTATTGAAGTCAACATACTCGGGGTGTGATACCTTGGGGCCTTTTGCCATGAAGCATCTTCCAATCCCTTCATTTGGTGAGTCGAATATGTCGTAGGAGTTGGATGACACAAGTGCATGACCGGCAACACCTTCATCTTGAGTATATTCGGAGTCGGAGTGATAACTTCTCTCGGAGTAGTTGTCGGAGTCGGAACCGGATACCCATTAACCAACATGAGCTTGATGTCTTCGTCTTGTGTGGCTCTTTGATGACTTGTCCTTCCTTTCCGAATCCTTGCTTCCGCGAGAGGTTCTTCGTTCATAATGGTCATCTCTACTCCTTCTCTCTCTTGGTGGTGATTCCTCTCTTTTACTTCTCCTTTTAGGAGAGTCTTCTCTTATTTTGTAGGGAGCCGTACACTCATTGGAATAGTGTCCAGGTCTTCCACGACTGTAGCAATTGTGATCATGACTATAAGATCTTTTGTCATTGTAGGACCTTGACTTGGAACTTCTCTCTTTGCTTCTACTCTCGTAAAACTTGTTGAAGTTCTTCACCATTAAGCTCAATTCTTCATTCAAGACTTGTTTCTCACTTGATGTTGCAGGAGCATCACATGAAGCTTTGTAAGCACCGCTAGACTTGTTGTGAAGCTCTTCCTTATCCTTAAGTGGCATCTCATGAGCAACAATTCTACCAATGACTTCCGTTGGCTTGAGATCTTTGTAATTGGGCATCATTTGGATCAAGGTGCGCACGGTGTCATATTTTCCATCCAAGGCTCTTAGGATCTTCTTGATGATGAATCTGTCGATCATCTCTTCGCTTCCTAAGCCGGCAATCTCATCTGTGATGAAAGCAAGCCTAGAGTACATCTCAGCGACTCCTTCACCATCCTTCATTCTGAACTTGTCAAGTTGACTTTGAAGCACATCCAATTTGGATTCCTTGACGGACTCGGTACCTTTGCGCATATCAACCAAAGTATCCCGAATTTCCTTTGCATTCTCAAGGTGTCTGATTTTTTTCAATTCCTTGGGGCACAATCTGTTTAAAAGAATATCGCAAGCTTGAGCATTGTATTGTAGCATGTTCAATTCTTCCGCGAACACTTCATAATATGGTTCTCTTCCATCCTTTAAGTATTCACCTTGCAATCCAATATGCACAATAGCCCAAACGGCGGTGTTATGTCCAAGAATATGCATTTTCATCTTATGCTTCCAACTAGCAAAATTAGTACCATCAAAGTAAGGACCTCTACGGTGGTAATTTCCCTCGCTAGACGCCATACTCTCCTAGGTTGTGAAACCAATGCTATGATCACCAAAGCTATGAAAATCAAGGCAAATGGAGACCAAAGCTCTGATACCACTTGTAGGATCGAAAGTAGGTCTACAGGGGGTGATTAGACTACTTGACCAAATAAAAATCTAGCCTTTCCCCAATTTTAAGCCTTGGCAGATTTTAGCAACTTAGGACAAGTCATGCAATAAACCTACACATGCAATTGTTAAAGTGTGCAGCGGAAAGTAAAACATTGCATACGAAGGTAAAGGGAAGGGTTTGGAAAAGGCAAACACAATGTAGACATGGAGATTTTTGGCATGGTTCTGATAGGTGGTGCTATCGTACGTCCACGTTGATGGAGACTTCAACCCACAAAGGGTATCGGTTGCGCGAGTCCAGGAGGGCTCCACCCACAAAGGTTCCACGAAGAAACAACCTTGTCTATCCCACCATGGCCACCGCCCATGAAGGACTTGCCTCACTCGGGTAGATCTTCACAAACTAGGCGATCTCCTTGCCCTTAGAAACTCCTTGGTTCAACTCCACAATCTTGTCGGGGCTCCCAAGTGACACCTAACCAATCTAGGAGACACCACTCTCCAAAAGGTAATAGATGGTGTGTTGATGATGAACTCCTTGCTCTTGCGCTTCAAATGATAGTCTCCCCAACACTCAACTCTCTCTCACAGATTTGGCTATGGTGGAAAGATGATTTGAGTGGAAAGCAACTTGGGGAAGGCTAGAGATCAAGATTCTTGTGGTTGGATTGGAATGACTTGGTCTCAACACATGAGTAGGTGGTTCTCTCTCAGAAAATGAGTAGTGGAAGTGTAGGCACGTTCTGATGGATCTCTCTTGAATAGAGAAGGGGGTGGAGCATATATATATAGCATCCACACAAAATCTAACCGTTACACACATTTGACCCAACTCGGTCAGACTGAATAGAAGAACTCGGTGAGACCGGTTCATTTCAAAATGTGAACGTTAGGAATCTCAGTGGGACCATTATGATCAACTCGGTGGGACGATGTGCTAGGGTTAGGGCAAAACCTCATCTCGGTGTGACCGATTGCATGAACTCGGTGAGACCAATTTCAGCAATCAGTTAACAAAGAGTTGGTTAGGCAAACTCGATGGGACCGATCGCTCATTTATGTAACACCGAAACGTTATGAGGAGAAACAAAGAGTTTTGACAGTGCAACTATCCCTGGGTGGTTTTTGTAATTCCTAACAACATATAGCTCATTGAGCTAATACTATTCCAAGATAAATATTTCAGGAAAGCTCAATGATTGGCATGGCATGGATTAGAAATGTGTACCCCTCAAAATGCTAAGGACAAAAGATTGGCTCAAGCTCTAAAGCTCAAGACTCTACATTTTACCTTTCAGTGATCCAAGATCACATTGAGTCCATAGGAAAAGCTAATACTATTAAAAAGGGGATGAGGTGTTGCTTAATGGGTTACTTGCTCAAAATTCTTAGTGATATGCTCCAAAACCCTCAACCACTTTCTCATATCCACATATGTCCCAAACCAAAAGTCATACTCGGCCCCACCAAAATTTTCCATCCGGCGCCACCGAGTTTAGTTGACATAGCCACTACCACAAACCCCTAGTCTTTTCGGTCTCACCGATAGGGATCTCGGTCTCACCGAGATGGGATTGCAAACTCTCTGTTTCCCTTCGTAACGTTTCGGTCCAACCGAAATTAGCGATTGGTCCCACCGAGGTCGCAATGCAAACTCTCTGTTTCCCCTTCGTAACGTTTCAGTCTCACCGAGATGAGCGAATCGGTCCCACCGAGTTTGCCTGACCAACTCTCTGGTTAGCTTATTACCAAAGTCGGTATTACCGAGTTTGTGTAATCAGTCTCACCGAGATTATGTTATGCCCTAACCCTAATGAAATCGGTCCCACCAAAAATCCTAACATTCACATTTTGAACTAAATCGGTCCAACCGAGTTTCATTATTCGGTCCCACCGAGTTTGGTGATTTGTGTGTAATAGTTAGATTTTGTGAGGAGGATATATATACCCCTCCACCCACTCTTAATTTGAGAGAGAGCCATCAGAATATGCCTACACTTCCATCATACATTTTCTGAGAGAGAACCACCTACGCAGGTGTTGAGGTCAAGATATTCCATTCCAACCATATGAATCTTGATCTCTAGCCTTCTCAAAGTTGCTTTCCACTCAAATCATCTTTCCACCAAATCCAAATATGTGAGAGAAAGTTGAGTGTTGGGGAGACTATCATTTGAAGCACAAGAGCAAGGAGCTCATCATCAACACACCGTATATTACCTTTTGGAGAGTGGTGTCTCCTAGATTGGTTAGGTGTCACTTGGGAGACTCCGTCAAGATTGTGGAGTTGAACCAAGGAGTTTGTACGGGCAAGGAGATCGCCTAATTCGTGAAGATCTACCCTAGTGAGGCAAGTCCTTCATGGGTGATGGCCATGGTGGGATAGACAAGGTTGCTTCTTCGTGGACCCTTCATGGTGGAGCCCTCCGTGGACTCACGCAACTGTTACCCTTCGTGGGTTAAAGTCTCCATCAACATGGATGTACGATAGAACCACCTATCGGAACCAGACCAAAAATCTCCGTGTCTACATTGCATTTTCTCCCTCCAAACTCCTCCATTTACCTTCATGTGCAATGTTTTACATTCCGCTGCTATACTCTTAGACTTGCATGTGTAGGTTGTTTGCTTGACTAGTGCTAAGTTGCTAAAATCTGCCAAGACTTAAAATTGGGAAAAGGCTAGGTTTTTATTTGGTCAAGTAGTCTAATCACCCCCCCTCAAGACATACTTTCAATCCTACAAGTTGTATCAGAGCTTTGGTCTCCATTTGCCTTGATTTCCATAGCTTTTGGTGATCATAACCTTGGTTTCACAACCTAGGAGAGTATGGCATCTAGCGAGGGAAATTACCACCGTAGAGGTCCTTACTTTAATGGTACTAATTTTGCTAGTTGGAAGCATAAGATGAAAATGCATATTCTTGGACATAACCCCGCCGTTTGGGCTATTGTGTGTATTGGCTTGCAAGGTGAATTCTTTGATGGGAGAGAACCGAACCGTGAAGCTAGCATGGAAGAGTTGAAGATGTTGCAATACAATGCTCAAGCTTGTGATATTCTCTTCAACGGATTGTGCCCCGAAGAATTCAACAAAATCGGCCTTCTTGAGAATTCAAAGGAAATTTGGGATACTTTGATTGATATGCACAAAGGTACTGACTCCGTCAAGGAATCCATATTCGATGTGCTTCAAAGTCAACTTGACAAATTCAAAATGATGGATGGTGAAAGTGTCGCTGAAATGTACTCTAGGCTTGCTCTCATCACAAATGAGATTACCGGCTCAGGAAGTGAAGAGCTGACCGATAGATTCATCATCAAGAAGATCCTAAGAGCCTTGGATGGAAAATATGATACCGTGTGCACATTGATCCAAATGATGCCCAATTACAAAGATCTCAAGCCAATGGAAGTCACTGGAAGAATTGTTGCTCATGAGATGTCACTCAAGGATAAAGAAGAGCTTCACAACAAGTCAAGTGGTGCTTAAAATGCCTCATGTGATGCTCCCACATCATCAAATGAGAAACAAGCCTTCAATGAAGAATTGAGCCTAATGGTGAAGAACTTCAACAAGTTCTACAAGAGTAGAAGCAAGGAAAGAAGTTCCAAGTTAAGGTCCTACAATGACAAAAGATCTTCAAGTCGTGAACATAATTGCTACAGTTGTGGAAGACCCGGACACTACTCCAATGAGTGTACGGCTCCCTACAAAAGAAGACAAGACTCTCCCAAAAGAAGAAGTAGAAGAGAAGGATCACCACCAAGAGAGAGAAGGAGTAGAGATGACCGTTATGAATGAAGAACAATACAGAGAATCAAGGATTCGGAAAGGAAAAATCATCAAGGAGCTACACAAAATGAAGACATCAAGCTCATGTTGGTGAATGGGAATCCGGCGCCGACTCCGACAATCACTCCAAGAGAAGTTATCACCCCGACTCCGAAAATACTCAAGATGAAGGTGTTGCCGGTCTAGCACTTGTATCAGCCAACTCCTATGACATATTTGAGTCACCAAATGAAGGAATTGGAAGATGCTTCATGGCTAAAGGCTCAAAGGTATCACACCCTGAGTATGTTGATTTCAATAGTGATGAAGATGACTTGCTAGTTGATGATGATTTACTTGTTGACAATTCTAGTGATGAAAACTATGATGAACTTGCTATTAATCCTGCTAATCAAGATAAAATGAATGACGATGATAAGAAGGAGATTGAGTGTCTAACTAAAGAACTAAACACTCTTAATTTAGCTCATGAAACTACCTTGGAAAATCATCGAGAGTTTTTAAAGACTCATGAAAAGTTACGCTTTGAAAAGCTCAACCTTGAGTAAGAGCATGGGTTCTTAAAAGCGATCAATGATGATCTTCACAAGAAAAGTTCTTCTTAAATTGCCAAGCATTTGCTCTTGTCTACTTACATGCCACAAGTTAAATATAGCAACAAGAGTAAGAAAGATTCTTCTTCTAGTAGTAACAATAATCATGCTAAATCCAATGTTGTTGCTTCTAGTAGTTCTATTGATTCCACTAATGATTCTCTTAGCCAAGTTACACTTGAGCAAGAAAATAGCTTATTGAAGGGAATTATAGAGAAAGGTGTTTACAAGAGCCTTGCTGGAAGTAAGCAATTTGAGGAAATTATACGCAAGCAAGGAAGACACCGGAATAATTAAGGAATTGGTTTTGAATGAGGGTTCAATGCCAATGGAGTTGAGTGGGAAGAAGATCAATACCCCAAGACGAAGTTTGTTCCTCAACAAGAGAAGTATGATCCTACTTCTTTCCAAGGAACACAAGCTCAAGATGATATTCCACCACAAGACCACAAGAAAAATAGGGAGGACAAGCTTCAAGAGGAAATTGATGCATTTGAAGAAGCTCCCAAGGCCTTGGTCAAGTGGGTTCCCAAGACTACATCAAGTTCCACTTCATCAAGTACGACTACAACTCCAAGGATTCCCATCAAGATGGTATGGATCCCAAAGAAAAAGAACTAGAGAGTTCTTGAGGGTGACTCCGCCAACATACTTCACTCATATCTTTTGGCAAGGACATGTGCAAACAACTTCCATATCTTGCAGTAGTTCAAGGAGTCACAAACCCTCTTGTTGGTAAGACAAGGGACAAGGTAACCTAATGCTTTCATGGACATCATCTTATGTGAACATCACTCTATGTCTATGGATATCCTTGTTTGTTTCTTGTGGGACTAACCCGTGTAGGTATTGAAAGTGCAACTCACTCCAATGGATTGCTCCAAATAATCTACATCAACATTGAGAATCTACATCTTCAACACCTACATGAAGTCATCATCGACAAAACCCAAGGTTAGTTCATCCCTCTTAGGGGGGATATCACATCTAGGGGGAGCTTTACTCTAATAAATTGAGCTAAAGCAACTCTAATGGTGTGAACACAACAATGCTTTATGTAAAAGTGGCAACCCCACTTGTGCTTAAACGATGAGTATGACCTACGATCAAATGTTCTCATTTGACTCCTCAGTCAATATACTCATATATAGATGACCTAGTAATCGCCAATTGCTTGATAGATGCTAGAGTGTTTGTGAATGCTTTGCCACATATTTTATTTGCCATTTTACTGTGTGAGCATGTTGGTTGCATATTTTACTCATTCGAGGACATCCACTTGTTGTTTTCACTGTTTGGCGTTTTTCTCTTTTGCCAAGTGGATGGACAATAATTCCTAAGAACCCCCTCTAGCTATCTATGTTTTTCTCGTCTCAAACTCTATTCATGCTACATCACAAAGTTTGATCAAGTCAAATTCGAACCACTCTGTGTGAGGAGCAATCGGAGTCCCCGATTCATCATAGACTTAAACTTCCAAAACCTCTTTGTGCACTTCGGTATGACCGAGTCAACCACTTCGGTCACACCGAGTTCACTAAGTTGATCTAGGTTTTCCATCTCGGTGCAACCGATTTGAACTTTTTGGTCACACCAAGTTGTAGTAACCGCTCACGATTCTGCATATCGGTGCCACCGAGTTGTTCCACTCGGTCACACTGACAGGGTCGGGATATATATACCCACTGGTCAGATTTTGGAAATTTCTTCAAACTCCTCAGCCCGCGCATGTGTCTTGCTCTGCCTCCTCAAGTCTCTGGATCATCTCCTCACCGCCAGCGACCTCCCGCTGCTAGTTTCCATCACCATCGACGGAATTCGGCTCCGCCGTTGCCGCTGTAGCGAACCTCCGCCGAACTAGGGTATCGGTTCGACTCTATGTGCTAATTCCTTAACTCCGATTCATAGCACATTACTTTGCCATGATCATTACCACGTATGCATTAAATCCATCCACTGAAAATTTCCTTTAGATTAGATTGGATTTAAAAATTTAGGGTTAGGTCTCCGCCAGACTCATCTACCGATTTGGCTTAGGCCATAGCACATGCATTTTCGGTCTGACCAAAAATTGCAAATCGGTGTGACAGAGTTCGATTCTCTATGAAACCCTAGCAGTCTCGGTGCCACTAAACTATGACTCGGTCTGACCGAGTTCACTAGTTTAGGTTCCAAAAGGTGCTTCGATATCACCGAGTTTATCAAATCAGTAGCTCCAAAATGCTTTCTGTGGAGAACTAAAACTAAGTTTTTGACTCATCTGTTTTACAAAAACTCTACACTTTGTGATGCTCATCCACTCTACCTCATCTACATCTATTCACAGGGTTTGCTGTCAGTGATTGCCAAGATGTCTAACCAGAGTGACAGTCGGAACAAATTTGAGGAACATGTGCAATTGAGTGAGGGTTCGGATCCCTCAAGCAGCTATGATGAGGGCAATAGAAGCACACCTAATAACTTGCCCAAGGCAGCCACTAGAGCAAGGAAGAAGAGAACCTCAGACTCTGAGGATGAATACTATGTGGCTGTTGAGGATGAGACCACCTCAAAGAAGAAAGTACTGAAGAAGGAGTATGGGTCAGCTGCTACAACAAAGCCAGGGATGCACAAGAAGGCACCTGCCAAGAGAGTGCCAACATCCAAGCCTAGGAAAGCAGCCTTGGAAGAAACTATGGAGTTCAATCTTAAACCCAAAGAGGCTGGAGAAGGAAAGAAGAGAAAAGAGAGGGTCCAGAAGACCACTGCTAGAGTCCTAGGGAGATCATCCATGTTTAAGGATCCAGCAGAAGAAGAGGAGGAGGATGCTCCAGCACCCAAAGCTCAGAAGCTCATGGGAGATGCTATTAAGTCAGGGGCTGCAACATCAAAGCCCAAGTCTTCTCCCAAAGCTCAAGCTCAGAAGTCAAAGCCCAAGAGAAACACTAGAAGTATTCATGTTGAAGAGAAAAACAAGGCCCCACGGCCTCAAGCTGAAGAAGAGGATGATGATTCTCTTGTTTTGAGGAAATTGAAACCCAAGATCCCAGAACACAATGATGCTCATCCAGTGGCTGAAGACATGCACATGAGAAAAGATGATGGACTAAGATTGTGGAGACAGTCTGATCCCTGTGCTGTTAGGAGAAGGACTACAGTTGATTACAGATTTCATACCAAAGAACAGCAAGACTTCTATGAGACAATTTTGCTTGACAAAAAGCCCATTGTTTGTGACATGACATGGGTTGATTGGGAATACATCAAGGAGAATGAAGATCACTTCCCAGGAGTATATGACAGCTTCAAAGCATGCGGAGTAGATGAGTTTGTTGGACAGAAGTTCACAAAATGGAATGATGAGCTGATCATGCAGTTTTACTCCACTGCTCACTTTTACCCAGATGGGAAGATCATATGGATGTCAGAAGGTACTAGGTACCAATCCACTGTTGAAGAATGGGCCAAGCTAATCAATGCCCCAGAGGAACATGAGGATGACTTGGATGTGTATGCCAAGAAGAAGAAAGACCACAACTCCATGGCAAACATGTACAAAGAGATCCCTGATAAAGCTTTGGAGACTCACAAGCTTGGATCTGTACATTACTTGTTGTCTGGTCTGCCTACCATCAACTGGATCGTAAGGCACACATTTCTAGCCAAGTCAAGAGATCACAAGATGATCATAGGACATTCCATCAACATGTTGCAAATCTTTGATGTCCCTCAGAAGTTTAAAGTCATGAGCCTGATTATAGAGACAGTCAAAAGGACAGCTGCTAACCAAAAGAGAAGTTATGGGTATGCTCCACATATTCAGGAGCTCATCCATTCTAAGATGGGCACGGGAACATACTTGTTGGACAAGGAGCATCTACCCCTATATCCTGAATTTGAAGATAATGAAGTTGTCATGAATGATAATGAACCGTCATCAACTCAAGCACAAGAGAAGAGAGCCAAAGCTAAGGCAGAGAAAGCTGCAAGGATGCCAAGTGCAGAAGAAGCATCTCAGGTGTTCCTCAAGTCAAAACAAGATCAATTGGGCTATCTGATTCATGCTACACCGAGGATTGAGAAGGGCTTGGCCACCCTAACTCAGAATCAGGAGAGCCTGGAGAGGATTGTTGAGACAAAATTTTATGATCTTGACCTCAAAGTAACTGAGATACAGACTGCAGTTGAGCAGCTCCAGGAGGAAGCAGAAGAGAAGAAAGGGAAGGCAACTACTAATGCTTTTTAGCTAGTACCAAGGAGTCAGAGGTCTGCTGTAGTGTATGTACCTATTTCTAGAGCTACATTGTCTGCACCAGCAGCTACAGCTTCAGTGCCACCTCCAGCAGCCACTCCACCAGCTCCAACTACATCGACATATGCCTTCGTCCTTGGAGTTCTCTCTACACCACCTCCCGAAGACCGAGCCTGAGAGACGCATAGCACTATGCATTTTCAAACTTTTTGCTAACTTGTTGCCAAAGGGGGATAAATATGTATAGATCATAGGCTTCGAGAGAGAGTGTTTTGCCTTCTATCTCTCTTGTTTTTGGTTGAACCTTTTTATGCGCTTGGTTGATACACTATGTCTTTGTCTGTGTGATATTTGTGTGAGATACTTGTTTGATCATGTGATTGATCATATGCTAATGCTTGCTTGGATGATACTATCTCTTATATTCCATATATGATCATTCACTTTGCTTGGTGAGGAGTGCATGTTTTTTAATGTTTATCATTTTGAGCACTCCACCAAGATGTATGTGACATGGAAGAGTGACCCATGATCCTAATCGATTGTGCATTTGCATTCACAAGCAAATCTTAAATAATGCACAAATTTAGGGGGAGCTCTTGCTTATCACATACTTCTCAAAGCGATGATGTATTTCAATCTTATAATCATTTGTAAAGCTTTGATCTATATGTTGTCATGAATTACCAAAAAGGGGGAGATTGAAAGTGCAAATATCCCTGGGTGGTTTTTGTAATTCCTAACAACATATAGCTCATTGAGCTAATACTATTTCAAGACAAATATTTCAGGAAAGCTCAATGATTGGCATGGCATGGATTAGAAATGTGGACCCCTCAAAATGCTAAGGACAAAAGATTGGCTCAAGCTATAAACTCAAGACTCTACATTTTACCTTTTAGTGATCCAAGATCACATTGAGTCCATAGGAAAAGCCAATACTATTAAAAGGGGATGAGGTGTTGCTTAATGGGTTACTTGCTCAAAATGCTTAGTGATATGCTCCAAAACCCTCAACCACTTTCTCATATCCACATATGTCCCAAACCAAAAGTCAAACTCGGCCCCACCGAAACTTTCCATCCGGCGCCACCGAGTTCAGCTGACATAGCCACTGCCACAAAACCCTAGTATTTTTGGTCTCACCGATAGGGATCTCGGTCTCACCGAGATGGGATTGCAAACTCTCTGTTTCCCTTTGTAACGTTTCGGTCCAACCAAAATGAGTGATCGGTCCCACCGAGGTCACAATGCAAACTCTTTGTTTCCCCTTCATAGCGTTTCGGTCTCACTGAGATGAACGAATCGGTCCCACCGAGTTTGCCTGACCAACTCTCTGGTTATCTTATTACTAAAGTCGGTCTTACCGAGTTTGTGTAATCGGTCTCACCGAGATTACGTTATGCCCTAACCCTAATGAAATTGTCGGCATTCTAGGAACGGGGGTCCCTAGACTTGCCTGCCTGTGGCCCACGGTGTGGCTTTTCTAGCAGGCATGTACGGCCCATCTTCATTAACAAGGCATTCAAGACCCTCACGAGGGGCCAAGCCTCACGAGGCGGACGACGCATGACCTCCTCAGGAGCGGCCTCACCAGGCTGGCTCACGAGGGGCGGAGAGTTCAAGGCACGGCAAACCTCGCGAGGTTCTCGTGACATGAGCCATGATGATCGAGACCAGGCGGGCGCCAGCGCGCACAGCGTCCTTGTTTCCTCTTTGGTGCTAAGGGGGCAAGCGCAGGTGCGGAGTATCAAGGCATCAAGTAAAGGTTTCCATATCGGTGCAACGAGACCAAGACCAGCAGGACGGCAGGACGAAGGTCACCCTGGAGCCCAAGACGGCGTCACCACCAGAGCCTTTGGCAGGCAAAAACTGCTTTTGTCAGGATAGCATGTACTAGCTGTCCCCCTTCGAATTGGCCATTGTGGGATCCCTTCCCGCTCAATACTTGGGGAGAGGACCAGGGCCTCTATAAATAGGACTAGCCACCACCATAGCTGGGGGATCGATTGATTGGGGGAGATCTGAGAGAGATCAAGGGAGACCAGAACACACACAAGTTCGCCAAGCACAAGAACACCTCAACCTCAGGAGGCTGTTCTTCCCCCTGTACTGTTCATCCTCAGCCCGAGAGGCAATCCACCACCACCACACTGGAGTAGGGTATTACACCACAACGGTGGCCCGAACCAGTATAAATCTTGTGTCCTTTGTGTTGCGAGTTCATCGAGTTAGTCCGTAAGATCTTAGCCGAGCTATGACGTGGATCGGTAGGGGGGAAATCTTCACGCGCACCCCAGTGTTCGAACCTTATGGGTTTTGTCGGAATCCGTGATCCGGCATTTGGTGCGCCGGGTAGGGGTGCGCCGAAGCTTCCCTTCCATCGCTCCGCGCCATGTCGCTTCATCGTCTCCATGGCGGACGCACGCCGCACCCACGCCGAGCACCGGGCTGCCCTCGCCACCCGCATCGCTCAAACGGCCCCTGTCGGCGGGCCACCCCGTCGCTCTCCGTCACCTGCCGCCAACGCCGCCACTGGCTCGGCGGGGAACGAGCAGCAAGCATCCTCGTTGCAGCCCTTGGTGCGACAGGACGGACACACCGCCACTCCATCGTTGACTCCCGCTAGTTCGTCGTCTCACGCTCGTCGTGTCCCCGCGGACGCACGGGCCGCGCTCCTCATGGCGCACGAGCTCCTGCGCTACTGCCCAATCGACGACCTCTACGAGGACTGGTTAGACCGCATCCCCGAGCTTGTCCGTGCCACAGGGAGCTCCCCTGCGCCGTCCCACTCTCTGCCTCGCCCTCCGCCAGCCATGGGTGACGCAGCTCACGAAGCACCTCCTCCACCTCTGCACCAAGACAGCGCCCTAGCACCAAGGTGCACAGCTCCACGGTTCGACCACCGCGTCCGGCGCCCGCACGTGAAGAAAGAACCTATCAAGAAGTCCCTCAGCCGCAAGCGGACGCTCCGCCACTCCTCGCACCGCCGCGCCAGGATCGTTTGCTGCGGCAAGGCCCCGCGCCGCTTGCGGTAGCGGCACGCGGGCGCCAAGACCAAGTTCCACCTCCAAGGCGGGCCCCGGTGACCATGGCCGGCTTCCGCGCCTTCACCCCCGAGTTGTGTAGCGCCGCATGGTCAGGCAAGTTCAAGCCAGATCTGCCTCCTCGCCACGACGGCACCCCCGACCTCGCGGAGTTCCTGCAGCTCTACGAGCTGAGCATCGAGGCAGCCAACGGCGACGAGAAAGTCATGGCGAACTAGTTTCCCATGGCTCTCATGGATGGCGCCCGCTCCTGGCTCCTGAACCTGCCTCCAGGCTCGATTTCCTCCTGGGACGAGATGCGCAACCGCTTCATCGCCAGCTTCCAGGGCACTCGCGACCGCCCCCCGGTCATGGGTGACCTGCGCCACCTCAAGGAACATCCAGGAGAGACCCTGCAGAAGTACATCTAGTCCTTCAACAGCGCGCGAATCAAGATCCCCAAGGTGATCGACGAGGCCATCATCTCAGTGTTCTCCGACGACGTCCGTGACGTCAAGATGAAGGAGTTGTGCACGACCTTGGAGCTGTTCAACATCGTGACCAAGTGTGCAAGAGCTGAGGAGGGGCGCCTCTCCCTCCTCCAGCTCCCGGCTATGGACCCGGAGGAGAAGAAAGCCAAGCCCAAGGACGTGAAGCGCAAAGGAGTGGTCGTGCTCGCGGCGGAGTCAGACACCAAGTGTGGCCGAGATCTTCCCGAGTCATCCAAGAGCAACCAACCGTTCTGCGCCTTCCTAACCTGCATACCCACAACACCAGCGACTGTCAAGAGCTCAGATCCATTCAAGAAGGATGCTTCGGTCGACGCCCCGAGCGCACCGACCGGGGCTACGGCCAAGGAGGAGCACCTGGTGGCGGACGTTGGGATGACCGTGGCCCGCGCCAGGAGTGGCATGACTGGCCTCATGAGGACCGCTGGCAGGATCAGCCTCACGAGGGCGCCTGGAGGGACCAGCCTTGTAAGGATCGTCCTCAAGGCAACGCTGGCCTTCCTCCACTACCGCCACCGCCCAGAAGGAATGACGACCACCATCAAGACGAGGGGGCTGGGGGCTTCCAGGAGCCGCGCGCTATCGCTTGCATCTTGGGCGGAGCTCAAGCCCCAGCCTCATAGCGTATCTTCAAACAGTTTGCTCGTGAAGTGAATGCAGTCCTCCCCAAGCTCGAGGCCACACGCCCGCTCAGATGGTCCAGGTGCCCCATCACATTCAGTTCGGCAGATCAGCTCAAGTGCGCAGCAACTACAGGTGTCCTCCCAATGCTTTGTTCACCAGTCATCAGCAACGTGCACGTCACCAAGACCCTCATCGACGGCGGCGCAGGGCTCAATGTCCTGTCTGTTGACATGTTCGACAACCTCCAAGTGCCATATGACCAGCTACAGCGTACCAAGCCTTTTTCAGGAATGACCGGTGGCTCTACTACCCCGATCGGGCAGGTCCAAATCCCCGTTACCTTTGGAGAATGCAACAACTACCGCACCGAACTCATCGACTTTGATGTCGCCTACGTCCGCCTGCCATACAACGCCATCCTCGGGTAACCAACCCTGGCCAAGTTCATGGCGGTGACCCATCACGGCTACAATGTCCTCAAGATGCCGGGAAGCGACGGAATCATCACAGTCCCGTGCGAGGAAAGAGACGCGGTGTGCTCCCTCGAGCGTGCCTTCCAAGCTGCAGCAATCGACGACCCCGACAACTAGGGCGAGTGCCGTCCTGAGGCCACCCCCAAGAAGAAGAAGCACTTGCGCCATGCAGAGCCTCAGGCAAGCGACGCCTCGTCAGGATCGGTGCCAGCGCCTGGGGCGCCTCCCTCCATCGCATAGGAAAGCGCGCCCAACGCCCCTCTCGGGCAGGGCTCGGGGGCTCTCTTCTGGAGGGCCTTAGACTTTGCCAGCATCACGAGGGAGGCGCTTGGGCACCACTTGGAGGTGTGCTTCGCGGCACATTTCCCTTAGGAGAACACAAGACAAGGAGTGCCCACCGTTTAGGAGTTCATCACCAAGACCGCTCAGGAACTGTAAGACGCAAGGGCCATGCGCGGCGGCCGCCGCTCACTAGGCGCAGCTCCCCATCCAGGCAAGGATGTCGGGCTGCGCGTCTGCATCGACGTCCCAGGGCTCAATCGGGCCGCCTCTCAGGAGCATTTCTGGCCTTCGCGCGTGGGATGTTGCAAGGGCCCACCTCACAGCTACGTTCGCATGCCTTTTGGCCTGCCGAGCATGGCGACCGCCTATCAACGCAACCTGCGGAGCATCCTGGTGGCTCAGGAGGCCAGACACGATGCTGTGTTGACGGATATGAAGATGGTCCTCAAGGAACCCCCTGGACCCCCAGAGCCTCCCGAGGCTCAGGGCCCTGGTGGCTCATGAGCAGTATCCCCTTCGCCGCATACCTTCAGCTGCCCCAACTCTCCCTCATCAACAGAACCAGGTGACATTTTCCAAGTTCATTCAGCTGGGAGCGCCCCCAGGGCTGCATCATTCCCAGGCCGCGTGGGTCCGTCCCTATGGCATGTATCCCTTTTTATGCCTTTAGCTTACCTTGTTGGGGGCGCCCCTCGGGCTGCATCATCCCCAAGCCGCTCGAGCCAGACCTAGTGGCATGCATCTTCCCTGCATTTACTTAAGCCAGTATGCTTTCCATGCTTAATCTATCTATGACTATCACTTGCTTGATTGTCGCCCACCATGGGAGCCACGCGCCGGCCGTCTTTCTTCAGGACCCTTCGCCTTGTCTAACCATCTTGCAGGACCAAGACAGCGAACAAGAACCAAGACCAGGCGCAACCCGCCTTGAGGTAGGGCCTCGTGAGTCCCGCGCTGGCTCACGAGTGCCCAGACATACCTCGTCTAGCCCTGTCGTGCAAGCCACGTGTCAGGGCGGGGTTGTACACACCCCGGGGCCTCTCCGTAGTAGGGAGTCCCCTCTCGCGCGCCAGAAGCAAACCAGCAATCACCACGACGACCGGTGCCCTTCCTCGCGCTAACTTGCCGGAACTTCCTGAGGGCCGCAACAGGCGGTACCGCGGACTCTCCCTCTTCTCTCATGTGATTCGCTTGCGCGTTAAAAGGGGGGCTCCTGAGCATCGCGCCTTAGGATCTCTTACTGGCTCTCCAGCCCTCACCCCTGGCCTTGACCATGGCACGCCACCCGGCATACAATGGCCCTTAGTGGAGAAGAGAGAGGGCCGACCAGAGGTGGCGCCCCCCCTTGCCTAGTCTGAATTGGACAAGGGGAGTGGGCGGCGCCCCCCTCCTTCCTTCTATTCTCTCCTCTTTCCCTTCTTCTCCTACTTGGACTAGGAAAGGGGGGCGAATCCTCTTGGAATAGGAGTCCAAGTAGGACTCCCCCCATGGCGCGCACCCTCTAGGGCCGGCCTCCTCTCCTCCCCCATTTATATACGTGGGGAGGGGCACCCCAAAGACACACAAGTTGATCTTTTAGCCATGTGCGGTGCCCCCCTCCACAGTTACACACCTCAGTCATATCGTTGTAGTGCTTAGGCGAAACCCTGCGTCAGTAACTTCATCATCATCGTCACCACGCCGTCGTGCTGATGGAACTCTCCCTCGGCCTCAACTGGATCAAGAGTTCGAGGGACATCATCGAGCTGAACGTGTGCTGATCGTGGAGGTGCCGTGTGTTCAGTACTTGGATCGGTTGGGTCGCGAAGACGTTCAACTACATCAACCGCGTTACTAAATGCTTCCGCTTTCGGTCTACGAGGGTACGTAGACACACTCTCCCCTCTCGTTGTATGCATCTCCTAGATAGATCTTGCGTGATCTTAGGTAAAAAATTTGAAATACCGCATTCCCCAATAGTGGCATCCGAGCCAGGTCTATGCGTAGATGTTATATGCACTAGTAGATCACAAAGAATTGTGGGCGATAATAGTCATATTGCTTACCAGCAATGTCTTACTTTGATTTGGCGGTATTGTTGGATGAAGCGGCCCAGAGCGACATTACACGACCGTGTTCATGAGACTGGTTCTACCAACGTGCTTCGCACACAGGTGGCTAGTGGGTGTCTGTTTCTCCAGATTTAGTTGAATCGAGTTTGACTACGTCGGGTCCTTGTTGAAGATTAAAACAACACACTTGATGAAAAATCATTGTGGTTTTGATGCGTAGGTAAGAACGGTTCTTGCTAGAGGCCCGTAGCAGCCACGTAAAACTTGCAACAACAAAGTAGAGGACGTCCAACTTGTTTTTGCATGGCATGTTGTGATGTGATATGGTCAAGACGTGATGATATAAATTGTTGTGTGAGATGATCATGTTTTGTAACAGTTATCGGCAACTGGCAAGAGCCATATGGTTGTCGCTTTATTGTATGAAATGCAATCGCCATGTAATTGCTTTACTTTATCACTAAGTGATACGTCTCCAATGTATCTATAATTTTTTATTGCTCCATGCTATTATATTAGCTATTTTGGATGTTAATGGGCTTTATTTTACACTTTTCTATCATTTTTGGGACTAACCTACTAACCGGAGACCCAGCCCAAATTGGTGTTTTTTGCCTATTTTAGGGTTTCGAAGAAAAGGAATATCAAACGGAGTCCAAACGGAGTCCAAACAGAATGAAACCTTCGGGAACATGATTTTCTCAACAAATGTGACCCGGGAGACTTAGAGCGGCCGTCAAGAAACAAGGGAGGGAGGCACGAGGCAGGGGGCGCGCCCTCCACCCTCGTGGGCCCTCCGTTGCTCCACCGACGTACTTCTTCCTCCTATATAAATCCACGTACCCCCCAAACATCCAGGAGCACCACGACAACCTAATTCCACCGCCGCAACCTTCTATACTCGAGAGATCCCATCTCGGGGCCTTTTCCGGAGCTCCGCCGGAAGGGGGCATTGATCACGGAGGGCCTCTACATCAACTCCATGGCCTCTCCGGTGATGTGTGAATAGTTTACTTCAGACCTACGGGTCCATAGTTATTATCTAGATGGCTTCTTGTCTCTCTTTGGATCTCAATACAAAGTTCTCCTCGATTCTCTTGGAGATCTTTCGATGTAATCTTCTTTTGTGGTGTGTTTGTCAAGATCCGATGAATTGTGGGTTTATGATCCAGATTATCTATGAACAATATTTGATTATCCTCTAAATTCTTTTGTGTATGATTGGTTTATCTTTGCAAGTCTCCTCGAATTATCAGTTTGGTTTGGCCTACTAGATTGATCTTTCTTGCAATGGGAGAAGTGCTTAGCTTCGGGTTCAATCTTGCGGTGCTCGATCCCAGTGACAGAAAGGGAACTGACACGTATTGTATTGTTGCCATCGAGGATAAAAAGATGGGGTTTATATCATATTGCATGAGTTTATCCCTCTACATCATGTCATCTTCCTTAAAGCATTAATCTGTTCTTATGAACTTAATACTCTAGATGCATGCTGGATAGCGGTCAATGTGTGGAGTAATAGTAGTAGATGCAGCATCGTTTTGGTCTACTTGTCTCAGACGTGATGCCTATATACATGATCATACCTAGATATTCTCATAACTATGCTCAATTCTATGAATTGCTCGACAGTAATTCGTTTACCCACCGTAATACTTATGCTCTTGAGAGAAGCCACTAGTGAAACCTATGGCCCCCGGGTCTATCTTCCATCATATTAATCTTCCAATACTTAGTTATTTCTTTTGCCTTTTATTTTACTTTGCATCTTTATCATAAAAATACCAAAAATATTATCTTATCACATCTATCAGATCTCACTCTCGTAAGTGACCGTGAAGAGCTTGACAACCTCTTTATCGTGTTGGTTGCGAGGTTCTTATTTGTTTGTGTAGGTGTGTGGGACTTGAGCGTGATCTCCTACTGGATCGATACCTTGGTGCTCAAAAACTGAGGGAAATACTTACGCTACTTTGCTGCATCACCCTTTCCTCTTCAAGGGAAAACCAACGCAGTGCTCAAGAGGTAGCAAGAAGGATTTCTGGCGCCGTTGCCGGGGAGATTCACGCCAAGTCAAGTCATGACATACCAAGTACCCATCACAAACTCTTATCCCTCACATTACATTATTTGCCATTTGCCTCTCGTTTTCCTCTCCCCCACTTCACCCTTGCCATTTTATTCGCCCTCTCTCTCTGTTCCCCTTCTCTTTCTCTATTTGCCTCTTTTTCGCTTGCTTTGTCGTTATGGATAGTCCTTTATCTTCTCCATTGTCTCCTGAGAATGAAGTTCTTAATTTTAAACAAAGGGAGGGAGAAAATCTAAAAGATGCTTGGTATAGAATTTGCAATGCTCAAAATAGATCTATCAGGAAGCAATCTACTTCCGTTCTTCTCCGCAGTTTTTATGTAGGCATCATGCCTTGGAATAGATATATTCTTGGTACCATTACCGGAGGAAATTTCTTGGGTAGCCATACTTTCGATTCTTATAATGCTATGATAGATTTGTTTGGCCCACCACCTCTTTTGGTTAATGGAACTATGTTAACTTTGGAACATGTGATGCAAAGGCTTGAAATTATTGAGAATAAAGTTGCTACTATAGAGTTGATTGAGAATTTGGATAAAAAGATCCACAACCAAATTACCAAATATGGATCTAAGGTGGGAGTTACTTTGAAATTTTTTAAGGAAAAAGAACCAATAGTTAATGAAAGAATAGATCAAGATTCTACTAGAATCGATAAACTTGAGGGAATTATCACCAACTTGGGATCCGATTTTTCTTCCGTTAAAAATACACCAAATCCTCCTACTAAAATTTCCAACCTTGTTTATGTTCCTAAAAATAAGGGTGAATCCTCTAGTAAGGAAACTGCGGATTTAAAATCAATAAGTGTTCATCCTAATCTTTTTGCTATCATTAAGGAACCGTTTGCTACAAATGATTTTCTTGAATTTGTACCTAGGAGTTTGATAATTAATAAAAAGGAATAAACTCGTAAGAATTATAGGTGTCTCATTGAAGAATTACCTACCAAAGATGGCAATACCTAGATCTATCTTCGCTTTTATGCCTAGCTAGGGGCGTTAAACGATAGCGCTTGTTGGGAGGCAACCCAATTTTATTTTTATTCCTTGCTTTTTTCTCCTGTTTAGTAATAAATAATTTATCTAGACTTTGTTTTGGTTGTGTTTTTTGTGTTTAATTAGTGTTTGTGCCAAGTAGAACCGTTGGGAAGACTTGGGGAAAGTCTTTTTGATCTTGCTGTAGAAAACAGAAACTTTAGCACTCATGAGAACTGCTGCCATTTTTATTTGGAAAGTGATATTTAGTTAATTATTTTTGAAGATGATTACTAGATAAATTCCTCATGTCCAGAAATTTATTTTAGAATTTTTGGGGTTCCAGAACTTGCGTTAGCTACATATTACTACCGACTGTTCTGTTTTTGACAGATTCTGTTTTTCTTATGTTGTTTGCTTATTTTGATGAATCTATGGCTAGTAAAAGAGTTTATAAACCATAGAGATGTTGGAATACAGTAGGTTTAACACCAATATAAATAAATAATGAGTTCATTACAGTACCTTTGTCGTATCTGGGGTTCCGGCAGACCCTTAAGGTTTGAACACTGGGGTGCACGCGAAGTTCCTTCCCTTCTACCGATCTACGCCCTAGCACGCTAAGGTCTCGCGGACAAACTCGACGCACTCGCAACACAAAGACACAAGATTTATACTGGTTTGGGCCACCATTGTGGTGTAACACCCTACTCCAGTGGTGGTGGATTGCCTCTTGGGCTGATGATGAAAAGTACAAGGGGAAGAACAGCCTCTTGAGGTTGAGGTGTTCTTGTGTTCGGTGTGGCTAAGGGTTGGCTCTTGATCCCCCCCCCCCCTTCTCTTTGTGGTGGCTATTTCTATTTATAGAGGCCCTAGTCCTCTTCCCAAATATTGAGCGGGAAGGGAGCCAACAATGGTGGCCAATTTGAAAGGGGACAGCTAGTACGAGCTATCCTGACAAAAGGTGGTCTTCGCCTGCCAAAGGTTCTGGTGAGGGCTCCACGGTGCCCTCTGTCCTGCCGTCCTGCGAGTCTTGGTCTCGTTGCACCAATATGGAAACCTTTTCTTGATGCCTCGGTACTCCGCGCATGCGCTTGCTCCCTTAGCACAAAAGAGGAAGCAAGGACACTGCGCACGCTGGCGCCCGCCTGGTGTCGATCGTCACGGCTCATGTCATGAGAGCCTCGCGAGGTTCGCCCCGCCTTGATATCTCCGCTCCTCACGAGGCAGCCTGGTGAGGCCGCTCCTGAGGAGGTCTTGCATCATCCGCCTCGCGAGGCTTGGCCCCTCGCGAGGGTCTTGGCTCCTTGTCGATGAAGATGGGTCGTACAGGCCTGCCAACACAGTCGCGCCATGGGCCGCAGGCAGGCAAGTCTGGGGACCCCCGTTCCCAGAACACCGACAGTAGCCCCCGGGCCCAAGGCGCGCTCGGGCTTGTCTTTGAGGCGAAGCCAAAGGGTCAAGAGCGGAGCACCGTGGGCCCCAAAAGCTTGCGGCCTCGGTTGACGCATGGTGGTTAATTGGACGTGGCTGTCTCCACTTCCCCATGCTGCCTCGGCAACTGCTCGACTTGACAAGTCCCTGTGACATTCAAGGAAAATCATCATTACCTGAGATCGTGGGAGGTGTCAGTTGGCCTTCTTCTGCTATAAATGGGGAGGGGGCGGAGCCCCCGTCGCCCATCTCTTCTTGGTTCACTTGCTTCTTCCTCCTTGCTCCACTGCTAGCAGCAATGGCACCCATCCGAAGGTTCTCCGCTGAAGAGAAAGGAAAGGCCCCTCGCAATGATCTAGGGCCGCTCCTGCCGAAGAAGAGGCCAGTCCACCGCCGTGATGAAGCGGCGATGCAGGTGGTGACGAGGCCTTGGTGCGAGCGGCCCCCTCCAGGGTACCCGCTTCCCTTGTACGCCTGAGCCAAGGGCTCAGGAGAGCGGCACGATGAGCGGCGCCGCCCGCGCCGTGCTCGTGGTCACCGCACCATGGAGATGCGTGCTGTTGCCCCAGGGCTCCATGCCGTGGACTCGTCGCGTGAGTTTGTGTTGTTGGCGGTGATGCCACTGAGCACCTGGATACGCCTCCCACCGTTCTTCGCCGCCGAGGTGCCGCCGAGGGGCGTTCGCGAACTTTGGCTATAGCATGCTGACTGCAACACCCCCGCAACCAGAGCAGATATTGGAACCGTCGCCTCCGGGAAGATCTTCATGACTCGAGGCTGGGGCGAGATTGCCCGGGTCTGCCGTGCGGAGGGCGCCCTCGTGATCCACTTCAAGTATGATGGCGCCTCCGTGCTGCTCTTCAAGGTCTTTGATGAGGAGGGCCGCCGCCTGGAGTGCTGCCCTGAAGGATTTCACCAGTACGATGTTGCGGCGTGCGCGGGGCCCTCCACTGGTCTTGCCTGCAGCTCCTCCAGCGACAGCGGCGACTCGTGGTGGTCCAGCGACTCGCCCGAGCTCTTGGAGTCTCTGGAGACGAGCGATGACAGCTACGTGCCACCAAGCTCCCGTCGAGCCCAGAGCAAGGCTGCGACGTCTAGCCGCCGACGCCGCTGATCTGGATGGGGTTGGCATCGGCCTTACGTGGCCCACTATTGATGATGGCGTCGGCGGTATCTGGCTCGTGTAGGTAGAACTCCTAGGAATCCCTTCCCTTTTGTTCCCTGCAAGGAATCATGCAGTACCCTGTGGGGGCATGTAAAGGGTCTGTAATGTCTTTTGCGTATATATGGTCCTTGTTATGGAATTTCGTGGGCGCATATCCTGTCGAGGCTCGACCTCCCCTTTCCAATCCTGTGGCGGCTTGATGCTCTACGCTGACAGGTCCCGGTCCCCAGGCAGGCTACAGCCGTCGCTGGTATGCCAGGTCACGATGCCGTGGTCAAGGCCAGGAGGTGAGCGGCCTGAGGTCCAGTAAGAGCTCCTAAGGCGCGATGCTCAGGAGGTCCCCTTTAGTGCTCAAGTGGCTGCCTTAGAATGGGAAAGGAAGAGATTATCGCCACAACAGGGCAGCGGAAGGAGTAAGGCCCGCTCCGGCTCGGTCTCCCCTTTCTATCCTCGTGATGGCTTGGCGCTCTATGCTGATAGTTCCCGGTCCCCAGGCAGGCTACAGCCATCGCTGGTATGCCAGGTCGCGATGCCGTGGTCAAGGCCAGGAGGTGAGCGGCCCGAAGTCCAGTAAGAGCTCCTGAGGCGCGACGCTCAAGAGGTCCCCCTTAGCGCCCAAGCAACCATGCAGAGGCAAGAAAGGGAGGCGACATCGCCGCAACGGAGCCGCTGCGGAGGTCTCGTGTCGTGGCGATAGGTGGGTTCCATGTGTGAACTTATCTGGTCTGTCTAGAGCCCACTCCGCGTGGCACGCCCGGGTTCGTGCATTGGTCGCTGTAGCGTAGCCATGCCAGGCCCATGCGGGTTTTCCCCTCCCCTCTATGCTCTTCTTGGTGCTCTGCGTCCTCAGGTCCCGGCCCTCGAGCGAGCTGAGCCGCCGCTGGTATGCCAGGTCGTGATGCCGTGGTCAAGGCCAGGGGGTGAGGTCTAGAGAGCCAGTAAGAGCTCCTGAGACGCGATGCTCAGGAGCCCCCCTTTTAACGCGCAAGCGAATCACATGAGAGAAGAACGAGAGCCCGTGGTACCGCCCGCCAGGATCCTAAGGAAGCCCCTGCAAGTTAACGCGAAGAATGGCACCTGACCGCTGGTTTGATTCTGGAGCGGGCGAGGGGACTCCCTACTGCGGAGAGCCCCCGGGGCGTGTACAGCCCCACCCTGACACGTGGCTGGCATGGTATGGTTTAGCGAGGTGTGCCTGGGCACTCGTGAGCCAGCGCGGGACTCACGAGGTCCTACCTCAAGGCGGGTTGCGCCTGGTCTTGGCCCTTGTTTAGTGTCCTGGTCCTGCGAGATGGTCAGACAACACGAAAAGGGGCCCTGAAGAAGGGTGCCGGCGCGCGGCCCCCGCAATGGGCAACAATCAAGCAAGTGATATCCATAGGTAGGTTAAGCACGGAAGGCAAATCAGCTTGGGTAAATGCGGAAAGACATATGCCACAGGGTCTGGCCCAAGCGGTTTGGGGATGATGCAGCCCGAGGGGCGCCCCCAACAGGGTAAACTGAAGGCATAAGCAAAAGAGATACATGCCATAGGGACGGACCCACGCGGCCTGGGAATAATGCAGCCCGAGGGGCGCTCCCAGCTAAATGAACTTGGAAAAGGTCACCTAGTTCTGTCGACGAAGGAGAGTTGGGGCAGCTGAAGGTACGCAGTGAAGGAGTGGCTCCTCACGAGTCGCTCGGGCCCTGAGCCTCGGGAGGCTCTGGGGGCTCAGGTGGTTCCCTGAGGACAGTCTCCATCTCCACCAGGACAACGTGGTGCCTGGCTTCCTGAGCCGCCAGGACACGCTGCAAGTTGCGATGATAGGTTGACGACACACTCGGCAGGACGAACGGCATGCGAAAGTAGCTGTGTGGCAGACCCTCACAACGGCCCATGCGCGAAGGCAAGAAAGGCTCCTAAGATGCGGCCATGTTGAGCCCTGGAACATTGATGCAGACGCGCAGCCCGGCATCCTCGCCTGGGTGGGGAGCTACGCCTCGTGAGCGGTGGTCGCCGCACATGGCACTTGCGCCTTGTAGTTCCTGAGTGGTCTTGGTGATGAACTCCTGAGCGGTGGGCGCTCCTTGCCCTATGTTCTCCTGAGGGAAACGTGCCGCGAAGCACGCCTCCAAGTGGTGCCCGAGCGCCTCCCTCATGATGTTGGCAAGGTCTGAGGCCCTCTAGAAGAGAGCCCCCGAGCCCTGCCCGAGGAGGGCGCTGGGCGCGCCTTCCTATGCGACGGAGGGAGGCGCCCTTGGAGCGGGCGCTAATCCTGACGAGGTTCCAGCCGCGCCGCCACCCTCTTGAGATCCGGCACGGCGCAGCTGTTTCTTCTTCTTGGGGATGGCTAATACGTCCATTTTGCATCATGCTTTTATATCGATATTTATTGCATTATGGGCTATTATTTCACATTATGTCACAGTACTTATGGCTATTCTCTCTTATTTTACAAGGTTTACATAAGGAGGGAGAATGTCGGCAGCTGGAATTCTGGGCTGGAAAAGGAGCAAATATTAGAGACCTATTCTGCACAACTCCAAAAGTCCTGAAACTCCATGGAATACCTTATAATAAATAATGAAAAATCATCGCCAATGATGAAGGCCAGGGGGCCCACACCCTTCTCACGAGTGTGGGGGGGGCGCCCCCCTAGGGCGCGCCCCCCTACCTCGTGGGCCCCCTGGTGGCTCTCCGATGACCATCATCTCCTATATGAAGTCTTTCATCGAGAAAAAATAAGAAGCAACCTTTCAGGACGAAACTCCGCCGCCACGAGGCGGAACCTTGGCGGATCCAATCTAGAGCTCCGACAGAGTTGTTCTGCCGGGGAAACTTCCCTCCCGGAGGGGGAAATCATCGCCATCATCATCACCAACGCTCCTCTCATCGGGAGAGGGCAATCTCCATCAACATCTTCATCAGCACCATCTCATCTCAAAACCCTAGTTCATCTCTTGTATCCAATTCTTGTCTCCAAGTCCGGGATTGGTGCTAGTAGGTTGCTAGTAGTGTTAATTACTCCTTGTAGTTGATGCTAGTTGGTTTAATTGGTGGAAGATCATATGTTCAGATCCTTTATGCATATTATTACCCCTCTGATTATGAACATGAATATGCTTTGTGAGTAGTTACGTTTGTTCCTGAGGACAAGGGAGAAGTCTTGCTATTAGTAGTCATGTGAATTTGGTATTCGTTCGATATTTTGATGAGATGCATGTTGTCTAGCCTCTAGTGGTGTTATGTGAATGTCGACTACATAACACTTCACCATTATTTGGGCCTAGAGGAAGGCATTGGGAAGTAATAAGTAGATGATGGGTTGCTAGAGTGACAGAAGCTTAAACCCTAGTTTATGCATTGCTTCGTAAGGGGATGATTTGGATCCATATGTTTCATGCTATGGTTAGGTTTACCTTAATACTTTTGTTGTAGTTGCGGATGCTTGCAATAGAGGTTAATCATAAGCGGGATGCTTGTTCAAGTAATAACAGCACCCAAGCACCGGTCCACCCACATATCAAATTATCAAAGTACCGAACGCGAATCATATGAACGTGATGAAAACTAGCTTGACGATATTCCCATGTGTCCTCGGGAGCGCTTTTCCTTATATAAGAGTTTGTCCAGGCTTGTCCTTTGCTACAAAAAGGATTGGGCCACCTTGCTGCACTTTATTTACTTTTGTTACTTGTTGCTCGTTACAAATTATCTCATCACCAAACTATCTGTTACCACTTATTTCAGTACTTGCAGAGAATACCTTGCTGAAAACCATTTATCATTTCCTTCTGCTCCTCGTTGGGTTCGACACTCTTACTTATCGAAAGGACTACGATAGATCCCCTATACTTGTGGGTCATCAAGACTCTTTTCTGGTGCCGTTGCCGGGGAGTGAAGCGCCTTTGGTAGGTGGAATTTGGTAAGGAAAAATTTATATAGTGTGCTGAAATTTACTGTCACTTGTTACTATGGAAAGTAATCCTCTGAGGGGCTTGTTCGGGGTATCTTCACCCCGACCAGTAGAGCAAAGAGTTGCTCCTCCACCTACTAAACCTATTGAAAATGAATATGAAAATGAAATTCCTTATGAGTATCCTTCGGGTATGATAGAGAAACTGCTAGCTAATCCTTTTACAGGAGATGGAACAAAGCATCCTGATGAACACCTAATATATGTGGATGAAGTTTGTGGATTATTTAAGCTTGCAGGTATACCCGATGATGTTGCTAAGAAGAAGGTCTTCCCTTTATCTTTGAAGGGAGACGCATTGGTATGGTATAGGCTATGTGATGATACGAGATCATGGAACTATAGAAGATTGAAATTGGAGTTTCATCAAAAGTATTACCCTATGCATCTTGTTCATCATGATCGCAATTATATATATAATTTTTGGCCTTGCGAAGGAGAAAGCATCGCTCAAGCTTGGGGGAGGCTTAAACCAATGTTATATTCATGCCCCAATCATGAGCTCCCAAGAGAAACAATTCTTCAAAAAAATTATGCTCGTCTTTCTGAAAATAATCGCACCATGCTCGATACTTCTTGTGCTGGCTCTTTTATGATGAAGACTATTGGATTTAGATGGGATTTATTGGATAGAAGTAAATGCAACTCTGAAGATTGGGACCTCGACAATAGTAAGGAGTCAGGTATGACAACTAAGTTTGATTGTGTTAAATCTTTTATGGATACCGATATTTTCCGTAAGTTTAGCACTAAATATGGACTTGATTCTGAGATAGTAGCTTCTTTCTGTGAATCTTTTGCTACTTATGTTGATCTCCCTAAGGAGAAGTGGTTTAAATATCATCCTCCCATAGAAGTAAAAGTAGATGCACCTATTAAAGTTGAAGAAAAGACTGTCACCTATAATGATCCTATTGTTCCTACTTGTTATGTTGAGAAACCACCTTTCCCTGTTAGGATAAAGGATCATGCTAAAGCTTCAACTGTAGTTTGTAAAAGCAATATTAAAACATATACACCTCCTGAGCAAGTTAAAGTTGAACCTAATATTGCTATTGTTAAAGATCTCTTGTCTGATAATATAGATGGGCATGTTATTTACTTCTGTAATGAAACTGCTAGAATTGCTAAACCCTGTGATACAGATAAACCTAGACCTGTGGTAGGCATGCCTGTTATTTCTGTTAAAATAGGAGATCATTGTTATCATGGCTTATGTGATATGGGTGCTAGTGCTAGTGCAATACCTATTGACTTATACAAAGAAATTATGCATGACATTGCACCTGTTGAGTTAGAAGAAATTGATGTTAATATTAAACTTGCTAATAGAGATACTATTTCACGAATGGGAATTGTTAGAGATGTTGAAGTCTTGTGTGGGAAAACTAAATATCCTGCTGATTTTCTTGTTCTTGGTTCCCCTCAAGATAGCTTTTGCCCCATTATATTTGGTAGACCCTTCTTAAATACTGTTAGTGCTACCATAGATTGTACGAGGGATGTTGTTACTGTCGGCTTAGATGATATGACTCATGAATTTAATTTCTCTAAATTTAGTAAACAACACCGTGAAGAAGAATTGCCTAGTAAGGATGAAATTATTGGTCTTGCTTTTATTGCCGTACCTCCTAGCGATCCTTTAGAACACTATTTGCTAGACCATGAGAATGATATGTTTATGAATGAAAGAAGGGAAACAGATGAAGTATTCTTTAAATAGGAACCTATGCTGAAACACAATTTGCCTGTTGAAATCCTAGGGGATCCCCCTCCACCTAAGGGTGATCCCGTGTTTGAGCTTAAACCATTGCCTGATAATCTTAAATATGCTTATCTTGATGAAAAGAAGATATATCCTGTTATTATTAGTGCTAACCTTTCAGAGCATGAAGAAGAAAGATTATTGAAAACTCTGAAGAAACACCATGCTACTATTGGATATACTATTGATGATCTTAAGGGCATTAGTCCCACTCTATGTCAACATAAAATAAATTTGGAAGCGGATGCCAAACCAGTTCGTGATCCTCAACGACGTCTGAATCCTAAAATGAAAGAAGTGGTAAGAAAAGAAATACTAAAGCTTCTGGAGGCAGGTATAATTTATCCCGTTGCTGATAGTTAGTGGGTAAGTCATGTTCATTGTGTCCCTAAGAAGGGAGGTATTACTGCTGTCCCTAATGATAAAGATGAATTGATTCCACAAAGAATTATTACAGGTTATAGGATGGTAATTGATTTTCGCAAATTAAATAAGGCTACCAAGAAAGATCATTACCCCTTACCTTTTATCGATCAAATGCTAGAAAGATTATGCAAACATACACATTACTACTTTCTAGATGGTTATTCTGGTTTCTCTCAAATACCTGTGTCGGCTAAAGATCAATCAAAGACTACTTTTACATGCCCTTTTGGTACTTTTGCTTATAGACGTATGCCTTTTGGTTTATGTAATGCACCTGCTACCTTTCAAAGATGCATGATGGCTATATTCTCTAACTTCTGTGAAAAGATTTGTGAGGTTTTCATGGACGACTTTTCCGTCTATGGATCTTCTTTTGATGATTGCTTGAGCAATCTTGATCGAGTTTTGCAGAGATGTGAAGAAACTAATCTTGTCTTGAATTGGGAGAAGTGCCACTTTATGGTTAATGAGGGTATTTTCTTGGGGCATAAAATTTCTGAAAGAGGTATTGAAGTTGATAAAGCCAAGGTTGACGCTATTGAAAAGATGCCATGTCCCAAGGACATCAAAGGTATAAGAAGTTTCCTTGGTCACGCCGGATTTTATAGGAGGTTCATTAAGGACTTCTCAAAAAAATTCTCAGCCTCTGACTAATTTATTACAAAAAGATATACCATTTGTCTTTGATGATGATTGTGTAGAAGCATTTGAAATACTTAAGAAAGCATTAGTCTCTGCTCCTATTGTTCAGCCACCTGATTGGAATTTACCTTTGAAATTATGTGTGATGCTAGCGATTATGTTGTAGGTGCTGTTCTAGGGCAAAGAGTTGATAAGAAATTAAATGTTATCCATTATGCTAGTAAGACTCTAGACAATGCTTAAAGAAATTATGCTACTACTGAAAAAGAACTTTTAGCAGTTGTATTTGCTTGTGATAATTTCAGACCTTATATTGTTGATTCTAAAGTAACTATCCACACTGATCATGCTGCTATTAAATATCTTATGGAGAATAAAGATGCTAAACCTAGACTTATTAGATGGGTTCTCTTGCTACAAGAATTTGATTTACATATTGTTGATAGAAAAGGAGCTGAGAACCCCGTTGCAGACAACTTATCTAGCTTAGAGAATGTTCTTGATGACCCACTACCTATTGATGATAGCTTTCCTGATGAACAATTAAATGTCATAAGTACTTCCTAGTAGTACCCCTTGGTATGCTAATTACATAGTTGCTAAATTTATACCACCTAGCTTCACATACCAACAAAAGAAAAAGTGCTTCTATGATTTGAGACATTACTTTTGGGATGACCCACATCTTTATAAAGAAGGAGTAGATGGTGTTATTAGACGTTGTGTACCTGAGCATGAAAAGGAATAGATCCTACGCAAGTGCCACTCCGAAACTTATGGAGGACACCACGCGGGAGATAGAACTGCACATAAGGTATTGCAATCCGGTTTTTATTGGCCTACTCTCTTCAAGGATGCCCGTAAGTTTGTCCTATCTTGTGATGAATGTCAAAGAATTGGTAATATTAGTAGACTTCAAGAAATGCCTATGAATTATTCACTTGTTATTGAACCGTTTGATGTTTGGGGCTTTGATTATGTGGGACCTTTTCCTGCCTCTAATGGATATACACATATTTTAGTTGCTGTTGATTACGTTACTAAGTGGGTAGAAGCTATTCCAACTAGTAGTGCTGATCATAACACTTCTATTAAAATGCTTAAAGAAGTTATTTTTCCGAGGTTTGGAGTCCCTAGATATTTAATGACTGATGGTGGTTCACATTTTATTCATGGTGCTTTCCGTAAAATGCTTGCTAAATATGACGTCAACCATAGAATTGCATCTCCTTATCACCCACAGTCTAGTGGTCAAGTAGAATTGAGTAATAGAGAACTCAAATTAATTTTGCAAAAGACTGTTAATAGGTCCAGAAAGAATTGGTCCAAGAAACTTGATGATGCATTATGGGCCTATAGAACTGCATATAAAAATCATATGGGTATGTCTCCGTATAAAATGGTATATGGAAAAGCATGTCACTTACCTCTCGAACTAGAACATAAGGCATATTGGGCTATTAAAGAACTCAAGTATGATTTCAAACTTGCCGGTGAAAAGAGGTTATTTGATATTAGCTCACTTGATGAATGGAGAACCCAAGCTTATGAAAATGCCAAGTTGTTTAAAGAAAAGGTTAAAAGATGGCATGACAAAAGGATACAAAAGCGTGAGTTTAATGTAGGTGATTATGTATTGCTATACAACTCTCGTTTAAGATTTTTTGCAGGGAAACTTCTCTCTAAATAGGAAGGCCCCTATGTTATCGAGGATTTCTATCATTCCGGTGCCATAAAAATCAACAACTTCGAAGGCACAAATCCGAAGGTGGTAAACAGTCAAAGAATCAAACATTATATCTCTGGTAATCCCATAAATGTTGAAACCAATGTTATTGAAACCATAACCCCGGAGGAATACATAAGGGACACTTTCCAGAATGTTTCAGACTCGGAAAAGGAATAGGTACGTGGTACGGTAAGTAAACCGACTCCAAAACAATTTTTAAGGCAATATTTCTCCGTTTTGGAATATTTAGAAAAATAGAAAATTAAGTAGCAGTCCGGGAAGGACACGTGGGCCCCACGAGGGTGGAGGGCGCGCCCTACCCCCTGGACGCGCCCCCTACCTCGTGAGCTCCTCATGTGCCTTCCGGACTCTGTTTTCTTGCACAAGACGTATTTTGGTCGGTAAAAATTCAAAATATATTCTCCCGAAGGTTTTGACTCCTGTATCACGTAAATATCCTCTGTTTTTGTTTTGAGCTGTTGCTGCTGCAGATTAGAGCAAGATGCCTTCTCAAGAGTCAGTCAGGGAGAGCCAGGTATCTAATCCGGCACCGGAACCAAGGGCAAACAGCGACCCTGACCACTTTGGGCCAGCAACGGAGGAAGAGATGGAGGCTGACCTAATGAGGATAGATGCCATGGAGGATCAAGAAGTCATCTCTCACTTCCGAGCTGGATTCCCAATGGGAGAACTGCAGAGCTCAGCTATTCCAAACTCGGTTATCCCTTCCAATGTTAGATTTCTTTCTTATGAGAATATGAAAAAGAGTGTCACTGGTTCTAACGCAGCTATGCAGCACCCTTGGGTGCAGGGAGCTTTGGCTGTTAAGGAAAACTCTAAAAGGAAATAATGGATCTCAAGCAGCAAGTCAACAAGCTTGAGGAGGAGAATCGTATTTTGAAGGGCATCATCGCCAAAAACATCACATCACCATCCCCGAAAAGAGAGCCATATTCACATGGGTATGGGCACTCCCCTTGGCAACTTCCAAGCTTGGGGGAGGTGCCTCGGTATCATATCACAATCACAACTCCTATCTTTACCATTTTTCTTAGTTCGATCCTTTTGGTAGTATTTTGATCTAGTAGAATAAAGTTTATGGCATGATCTAGTTGTCAATTTTGCTTTATTATCCTTCTATGTAATCAAGTTCGTGAGCTATATAATAAAGATTAGTGTTGAGTCAAGGGCTTGATTTTCTTGCCATGATCCCAAATAAAAGAAAAGAAAAGAGAAAAATAATAAAAAGAAAAAAAAAGTTCATATTGATCTTATTGATAGTAATGACTTCACATAGAAAGAGTGTGATGATTAAAAGTTGTTGGGAGTTGGCAGACATAGCTTTGGCCATCGTTGCAATTAATAGGAAGTAATAAGGAAAGAGAGGTTTCACATATAAATATACTATTATTGACATCTTTTATGATTGGGAACACTCATCAAAATATGACAAGCTAAAGAGTTGATGTTGGACAAGGAAGACAACGCAATGGGTTATGTTTTCTTATATCTGAGATAAAGTATGTTGGCATGGATCATCCAACATGTTGAGCTTGCCTTTCCCCCTCATGCTAGCCAAATTCTCAGCACCAAGTAGAGATACTACTTGTGCTTCCAAATACCCTTAAACCAGTTTTGCCATGAGAGTCCACCATATCTACCTATGGATTGAGTAAGATCCTTCAAGTAAGTTGTCATCGGTGCAAGCAATAAAAATTGCTCTAAATATGTATGATTAGTGTGGGAGAAATAAGCTTTATACGATCTTGTGATGTGGAAGTAATAAAAGCGATGGACTGCATAATAAAGGTTCATATCACAAGGGGCAATATAAAGTGACGTTCTTTCGCATTAAGATCTTGTACATCCAACCATAAAAGCGCATGGCAACCTCTGCTTCCCTCTGCGAAGGGCCTATCTTTTATTATTATCTTCTACCTTATGCAAGAGTCATGGTGAGCTTCACCTTTCCTTTTTACATTTTATCCTTTGGCAAGCACAGTGTGTTGGAAAGATCCTGATAGATATATCTAATTGGATGTAGGGGAGCATGAGTTATTATTGTTGACATTACCCTCGAGGTAAAAGGTTGTGGGGCAAAACTATAAGCCCCTATCTTTCTCTGTGTCCGATTAAAACTCCGTAACCACAAATATTGCGCGAGTGTTAGCAATTATGAAGGACTAGATGATAGTTGAGTATGTGGACTTGCTTTTTAGCTCTGACATAGACTCTTTCTGATGTTATGATAAATTGCAATTGCTTCAATGACTGAGGTTATAGTTTGTTGGTTCTCAATAAGGTTTCTGATTCATACTTTTGCATTGTGAATAGATCATCACTTGAACATAAGTAATCATATGACAATATCTATGTATGTTGCTGTTATGAGAATAATCATGATGCCCTCGTGTCCGTATTTTATTTTTATCGACGCCTCTACCTCTAAACATGGGGACACATTTATTGTTATTGGCTTTCGCTTGAGGACAAGCGAGGTCTAATCTTGGGGGAGTTGATACGTCCATTTTGCATCATGCTTTTATATCGATATTTATTGCATTATGGGCTGTTATTTCACATTATGTCACAATACTTATGGCTATTCTCTCTTATTTTACAAGGTTTACATAAGGAGGAAGAATGTCGGTAACTGGAATTCTGGGCTGAAAAAGGAGCAAATATTAGAGACCTATTCTGCACAACTCCAAAAGTCCTGAAACTCCACGGAATACCTTATAATAAATAATGAAAAATCCTCGCCAAAGATGAAGGCCAGGGGGCCCACACCCTTCTCATGAGGGTGGGGGGTGCCCCCCTGACCCCTACCTCGTGGGCCCCCTGGTGGCTCTCCGATGACCATCTTCTCCTATATGAAGTCTTTCGTCGAGAAAAAAAATAAGAAGCAACCTTTCGGGACGAAATTCTGCCGCCACGAGGCAGAACCTTGGCGGATCCAATCTAGAGCTCCGGCAGAGCTGTTCTGCCGGGGAAACTTCCCTCCCGGAGGGGGAAATCATCGCCATCATCATCACCAACGCTCCTCTCATCGGGAGAGGGCAATCTCCATCAACATCTTCATCAGCACCATCTCATCTCAAAACCCTAGTTCATCTCTTGTATCCAATTCTTGTCTCCAAGTCCGGGATTGGTGCTAGTAGGTTGCTAGTAGTGTTAATTACTCCTTGTAGTTGATGCTAGTTGGTTTAATTGGTGGAAGATCATATGTTCAGATCCTTTATGCATATTATTACCCCTCTGATTATGAACATGAATATGCTTTGTGAGTAGTTACGTTTGTTCCTGAGGACAAGGGAGAAGTCTTGCTATTAGTAGTCATGTGAATTTGGTATTCGTTCGATATTTTGATGAGATGCATGTTGTCTAGCCTCTAGTGGTGTTATGTGAACGTCGACTACATAACACTTCACCATTATTTGGGCCTAGAGGAAGGCATTGGGAAGTAATAAGTAGATGATGGGTTGCTAGAGTGACAGAAGCTTAAACCCTAGTTTATGCGTTGCTTCGTAAGGGGCTGATTTGGATCCATATGTTTCATGCTATGGTTAGGTTTACCTTAATACTTTTGTTGTAGTTGCGGATGCTTGCAATAGAGGTTAATCATAAGTGGGATGCTTGTTCAAGTAATAACAGCACCCAAGCACCGGTCCACCCACATATCAAATTATCAAAGTACCGAACGTGAATCATATGAACGTGATGAAAACTAGCTTGATGATATTCCCATGTGTCCTCGGGAGCGCTTTTCCTTATATAAGAGTTTGTCCAGGCTTGTCCTTTGCTACAAAAAGGATTGGGCCACCTTGCTGCACTTTATTTACTTTTGTTACTTGTTGCTCGTTACAAATTATCTCATCACCAAACTATCTGTTACCAATTATTTCAGTACTTGCAGAGAATACCTTGCTGAAAACTGTTTATCATTTCCTTCTGCTCCTCGTTGGGTTCGACACTCTTACTTATTGAAAGGACTACGATAGATCCCCTATACTTGTGGGTCATCAATGGCCTCGGGAGGATCGTCGCTCTTGCTGTTGGGGTCGTCGATTGCGGCAGCTTGAAAGGCGCGCTCGAGGGAGCACACCGCATCCCTCTCTTCGCACGGGACCGTGATGATTCCGCCGCTTCCCGGCATCTTCAGGACAATGTAATCGTGGTGCGTCACCGCCATGAACTTGGCCAGGGCTGGATACCCGAGGATGGCGTTGTATGGCAGACGGATGTGCGCGACATAAAAGTCGATGAGCTCGGTGTGGTAGTTCTTGTGTTCCCCAAAGGTGACAGGGAGGCGGATCTGCCCTATCGGTGTGGTGGAACCGTCGGTCACTCCTGAGAAAGGCTTGGTAGGTTGAAGCTGCTCATATGGCACTTGGAGGTTGTCGAATGTGTCGACGGACAGGATGTTGAGCCCTGCGCCGCCGTCAATGAGGGTCTTGGTAACTTGCATGTTGCTGATGAATGGTGAACAAAGCATCGGGAGGATGCCAGCCGTGGCTGCGCACTTGAGCTGATCTGCCGAGTTGAAGGTGATGGCGCACTGGGGCCACCTGAGCGGGCGTGTGGCCTCGAGCTTGGGGATGACTGCATTCACCTCACGAGCGAATTGTTTGAAGATGCGCTGCGAGGCTAGGGCCTGAGCGCCGCCCAAGATGCATGCGATTGCACGCGGCTCCTGGAAGCCCCCAGCCCCCTCGTCTTGATGGTGGTCATCATTCCTTCTTGGTGGTGGCGGCAACGGGGGTAGACCGGCGTTGCCCTGAGGGCGATCCTCATGAGGCTGGTCCCTCCAGGCGCCCCCGCGAGGATGATCCAGCCAGCGGACCTCACGAGGCCTATCGCGCCACTCCTGGTGCTGGCCGCGGTCGTCCCAGCGTCTGCCTCCACATCCTCCTCCTCGGCCGTAGCCCCGGTCGCTGCGCTCGAGGCGTCGACCGAAGCATCCTTCGAGAATGGCTCTAAGTTCTTGACAGTCATTAGTGTTGTGGGTGTTCAGGTTGTGGAAGGCACATAATGGTCGGCTGCTCTTGGACGACTCGGGCTGGTCTCTGCCTCGCTTGGTGTCTGGCTTCGATGCGAGCACGGTTGCTTCCTTGCACTTCACGTCCTTGGCCTTGGCCTTCTTCTCTTCTGCACCCGCAGCTGGCAGCTCGAGGAGGGAGAGGCGCCTCTCCTCAGCTCTCGCGCACTTGGTCGCCAGGTTGAACAACTCCTGAGATGTGCACAGCTCCTCGTGGATAGCGAGCTCCTCCTTCATCTTGATGTCGCGGACGCCGTCAGAGAACGCGGAGATGATGGCCTCGTCCGTAACCTTGGGGATTTTGAGGCGAGTGTTGTTGAAGCGCTGGATGTACTTCTGGAGGGTCTCTCCTAGTTGTTTCTTGATGCGGCGCGGGTCACCCACGGCCAGCTGGCGGTCGCGAGTGCCTGATAACCCACAAGTATAGGGGATAACAATAGTTTTCGAGGGTAGAGTATTCAACCCAAATTTATTGATTCGACACAAGGGGAGCCAAAGAATATTCTCAAGTATTAGCAGCTGAGTTGTCAATTCAACCACACCTGGAAACTTAATATCTGTAGCAAAGTATTTACTAGCAAAGTAATATGATAGTAATGGTAACGATAGCAAAAGGTAACGGTAACAAAAGTAATGTTTTTGGTATTTGGTGGTGATGATAGCAATAGCAACGGAAAAGTAAATAAGCGAAGAACAATATATGGAAAGCTCGTAGGCAATGGATCGGTGATAGAGAATTATGTCGGATGTGGTTCATCATGTAACAGTCATAACCTAGGGTGACACGGAACTAGCTCCAATTCATCAATGTAGGCATGTATTCCGAATATAGTCATACGTGCTTATGGAAAAGAACTTGCATGACATCTTTTGTCCTACCCTCCCATGGCAGCGGGGTCCTAGCGGAAACTAAGGGATATTAAGGCCTCCTTTTAATAGAGTACTGGACCAAAGCATTAACACATAGTGAATACATGAACTCCTCAAACTACGGTCATCACCGGTAAGTATCCCGATTATTGTCACTTCGGGGTTAACGGATCATAACACATAATAGGTGACTATAGACTTGCAAGATAGGATCAAGACCTCTCATATATTGATGAAAACATAATAGGTTCAGATCTGAAATCATGGCACTCGGGCCCTAGTGACAAGCATTAAGCATAGCAAAGTCATAGCAACGTCAATCTCAGAAGATAGTGGATACTAGGGATCAAACCTTAACAAAACTAACTCGATTACATGATAAATCTCATCCAACCCATCACCGTCCAGCAAGCCTATGATGGAATTACTCACGCACGGCGGTGAGCATCATGAAATTGGTGATGGAGGATGGTTGATGATGATGATGGCGACGGATTCCCCTCTCCGGAGCCCTGAACGGACTCCAGATCAGCCCTCCCAAGAGGTTTTAGGGCTTGGCGGCGGCTCCGTATCGTAAAACGTGATGAATCGTTCTCGCTGATTTTTTTTCTCCATGAAAGCAAATATATGGAGTTGGAGTTGAGGTCGGAGGAGCTCCAGGGGGCCGACGAGGTAGGGGCGCCCCCCACCCTCATGGCTAGGGTGTGGGCCCCCTGGTCTTCATCATTTGCAAGGATTTTTTATTATTTCCAAAAAGATGTTCCGTGAAGTTTCAGGTCATTCCGAGAACTTTTGTTTTCTGCACATAAATAACACCATGGTAATTCTGCTGAAAACAGCGTCAGTCCGGGTTAGTTCCATTCAAATCATGCAGTTAGAGTCCGAAACAAGGGCAAAAGTGTTTGGAAAAGTAGATAACGGAAACTTATTAGTGCCCTAGAAGTTGGCGACGAAGCAGTCACACATCTCGTCCCAGGAGGAGATTGAGCCGTGCGGCAGGTTCAGGAGCCAGGAGTGGGCACCATCCTTGAGAGCCATAGGAAACCAGTTCGCCATGTCTTTCTCGTCGCCATTGGCCGCTTCGATGCTCAGCTCGTAGAGCTGCAGGAACTCCACAGGGTCAGGGGTGCCGTCGTAGCGAGGAGGCAGATCCGGCTTGAACTTGCCCGGCCAGGCGACGCTATGCAGCTCTGGGGTGAAGGCGCGGCAGCCGGCCGTGGTCTCCGGGGCCCGTCTCGGAGGTGGAGCTTGGACTTGATGAGGCCCATGCACCGCCACCGCGGGTAGCGCGCGGGCTTGGCGAGGCGGCGCGGGGAGCGCGGGTGCAGCTTCTCGCGACCGACGAATTTCTTGGCAGCTTCTTTCTTCGCGCGCGGGCACCGGGCATGGTGGATCGCGCCGTGGGGCAGCGCGCCGTGGCGCCAAGGCGCCGTCTTGGGGTAGAGGTGGTGGAGGCACTTCATGAGCCACGCCGCCCGTGGCTGGAGGAGGGCGAGGTAGAGAGCGGGACGGCGCCGGGGAGCCCCCTGCGGCGCGGACGAGCTTAGCGGCGCGATCGAGCCATTCCTCGTAGAGGTCATCGATCGAGCGGTAGCGTAGGACCACGTTCGCCATGAGGAGCGCGCCCTGCATGTCCATGGGAACGCGACGTGCGTGTGATGAGGAACCGGCCGGGGTTAGCGATGGAGTGGCGGTGCAGCCGTCCTGCCGCATCGATGGGTGCAGCGAGGACGCTTGCTGCTCGTTCGCCGCCGGGCCGGTGGCGGTGTTGGCGGCAGGCGACGGGGAATGATGAGGTGGCCCGCCGACGGGAGCCGTCTGAGCAACGTGGGCGGTGAGGGCAGCCCGGCGCTCAGCTCGAGCACGGCGAGCGTCCACCATGGGGACGACGGAGCGAGGGAACGACGGAGCGCCGATCGATGGAAGGGAGGCTACGGCGCACCCCTACCTGGCGTGCCAAATGTCGGGTCTGGGGTTCCAGCAGACCCTTAAGGTTCGAACACTTGGGTGCACGCGAAGTTCCTTCCCTTCTACCGATCTACGCCCTAGCATGCTAAGGTCTCGCGGACGAACTCGACGCACTCGCAACACAAAGACACGATATTTATACTGGTTCGGGCCACCATTGTGGTGTAACACCCTACTCCAGTGTGGTGGTGGATTGCCTCTTGGGCTGATGATGAACAGTACAAGGGGAAGAACAGCCTCTTGAGGTTGAGGTGTTCTTGTGTTCGGTGTGGCTAAGGGTTGGCTCTTGATCCCCCCCTTCTATTTGTGGTGGCTAGTTCTATTTATAGAGGCCCTGGTCCTCTTCCCAAATATTGAGTGGGAAGGGAGCCAACAATGGCGGCCAATTTGAAAGGGGACAGCTAGTACGAGCTATCCTGACAAAAGGTGGTCTTCGCCTGCCAAAGGTTCTGGTGATGACGCCGTCTTGTGCTCCACGGTGACCTCTGTCCTGCCATCCTGCAAGTCTTGGTCTCGTTGCACCAATATGGAAACCTTTGCTTGATGCCTCGGTACTCCGCGCCTGCGCTTGCTCCCTTAGCACAAAAGAGGAAGCAAGGACACTGCGCACGCTGGCGCCCTCCTGGCTCCCACGTGGTGTCGATCGTCACGGCTCATGTCACGAGAGCCTCACGGGGTTCTCCCTGCCTTGATATCTCCGCTCCTCGCGAGGCAGCCTAGTGAGGCCGCTCCTGAGGAGGTCTTGCATCGTCCGCCTCGCGAGGCTTGGCCCCTCGCGAGGGTCTTGGCTCCTTGTCGATGAAGATGGGTCGTACAGGCCTCCCAACACAGCCGCGCCATGGGCCACAGGCAGGCAAGTCTGGGGACCCCCGTTCCCAGAACGCCAATAACCTTGAAGTGCTGTTTTGTTTTCTTTCGCTAACGGAGCTCATGATATTTTCTATTTTGAGTTTTGTGTTGTGAATTTTTCAAGATTTGGGTAAAGATTTGATGGATTATGGAACAAGGAGTGGCAAGAGCCTAAGCTTGGGGATGCCCATGGCACCCCAAGGTAAAATCCAAGGACACCAAAAAGCCTAAGCTTGGGGATGCCCCGGAAGGCATCCCCTCTTTCGTCTTCATCTATCGGTAACTTTACTTGGAGCTATATTTTTATTCACCACATGATATGTGTTTTGCTTGGAGCGTCTTGTATGATTTGAGTCTTTTCTTTTTAGTTTACCACAATCACCCTTGCTGTACACACCTTTTGAGAGAGACTCACATGAATTGAAATTTATTAGAATACTCTATGTGCTTCACTTATATCTTTTAGAGCACGGTGGTGGATTTGTTTTATAGAAACTATTGTTCTCTCATGCTTCACTTATATTATTTTGAGAGTCCTTTAGAACAACATGGCAATAATAAAAAAATTCATATAAGTGCATTGAATACTATGAGAAGTTTGAAACTTGATAATTGTTTTGAGATATGGAGATGGTGATATTAGAGTCATGCTAGTTGAGTAGTTGTGAATTTGAGAAATACTTGTGTTGAAGTTTGTGATTCCCGTAGCATGCACGTATGGTGAACCGTTATCTGATGAAGTCGAAGCATGATTTATTTATTGATTGTCTTCCTTATGAGTGGCGGTCGGGGACGAGCGATGTTCTTTTCCTACCAATCTATCCCCCTAGGAGCATGCGCGTAATACTTTGTTTCGATAACTAATAGATTTTTGCAATAAGTATGTGGGTTCTTTATGACTAATGTTGAGTCCATGGATTATACGCACTCTCACCCTTCCACCATTGCTAGCCTCTCTAGTATCGCGCAACTTTCGCCGGTACCATAAACCCACCATATACCTTCCTCAAAATAGCCACCATACCTACCTATTATGGCATTTCCATAGCCATTCCGAGATATATTGCCATGCAACTTTCCAGCGTTCCGTTATTATGACACGCTTCATCATTGTCATATTGCTTGCATGATCATGTAGTTGACATCGTATTTGTAGCAAAGCCACCGTTCATAATTCTTTCATGCATGTCACTCATGCATCATTGCACATCCCGGTACACTGCCGAACGCATTCACATAGAGTCATATTTTGTTCTAAGTATTGAGTTGTAATTCTTGAGTTGTAAGTAAATAAAGTGTGATGATCATCATTATTAGAGCATTGTCCCAAGTGAGGAAAGGATGATGGAGACTATGATTCCCCCACAAGTTGGGATGACACTCCGGACGAAAAAAAAAGAAGATAAAAGAGGCCAAAAAGAAAAGAAAAAAGAAGGCCCAAATAAAAACGAGAGAAAAAGAGAGAAGGGACAATGTTAATATCCTTTTTCCACACTTGTGCTTCAAAGTAGCACCATGTTTTTCATATAGAGAGTCTCCTATGATATCACTTTCTTATACTAGTGGGAATTTTTTTCAATATAGAACTTGGCTTGTATATTACAATGATGGGCTTCCTCAAAATGCCCTAGGTCTTCGTGAGCAAGCAAGTTGGATGCACACTCACTTAGTTTCTTTTGTTGAGCTTTCATATACTTATAGCTCTAGTGCATCCGATGGGCATCTCCATAGCCCGTTGATACACCTAGTTGATGTGAGACTACCTTCTACCTTTTTGTCTTCTCCACAACCACCATTCTATTCCACCATAGTGCTATATCCATGGCTCACGCTCATATTTTGCGTGAAGATTAAAAGATTTTGAGAACATCAAAAGTATGAAACAATTGCTTGGCTTGTCATTGGGGTTGTGCATGATTTATATATTTTGTGTGGTGAAGATAGAGCATAGCCAGACTATATGATTTTGTAGGGATAACTTTCTTTGGCCATGTTATTTTGAGAAGACATAATTGCTTAGTTAGTATGCTTGAAGTATTATTATTTTTATGTCAATATTAAACATTTATCTTGAATCTTTCGGATCTGAACATTCATGCCACAATAAAGAAAAATTACATTGAGAAATATGTTAGAAAGCATTCCACATCAAAAATTCTTCTTTTATCATTTACCTACTCGAGGACGAGCAGGAATTAAACTAGGGGATGCTTGATACGTCTCCAACGTATCTATAATTTTTGATTGCTCCATGCTATTATATTATCTATTTTGGATGTTAATGGGCTTTATTTTACACTTTTATATCATTTTTGGGACTAACCTACTAACCGGAGGCCTAGCCCAAATTGCTGTTTTTTTGCCTATTTTAGGGTTTCGAAGAAAAGGAATATCAACTGGAGTCCAAACGGAATGAAACCTTCGGGAACGTGATTTTCTTAACAAATGTGACCCAGGAGACTTGGAGTGGCTGTCAAGAAACAATGGAGAAAGGCACGAGGCAGGGGGCGTGCCTACCCCCCTGGGCGCGCCCTCCACCCTCGTGGGCCCTCCGTTGCTCCACCGACGTACTTGTTCCTCCTATATATATCCACGTACCCCCCAAACATCCAGGAGCACCACGAAAACCTAATTCCACCGCCGCAACCTTCTGTACTCGAGAGATCCCATCTCGGGGCCTTTTCGGAGCTCTGCCGGAGGGGGCATTGATCACGGAGGGCCTCTACATCAACTCCATGGCCTCTCCGGTGATGTGTGAGTAGTTTACTTCGGACCTAAGGGTCCATAGTTATTAGCTACATGGCTTCTTCTCTCTCTTTGGATCTCAGTATAAAGTTCTCCCCGATTCTCTTGGAGATCTATTCGATGTAATCTTCTTTTGCGGTGTGTTTGTCGAGATCCGATGAATTCTGGGTTTATGATCCATATTATCTATGAACAATATTTGATTCTCCTCTGAATTCTTTTATGTATGATTGGTTTATCTTTGCAAGTCTCTTCGAATTATCAATTTGGTTTGGCCTACTAGATTGATCTTTCTTGCAATGGGAGAAGTGCTTAGCTTTGGGTTCAATCTTGTGGTGCTCAATCCTAGTGACAGAAAGGGAACCGACACATATTGTATTGTTGCCATCGAGGATAAAAAGATGGGGTTTATATCATATCGCATGAGTTTATCCCTCTACATCATGTCATCTTCCTTAAAGCATTACTTTGTTCTTATGAACTTAATACTCTAGATGCATGCTGGATAGCAGTCGATCTGTGGAGTAATAGTAGTAGATGCAGAATCGTTTCGGTCTACTTGTCTCGGACATGATGCCTATATACATGATCATACCTAGATATTCTCATAACTATGCTCAATTCTATCAATTGCTCGACAGTAATTCGTTTACCCACCGTAATACTTATGCTCTTGAGAGAAACTACTAGTGAAACCTATGGCCCCCAGGTTTATCTTCCATCATATTAATCTTCCAATACTTAGTTATTTCTTTTGCCTTTTATTTTACTTTGCATCTTTATCATAAAAATACCAAAAATATTATCTTATCATATCTATCAGATCTCACCCTCGTAAGTGACCTGAAGGGCTTGACAACCCCTTTATCGCGTTGGTTGCAAGGTTCTTATTTGTTTGTGTAGGTGTGTGGGACTTGAGCGTGATCTCCTACTGGATTGATACCTTGGTTCTCAAAAACTGAGGGAAATACTTACGCTACTTTGCTGCATCACCCTCTCCTCTTCAAGGGAAAACCAACACAGTGCTCAAGAGGTAGCACTAAGCGGTAGCGATAGTCGTAGAAGCAATAGTTGGCGAGATGACAACGATGCTACGATGAAGATCAAGGTGTCAAGACGGTGATGATGGTGATCATGATGGTGCTTTGGAGATGGAGATCAAAGGCACAAGATGATGATGGCCATATCATATCACTTATTTTGATTGCATGTGATGTTTATCCTTTATGCATCTTATTTTGCTTAGTACGGCAGTAGCATTATAAGATGATCTCTCACTAAATTTCAAGGTATAAGTGTTCTCCCTGAGTATGCACCGTTGCTACAGTTCATCGTGCCGAGACACCACGTGATGATTGGGTGTGATAAGCTCTACGTTCACATACAATGGGTGCAAGCCAGTTTTGCACACGCAGAATACTCGGGTTAAACTTGACGAGCCTAACATATGCAGATATGGCCTCGGAACACCGAGACCGAAAGGTCGAGCGTGAATCATATAGTAGATATGATCAACATAGTGATGTTCACTTGAAAACTTATCCATCTCACGTGATGATCGGACTTGGCTTAGTTGATATGGATCACGTGATCATTTAGATGACTAGGAGATGTCTACCTAAGTGGGAGTTCTTAAGTAATATGATTAATTGAACTTTAATTTATCATGAACTTAGTACTTGATAGTATTTTGCATGTCTATGTTGTTGTAGATAAATGGCATGTGCTACTATTCCTTTGAATTTTAATACGTTCCTAGAGAAAGCTAAGTTGAAAGATGATGGTAGCAACTACACGGACTGGGTCCGTAACTTGGGGATTATCCTCATTGCTGCATAGAAGAATTACGTCCTGGAAGCACCGCTAGGTGCAAAGCCCGCTGTAGGAGCAAGACCCGATGTTATGAACGTCTATCAGAGCAAAGCTGATGACTACTCAATAGTTTAGTGTGCCATGCTTTACGGCTTAGAATCAGGACTTCAACGATGTTTTGAAAGTCATGGAGCATATGAGATGTTCCAAGAGTTGAAGTTAATATTTCAAGCAAATGCCCGAATTGAGAGATATGAAGTCTCCAATAAGTTCTATAGCTACAAGATGGAGGAGAATAGATCTGTCAGTGAACATATACTCAGAATGTCTGGGTACCACAACCACTTGACTCAACTAGGAGTTAATCTTCCTGATGATAGTGTCATTGACAGAGTTCTTCAATCACTGCCACCAAGCTACAAAAGCTTCGTGATGAACTATAATATGCAAGGGATGGATAAGACAATTCCCGAGCTCTTCGCAATGCTAAAGGCTGCAGAGGTAGAAATCAAGAAGGAGCATCAAGTGTTGATGGTCAACAAGACCAATAGTTTCAAGAAGAAGGGCAAAGGGAAGAAGGGGAACTTCAAGAAGAATGGCAAGCAAGTTGCTGCTCAAGTGAAGAAGCCCAAGTCTGGACCTAAGCCTGAGACTGAGTGCTTCTACTACAAAGGGACTGGTCACTGGAAGCAGAACTGCCCCAAGTATTTGGCGGATAAGAAGGATGGCAAAGTGAAAGGTATATTCGATATACATGTTATTGATGTGTACATTACTAAATGCTCGCAGTAACACCTGGGTATTTGATACCAGTTCTGTTGCTCATATTTGCAACTCGAAACATGGGCTACCGATTAAGCGAAGATTGGCTAAGGATGAGGTGACGATGCGCGTGGGAAATGGTTCCAAAGTCGATATGATTGCGGTTGGCACGCTACCTCTACATCTACCTTCAGGATTAGTTTTAGACCTGAATAATTGTTATTTGGTGCCAGCGTTAAGCATGAACATTATATCTGGATCTTGTTTGATGCGAGACGGTTATTCATTTAAATCAGAGAATAATGGTTGTTCTATTTATATGAGTAATATCTTTTATGGCCATGCACCCTTAATGAGTGGTCTATTTTTATTGAATCTTGATATTAGTGATACACATATTCATAGTATTGAAGCCAAAAGATATAAGTTTAATAATGATAATGCAACTTATTTGTGGCACTGCCGTTTAAGTCATATTTGTGTAAAGCGCATGAAGAAACTCCATGCTGGTGGGCTTTTGGAATCTCTTGATTATGAATCACTTGATGCTTGCGAACCATGCCTCATGGGCAAGATGACTAAGACTCCGTTCTCCGGAACAATGGAGCGAGCAACAGACTTATTGTAACACCCACAATGCAGCTATATCTCCCACGTGTCGGGGCAGGACTTAGAGGCAGTTGCATGGTAGGTTTGTCACAAGAGGGGTAATCTTCACACAATCCCATGTACTGAATAAGAAAGGGATAAAGAGTTGGCTTACAATCGCCACTTCACACATATAACAAGTTAAACATACATCATCCAGAATACAATCAAGGTCCGACTACGGAACCAAAAGAAAAGAAGACAACCCCAAATGGTAGATTCTCGATCGTCCCAACTGGGCTCCACTACTGATCAACAGGAAACGAAACAAAACAACGATCAAGATCTTCATCAAGCTCCCACTTGAGCTGGGTTGCGTCACCTGCACTGGAATCATCGGCACCTGCAATTGTTTGGAAGTATCTGTGAATCACGAGGACTCAGCAATCTCACACCCGTGAGATCAAGACTATTTAAGCTTATGGGTAGGATAGGGAATTAAGGTGGAGCTGCAGCAAGCACTAAGCATATATGGTGGCTAACATACACAAATAAGAGCGAGAAGAGAAGCAACGCAACGGTCGTGAACTAGAAGTGATCCTGAAAGCAACTTACGTTCAAGCATAACACAAGACCGTGTTCACTTCCCAGATTCCGCCGAGAAGATACCATCACAGTGACACACGCGGTTGATGCATTTTAATTAAGTTAAGTGTCAAGTTCTCTACAACCGGACATTAACAAATTCCCATTTGCCACATAACTGTGGGCACGACTTTCGAAAGTTCAAACCCTGCAGGGGTGTCCCAACTTAGCCCATCACAAGCTCTCATGGTCAACGAAGGATATTTCTTCTCCCGGGAAGACACAATCAGTCTCAGAATCCCGGTTATAAGACATTTCGACAATGGAAAAACAAGACCAGCAAAGCCGCCTGAATGTGCCGACAAATCCCGATAGGAGCTGCACATATCTCGTTCTCAGGGCACACCGGATGGGAAAGACGTCGGGTTGGCATAGACCCTGGTTGCCCAGGGGGCGCCGGACATCGCCCAGTTCGGACGAACACTTAGAGAAGCACTGGCCCGGGGGGTTAAAATAAAGATGACCCTCGGGCTCGCGAAAACCCAAAGGAAGGTTATAGGTTATTAGGCAAATGTAAAATCAAGGTTGGGCCTTGCTGGAGGAGTTTTATTCAAAGCGAACTGTCAAGGGGTTCCCATAACACACAACCGTGTAAGGAACGCAAAATCAAGGAACATAACACCGGTATGACGGAAACTAGGGCGGCTAGAGTGGAACAAAACACCAGGCATAAGGCCGAGCCTTCCACCCTTTACCAAGTATATAGATGCATTAATTAAAATAATAGATATTGTGATATCCCAACATATCCATGTTCCAACATGGAACAAACTTCAACTTCACCTGCAACTAGCAACGCTATAAGAGGGGCTGAGAAAAAGCGGTAACAAGCCAAACAACGGTTTGCTAGGAAGGTGGGTTAGAGGCTTGACATGGCAATATGGGAGGCATGATATAGCAAGTGGTAGATAGCACGGCATGGCAATAGAGTGAACAACTAGCAAGCAAAGATAGAAGTGATTTCGAGGGTATGGTCATCTTGCCTAAAATCCCGCAAGGAAGAAGAACGAGTCCATGAAGAAGACAAACGGACGTAGTCGAACGAACCCTCACAACTCCGGAATGAAACTGAAGCTAACGAGAGAAGCAACCCGAAAAGAAGCAAGCAACACAGTAAACCACCATCACATAAACATGGCATAATGCACAACCAAGGATGATGCATGTCCGGTTTAAATATGCATGGCATGGCAAAGTGCAACAAACAAAACTACAAATTAAGTGGAGCTCAACGAGTTGCATATTGACAAAACACCACATCAATTATTTAGTTCACTCCCGGTTAGGTACTCAACAAATTTAAATGTTGGTTAACATGGCAAGAGGTGAAGCATAACAAAACTAAACTATCTAAACAATTTAAATGGGGCCGAGAACATCAAATAACAATTCCGGTAAATCCCCATATGCATTTAGCAATTTAAAGCAACAACAATTTTAAACATTTTAAATGTGACTATCATGATGCGGATGACATATGCAAGTTTAAGCAATTTTATAAAAAAATGTGGATAAGAGCATGCTATGAAGCATTTGTCATCGTGGTGGAACAAAAGTGAAAGCACAAGTGCTCCCTGGGTGGTTTTGGTAATTAATGTCAACATATCTCTTGTTGGACTAACACTTTTACCTAGTATGTTTCAGATAAGTTCAACAATGGAGTGGCATGGACTAGAGGATGTGGAACCCCTTCAAGATGCTAAGGACAAAGGATTGGCTCAAGCTTCAAGATCAAGACTCTACATTTTCTATTTTAGTGATCCAAGATCACATTGAGTCTATAGGAAAAGCCAATACTATCAAGAGGGGATGAGGTGTTGCTTAATGGCTTGCTTGCTCAAAGTGCTTAGTGATATGCTCCAAAACCATCAACTACCTTCCCACATCCACATATGACCTAAACCAAAAGTCAAACTCAGCCCCACCGATTCTTTCTATCCGAAGCCACCGAGTTCAGTTAACATAGCCACTGCCAGAAACCCTAATCAGTTCGGTCTCACCGATGGGATCTCGGTCTCACCGAGATGGTCTTGCAAACTCTCTATTACCTGTTGCAATATTTTCGGTCCCACCGAGATATGCAATCGGCCCCACCGAGTTTGCTTGGCCAACTCTCTATTTCGCTTATTACCCAAATCGGTCCCACCGAGTTTGAGTAATCGGTCAAACCAAGTTTTGGTTTTACCCTAACCCTAGCACATCGGTTCCACCGAGTTGAACTAGTCGGTCCCACCGAAAACCCTAACGGTCACTAGGTTTACTAAATCGGTCCAACCGAGTTTTTCCCTTCGGTCTCACCGAGATTGGTAAATTGAGTGTAACGGTTAGATTTTGTGTGGAGGCTATATATACCCCTCCACCCACTCTTCATTCTGTGAGAGAGCCATCAGAACATACGTACACTTCCAATACACATTTTCTGAGAGAGAACCACCTACACTTGTGTTGAGGTCAAGATATTCCATTCCAACCATATGAATCTTGATCTCTAGCCTTTCCCAAGTTGCTTTCCACTGAAATCTTCTTTCCATCAAATCCAAATCCTGTGAGAGAGAGTTGAGTGTTGGGGAGACTATCATTTGAAGCACAAGAGCAAGGAGTTCATCATCAACACACCATTTGTTACTTCTTGGAGAGTGGTGTCTCCTAGATTGGCTAGGTGTCACTTGGGAGCCTCCAACAAGATTGTGGAGTTGAACCAAGGAGTTTGTAAGGGCAAGGAGATCGCCTACTTCGTGAAGATCTACCGCTAGTGGGGAAAGTCCTTCGTGGGCGACGGCCGTGATGGAATAGACAAGGTTGCTTCTTCGTGGACCCTTCGTGGGTGGAGCCCTCCGTTGACTCGCGCAACCGTTACCATCCGTGGGTTGAAGTCTCCATCAGCGTGGATGTACGATAGCACCACCTATCGGAACCACGACAAAAACATCCGTGTCTCCAATTGCGTTTGAATACTCCAAACCCTTCTCTTTACATTCTTGCAAGTTGCATGCTTTACTTTCCGCTGCTCATATACTCATTGCATGCTTGCTTGATATGTATTGTGTTTGTTAAACATGTGCTTAAACTCCACTTAAACTTGAGAATATTAAAAACTGCAACTTTTGGCACTTAGTGTCTAATCACCCCCCCCCCTCTAGACACCTCTTCTCGATCCTTTCAATTGGTATCAGAGCATTGGTTTCCATTGCCTTGGTTTAAACACCATTGGAGGAAGATGGATGTGTCTACTTTGGGGAGTCTTAGACATAGAGTGCCTATTCTTGACGGGGAATATTTTCATGAGTGGAAAAATGAAATGCTTGAGATTTTCAATGAATATCATTTGAACAAGTACATTACTATCCCTTGTGCACCTGATGTTGATCCCATGCATCCTACCCTTGATGAGTCAATTGACATGATTCGCAATCTTAGAACTGTTAATCTTATCACTAGAGGCTTGCCTAGAAACTTGATTGGATGTTTGCCTACTCTTAAGTGTGCCTACACCATATGGAAATTTCTTGAGGAACTCTTTCCAAATCATTCCTTGAAAGATCTAGATGAAATCCTCCATAAGTCTATTGCTTTGATTAAGATGAGTTCCAATGATCCCAAATTTGGTGACTGCTTATTTGAGCTTACTGATCTTACGAGTGCTAAAGGAGATGTTGGAATCATTAGCAATATCATTTCCAGAGCTATTAGAATTCATAAAGATAACTACAGAAATGATCATTTATCTAATGAATTGCCCTCTCTAGGAATTGATCAATCACAAGATGATGTTGAACATGAATACTCGGATGAGGATGAGGATGATGATAGTGACTATGATCTTGATGATGCGATGAGACACTTTGGTCTTATGGAAAATCTTCGCGGCTACATGGCTGGAGGAAAGGAATGGGTCCTTGATAGTGGATGTACTGATCATATGACAGGAGATAAAGACATGTTCTGTGAGCTTGCTGAAAATGACGGCCCTCGAAAGTATGTCACTTTTGGTGATAATTCAAAGGGTAAGGTGGTTGGCCTTGGTAAGGTGGCCATCTCACATGATAGCTCCATACAAAATGTCATGCTCGTTGAATCTCTTGGCTACAACTTACTTTCAGTATCTAGACTTGCTGATTTCGGTTTCAATGTCCTATTTACTGAAGTAGACTGCCAAGTGTTTCATAGAGATAATCATAAAATGGTCTTTACCGGTATACGTAGAGGAGATCTTTACATTGTTGATTTCACTAAAAAGGCTCAACCTAAAACTTGCTTAATTGCCAAATCTTCTAAAGGCTGGTTGTCGTATAGAAGACTAGGTCATGTTGGTATGCGAAATCTTGATAAGCTTATTAAAGGTGATCATATCCTTGGAATAAAAGATGTCATATTCGACAAGGATAGACTTTGTAGTGCTTGTCAAGCAGGGAAACAAGTTGGAGGAAGTCATCGCGTGAAGAACATCATGACCACAAGAAGACCACTCGAGCTACTTCACATGGATCTCTTTGGTCCAAATGCCTACAAGAGTCTCGGTGGTAACTCATTTGGTCTAGTCATAGTTGATGATTTTTCAAGATTTACATGGGTGTTCTTTCTTGATGACAAATCGCAGGTCCAAAAGATCTTCAAAAACTTCTCTAGGAAGGCCCAAAATCAGTTTGACGTGAAGATCAAGAAGGTTCGGAGTGACAACGGAACGGAGTTCAAGAACGCAAATGTGGACACCTTTCTTGACGAAGAAGGGATTTCACACGAGTTCTCGGCTATGTACACACCTCAACAAAATGGAGTTGTTGAAAGGAAGAACCGGACTCTTATCAAGATGGCAAGAACGATGCTTGATGAGTACAAAACGCCAAAGCACTTTTGGGCGGAAGCGGTTGAGACAGCTTGTCATGCAACAAATCGCTTGTATCTTCACAAGCTACTCGGCAAGACGGCATACGAGCTCCTCACCGGTAACAAACCCCAAGTTGGATACTTTCGAGTATTCGGCTCAAAGTGCTACATTCTTGATAAGCATCGTCATTCTAAATTTGCTCCTAAATCTCATGAAGGTTTCCTACTTGGTTATGGCTCAAACTCTCACACTTACCGTGTCTACAACAATTTCACCCGAAAGGTTGAAGAGACGGTAGATGTGAAGTTTGATGAATCTAACGGCTCGCAAGTAGAGCAATTGCCAATTGATGTAGGAGACAAAGACCCTTCGAAAGCAATTCAAGACTTGTCCATTGGCAAGATTCGTCCAACGGAAGTGAAGGAGAGTACCTCGTCCATCCAAGTGGAAGCTTCTACCTCACGACAAGGTGAACCAAGAGTTGATACGAAAGCATCCACAAGTCGGACACGCCAAGATGAAGAAAACGAGGGAGCACACCAAGATGAACATCAACAACCTCCTTCTCCACCACGACAAGAGAACGACAACGTCAACAATGAAGAAGGCCAAGAAGAATAACAATATGAAGAGGATGTTCCACCCCGACCCAAGCAAAAGCTTTCACGAGTTCGAGCAAGAATTGCTAAGGATCATCCCGTCGAGCATGTAACATCCCAAATTTTAAATTTGGAATGTTATACATTAGATCATCATGCATATCATATTTTATTTTGCTTTTGGTTTTGATCCTAGAAAATCCTAAGCAACTCAAGGACCCACGGAGAGAGTTGGGGATTTCGTTATTTACATATTTGAGTTTTCTCAAATTTTGTAAACAGGATCATTTGATTTTATTTATTTTATCATCAATTATTTATATTACAAAAATATGAGAGAGGGAATAAAATGACTTTCCCAAAATATAGAAATATTGAGGATTTAATAAAAAAATCAAATAAGTTTTATTTCGGAGTTTTTTCGGTATTTTTATTTGAATTTAGGAAAAATGCGTGTTCTTCAAAATTGCTTTTAGGGCCCAAATAAATGTTCACTTTATCGGGCTTGATTTTAGAAACCCGGGAAAATTTATTTCAGGATTTTTGGAGTCCGTTTAGTATTTCTTTTTATTTTTTTCGAGCGTAATTATTTTTTTTTAAAAGAGCGGAACCGACTATGGGCCGTACTCGGCCAGGACTCCCCTGGCTGGGGCCTTTATAAGCCGGGGCAAGCCAGCCTGAAGGCCACCCGCCCTGAAACCCTAGGCCCAGCCGCCGCCAGCCCAGCCGCCGCCGCCAGCCGCCAGCCGCCACCGCCAGCCGCCGCCGCCACCCCGCCACCGATCCGCCGGAGCCGCGCATCGCTCGAGGTTCGCCGCCCTCGAAATCCATGCCGTTTTAGGAAAAAAAAATCCGTTCGTCGTTTTCTTTTTTGTCGGATTTTTCCGCGGTTATTTTCTGATCGCGATTTCTGATCCGATTTTCGTTTTAGTATAACTTTTCGCTCGTTTATCGGAATCAGGCGATTCAAGCGCCTGGAGTTTCGTCTCGAAACCCTCTTTCCGAATAATCAACTTAAACAAGTTTTTGCTACTGTAAAATTTGACTTAGATCCAGATTACTAGGACGAAGTTGTTTTCTTTCGCCGTTTGATTTCTTTTGCTTCGTTCGATTTGATTCTTTTTGCAAGCCAGGGTTCTTAAGTTGAACTTTCTGGTTAGATCTTCTATTTGAGTTTTACCTGTGCATTAGATGAGTACTTATTGTATGCTTGTTTTTTTGTCTGCGTTAGAATACCCGGAGTGCGCCGCCTGTTACTTTGAATCTCTAGGTTTCTCGGATCATCAGCAAGGCAAGTAACACTTTGATCATAACTTTTTCTACAACCCAGTTTTATTGCATTAGATCAATCCTCACACATTGCGTGATTAGGATCTAATTAAATTTTGGGATGGGAAGTAGATGAGGTAGTACCTATTGCCTGTTTATTATCAAACCTTTGGGAGTTATTTTCTACGTTTGCTTATTATGCCATGCTATGCTAGTAGACGTGGATTGGGTGAGTGATATCCATGACAGGTGTGAGATTGTTAATTAATGGTTTATCTAAGGTGGCAACCTAAACACACATCTGGGTGGATTGAGGCACCTGGGTATTCCAGGACTTGCCTGTTTTTCTTTTGGACCGCCACCCAGACTCAAAGGGATCATGAGATTATTCATACTAGAAACTTCCGTGTGCAGCCACAAGCCATTATGTGCTCTGGCATAGTTGATTAAGTCGTGCGAACTCTTACAGGGTAGACTAGCAGATGTAGGGGATGTAGGTGGTACGGTCTACCTGGTCGTAAGGTGCTAGCGCTTCTGAAAGACTATGTCTCGGTCATCCGTTTCTCAAACACCATGTAGTGCGAGAAATCCAACGGAGGCGATCGAGTCTTGTGGGGAAAAGTGCGCAAAGCTCTGCAGAGTGTAACAAACTAATCATGGTTAGCCGTGTCCCCGGTTATGGGCATCTTGAGTATCTAGTACCTGGATTATCATGTGAATCTCAACATGTTACTCTAAAGTAAATTTTGTTGGGTTTAATGATGTTATTTTAATTGGGATTGAGAATGTTGTCAACCATTCTCAATGTTTAACAACCACCATGATAGTAATTAAATTTATTCCTTTTAAGTAGGGAAAAATTGGCTTTACACAAAAACTGTAACCATAGAGCTTTCCACCAGCCAAATATGCATATAGTATAGCTGTTGCATTCCTTTACTCTCTATGTGTTACTTTGCCAGCATATTCCATGTGCTGACCCGTTCTCGGGCTGCAACGTTAATGTTGCAGACTTTTCAAACGATGATTAAGGAGTTTTTAGGTCGTGGTTCTATACTCAATGATGCCGTTGGAGTTGATGGACTCACTTATCTTTCAAGCCTTCCGCTGTTATCGTTATTAGATGGCCTTAAGCCATATTTATTGTAATAAGTTCTCTTTTGAGACACTCGATTTAATAAGTGTGTGATTGCTACTCTGCTATAAATCCTTTTGAGTACTGTGTGGTGTCAGCATTACTGATCCAGGGATGACACCGGAGCACAGAGATCAGACTGTTTGAGGTCTGGTCGCTACAGAGATGGTATCAGAGCACACGCTGACTGTAGGACACGACCACTAAGCTAAAATACCTAGATCACTACTCACTCTCTTCTCTTCTGACCTCTCATCTTTTCTACTCTTTAGGATGGCGGATGCAAGGAACAAGTTCACACAACCAGATGAAGATACACCCTTTGGACGCCACTTGAAGGAAGTCACTAGATACCTGAACATAGGAGTACCAAGCTTCACGGGAACCTACAACGCCACTTTACCTGAAGAAGAGCGCTAGATGATTCAAGTTCAAGTTCCAGGAAGGACGTTCATGCCAGTCACTGAGCCCATAGAGTTTTCTTTTGATGCACCAACTTGGAGTCTAGGAAAGTGTATGGCAGCTCACATCGCCATGGGACGCATTGGCGAAGTCTACCGCAAGGATCTCAAGGATACTATCTACCAGATTTGTGGGCGCCGAGATGAACACTGGGAGATGATCAGCACCAGGAAAGATAGATCAATTGCAGCTTTTATTCAGGAGTTAAATCAGCACATTCGACGATAGGAGAATCAGATGTGCACCGACATGATAGATCTGAAGAAGGCTAATACTAGAATCAAGGAACTGGAGGAAGAACTCAAGGCTACACGCGAAGATTATGAAGAAGAAATTGAAGTATTGGTGGATAAGAATGCCGACCTAACTATGAAGCTAGCAGTATTTATGGGAGGCCCTATGCCCATAGATGAAGACGAAGAATCCAAGGAGATTAACCCGGAAGACTACATCATCATTGAAGGCACCGACTCGGAAGCAGATAGTAGCGATGATGACTATGTTGATGAAGCAGGAGCAGATATCATAGAGTCTACAACCGTAGAATATTTCTAGTAGACCACCTCATCAGTAGTAGTAGTCCACCATGTAAATTTAGTAGTCCGAGCACTTTTGCGATAGCTAGATCGATTGCATGCCTTTGTTTGATTGAATGAAGTGAATTGTTTGCTTTTGCCTCATGTGCATATGGGTAGTGTTTTCTCTTTAGACCCCCTCTATTCTTATATCTCGTCTTTTCTAAACCCTCATATGCCTCCGAGACGTGACCCCGGATTTGCCTTTCCGCCAGAGCTCACCCAGTTGATCCAGCAGCAGAACACCTTGATGCAGTTGCTAGTTCAGAATCAGAATTAGGGGAACAACAACAACAACCCACCACCACCACCACCACCTGTTGACCACTTAGCCCGTTTTCTTAGGCTGAATCCGCCGGTGTTTTCCAGTAGCATCGAGCCGATAGTAGCAGATGATTGGCTCCGCAAGACAGCTAGGGAGTTGACCACAGCAGGATGCACAGATGCAGAGAAGGTGAAGTTTGCCGCACATCAGTTAGAAGGACCCGCAGCATCCTAGTGGGAGAATTTCACAGCCACCTTCCCAGTCGACACTGTCACATGGGACCAGTTTCAGCAGGCTTTCCGTACTGCCCATGTTTCAGCAGGAGCAATGGCCATGAAGAAGCGTGAGTTTCATAACTTGCGCCAAGGAGGACGGACAGTTGGCCAGTATGTGGAGGAGTTTAGTAAGCTAGCACGTTATGCCCCAGATGATGTTGCTACGGATGCAGCTAAGCAGGAGAAATTCCTGGAAGGACTGAATGATGAGTTGAGTATGTAGTTGATGGTAGCCACCTTCAACAACTACCAGGAGTTGGTAGATCGTGCTCTTATGATTGAAGGGAAGCAGCAGCAAATTGAGAACCGCAAGAGGAAGAATGGACAAGGAAAGTATAATTCAGGAGCTCAGCAGAAGCCACGTTTTACCCCTAGACCGGGAGGACATTTTCAGCATACCCATGGAGTAGGTAGCTCGCACAATCAAAATGGCACCAAGAATGGTAATGGGAATGGAGGAAGCAATGGCCAGAACCGCAGCACCCCACCAACCCCAGCCAAGAGAGATCTGAGTCAAGTCACCTGTTTCAAGTGTTCCAAGACCGGACATTATGCCAATGAATGTCCTGAAGGCCAAAATGGCAATGGAAGCTCTGGAAAGAAGCCGAACCCTTTCAACAGGGGACAGGTGAACCACGTTAATGTGGAGGAGGTTGAAACTCAGCCCGATGCAGTAATAGACCTAGTAGTATTGGAATCTCAAGGACTGGATGTGATATTAGGCATGGATTGGTTATCAAAGTATGAAGGGAATATTGAGTGTGCTAGTAAGTCAATTTTGCTTACCACACCAGAAGGGAGAAGGATCAAGTATGTATCCCGGCATGTGCCAAAGAGGACCCAAGTAAATTGCCTAACAGGAGTTGTGTAGGAGGAAGTACCAGTGGTAAGGGATTTCCCTGATGTATTTCCAGAAGAGTTGCCAGGCATGCCACCAGATAGAGATATTGAGTTTTTGATTGAGCTATTGCCAGGCACTGGGCCAATATCAAAGAGACCATATAGGATGCCAGCAAAAGATTTGGTGGAAACTAAGAAGCAGATTAAGGAGTTACTGGATAAGGGATATATTCGCCCAAGTTCTTCGCCTTGGGGATCACCAGTACTTCTAGTGGAGAAGAAGGATGGATCGTTAAGGATGGTTGTTGATTATCGAGGATTGAACGTAGTAACGATCAAGAACAAGTACCCACTGCCAATGATCAACGATCTGTTTGATCGATTGCAAGGAGCTAAAGTGTTTTCCAAGATCGATTTGCGATCAGGATACCACCAGTTGAAGATTCGAGAACAGGATATTCCGAAGACAGCTTTTACCACCAGGTATGGGCTGTATGAGTATACCGTTATGTCATTTGGTCTGACTAACGCGCCTGCCTATTTTATGAATATGATGAACAAAGTGTTTATGGATTTTTTGGATAAGTTCATCGTAGTGTTCATTGATGATATCCTGGTATATTCGAAGAATGAAGAGGAGCATAAGGAGCATTTGCGTTTGGTACTTGGAAAGCTCAGAGAACACCAATTATACGCCAAGTTCAGCAAATGTGAGTTTTGGTTGAAGGAAGTAGGATTCCTCGGACACGTTATATCCGGAGAAGGTATAGCAGTAGATCCCGCTAAAGTTGAAACCGTGACCAAGTGGGAAGCCCCAACAACAGTTGGAGAGATCCGGAGTTTTCTTGGACTCGCAGGATACTACCAGAGGTTTATTGAGAATTTCTCAAAGATTGCGAAGCCTATGACGGATTTGTTGAAGAAGTATACTAAGTTCAAATGGACTGAGGAGTGTGAGGCAAGTTTTCAGGAATTGAAGAACCGTTTGGTTACCTCACCAGTGTTGATTTGCCAGATCAGACCAAGGATTACGAGGTGTATTGCGACGCTTCACGTTGAGGACTTGGAGCAGTGCTTATGCAGGAAGGGAGAGTTGTTTCGTATGCTTCACAACAACTGAAGCCTCACGAATTGAATTATGCCACGCATGATTTGGAGTTAGCAGCCGTAGTGCATGCCTTGAAGACATGGAGACATTTCCTCATCGGAAATCATTGTGAGGTGTACACGGATCACAAGAGTTTGAAGTACATTTTCACGCAGAAGGAGTTGAACCTCAGACAAAGGAGATGGTTGGAGCTCATCAAGGATTATGATATGAGATTGCATTATCATCCCGGGAAGGCTAATGTAGTAGCTGATGCATTAAGCCGCAAGAGCCATGTCAATACGTTAATGACGGGAGAAATACCCAAGGAGTTAGCAGAAAATCTTCGTGAACTATGTGTGGAAATAGTTCCGAGAGGCTATGTAGCAGCACTAGAGATTCAGTCAACTTTGATGGATAGAATCAGAGAAGCTCAGAAAACTGACAAAGAGATTGCCGCTATAAAGGAGAAACTGAGCAAAGGAAAAGCTAAAGGATTTCGTGAGGATGAGCACGACACCCTATGGTTTGAAGACCGTGTTTATGTACCCAATGACCCAGAGATCAGAAAGTTGATTCTGCAAGAGGCACATGATTCACCATATTCGATTCACCCAGGAAATACCAAGATGTATTTGGATTTGAAGGATATTTTCTGGTGGACCGGAATGAAGAAGGATATTGCGGAGTATGTAGCAGTTTGTGACGTATGTCAGAGAGTAAAGGCAGAGCATCAGAAGCCAGCAGGATTGTTGCAACCATTGCCGATACCCGAATGGAAGTGGGATAAGCTAGGCATGGATTTTATCACGGGATTGCCAAGGACTCGTTCAGGCTATGACTCAATTTGGGTTGTAGTTGATCGATTGACGAAGGTAGCTCATTTCATCCCAGTAAAGACCACTTACACCAGTGCTAAGTTGGCAAAGATATACATGACCAGGATCGTATGTCTGCATGGAGTTTCGAGGAGCATCGTATCAGATAGAGGAACCCAGTTTACCTCAAAGTTCTGGAAGCAGTTGCATGAGACTTTGGGTACTAGGCTAGAATTTAGTACAGCTTTTCATCCGCAGACAGATGGACAGACCGAGAGAGTCAATCAGATTTTGGAGGATATGCTGAGAGCTTGTGCGCTAGATTATGGATCTAGTTGGGACGATAATTTGCCATATGCAGAGTTCTCTTACAATAATAGCTATCAGACCAGTTTGAAGATGGCCCCTTTCGAAGCTCTGTACGGAAGGAGGTGCAGGACACCGTTGTCATGGGACGAAGTTGGAGACCGCCAGTTGTTTGGACCAGATCTGATTAAAGAGTCTGAACAGAAGGTGAAGTTGATTCGCGATAGGCTCAAGGTAGCCCAGTCCAGGCAGAAGAGCTACGCAGATTCTAAACGCAAAGAGACAGTTTACGAAGTCGGAGACAGAGCTTATCTTCAAGTATCCCCACTTCGAGGGATTAAGTGCTTTGGAGTTAAGGGGAAGTTAGCGCCACGATTTGTAGGGCCATATCGAGTTTTGGAGCGTATGGGAGAAGTGGCCTACAAGTTGGAACTGCCAGGAGGATTGACAGGAGTTCATGATGTGTTCCACGTTTCTCATTTGAAGAATTGTCACGCGGAGATGGCTGACATACCTTTGAGAGACACAGTGCCATTAGAAGCAATTCAGTTGGATAACGATTTGACCTATGAGGAGAAACCAGTCAAGATTCTCGAGTTTGCCAGCCGAGTCACTCGCAGCAAGGTTATCAAGTTTTGCAAAGTTCAGTGGAGCCACCACACGGAGGATGAAGCCACCTGGGAGCGAGAGGAAGATTTGCTCAAGGACCACCCTCACCTATTTTCTAGCCAACCTGAATCTCGAGGGCGAGATTCATCTTAAGGGGGGTAGGTTTGTAACATCCCAAATTTTCAATTTGGAATTTTATACATTAGATCATCATGCATATCATATTTTATTTTGCTTTTGGTTTTGATCCTAGAAAATCCTAAGCAACTCAAGGACCCACGGAGAGAGTTGGGGATTTCGTTATTTACATATTTGAGTTTTCTCAAATTTTGTAAACAGGATCATTTGATTTTATTTATTTTATCATCAATTATTTCTATTACAAAAATATGAGAGAGGGAATAAAATGACTTTCCAAAAATATAGAAATATTGAGGATTTAATAAAAAAATCAAATAAGTTTTATTTCGGAGTTTTTTCGGTATTTTTATTTGAATTTAGGAAAAATGCGCGTTTTTCAAAATTGCATTTAGGCCCCAAATAAATGTTCACTTTATCGGGCTTGTTTTGAGAAACCCGGGAAAATTTATTTCAGGATTTTTGGAGTCCGTTTAGTATTTCTTTTTATTTTTTTTCGAGCGTAATTATTTAAAAAAAAAGAGCAGAACCGACTATGGGCCGTACTCGGTCAGGACTCCCCTGGCCGGGGCCTTTATAAGCCGGGGCAAGCCAGCCCGAAGGCAAGCCAGCCCGAAACCCTAGGCCCAGCCGCCGCCAGCCCAGCCGCCGCCGCCCCGCCGCCGATCCGCCGGAGCCGCGCGTCGCCCGAGGTTCGCCGCCCTCGAAATCCGTGCCGTTTTAGGAAAAAAAATCCATTCGTCGTTTTCTTTTTTGTCGGATTTTTCCGCGGTTATTTTCTGATCGCGATTTCTGATCCGATTTTCGTTTTAGTATAACTTTTCGCTCGTTTATCGGAATCAGGCGATTCAAGCGCCTGGAGTTTCGTCTCGAAACCCTCTTTCCGAATAATCAACTTAAACAAGTTTTTGCTACTGTAAAATTTGACTTAGATCCAGATTACTAGGACGAAGTTGTTTTCTTTCGCCGTTTGATTTCTTTTGCTTCGTTCGATTTGATTCTTTTTGCAAACCAGGGTTCTTAAGTTGAACTTTCTGGTTAGTTCTTCTATTTGAGTTTACCTGTGCATTAGATGAGTACTTATTGTATGCTTGTTTGTTTGTCTGCGTTAGAATACCCGGAGTGCGCCGCCTGTTACTTTGAATCTCTAGGTTTCGCGGATCATCAGCAAGGCAAGTAACACTTTGATCATACCTTTTTCTACAACCCAGTTTTATTGCATTAGATCAATCCTCACACATTGCGTGATTAGGATCTAATTAAATTGTGGGATGGGAAGTAGATGAGGTAGTACCTATTACCTGTTTATTATCAAACCTTTGGGAGTTATTTTCTACGTTTGCTTATTATGCCATGCTATGCTAGTAGACGTGGATTGGGTGAGTGATATCCATGACAGATGTGAGATTGTTAATTAATGGTTTATCTAAGGTGGCAACCTAAACACACATCTGGGTGGATTGAGGCACCTGGGTATTCCAGGACTTGCCTGTTTTTCTTTTGGACCGCCACCCAGGCTCAAAGGGATCATGAGATTATTCATACTAGAAACTTCCGTGTGCAGCCACAAGCCATTATGGGCTCTGGCATAGTTGATTAAGTCGTGCAAACTCTTACAGGGTAGACTAGCAGATGTAGGGGATGTAGGTGGTATGGTCTACCCGATCGTAAGGTGCTAGCGCTTCTGAAAGACTATGTCTCGGTCATCCGTTTCTCAAACACCATGTAGTGCGAGAAATCCAACAGAGGCGATCGAGTCTTGTGGGGAAAAGTGCGCAAACCTCTGCAGAGTGTAACAAACTAATCATGGTTAGCCGTGTCCCCGATTATGGACATCTTGAGTATCTAGTACTTGGATTATCATGTGAATCTCAACATGTTACTCTAAAGTAAATTTTGTTGGGTTTAATGATGTTACTTTAATTGGGATTGAGAATGCTGTCAACCATTCTCAATGTTTAACAACCACCATGATAGTAATTAAATTTATTCCTTTGAAGTAGGGAAAAATTGGCTTTACGCAAAAACTGTAACCATAGAGCTTTCCACCAGCCAAATATGCATATAGTATAGCTGTTGCATTCCTTTACTCTCTATGTGTTACTTTGCCAGCATATTCCATGTGCTGACCCGTTCTCGGGCTGCAACGTTAATGTTGCAGACTTTTCAGACGACGATTAAGGAGTTTCTAGGTCGTGGTTCTATACTCAGTGATGCCGTTGGAGTTGATGGACTCACTTATCTTCCAAGCCTTCCGCTGTTATCGTTGTTAGATGGCCTTAAGCCATATTTATTGTAATAAGTTCTCTTTTGAGACACTCGATGTAATAAGTGTGTGATTGCTACTCTGCTATAAATCCTTCGAGTACTGTGTGCTGTCAGCATTACTGATCCAGGGATGACACCGGAGCACAGAGATCAGACTGTTTGAGGTCTGGTCGCTACAGAGCAAATCTACAATGATATCCAAACCGGGAGAATCACTCACTCTAAAACTCGTTTAGCTAACTTTTGTGAACATTACTCATTCATCTCTAGCATTGAACCTATGAAGGTTGAAGAAGCATTGGAGGATCCGGATTGGATAAACGCTATGCATGAAGAGCTACACAACTTTGAGAGAAATCAAGTGTGGACATTAGTCGAGAAACCCGACAACAACCACAACATCATTGGTACCAAATGGGTGTTTCGCAACAAGCAAGATGAAGATGGACAAGTGGTTCGCAACAAAGCACGTCTCGTCGCCCAAGGCTACACACAAGTTGAAGGTATGGACTATGGTGAGACATATGCTCACGTAGCTAGACTTGAGCCCATTCGCATCTTACTTGCTTATGCTAATCACCATAATATCACCTTGTACCAAATGGACATTAAGAGTGCTTTTCTAAATGGCAAAATCGAAGAGGAAGTTTATGTTAAGCAACCTCCCGGCTTCGTCAATCCTAAGAAACCTAATCATGTTTACAAACTTCACAAAGCCCTTTATGGTCTTAAACAAGCTCCTAGAGCATGGTATAAATGCTTGACCAAGTTCCTTATTGAAAAAGGCTTTAAAATTGGTAAAATTGATTCTACTCTTTTTACTAAAAGGGTTAATGGAGAACTATTTGTGTGCCAAATTTATGTTGATGATATCATATTTGGTTCAACTAACCCTCACTTTAGTGAGAAGTTTGGAAAGCTAATGTCGGAGAAGTTTGAGATGTCTATGATGAGTGAACTCAAATTCTTTCTTGGTTTGCAAATCAAGCAAACTAAGGAAGATACCTTTGTCTCTCAAACGAAGTACACCAAGGACTTATTCAAGAAGTTCAATATGCAAGAATGCAAAGGTATGACTACACCCATGCCTACTAGTGGACATCTTTATTTAACCAAAGATGGTGAACCGGTTGATCAAAAGGTTTATTGCTCTATGATTGGTTCATTGTTATATCTATGTGCCTCTCATCCCGATATTATGCTAAGTGTGTGCATGTGTGCACGATATCAAGCTGCTCCTAAAGAGTGTCATCTTAAGGCTGTGAAAAGGATAGTGAGATACCTAATCCATACACCAAATTTTGGCATTTGGTATCCTAAGAGGTCCTCTTTTGATCTTGTTGGCTACTCCGATTCGGACTATGCCGGAGACAAGGTTGATAGAAAATCCACTTCGGGTACTTGTCAATTCCTTGGTAGATCTATTGTGTCTTGGTCTTCCAAGAAACAAAACTCGGTATCCTTATCCACCGCCGAAGCGGAATACATTGCCGCTGGTTCATGTTGCGCTCAATTACTTCGGATGACCCAAACTCTTAAATATTATGGGATATATGTGAAACATGTTCCATTGCTATGTGACAATGAAAGTGCTATTAAGATTGCTCACAATCCCGTGCAACATTCTCGAACTAAGCATATTGAAGTTTGTCATCATTTCATTTGAGATCATGTTGCAAAAGGGGACATTAACCTTAAGCATGTTCGCACCGATAAGCAATTGGCGGATATATTCACTAAACCACTTGATGAAAAAGTGTTTTGCAGGTTGAGAGGTGAATTGAACATCATTGATGCTTCAAACTTGGAGTAGGAACTCCATTTGATACATGCGGGGCATGAGCCTATGACTAATCCTCGATATTTCTCTTATGATGCTATTCATATGTCTCGGATATATTTGTACCTTGCATGTTATCTAACCCGTGTAGGTACTTGGTTGAATCTAAATCTATGAGATTGCAACTCACTCACATCTTGAGCAATCTCTACATCACCAAGTCTCTACACAATGGTGGTTGAAGACAAGGAAGCACGAAACCATTCAAACATATCCTTTGGCAAATTCCATGATGAGTTTCATGATTGTCATTTTGGATACACAAGTGCTCTTCCTTGGAAAGCTAACCCATGTAGGTAGATGAACTCAAACTCCAAGTGGTGCTCCCAACTCTTGATGAACTACATCAACCTTGAGCAACCCACACAAGTTCAACTACATGAGCAAGATCAACACCACCACCCAAGGTATGTTATTCCATCTTAGAGAAGCTTCACTCCAAGTCATGAGTTAAAGCAACTCGACAAGATGTGAATACTCAAAAGGCTTAAACGAAAAATGGTAACCCCATTTTGAGCTTAAATGATAGTATGACCTATGATCAAGTGTTCTCACTTGACTCCTAAGTCAATATACTCTAACATAGGTGACTTTGTCACCGACCATTTCTAGATGAAGTTCTCTAGTGTTTCTCCGTGCTTTTGCATTTGCATATTTGTTTCCCCTTTCAAAAAAAACTTCATCTAGAACTTTTAGTTTCTTTTCTTTCCTTTTTGTTCTGCATTTTCTACATCCAATTCATTGCAAATCTTTTAGTTAATTCCTTGCATATCCTTGTGAGATCTTACTTGTCTAGTGAGCTGAGGTGACAAGTGGTTTCACTCTAATGAACTCGGTCACACCGGTTTGTTCTCTTCGACCCAACCGAAATCTTTCGGTGCAACCGAAGCACACAACTCGAAGTCACCGATTTCATCACAGGAAAATCAACTTGCCACTTATTCCCGATTTCTGTTTGCTCCAGCTCCACTCAATGATTCTTGTCCTCTGCCAGCATCATATTAGACATGCTGCTTTGCTCTGTGACTCGAGGACTAACCCATTTGTATCACATGTCCAGAAGAGCCCTTCTTGGAAATTGATGCCAAAGGGGGAGAGAGAGATCACATCAAAGCTTAATTCTTCCTATAGGGGGAGAAAGAGAGAATACTCAGGGGGAGAGAGTTTCTCAACTAGGAGAAAGTAATATCATCAAAGACCCCAGATGCTTGGTGTTCAAGAGGAGAGATGTCACATGTCTTTAAGAGGGGAAAGACATGTTCGGTTGCTTGCTTTAGCTCAAGCTCTGTTGTTTCTTTTTTTTTTTGCTCTGATTTTCTGTTCCCTATCTTCTCCCAATATCCCATGCAGATTCAGGGGGAGCAAGACATCTAAGGGAAGGAAATCTCTGATTTTATTGCATATCTTTACCTTTGGGGACATGTCTATATCCAATGTGGTACTTAGTACTCACTCTACATGTCATCCCAGTCTTAGTTCTCTTGTGGTTTCTCTTGTTTGCTCTGGTCAGTAGGTGTATCTGTGTTATTTAACCTTGTTTGCGCGGGTTCATCCCATCCTAAGCCAACTCAAGACCACAAGGTAAGTATATGCATCACAGTCATGTGAATGAGAAGTTCTTGCTGATGTACATACTGTTTGCAAGAAGGACTCATGAGCATGAAGGTACATTTCTCACATTCACATCATTTGCTCTGATGCATATAGCCAAGATACATGTAACACATTGCTTCTCTATCATGTTTACGCGTTCACATGCTCCTATATTCAATATTCACATGATTGCATACATGTAGGGGGAGCCTATGCATGTTACATGTCTTTCCAAAGCTTTACTTGCTATTCTCTATATCTTTATCTAAAGCTTTGATGTATGTTGTCATCAATTACCAAAAAGGGGGAGATTGAAAGCACAAGTGCTCCGTGGGTGGTTTTGGTAATTAATGTCAACATATCTCTTGTTGGACTAACACTTTTACCTAGTATGTTTCAGATAAGTTCAACAATGGAGTGGCATGGACTAGAGGATGTGGAACCCCTTCAAGATGCTAAGGACAAAGGATTGGCTCAAGCTTCAAGATCAAGACTCTACATTTTCTATTTTAGTGATCCAAGATCACATTGAGTCTATAGGAAAAGCCAATACTATCAAGAGGGGATGAGGTGTTGCTTAATGGCTTGCTTGCTCAAAGTGCTTAGTGATATGCTCCAAAACCCTCAACTACCTTCCCACATCCACATATGACCTAAACCAAAAGTCAAACTCGGCCCCACCGATTCTTTCTATCCGGAGCCACCGAGTTCAGTTAACATAGCCACTGCTAGAAACCCTAATCAGTTCGGTCTCACTGATGGGATCTCGGTCTCACCGAGATGGGCTTGCAAACTCTCTGTTACCTGTTGCAATATTTTTGGTCCCACCGAGATATGCAATCGGCCCCACCAAGTTTGCTTGGCCAACTCTCTGTTTCGCTTCTTACCCAAATCGGTCCCACCGAGTTTGAGTAATCGGTCAAACCGAGTTTTGGTTTTACCCTAACCCTAGCACATCGGTTCCACCGAGTTGAACTAGTCGGTCCCACCGAAAACCCTAATGGTCACTAGGTTTACTAAATCGGTCCGACCGAGTTTTTCCCTTCGATCTCACCGAGATTGGTAAATTGAGTGTAACGGTTAGATTTTGTGTGGAGGCTATATATACCCCTCCACCCACTCTTCATTCTGTGAGAGAGCCATCAGAACATACCTACACTTCCAATACACATTTTCTGAGAGAGAACGACCTACTCTTGTGTTGAGGTCAAGATATTCCATTCCAACCATATGAATCTTGATCTCTAGCCTTTCCCAAAATGCTTTCCACTCAAATCTTCTTTCTATCAAATCCAAATCCTGTGAGAGAGAGTTGAGTGTTGGGGAGACTATCATTTGAAGCACAAGAGCAAGGAGTTCATCATCAACACACCATTTGTTACTTCTTGAAGAGTGGTGTCTCCTAGATTAGCTAGGTGTCACTTGGGAGCCTCCAACAAGATTGTGGAGTTGAACCAAGGAGTTTGTAAGGGCAAGGAGATCGCCTACTTCGTGAAGATCTACCGCTAGTGAGGCAAGTCCTTCGTGGGCGACGGCCGTGATGGAATAGACAAGGTTGCTTCTTCATGGACCCTTCGTGGGTGGAGCCCTCCGTGGACTCGCGCAACCGTTACCCTCCGTGGGTTGAAGTCTCCATCAACGTGGATGTACGATAGCACCACCTATCGGAACCACGACAAAAACATCCGTGTCTCCAATTGCGTTTGAATACTCCAAACCCTTCTCTTTACATTCTTGCAAGTTGCATGCTTTACTTTCCGCTGCTCATATACTCATTGCATGCTTGCTTGATATGTATTGTGTTTGTTAAACTTGTGCTTAAACTCCACTTAAACTTGAGAATATTAAAAATTGCAACTTTTGGCACTTAGTGTCTAATCACCCCCCCCTCTAGACACCTCTTCTCGATCCTTTCAAAAAGGGGTGCCACGGCGACGATAACGGAAACAGTGCCACGGCAATGTTCCGGTTCCGATAACTCGATTGAGATACCGATGCAAAAGAGAAGTGTGCGGATGCATGGAACACGCAAGAGATGGTGGGGTGCTCCCGGTTCCCGGGTTCCCACGGGTTGACGGCGGTGTCAAACGAGGAAACAACTAATGCCCACGGGTAGATACAACATCCAAACAAGCATCTCATACAACACATGCATTCGTTCACGGGCGTTTGTCTCGGGGTTATACCTTCGAAGCATGCAAACGAGACGGTTCTCATTCGGTGCAAAGTAGAGGAAGTAGACATTCTCGGGACGTTCATAGTGGAAGTAGTCGTTCTCGCTTTGTAGTTGTATACACTCCATAGGTGTTCGGGTCACAACGAGGAACTTGACATCCATGGGGTCTTCGAGGGTCGGCGGTAGTGGTGCTCGGTCATTTCGAATAGGTACTTGGGGTCATCGAACTTGCCGGTCTCGTTTTTGCGACGGTAGTTGTTCTATGCATCGGGCGTCAAGGTACTTGTAGTTCTTAGTGATTCTGAAGACGGTGATAGTGGTACACTTTTCGAAAAGGAACTTGACGCATCTGATGTTCCCGGGGGTGACGGTAGTTGTGCACAATCGTTGTTGGACTTGACGGGTCCGAGGTCTCCGGGTGTAGTGGTACTTGGCATCTCGTCGTGTAGTCGTTTTTCCTAGTCGGACTTGACAAAAATGCACACCGGCTATAGTCGTGGTACTTGGCAGCAGAAAACACACAGTGTGGGTACACGAACTTGTCGTAGGTAAGTTCTCCGGGGACGGCCTTCCCGCTTGCCAGCGTGTGAAGCAGGGAAAGCAGCGGCAGCGGCAGGACATGGCAGCAGGGAGGCGGCGCTGCTGATGCGGGGGTTCGGCGAGATGGGACCTGCAGGCACGGGAAACAACGGGGATCCACCGGATCTGACGAGGCAATCCGGTCCCCAATGGTGCGAGTTGAACAGGACGACGACGGGGCCTTCGCAGCTTCGCCAGAGGCGTGCGGGCGCAGCGACGCTGCCGGAGAAGATGCAAGCGACGAGGAGGGTTCGGGATGGGGATGCTTGCGTGGCAAGCAGCGCTCGGGCTACGGCTTGCTCGCTGGCAATGACTGGAGGCGGAAGTCGCCGGTGCAGGTTGGACGACAGCGACTGCAGGGAGCGGGCGGCGGCCATGGCGCTCGGGAAGGCGCGGGGAGGAGAGGGGAGGAGGCTGCTAAGGGTGGCCGGTGCTCGAGGAGCTCCTCTCCTCGGGCGCTCGGCGAGAGGGGGTCTCCCTCCTCTCTCTCCCTCTCTGGGTGACGGTGCAAGGGAGAGGACGAGAGGAGGGCGCTGGGAGGAGAAAGAACAGGGAGATCGAGTGTATCTCCTGGCGGCGCTAGGAGGAAATGAAGGGGGGAGAGAGGATCGGCCAGAGGGTGTGGGCTAGGGTTAGGTGGGGCGGCTGGCCTATGGGCCGGCGCGGGAGGCCCGGTTGGGTGGAGGTCCAATAGGCCGGCGGGGATGGATTGGCCTAGAGAGGCCTGCTGCTAAGCTCTCTCTTCCTCACTCCTCTTTTCTTTAAAAAACAGAGAACTAAAAGAAAGGGAAAAGAGAGAAGAGAAGGTTGGATGAAGAATTTGGTCATGCGGTTAATATCCTTGGACTCACAAAAATATGCTTGATCCGAGAAAATTAGAAGTGTCAAGATCGAACGATATGAATTCAAACTCATTTGAATTTAATTCAAATGGGTTTGAACTAGGACTAGGGTTTTGAAGTGCCCAGAAATGTTGAGAATTTAGGTGGAGCTCGGGGAAGTGACGAAAGAATTTACAGGAAAAGTTTGGGGACCAAACTTGAAGCGGAAAAAGGCATGTGATTAATTGCAAGTGTGTTTATGGGTGATTCCAAAAATTAACGGGATATTTATTATAGCTCCCTAAATATTGGGAGGATATGTTTTAAAGAGAATTTCACCATGTGAATTTCCCTCAATTTAAATGGACCGAAGATCCATACAATTTATTTAAAAGAGTTATAGAATTAATAATATGATGGCATGATGACATGATGCGATGCAAGAGGTGACATGATGAAATGCAACACGCAAGCAAATGACATGGCAACGTCAGCGAAAAACTGGAAGACACGTGGCATATCGGTCTCGGGGCATCACAACACTCCACCACTACGAGAGGATCTCATCCCGAGATCTAGAGATGGCACCAGAGAGAAACGGAAGAGGAAGAGGTAAAACAAAGTTGCTTCTTGATAAAAGAGTGAAACCATGAACCTCGCGAGGTTGAACAAATTGAAAGAAAGAATACAACGAAGATGAACAAAGTTGGAAACACTCCGTGAGAAAAGAGGAACAAGGAACATTACTAGAACCTTGTAGGTTGAAAGACATAAGAGAAAGGGTTCCAATGGACAGGAAGTACATGCAAGCACTCCGATTGAAACGTGATGTACAAGGGATGGTAAGGATCAATTACGACAACACTCCGGTTGGAAAAAGGAAGGCAATAATATGAATTTGGCAAAATGAAAGCACTTGGATGAGATTCCGGTTAGAAGAGGAATGATAGCCACAACACTCCGGTTAAAACAAGATAGAGAAGGAATAAGAATGATATAATTTGGGCAGCACTCCGATTGTAAATGGAAGGAATTGAACATAAACTTGACAAGATGAGAGGATACTTGATGAGATCAACAACACACTGCCTCCGGAAGAAAGAATAGAAGATAGCTCATTGGAATGCCAACTTCTGCCACAAATGAGCTTGGAGAGCACCCTTCCAAGAAGGTTATAACGGAGTTGTTGGAAAACCACCAATGAAACGAATAATCTTGTAGTGGGCTTATGGAAAACATCTCAAAACCGAGGTGAAGTTATGCCACCAAAAACAAAGATTGATGGGGAACAAAGAAGAGATGAAAAACTTCTTCACCGAGATAGGAAGGAGAAGATTGGATCATTGATAAGCACCACAATCGCAACCATCGTTAGGATAGGCTTTAGGTGAAATATAACCCAAGATAACTCCAATGAAGAGATTGATGGATTGAGAAGAGCTCATGCTCGAAGAAATTGATGGGTTTAACTATCTCATTCTTGACAACTGTTGAATCATGACACATGAAGGGAAATTGTTAAGAGTGACATAACACCACCTCGAAAGATAAAGTAGAACGAATTGCATTTCGGAATGCAAGATGAAGAATGCTTGAACTCCTCGCAAAAGAATCTTGAAGAACACTTCGAGGATGAATTAAATCATGATGAACCACCATGCTGAACTCCGGTAACAAAAGAAATGGTAGGGAGTGAAAATTTAAAAGAACAAGAAGAAACCTTGCAAAGATTAGATGGAGCTTCGCAATGAGATAATTAATATAGGTTGGACCTTCGGAAAAGAAAGATGGATCATTTCGAACCAAAAGTTTATTCCTCATGAACAAACTCCGAACAAAGGAATTAATAACCTTGAGGAAAAACAAGAATAAGAAATTATGTTCTGCTTATCCTTCATCAACTTAAATCGATGAGAAGCAATGGATTTAGCATACTACTTATTCTCGTAGAACGGATTAAGATAGATATGGCGCAAAATTGGGAAGGTCTTCAACTAACCACCGGTAGGATTGGAAAGAACGAATGAATCTGTATGATAACGAAGTAGGAGAACTCTTGAACGAAGCACCGTAAGAATTGAACTTGAAAGTAGCAAAAGCACAATTCACCGGGAAGAATTAGAGAACGACGTTGATCCTTGAGGGAATTTAGATACAAGTGAAACGAAGAGATCATGAACTGACTAGAGAATACTTGAGCGACGTGCCGGTAAGATTTGGGGAATGAGAGCTGAAAGTTGAGAATGAATAAACCAGCAATGATGGTCTTCGGAGAATCAAACTGAAAATACTCTTGAATTGCTCCGGATGGGTGAAAAAAATTCTCACAATCGCAAACAATTATGAGAGGATGGCATCAAGCTAGCATTTGAATCTTTGGAAGAACGGGTAAGGATTTAAGAGGAACCCCTCTTCGGTCTTCAAATCCGAGAATGAAGATGGGGAACAACACCATTAGTTGTTGAGACACTCCAGAATAATGCAGAATATAAAGGTTGAATCAATAGTGAAAAGAATTTGAAAGATCTTGGAGAAAGACATTTGACTGATGACAATTCATTCTTACGTCAAACTTTGAAATGAATTTGAAAATAACTCCAGAAAATTAGAAGAGTTAGGTAAGATCCTGGGAAAAGACCTGTGGGTTAGGGCCCACTCAAAAGACACACCGTTGACAAGGTTGCTTGAAAAGAGAGATTGCGCGGGTTGAATTAAATGGCTTGAATGAGATAACAACCTTGGAATAGGTTGAACGAATGTAGAGTGGAAACGCGAATCTTTGAGATATCTTCAACACTCCAGAACAAATGAATGGCGAGAAGAGGTGCACTGGCATGAGAAAACATTTGAAACGAGGAAAAGATATGATCGGCGAGGCTTGAATTGAATCCACCGGAGAAGAAAGAGAACGAAGAATGATGAACTTGAAGCTCCGTTAGTATCTTCCTGAGAATCACCGGATAAGAACATTGACGGAAAAGAATGGAGAGACTTCACATCCATAAAATAGATACTTGATTAAGAAATCTGAGTCATTGAAGAAACAAGGGTGGGAGGGTGGGAAAACAAAGACAACTTGGGATGGATGAAACGAACACCATTGAGAAAAAGCTTAGAATTGATCTTGCAGATGTTGAAATGATCGGATCCACTTGAAGAGAAACACACCGGTTGAAAAGGATTGACATGACAATCTCGATTATCATGAAGGATTAGTATTCCCATAGAAATATGAGAACACCATTTAGAATGAGACATGGAATCAACATTTGACTTCGAAGCAACTCGAATACCACAACTCAAAACAAAACAAGGGATTGACTTGCAAAATAAGCCGGAAACAAACATATGATAGACCCCATATCGTATCATGTGTCTGTTGGAAGGATATCCTACGTGATACTTGAATTCCCACTTATAAACTCCCGAAACTTTCTGGTTATGCAATTAGGTGTTGGGGATACAGGGGAAGCATAATATCTCACCCAAAACTAATAAATCCTACATCCAGCTGTATCCATCCTTCAACACATAACCAAGAAACCTTCAGAAATCATTTACCTCAACCTTCGAAAAGCATCTGTTATACGAGTTATGGCAATACTCCCGAACACCCGCCCCAGTACTGGGTGGCGTCGAGGTTATCTCACCAACAACTGCATAAAAGAGATTTCCAATGTTGGCAAACTCTGGTATTCCAGAACTGCAACGATAAAATTGTGACGACAACACCTCGGAGCTCAACTCCCCGGGACACTGCCACAATCCCTAAATGTCAGGAGGCACCAAGAACAATGTTCTCGTCACAAAACCATCGGAACGATTCCAATATACCCGCGTGATCCTAAAAAAAATCGTGAAATTTAAGGAGAGGAGAGTCAAAACTCTACGTCAGGAGGCCTCACCAGAGCAACGAAGGGGCTGAGGAGTAAAAAGAATCCTACTCTCCGATATATATAATCCTAAGACACAAAACATTTTGTTCTAGACTCAACAACGTCAGCGATTCGATCAAGTAGGGGGCTCCTAAGTCGGGGAAGGCTCTGATTACCAACTTGTAACACCCACAATGCGGCTATATCTCCCACGTGTCGGGGCACGACTTAGAGGCATAGCCGCATGGTAGGTTTTCCGCAAGAGGGGTAATCTTCACACAATCCCATGTACTGAATAAGAAAGGGATAAAGAGTTGGCTTACAATCGCCACTTCACACATATAACAAGTTAAACATACATCATCTAGAATATAATCAAGGTCCGACTACGGAACCAAAATAAAAGAAGACAACCCCAAATGCTAGATCCCCGATCGTCCCAACTGGGCTCCACTACTGATCAACAGGAAATGAAACAAAACAACGATCAAGATCTTCATCAAGCTCCCACTTGAGCTAGGTTGCGTCACCTGCACTGGAATCATCGGCAACTGCAACTGTTTGGAAGTATCTGTGAGTCATGAGGACTCAGCAATCTCACACCCTCGAGATCAAGACTATTTAAGCTTATGGGTAGGATAGGGTAATGAGGTGGAGCTGCAGCAAGCACTAAGCATATATGGTGGCTAACATACGCAAATAAGAGCGATAAGAGAAGCAACGCAACGGTCGTGAACTAGAAGTGATCAAGAAGTGATCCTGAAAGCTACTTACGTTCAAGCATAACACAAGACCGTGTTCACTTCCCGGACTCCGCCGAGAAGAGACCATCACGGTTACACACGCGATTGATGCATTTTAATTAATTCAAGTGTCAAGTTCTCTACAACCGGACATTAACAAATTCCCATTTGCCACATAACCGCGGGCACGGCTTTCGAAAGTTCAAACCCTGCAGGGGTGTCCCAACTTAGCCCATCACAAGCTCTCACAGTCAACGAAGGATATTCCTTCTCCCGGGATGACCCGATCAGTCTCGGAATCCCAGTTACAAGACATTTCGACAATGGTAAAACAAGACCAGCAAAGCCACCCGAATGTGCCGACAAACCCCGATAGGAGCTGCACATATCTCGTTCTCAGGGCACACCGGATGCGAAAGACGTCGGGTTGGCATAGACCCTGGTTGCCCAGGGGGCGCCGGACATCGCCCAGTTCGGACCAACACTTAGAGAAGCACTGGCTCGGGGGGGTTAAAATAAAGATGACCCTCGGGCTCGCGAAAACCCAAGGGAAGGTCATAGCACTACAAAAAAAGACACAGCTGTGACATTTTGGGCCGAACGAAATTTTTTCTGTCATACATATGACACTTCTATGACGATAATTGTGACAAAACCTGGTATCATCATAGATGTGGTGGGCTACTACTTCTATGACAAAAAATCATGACAGAAAATGGGCTTTTCGTCCTGGGCGGGCCGGAGACGCGGCTGCATGACATTCTTTGGGCCGTCCATGACGGAAAAAACCGTGGTAGAAGCGAGGGGGAGGAAAATTTCGGGGAGTTCCCGGTTACGGTGGGAGGTCGGGGGCCGAGCGATTCGCGTTTCTCTCGTACACGTACGCGCGTGTGTGCGAGGTGTTGCCTCTAACTGAACCCGAGCGAGGCGTTGGGCTCTAAGTGAACCCGAGCGATTGCACTGCAGGCTACGCGTTACTGAACCCGAGCGATCGATCGATGGCTGTTAACTGAACCCGATCGAGCGATTCCTTCTCTACTGCTGCTAACTGAAGCCGATCGATGGGATGAACAGTGAGCGTTGCGGGGGCTTTGGATGAACAGTGAGCGGTGGCGTTGCCTCTGGATGAACAGGACCCCGTGGTGTGGTGGAGGGCTGGATGAACAGTAGACGGTGGAGGGGTGCCCGTGGAGGGGTGGATGAACAGGACCCCGTGGTGTGGATGGCTGGATGAACAGTAGATGATGGAGGGGTGGTTGAACAGGACCCCATGGTGTGGAGGGCTGGATGAACAGTAGATGGTGGAGGGGTGCCCGTGGAGGGGTGGTTGAATAGGACCCCGTGGTGTGGAGGGCTGGATGAACAGTAGACGGTGGAGGGGTGGTTGAACAGTAGCCGGTGGAGTAGCGCGCGGTGGAGGCTGGATAAACAGGAGCCCGTGGAGGCTGGAGGAGGTCGACGGTGGAGATGAACAGTATCCCATGGAGTCCTGTTTTGCGGTACGCCACACCTCTCCCGATGAACAGGACCCCTGTTTCGACCGTAGCGCTCCAACACAAGTCCGTTTCCTCCATTTTGCGGTACGCCACACCCCTCCTGATCAACAGGACCCCTGTTTCGACCGTAGGAGGTCCGTTTCCTTCGTTTTGCGGTACGCCAGACCCCTCCCGATGAACAGGATCCCGTTTTGAACATGGCCGGTCGAACACAAGGCCGTTTCCTCTGTTCTGCGGTACGCCAGGCCTCGTTTCCATCGCCTGTTCTGTCCAAGCCCTCCCGATGAACACGACGCATTCCGTTGCCTCCCCATGAACACGCCGCATTCCGTTGCCTCCCCATGAACACGACGACGACGTTGTTTCTCCGTTCCGACCCAGCCATGTACACGAGCCGTCACCGTACGCATGCGCGAGTAGGCGTTCGAGACCCCGCCCGTATGTACACATATGTGGCCGTATTTTCTTTCTTGCACCCTGGCCGATGTACGTACGTGTAAATGCTACGTGCGCGCCTCTATTACGACACGTGCGCGCCTCTACATCGACCAGTATGTACGTACACGTTCGCGACCAGAATGACAATGCTACGCACGCTTCGACCAGGTGGGTCCCGACTGTCAGGCACTTCCTTGCCTGCGAAGATGTAGCTGGTCAGTCCCAGCAGTCAGGGGGTGAATCGTTTTTTTTTTCGGACACACTTCCTTGCGTGCGAAGATGTAGCTGGTGGGTCCCAGCAGTCAGGGGGGATCGTTTTTTTCGCGAAATACGATGGCCCGTCTGGTGGGTCCCGCTGTCAGGTGGAGGAATAATTATTTTGCACGTAATAAGGAGTCACTTCCTTGCTGCGGCCGTGGACCCAGCTGTCAGCCTCTCCACATACAGTCCATGTCCGATGGAAAACGTTCCTTGACCACGTTGACCACGCCGCGCCGAGAGCACCAGGACGGTGGACGACGGCGAGGCCTAGGAAGGGGACGATGCGGATCTTGGGAAGACGCGGCAGTGGATGCCCATGCGTAGAGGGGTATGAGGGTTCACTGGTTTGCTGCGGTGTGAGGCTACCGTCGCCGCAGAATAACAGGGGGTGTGGGTGAGTAGAGGGATGGCCTGGCCAGCGGTGGGAGTAGTAGGGGGCGGTGAGGCCTCCGCCGTATCGCAGCCGGCCACGGGAGGCAGGAGCACGAGGCACGACCGGCGCTGGTTTGGGCGGCTAGAGCAAGAAGGCCAGAGGTTGAAGAAGCACTACGGCCGTTGGATGGACATCGTACGGTCACTGGAGCTAGAATCGTGCATATTGACTAAGTTGACAAAGCCTTCCGTCCCCGTTAACTTAGTAGGCCCACAAGTCAGCCTGCCACTATACTGGGTCCCAGCTAACAGGGGGAGTATTCATTTTTTGTGCGTAATAAGGAGGCACTTCCTTGCGTGCAAAGATATAGCTGGTGGGTCCGAGCTGTCAGCGGCGGTAACGTTTTTTCATGAAATACAGAGGCCCTTTCAGTGGGTCCCTGATGTCAGGTGGAGGAATCATTATTTTGCACGTAATAAGGAGGCATTTCCTTGTGTGCGGCCATGGACCCAGCTGTCGGCCTCTCCATGTAAAGTCCACTTCAGATGCATGTCGTTTGTTGACCACGTTGACCAGGCCGCGCCGAGAGCACCAGGGCGGTGGACGACGGCGAGGCCTAGGAAGGGAACGACACGGAGGCAGGAAAGACTCAGCAGTTTTTTCCCACGTGGAGGGGAGTACGACTGTACGAGAGTTTACTGGTTCGTCTGCCGTCGCCGGAGAATAACAGCAGGTGTGGGTGAGTAGAGGGATGGCTAGGCCAGCGATGGGAGTACGGTGGGGCGATGAGGCCTGCGCGGCAGCAGAGCCGGCCACGGGGAGGAGTGAGAAGGCAGTCCCGCCGGCGCCTGTTGGAGCGGCTGGAGCAGCAAGAGCAGAGATTGAAGAAGCACGAGGGCCATTGGATGGCCATCCAACAGTCACTGCTTGTGCGTCAACCTTTTTTTAGGAAAGCCTCAAATCTGTGGAAAATAGCATACAGCCCATTTGCTAATTCTTAAGGTTTTTTTGGAGCCCATATTCTTTTTGTTAGCATTACAGCCCATATTATGGCCACGGTTAAAAAATTATACGAAATTTTGCATATTTCGGTGCGGTCCAAACTGTTTTTAATCCCGAAATTTTGACTCACATTCAAACTGATTTTAAAAATAAATGTATATCAATATAAAATCCAACAAATTCTCCACGCATAAAAATTAATGTAATTTAAAATCTCGAAATGAAAAAAAAAGATATTTGAAACTAATTGCTGGTTTGATGTGTTTTAAAAATGTACAGCCCATTTCTCCTTACTGATGGGCCATTTTCTCGGCCAGCCGAATGAAAGCTCTCCTCGTCTTGAAAGATTTGCAGCCCAACAGGACTGACAAAGCGACTTACTTGGCAAATCACATAAAAACTAGGTTGTGGCCGTGGACCCAGCTGTCAGTCTATTTGTTTTTTTAGTCCATTTGGTGGGCTGGGTGAAACAATGATGTAGCATCTATGCAGCCCATTTAAATCCCATTTGCATTTTTCTTGAAAGCTGCAGACTTGCTGGGCTGGGTGAAAACATCATGTTGGGCTAGACAGAGAAATGTTATAAAAACATAAACACATGATTCCACGTCAGTAAAATCTTTGCAAGCTTATGTACGCAATCACTAGGAGTTAACTTGCCAAGTTATATATAAACAATTATTATTATTATTTTGTAAGAACTTTCAACTTACGAAATAAAATATCATTTTAATTTGATGAGTTAATAGTACGTGGGGTATTATTATTTTTTAGGCTAGACGTGGGACAGTTGAGTTGGTTCTAGGGGAAAGTACTGGGAGAAAACTCAGTTTACATCGGAAAAGAAAGTGGGAGAAAATCCAGAGACCTGGTGGGTCCACCTGAGGAGCGGAATTGTTGGGAGGAAGGAGATTCAAAGCACGGCAGCCAAGTGAACTAGTTTTTTTACGGACAAGTGAACTAGTTTACATACATAAGAAAATTGCCACTAAAAAAGCAATCAGGTTAATGGGTTCTTAAAAGAAATATTTCGGACAAAACAGATAATTACAACACATAGGCTAATGCATGAAACACTCACATGATAAAGGTGCTTATAAACAGATAAAGTACAACATCTAGACCTTCCTGGCACGCTTGATCATGACGTTGCGGCTGTCCGTGTACTCGTCGGTTACGGGAAGCAGACACGCCCTCATGTCCAAGATCTGCATGTACATGTCGTAGCATGCGTATGCGCCCTTGGCCGCGTAGGTTATGTAGGCCAGATTCAGAGGTACATCCCATGTGTTCAGGTCGTCTTCTTTCATGTTGGCGTATCAGGGGTCGATGATGGTCTCAGCGAGGTCAACCACGGAGTCCTTCTCCTGCCCGTTGCTGATGATCTTGTATTGCTTCTGGATGTCGACAAGCTTGTTGCACCAGATGGCAGAACCGTCGTGTTCTTCCTTCTCTCCACCGTAGCGAAGGTGCAGTCGGCGCTGCTGATGAAATGGGCGAATGCTCCAGAACCTGGTGCAGCCATAGGACTGAGGCGAGGCAGAGCTTCACCGAGTCCGTATCGTTGGTGTACATCACATTCAACTTGGTGCAGCCATAGGACTGAACGGGGAACTCAAAGGGGAACTCCTTGCTGAAGTCCATATCCAGCAGGCTCACCCCTCGGATCGCCATTGGAGTCTCTTCGAGTGAACGAGTGTGTAGGCGGCGGCAACAGTTCGTTTTTCAGCTCTTGGGGAACTGGATTCAACAGTAAGCTAAGTGTGTACAGGCGACAACAGTTACTACCCCTCCCTCGTCCGCTGCACGCCCAGCAGAAGATGCACCCTCGGCCACACATCGGTTCACGAGCAGGTCTGTATTGGTACTATAATAACAGGAGTTAGTGGTCCCTTTACTTAAATTTAATTAGCTTTAATAGAAATTTATACTTAAAACAAGCAATGCATTCGCTCGTTTTATCAGTGCCATAGGATCAACATGCACAACAATTAGAATTATTATTCTCAGGACGCACACGATCATCACATTTGTCGCACTTTCACAAAAGATAATACTACCAAGTTTGAACTGTTTGTTATGGTTGTTGTCCTCTGCATCATCATGCCGTGTTTCCCAGCTTGCAAGATTCAGAACCAACAAATAAGATCCAAATAATAAGTACAACAAAGATGCCTACACATCTCATTGATTCCCAGCTTGCAAGATTCAAAACCAACAAATAAGATCCAAATAATAAGTACAACAAAGATGCCTACACATCTCACTGATTCCCAACTTGCAAGATTCAGAACCAACCCATTAGAGCCTTTTGATAAAGTGAATATCGGGATTAAATCCATCTTGGCTAGCCATGTCATACAATCGAAGAACTTGGTGAATGCTCTTGACCGTCACAACATCTATAGTTGAGTATTCCTGTTTGCACAGCATGTTTGCACAACATAAACAAGGAGACAAGAGAGCATCATTTCGCTTTAATAGCGGCCTCCTTGAACTCAACCTCCAGCTCTACTTGGATGAGGTCTGCCTGGAGTTCCATGATTCAATTCATGCGCCTTTTTCTGCAGTTCACCTGAAATGAAGCAAAGATTGCATCATTCAGCTAGCAAGAAGTACTTGCTCTTGTGAGCTGGCAGGCTCTTCTTTAGTAGTTGCACTAAAATTGAGGAACATTAAGGTTGGTTGTCCGGCTCGTGTAAGGTGCAACTATAATTTTCTTATCCTTTTGTGCAGTTCCACTAAAATAAAGTGCCATTGTGGTGACAGTGACGGCTCCATCTTGCAAAGGCTAATAAAATGTTGCACGAGATTACCAGCAGAACTTGACGGAGATTTTGGAAACTCCAATCACCATTTTGTGCAGTTCCACCAAAATTGAGAGATATTGCCCATGTGACATTTTAGTTGAACTGCACAAGACACTCATTCCAAAAAAAAGTGTTTTCTACAGTTCACCAAAAGGTCACAATAGCAACAAGGTGAAATGGATATCCCTATCTGCAGAAAAAGATAGAAAGTAAACAGTTGCTGGTCAATAAGAATATACGAAACATATACAAAATGAAAAGAAGCATCTTAATTATGTTCATGGCAATCACGCAAGGACAATAGAAATTTTAAAACGGCGGTGATGCTTCATGTTACCAGAAGCATTACGATCAACAATGAGATTCCTCAAATATGGGATTACTTTAATGGTGGCATTGCTTGTTTACCAGACACAGTAAATCAACAGGCTAAAGAGTTGGTTTAAGGGCATGGGACCATGGGGACACCAGGACACTCAGCAGCGTAAAGGAGCAACTTACTTATCATACCGGGGAAAACAGCAGGAGTGCCATTGTACTATGTGAGGGCAGCTAATCTAATCCTGGAGACCTTTTACTATGTGAGGGCAGCAAATCTAATCCTGGAGACCTTTTACTATGTGAGGGCAGCAAATCTAATCCCGAGACCTTTTACTATGTGAGGGCAGCAAATCTAATCCTGGAGACCTTTTACTATGTGATGGCAGCAAATCTAATCCTAGACATACTCTATTGACTTGTCCACCAGCCGCCACTTTCTATCCTTTTTTCAACCAATAATAGATCTGTTCCTTATCCAGTTTGTACTGCGTTTTCCCATTATTACCCTTTTCAACCAAGAGACCGGTTGGGTATCCGATCTCTACTACTTTCACCATATTATTTCCTCTTTGAATCAAGTCCTAGATTCATGCTACAACTTTCCACCCTTTCTTCGTTGTTTGAACAAAGCCCTAGATTCTAATGCATGAAGTAGCTTTACCTCTAATAATAATAAAAATTTAGGTGACTTTGGAAGAGCTGATGGGAGTAGAAAAAGATGCACATGCAGACACGTGGGGAGCTGGGGCAGTAGAGCAAGGCCGCTTTCGAAGAACTTATACCTGAGGGTCGCCGGGATGTCGGTGGTGGCAGGTCGGATCTGCGGACAATACGGCAGGGAGGAAGAAGGGTCGGAGGATCTCCCGAGCCGGCCATGTGTCGGAGAGAACGGCACGGGCAGAGGATCGGGCCCCTCCGGCAGCTGTGGGTTTCCTCCCTCGACGGCGATGACCGCGTGAATGATGCACCTTTTAGTCCTCTACACACACCGGCCGAAGGGATCCGACCGGATCTGTGACCAGCGGTGAGCAGAGAGAAAATGTCGCTACCGCTGTCTTGTTTATATCTGGAGAGGATGAGAGAATGAAGAGAGCAACCCTAGTAAAGCAAGCGCTCAGGCCCCTGCGTCCATATATAGTGGAGTGATTATCTTTTTTCTCTCCACAACAAGCGTTTCAATTTGTACGTGGCATTAAAGAAAAGAAACTCTCTATTTAAGGTGACTACTGTACGACTCCTACTTACTACTAGTAGTACTACAGTATTGTTCACTTGTGCTCCCCGCCCCTCCATTCATTGAACAACCCCACGGGTGAATAAACATATAGTAAGTACTGTATTTATATAGAACGAACAAGCTCGAACTGTTTTCGCGTAGTTAAAAGTTGAGGGCGAGGCTTTTCCCGGGCAGTACGCACGGCAGTTTTCGGGTAGGGCCAGAAGACTATTTTAATTATTTTTTTAAACTTCGAGACAGCCACATAGCATGGAGCCGACCCCAACGATTTTAAGCTAACAGGCATGGTGCACGCTATCCTAGACTACTATACACATGAAACTGCCACACGAGCGTCCGGGCTGCGCTTGGCTCTTCGCCTCTTCGGGAAGTCGAACAATGATGGAATACTACTGCACTGGAGGAGTACTACAGTACGCTTTTGGCCATCTGACACCGATTGAACTGCTGCATGTCCACCGCGTGCGGGAGGGAGAGCGTGTAGCGAAAGCTTCTCCTAGTCTTGCCAGCCACCATGCTCATGGGCGAGGGAGGGACGCTCCTGCCTTTGCATGTATGATAGGTGGGCCCTACAGGTGTGTGGCCAACCTGTCATATAGCCAAAGGCATGTGCAGTTAAGTCCGTGAGGGAGAGGATAATCAAACTTCTCATTGATGTATGAGTTGACGCAACACATCAAAGCACTGCACTCGATATATTTCAATAATTTGCGTGTGTGACTCCCAGATGCAGAGGCCGGGGGTCATCATCCTCCTTTTCAAGAAAAAATAGACGCGTGTGTGAGAGGACGAGTGCGTGCGTGCACCTCTTCTCTTCTTGTATAACGTACTACTAAACTCAGAGTACAAGTTTTTGTGGGTGGCACGATGGTGCGTGCGAGAAGTCCCAAGAGATAGGTTTAATGCATTAATTGCAATGCATGCATGCATAAAGTACATGCATTGGTCAATTTTCTCTTAATACTTGCATGCAATGATTTAATGCACATTGGAATCTGAACATGTGTTGGGGACAACCAAATTGAGCCTTATAAAATGGAAAAACTAAAATTTTGAGATAAGCCCTATAAAACCGGAAAGGAGGGAGTAGAAAAAGAAGTACTCCATCCGGGAATAGTGCCGCACTTCGAAACTAGAACCGTCAATAAATTTTGAGCTTGCGTCTCGTCACATTCCAAATTACTCCATGCTATATTGAATTGCAAACCTGTTCACACCAATCACAACCTAAACGGTTTCCCACTTAGGAGCGTATTAGTACTCGGTTATAAATACTAGTATGCCAAGATGACTGCACATTCCTCCTCAACTCCTCATCCACGAAAACAAACAAGTCATTCAGCATCCTTCCCTTGCGTCTGTCATGGCCAGCGTGAGTTCTGGGTCGAGAGATTGCCACCAGGGAGAGGCGAGCATGGAAGCGGAAGCACGAGAGATGTCCCGCCTCACTGCGAGAGCAGCCGACATGTCCCGCCGCACGGAAGTAGCAGCACAGAGGTCCTGCCGTGCCGCTGAAGCAGCACGGAGGTCCCGCCGCGCCGTCGATGCAGCAGACTGGTCCGGCGGCACCGCGGAAGCAGCAGAGATGTCCCGCCGTGCCACGAATGCAGTAGAGATGTCCAGCCGCGCCGCGGTGGCCTGGGAAAATTTCTCGCGGGCACGCGATGACTGTTACAGGCGCATGCATGCGATCGTCCATAGCCAGACAGATCAGATCTCCCGCTCGGCGAGGTTGCAGGACGACATGATAGCCTCGTTTGAAAAGGCTACCAGCATCATCCGGCAACTAAGGGAGGGCAATGAGAGGCTCCGGGCCGAGCGCGACCTGCTGAGGGAGAAGATCGTCCGAAGTGCAGACCTACTGGAGGAGACTAGTGCCTTGTTGAAGAAACTTATGTACGAGAATGACATGCTCTGCAACGAGCGCCAAAGGCTGGTGGAGGAATCCGTGGATGTTCTCAAGCAGCGTCTTGAGGACACGAAAGAGCTCATTGCCGCTCACCGCGGAGACTAGTTTCCTGGTTTCTTTTGATGTAATAATCGGTTTAGGATGTGGATTGTGTCGTTGGTTGTGAAATGTTGGGTTCTAGCGCGGATATTTGGCCTTTGTTGGCCTCTTGGGATGTTGCAATTTCAATCTGGTAGCTTTTAGTCCTTCGTGTTAGGCTGGAGTTGTGCTGAACTTCTTGTGAATTGTGGTGGTTTTCAGTAATGAAAATCGGAAGGGGCAAGCCCTTCTTTAATCAAAAAAAATTAATCGTCCTTATATATTCATCAATCTTGCTATAAGTTGCAGTAGATGCTATATAGGTCCGTTGGATCTTACATCAAGATCCGTGCTTTCAGATTTTCTTTTCTCTCTCTTAAATCTCAGTCGAGTGAGACATAGCCACGCCATTAAACAGAGGCTCGGGCGCCATTAATGGAGACCTTGGGAGAGAGGTGGACGGCAGATGGAGGTCAAAGGGCTCTCCTCCCGATAAGCATGCGCAGGGGTCTGATCGCACGCCTCTCGTACTCAAATAGCTACCTTGCACGTCGCCTCCTAGCTAATAAAAAAGGGGACGTGTGGCGGCACGTAAATGGTACTGGTAAGTAGAACGCCCACGGTTTCAATAATACTTGTGTTTCCGATTGTAACGTGACAGCACTTCTTCCAAAATGACTTTGTTGATTGTTAATGTGTGCGCCTTCACAAATCGGACTGCAAATTTACCACAGCATGTTGGTGCCATGTCATGGAACCAAGCCAAGTTTCATTATTTTCATGCGTGTTTTGGATTTACAGGAATTAAAAAACTAAGTTTCTCAATGTTTCCAACCCAGCCACGACGCCTAGAATTTTGAATTTCATTCCCATTTCTTGCATGGAACCTAGAAATTTACCCGAGGACACACATGTGATTTTTCAACCAACTTTGGTGCACTGGAACATGTGCTTGTATTTGAAATTTGAACTATGCACACAAAGGTGACATGTTCCCTCCCAGAACCACGAGCCTTCTTGAGAGAAGCTCCGATTTGCAAGAAGCTTATACCAAAATTTGTTCGTATTCGGCCAATTTTTTTTACCACGGCATGGTACTACCATGACATGACACCATGCCAAGTTTCATGATTTTAAAACCAAGTTTCTCAATGTTATCGACCGAGCCACGATGCCCAGATGTTTGAATTTTATTCTCATTTTTTGCATGGGACCTACTCCCTCCTTCCATCTATATAGGGCCTAATGTGTTTTTCAAGACAGCCTTTGACTATTCACAAGATTAATAGCACATGAGATGTATCCTATGCAAATTATATTATTGGAAGCTCCTTTGACATACAAAATTGAAGGTATGATTTCTGTAAGTTGCATGTCATATATTATTGCTCTAACGTTTGGTCAAAATTAGCCTCGAAAAACGCATTAGGACCTATATGCATGAGAGGAGTCGACTTCGAGAGAACGTGTTTGTTCGAGAGACACCGAGGAAGACTACTATATATCGATGGTGCATGTAGGCGGGAATTAAACTAAGGGATGGTCTTATTGGTTTCGGGGATATAGGGGAAGAGTGAGAGGCGGGGGGTAGCTAGAAGGAGATTGTTAAGTGTGAGTGTGTGTTTTACCCATCTAGGAGGAAGTTATGTGCACAAAAGAGGAGAACAATTCGATGTGGCGTTATGATTGAGGGTAATTAACTACGTATGGAGACATAGAGACCTTGAACGTGCATGTGTGAGAGGTATACATGTATACATGGGATGTGTGTGTGCGCGCGCGCATGATCGAGATAAAAGAAAGAAGACATAAGTCATAAGATCAACGACATGGGAGAGACGGATCGGTATGACAATATGCATGCATGTGAGAATGCATGGAAGAAGTCCCGACAATTGAGCATGTGTTTTTGTCTTTAAGAGATAGTGGCGTGGGCTGGAGCATGCATCTATGGCGAGCAGAGGGAGTGAGGCGCAACGATTGTGCAAAAGAGACCAACCTACAAATGCATATGTATGGAGAGACATATATAGTGTGGGTGATAGGAAGCAAGACTCCGTGCGAGAAAGAAATGTTGACGGAGAAACTACATATAGATACAGAGATGGAGATGCTAGCTAGAGGGACATCCGCTAGTTTGGGTGTTGGAGATGACCGTCGGGTGGTTCAAAGGGTGAAGTTATATATGTGTGTGAGAGGGCACTTGACTGCATGTAGAGAGAAACATATGTAGTGTGCGTGATAGGAATCAAGAGTGAGGGCGAGAAGAAGGTTGATGGAGAAACAGATAAATAGAAAGATAAAGATGCTAGCTAGTGTGCGTTAGAGATAGGAGTCGAGTGGATCAGAAGGCTGGGTTATGTGTGTGGGTGTGAGAGAGATAGAGAGAGGGTGCGTGTGAGTCACATACAAACAGATATCAGAGAGAAATGAGATCCAGAGAGACGGAGTTTTGTGTCTGCGAGAGAGAAAGATATTTCACAACGAGAGTGATAGCTAGAGAGACATACGAGGGAACGCAAGATATCTCTAGGGAGAGAGGGTGTGTGTGAGTGACATACAAGAGAACAATGGAGAAATATGAGACCCTGGGAGACAGAGTTTGTGTTTGTGTGTGAGAAAGAGATATTGATGAGGAAGAGTCGTAGGTTCTCATATCTAAGGAGCGAAAGACATCTTTGTATGAGGGGTGTGCGAGTGGCACACATGGGAATAGTAGAGAGAAATGAGACCCCGGGAGACAAAGTTTTATGTTTGTGTGAGAGAAAGAGATTCCACATGGAGAATCATAGTTAGAGACACATAGCAGGGAGCGAGATATACTTAGAGAGAGATAGAGTGATGAAGTTCGAGGGAGAGAGTACCGTTAGTGTGTTACGAAGATAAAAGATCATTGTTGACATACAGGTAGCACGAGAGATACCTGAGAGACGATGAACGCGTATAGGTCCAGAGAGATAGTCCTACATAAGCATGAGTGATAGCTATATGAGACGAATATCTGGATTAAAGGGGATTCAAATATTTAAACTGGAGATCATGACATCGATAATATCATAACGAAAATTGGTGTATCAAACATGCATATTCATTTGAATTTGGGCACACGTGTAATGTTATATAGTTTATCAATATTGGTGATCCATAGATTCTTCAATTACAAACAATGCATGGTTTATATGCAATTAATGTCTAAACGGGATTACACTATATGTTGCGTGTGTGAAACACATTATACATGTTTGAGAAGTAAAAAAACCCGCATGAAACACACATTAATTGGAGACAGTTAGCGGGGAATGCATACATTGGATTTCAACATAAAGTGGTTTCAAATATTTGAAAATCCAAATTGATGGATACAACCTTATGAATCTGAGATCATGCCATTTGTAAACCATATTTATGTATAAATGGTGTTGTGCTTTTGAAAGTATATACAAAAAATGATGTATATAGAATGTAATTCCAATTGAAAATGGATCCCGCCCGAAAAAAATAGAATACAAACAAGATTCGAATTGAGTTGGCACGGTAAACGTGCACTCTGCAAAATTTGAACGAAGCGGGGAAAGTCGCAGTAACCGCCCAGAACCAAAATCTGCGAGATGGAAATCACTGCTGCCTATCCCTGCCACACAAAGCCTATATGCTAGATTTCTATAGGTTTCGATAGGGGTAGGTTTGTAATTCACCCAAATGTGACGTAACCGTCTCTCACCCGGATTCATACACGGTGGGCGCCAAAACACAGTGTGTCCTCGGCCGAAATCGACTCCCTCCCCGATTCATATTCATACACGGTGGGCACCAAAAACAAACTCTCATCGGCAAATATTCGGTGTATGCGAGATTACCGTCCTATCCCCGACCCACTAGTGTTGCTGTGATGTAGTAGAAATTTGAAACAGGGGCAAAGTTTGTAAATTTCCTCGCATTTGAGACAAGCGCGCCCTGAATACATGGTTCCCCCTTCCTCTCTACCTCCCTTTTCCCCATTCGTACTCAGTGGGCGCCAAAACACCCTCTCCACCCCACCCTCCTCCATCCGCCATTGTCCGCCACCCCATCCACCGTTGTCCTCCTCCACCATGCCGGAGCTGATACCCCGACGCCGCCGTCCATTACAAGAGATCGACCTCTCTCATCCACGGCTTCGGACCGGGATCCTTGCATCACGTCCTCTCGCTTCATCCCCGCCATCGTCCACCTTGTCGGCGCCGCTCCTACGACCGTCTCGTCCACCGCGCCCCGTCGCCACCGTCTACCCTCCTAGATCTACTTCCACATCGCCGACAGCCATCGCTACCGCAGCACCATCAAATTCTCAGCATATGCCTACACGGCGCCGCACCAGAGGCGGTACTCTTTCGTATCTGCTCAACTTATTTATCGCAGCAAGAAAATAGATCGCCACTGCTTTACTTTGATTTCTTGTCTTGGTTGCAAAGTTGCCTTTGTCCGGTTTGCACCTTCAGATCCGCCATGGCATGCTCAACACCATACTCGCAATGCTTATGGTTTTCCCCTTTTATATTCCACACTAGTTAAATCACACTAGACTAAATTTCAAAATTGGGTCAGTCGATTTTTCAGAGCTCGCCGGAGTTCACCGGTGCGATTGAAGGGGCTCGGGTGGTTGTGGGGCCTCGCCAAACGAAGAAAACTCGAGGCGGGTGGGGGTTGGGGTGGGGGTGGGGGTGGCGGAGGAACACAGACGATGGGGGCCGGTGGTCCGGCCGGCGGCCCGTGCGGTGTTCTGTATGGGAAGGATCAAAGACGAGGAAGAAGAAGGGTTAGGAGATGTGGTCGAGAGACAGCTAGGAGTTGCATTCTTAATGCGCTCTGGTTCATCATGTGTGGGCACTGCGCAACCAACATTTTATTATCCAAAATCTACTTGCTCTTCTTTACCATGTTCCTCTTCCGTTCATCTTTAATATGTACTCTCTCCGTTCCTAAATACAAGTCTTTGTATAGATTCCACCATGGACTACATATGGAGCAAAATGAGTGAATCTACACTCTAAAATGTACCTAGATACATTTGTATGTGATCCATAGTGGAAATCTCTACCAAGACTTATATTTTGGAACGGAGGGAGTATGATAGTAGTACAGTATGTTCCTTGTACTGAAGATGAGCAGGGACATTTGTAGTGTAGAGGTCTATACGGTCGGTTGTGATGGACACTTTGAGCCTCTTTGATTCGTAGGATCTTGTAAACATAGGAATAGGATTTGTAGTGGCCTACCCACTTGAATCCTATAAGAATAGCAAGGAAATGCGGGGAGTTGTGTCGCCTTTGAGAGTTACATTGATATTAACAGTACCGCACCTTCACTTGAAGAGAGCTGGTATCCGAAGCCTTTCTAGCCGTACCGGCAATACTAGCACATATATTCCAGCAAGTTCCACTTTGCTGATTTTACCCTAATGCTTAAGGTTTTCCCGTTATATCTACACTATGATCTCTGTAGCTGCTTTGTGTCGCACTAGCAGCAGTCCACTCTTGAAGCTAAACACTGCAATGACTTACAAAATTGGCACCAAGGCATTGAGTGCCATTCTGGATGCAATGAAACTCATACGCTCCCCACCTGTTGATTCTTGTTCAGATATCATCCTAATGACTATTCTAACCTCGAGGAGTCAAAGGCAGATGGCCTGTCCTGTTCACCCATCAAGGTGCCTGTTCTAATTTGGCAATGTTTTATTGATTGCGGGTATCTTGCATATGTTGTCTTGCATTTCTTCTACTTTGTTGCACCGCCATCTGCTTAGTTTACTCATCATATATGTCGAGATGCCATGCCCATCCATTATCAATACATATTCCATCTGTCATCATACCATGTTTTTCCACTCAAATGTTGTTCTTGTGCATCAGACATCAAAAAGGAAGAGGGTGATTGCCGAACCTAAAGGAGCACCAGCAAAGTCCTTGAAAAACGTGGTGGTGCCAGAGAAATCAGACAGCACCCCACTTATATTGGCTGTACAACCAGTGACACAAAACGTAGGACCGACTCCAGCAGACTGTACCCATACTTCACTGGCCACACCACTAGCCCCACCACACAGGACCTGCACTCCAGCAAAAGGTATACCGATTTCATTTGCCATAGCACTAGCTGTACCATAGAAAAATCCCACTCCAGCAAAAAGTACAGCAAGTCCACTGGCCGAAGACCTATCCCAACTGCAGAGACGACCAATTCCTGCAGATTGGAACCCCATTCCATTTATTCCCAGTTTAAAAGACAATGCTTTCAATGTTGTTAGAGACTACGTGCATATATTCCCATCATGGGAAGATTATTGTGAAGACAAACACCATTTTCACATCTTCCTGTCCAACTTACGTGTAAGTGCTATTACTCATGGATATTATTTTCCTGTTTTCTGCTGATTGAACATATGAATGATTTACATTACATTGTTGTAATTAGGCGAGGGTCAATCTGGATAGTCATGACGATCAAAGCTTGCTTGTGCTTTTCAAGGAAGCATTGCATCAGTATCGGTGTTACCTGAGGAAATCACACTTTGATGGCAAGTCTATAAACGAATTTCCGGTGAAGTCTCATGTGCTAAATTTAGAAGACATTGAATGGAAAAACCTTTTTATGCACCGGTCTCGTTCCCAGGATGAGGTACTGTCTATGAAATCACATGACAATTTGAACTTCTACTTTTCCGCATGTGCCTTACGGATCTTTTTTACAGGAAATCTGCTCGAAGAAGAATTCCGGATTGACAAGAACGACCGGATATCACAAATATGCTGCCCGCTGCTTTGCTATTGTTAGTACCTGTTGTCCTGTATCACTGTACTTGCATACATACCTGGTTCATTATGTGACAGCAGTATGCATGATAGGTTACTTATCAATTGTTCGCTCCAAATTATCTGATCTGTATGAATGGTTACATTAGTGTAGAATATATCCAATGCCAATGTTTTTTTAGCTCTGCATTGTTCTTGTAAGTACATGATGTCCTTTATCAGTGTACTTATAATGACAGGTAGTTGTTCATGTACCATCACTCTGCAGCTTATTTTCCTTTGCCCTCCATTTTCTACACATCAGATCTATATTTACTCTTACCATAAGGTTGGTACTGAAGAAGTTTAGCTATGCATTGCTCTTGGCTGTACCTTTTGCCTGTATCACTGCACTTACATTTATAGCTACTTGGTTATGTAGCATCACTCTTCATCTTATCTTAAATATTCTCCATTTTTCGTATATTAACACATCTATATTTACTCTTAACAAAATGTAGAATAAAGGCAATGCTTTTGAAGAAGATTATGTGGTAAACTTCTTAAATTGCCCCCCCTCCATCAGCATGGACAAGGCCTTTATAGAGTCTATCTTCACCAATAATGTAAGTTTGTCCATCTCAAGCCTTCGAACTTTGTTGTATATATTTGGTTAGGCATGACTGCAACAGCTATTTATTTTTGATGTTTGCATCAAATTGCTTGTTTAAAGTTTATTATGTAGTTCATAAACAAAAGTTTGTCCTTTCTCAATTTAAGTTTTCAGTTGTACAACCAACTTCCTTCTTCATACCATGTAAATTAAACTATACAGAGCAAGTGATCTTCTTTTGCACTGCATGTATGCTTCTGTTCTTCATCTGTAATCCAGTGGTGTGGTGAACCTACCCACCACAGCACAATGTCATATTCTGCAATCTCTTAACTATGAAAAATGTCATATCATTCTACTATTATTTAAACCATCTCTTTATTTGCCAATCTGAAATGGTATAAATTGAAAGCACACTAACCATTGATACTTATGAGTTCTTGATCTGTAATCCAGTGGTGTCGTGAAGCTGCCAACTCCTTCACAATGTCATTTCCTGCCATGACTTGACCTGAACAATACCATATTGTGTTAATGTAAATTTAAACTATGTCACTTTATTCGCTAGTAAGAAATGTGATGAATTGTCAGCACTGATACTTTTATGTGCAAAACTTGTCATCTGTCTGCTTGTTTATCTTTCAGAGTGAGGAAGATATAAGTGTTGAACAAGCGCAGTCTCATCATCTTGCTCAGTTGCTTGTGCTGCAGCTCCCCAGCAGGTCTAACCTTTCTTGAACTCTATTGAACTGCTGTCGGTTTTGTATATTATTTTGTCGGCGTGTTTATTTGCACTGGTGGCGATCTTTGATGCCCAGTGTATGTAATCTGTTGTCTGCTTGTGCTTTATTATCATAGTGGCGAATTTTGATGCCCAATGGATGTAATATGCCGTAATTTCTTTATTGTATAGTATAGGTTTTTTCTTATTCACGATGCTGCAGTTATTTTACTGTATATATATCCTGTCTTCGCAGTAAACCGGCCAAACCGTAAAATTACGGTACATAATCGGGCCGTCATGCAATCACGATGTAGGTTGGGCCCGAAACATGCCGATCAGCTCACGGGCCGGCAGCAGCCCGAAATGAACCCCGGCCCATGATTGTGCGAATCAAATCACGGGCTTTTAACAGGCCAAAAAATTGTCTTGGTCCTTGTTTGGCCCAATCAGATATCGGCTGCGAGCAGGCCGGATGCAAAACGGACCGTAGTTAGGCCCAACTATATAATGGGCTTTTAACAGGCTGAAATTAATATAGGGCCGAAATGTTAAACGGGCCCTTAACAGGCCAAAACTAATATCAGGCCGAATTACTAAGTGGGCCTTTAGCAAGTGGACCCAAAAGTATAGTATCCAGTTGACGGGCCGAATCTGATATGGGCCATAATTAGGCCCAAAACCTCTTAAAGGGTCTGAAAGTGCAACTATCCCTAGGTGGTTTTGGTAATTCATAACAACATATAGCTCATTGAGCTAATGCTATTCCAAGATGATTGTTTCAGGAAAGCTCAATGATTGGCATGGCATGGATATGAAAGTGGAACCCTCAAAATGCTAAGGACAATGGATTGGCTCAAGCTCAAAAGCTCAAGACTCTTCATTTTATATGTTAGTGATCCAAGATCACATTGAGTCCATAGGAAAAGCCAATACTATTAAGGAGGGATGAGGTGTTGCTTAATGAGCCTCTTGCTTCATGTGCTTAATGATATGCTCCAAAACCCTCAACTACTTTCCCATATCCACATTTGACCTAAACCCTAAGCCAAACTCGGTCCTACCGATTCTTCCTATCCGGCGCCACCGAGTTTCACTTGTCATTAGCCACTGCCAAACCCTAGCAATTCGGTCCTACCGATAAGGATCTCGGTCCCACCGAGATGGGGTTGCAAACTCTCTGTTTCCCTTTCGTAACTTTTCCGTCCCACCGAAAGAGCGAATCGGTCCCACCGAGATTGCAATGTAAACTCAGTGTTTCCCCTTTGTAACTTTTCGGTCTCACCGAGTTCCACTCGGTCCCACCGAAAGAGCAAATCGGTCCCACCAAGTTTGCCTGACCAACTCTCTGGTTAGCTAATTACCACCGAGTTTGTGTAATCGGTCTCACCGAGATTACGTTATGCCCAAACCCTAACCGAATCGGTCCTACCGAGTTGCATGTCAGTCCCACCGAAATTCCTAACGGTCACTAGGTTTACTATTTCGGTCAGACCGAGTTTTATGATTCGGTCCCACCAAGATTGGAAAACTGTGTAACGGTTGGATTTTGTGTGGAGGCTATATATACCCCTCCACCTACTTCTCACTAAGTGAGAGAGCCATCAGAACACACACATCATTCCAACTCATTTGTTCTGAGAGAGAACCACCTACTCATGTGTTGAGACCAAGACATCCCACTCCTACCATATGAATCTTGATCTCTAGCCTTCCCAAGTTGCTTTCCACTCAAATCTTCTTTCCACCAAATCCAAATCCTATGAGAGAGAGTTGAGTGTTGGGGAGACTATCATTTGAAGCACAAGAGCAAGGAGTTCATTACCTACACACCATTTGTTACTTCTTGGAGAGTGGTGTCTCCTAGATTGGCTAGGTGTCACTTGGGAGCCTCCGACAAGATTGTGGAGTTGAACCAAGGAGTTTGTAAGGGCAAGGAGATCGCCTACTTCGTGAAGATCTACCGCTAGTGAGGCAAGTCCTTCGTATGCTTTACTTTCTGCTGCCAATATACTCTTTGCATGCTTGCTTGAATTATGTAATGATTGCTTGACTTGTCCTAAATTAGCTAAAATCTGCCAAGAACTAAAATTGGGAAAAGGTTAAGTTTTTATTTGGTCAAGTAGTCTAATCACCCCCCCTCTAGACATACTTTCGATCCTACAGGGTCGACCTGATCTGGGCCGTAATTTGGCCCAGAACGTGGTAGGCTTTTAACGGGCCGGATTTCATATGGGCCACTATTAGGCCCGGAGCGTGGCAGGCCATTAATAGACCGGATCAAATATGGGCCAGCATTTGGCCCAAAACATGGCAGCCAGTTAACGGGCCGGCCTACTAGGGTCCACAAAATCTTGTGGGCCTACAGCTGGGCCGGTCCATTAATGTCGGCGAAATCTCGTGGGCCTTTAGCTGGGCTGGCCCATTATGATCCGCAAGAATTTTGTGGGCCTTTACCTGGGCCGGCCTATTATGGCACACGAAAATCTTGTGGGCCTTTACCTGGGCCGGCCCATTATGGCCCGTGAAATCTTGTGGGCCTTTAGCTGGGCCAGCCCATTAGGGTCTGCAAAATCTCGTGGGCCTTTAGCTGGGCCGGCCCATTATGGTCCGCAAAATCTTGTGGGCCTTTAGGTGGGTCGGCCCATTTAAACTTGTTGGGTCGTGCCACGTGTCGATGTATCATAGGCGCATTCTGTCTAGTGAGTGGATGACATCTGTCCCGACGATGAGCCGACACGTGTTTCCTCTAGCCAATGATGATTTTACACGTGAAAAATCCCCATTGGTCGGGGCTGTTAACGGGTTATCGGATCCAAAACCCGACCCGATAGCTTAACGGCGTTCCGTTACGGTGGATGCCACGTGTCGGTCACCCTTGACGAAAGCACTTCTGTGGCGCGTGATTTATCGTCATGGAAGTGGACACTTCTGTGATGATAATTTTGGTAATGTCATGAAACACTTCTACGACAGCATAGGTATAACTATCTTGATTCTGTCATAAATTTGTCATGGATGTACATGCATGACAAAAAAAGTGACCTACTGTGACAAACACGTATCATCACGGAAGTGTATTTTTTGTAGTGTAGGTTGTTAGGAAAATGTAAAACCAAGGTTGGGCCTTGCTGGAGGAGTTTTATTCAAAGTGAACTGTCAAGGGGTTCCCATAACACCCAACCGCGTAAGGAACGCAAAATCAAGGAACATAACACCGGTATGACGGAAACTAGGGCGGCTAGAGTGGAACAAAACACCAGGCATAAGGCCGAGCCTTCCACCCTTTACCAAGTATATAGATGCATTAATTAAAATAATAGATATTGTGATATCCCAACATATCCATGTTCCAACATGGAACAAACTTCAACTTCACCTGCAACTAGCAACACTATAAGAGGGGCTGAGCAAAAGCGGTAACAAGCCAAACAACGGTTTGCTAGGAAGGTGGGTTAGAGGCTTGACATGGCAATATGGGAGGCATGATATAGCAAGTGGTAGGTAGTGTGGCATGGCAATAGAGTGAACAACTAGCAAGCAAAGATAGAAGTGATTTCGAGGGTATGGTCATCTTGCCTGAAATTCCGCAAGGAAGAAGAACGAGTCCATGAAGAAGACAAACAGATGTAGTCGAATGAATACTCACAACTCTGGAACGAAACCGAAGCTAACGAGAGAAGCAACCCGGAAAGAAGCAAGCAACACAGTAAACCACCATCACATAAACATGGCATAATGCACAACCAAGGATGATGCATGTCCGGTTTAAATATGCATGGCATGGCAAAGTGCAACAAACAAAACTACAAATTAAGTGGAGCTCAATATGCGACGAGTTGCATATTGACGGAACACCACATCAATTATTAAGTTCACTCCCGGTTAGGTACTCAACAAATTTAAATGTTGGTTAACATGGCAAGAGGTGAAGCATAACAAAACTATACTATCTAAACAATTTAAATGGGGCCGGGAACATCAAATAACAATTCCAGTAAATTCCCATATGCATTTAGCAATTTAAAGCAACAACAATAAAAACATTTTAAATGTTATTATCATGATGCGGATGACATATGCAAGTTTAAGAAATTTTATAAAAATGTTGATAAGAGCATGCTATGAAGCATTTGTCATCATGGCGGAACAAAAGGGGTGCCACGGCGACGATAACGGAAACGTTGCCATGGCAACGTTCCGGTTCCGATAACTCGATTGAGATATCGATGCAAAAGAGAAGTGTGCGGATGCATGGAACACGCAAGAGATGGTGGGGTTCTACCAGTTCCCGAGTTCCCACGGGTTGATGGCGGTGTCAAACGAGGGAACAACTAATGCCCATGGGCGGATACAACATCCAAACAAGCATCTCATACAACACATGCATTTGTTCATGGGCGTTCGTCTCAGGGTTATACCTTCGAAGCATGCAAACGGGGCGGTTCTCATTCGGTGCAAAGTAGAGGAAGTAGACGTTCTCGGGACGTTCGTAGTGGAAGTAGTCGTTCTCGGTTCGTAGTTGTACACACTCCGTAGGTGTTTGGGGTCACAATGAGTTGACATCCATGGGGTCTTCGAGGGTCGGTGGTAGTGGTACTCGGTCGTTTCGAAGAGGTATTTGGGGTCATCGAACTTGCCGGTCTCGTTTTTGCGACAGTAGTTGTTCTATGCATCGGGCGTCAAGGTACTTGTTGTTCTTACCGATTCCGAAGACGGCGGTAGTGGTACACTTTTCAAAAAGGAACTTAACGCATCTGATGTTCCCAGGGGTGACGGTAGTTGTGCACAATCGTTGTTGGACTTGACGGGTCCAAGGTCTCCGGGTGTAGTGGTACTTGGCGTCTCATCGTGTAGTCGTTTGTCATAGTCGGACTTGACAAAAATGCACACCGGCTGTAGTCGTGGTACTTGGCAGCAGAAAACACACAGCGTGGGTACACGAACTTGTCGTAGGTAAGTTCTCCGGGGACGGCCTTCGAGCTTCGTGTGAAGCAGGGAAAGCAGCGGCAGCGGCAGGACATGGCAGCAGGGCGAGGGGGCGCTGCTGATGGGGGGGGGGGTTCGGCGAGATGGGACCTGCGGGCACGGGAAACAGCGGGGATCCACCGGATCTGACGAGGGGATCTGGTCCCCGATGGTGCGAGTTGAACAGGACGACGATGGGGCCTTCGCAGCTTCGCCAGAGGCGTGCGGGGGCGGTGACGCTGCCGGAGAAGATGCAAGCGACGAGGAGGGTTCGGGATGGGGATGCCTGTGTGGCGAGGAGTGCTCGGGCTGCGGCTTACTCGCCGGCAATGATTGGAGGCGGAAGTCGCCGACGCAGGTTGGACGGCAGTGACTGCAGGGAGCGGGCAGTGGCCATGGAGCTCGGGAAGGCGCGGGGAGGAGAGGGGAGGAGGCTGCTGAGGGCGGCCGGTGCTCGAGGAGCTCCTCTCCTCGGGCGCTCGGTGACAGGGGGGTCTCGCTCCTCTCTCTCCCTCTCTGGGTGATGGTGCAAGGGAGAGGATGAGAGGAGGGCGCTGGGAGGAGAAAGAACAGGGAGATGGAGCGTATCTCCTGGCGGCGCTAGGACAAAACGAAGGGGGAGAGAGGATCGGCCAGAGGGTGTGGGCTAGGGTTAGGTGGGGCGGCTGGCCTATGGGCCGGCGCGGGAGGCCCGGTTGGGTGGAGGTCCAACAGGCCGGCGGGGATGGATTGGCCTAGAGAGGCCTGCTGCTAAGCTCTCTCTTCCTCACTCCTCTTTTCTTTAAAAAACAGAGAACTAAAAGAAAGGAAAAAGAGAGAAGAGAAGGTTGGAAGAAGAATTTGGGCATGCAATTAATATCCTTGGACTCACAAAAATATGCTTGGTCCGAGAAAATTAGAAGTGGCAAGATTGAACGACATGAATTCAAACTCATTTGAATTTAATTCAAATGGGTTTGAACTAGGACTAGGGTTTTGAAGTGCCCAGAAATGTTGAGAATTTAGGTGGAGCTCAGGGAAGTGACGAAAGAATTTACAGGAAAAGTTTGGGGACCAAACTTGAAGCGGAGAAAGGCATGTGATTAATTGCAAGTGTGTTTATGGGTGATTCCAAAAATTAACGGGGTATTTATTATAGCTCCCTAAATATTGGGAGGATATGTTTTAAAGAGAATTTCACCATGTGAATTTCCCTCGATTTAAATGGACCGAAGATCCATACAATTTATTTAAAAGAGTTATAAAATTAATAATATGATGGCATGATGACATGATGCGATGCAAGAGGTGACATGATGAAATGCAACACGCAAGCAAATGACATGGCAACGTCAGCAAAAAACTGGAAGACACGTGGCATATCGGTCTCGGGGCGTCACACTTATTGGAAATAATACATACTGATGTATGTTGTCCGATGAGTGTTGATGCTCACGGCAGGTATTGTTATTTTCTGACCTTCACAGATGATTTGAGCAGATATGGGTATATCTACTTGATGAAACATAAGTCTAAAACATTTGAAAAGTTCAAAGAATTTCAGAGTGAAGTGGAAAATCATCGTAACAAGAAAATTAAGTTTCTACGATCTGATCATGGAAGTGAATATTTGAGTTATGATTTTGGTCTTCATTTGAAACAATGCGGAATAGTTCCACAACTCAGGCCACCTGGAACACCACAACGTAATGGTGTGTCCGAACGTCGTAACCGCACTTTATTAGATATGGTGCGATCTATGATGTCTATTACTGATTTACCGCTATCATTTTGGGGTTACGCTTTAGAGACGGCTGCATTCACATTAAATAGGGCACCATCGAAATCCGTTGAGACAACACCATATGAACTGTGGTTTGGCAAGAAACTTAAGTTGTCGTTCCTTAAAAGTTTGGGGCTGCGATGCTTATGTGAAAAGGCTTCAACCTGATAAGCTCGAACCCAAATTGGAGAAATGTGTCTTCATAGGATACCCAAAGGAGACTGTTGGGTACACCTTCTATCACAGATCCGAAGGCAAGATATTCGTTGCTAAGAATGGATCCTTTCTAGAGAAGTAGTTTCTCTCGAAAGAAGTGAGTGGGAGGAAAGTAGAACTTGATGAGGTAACTGTACCTTCTCCCTTACTAGAAAGTAGTTCATCACAGAAATCAGTTCTAGTGATTCTTACACCAATTAGTGAGGAAGCAAATGATGTTGATCATGAAACTTCTGATCAAGTTACTACCGAACCTCGTAGGTCAACCAGACCAAGATTCGCACCAGAGTGGTACGGTAATCCTGTTCTGGAGGTCATGTTACTTGACCATGATGAACCTACGAACTATGAGGAAGCGATGATGAGCCCAGATTTTGCGAAATGGCTTGAGGCCATGAAAACTGAGATGGGATCCATGTATGAGAACAAAGTATGGACTTTGGTTGACTTGCACGATGATCGGCAAGCAATAGAGAATAAATGGATCTTCAATAAGAAGACTGACGCTGACGGTAAAATTACTTTCTACAAAGCTTGACTTGTTGCGAAAGGTTTTCGACAAGTTTAAGGAGTTGACTACGATGAGACCTTCTCACCCGTAGCGATGCTTAAGTCTGTCCGAATCATGTTATCAATTGCCGCATTTTATGATTATGAAATTGGGCAAATGGATATCAAAACTGCATTCCTTAATGGATATCTCAAAGAAGAGTTGTATATGATGCAACCAGAAGGTTTTGTCGATCATAAAGGTGCTAACAAAGTGTGCAAGCTCCAGCGATCCATTTATGGACTGTTGCAAGCCTCTCGGAGTTGGAATATATGCTTTGATAGTGTGGTCAAAGCATATGGTTTTATGCAGACTTTTGGAGAAGCGTGTATTTACAAGAAAGTGAGTGGGAGCTCCATAGCATTTCTGATATTATATGTGGATGACATATTGTTGACTGGAAATGATACTAAATTTCTGAATAGCATAAAAGGATACTTGAATAAGAATTTTTCAATGAAATACCTCGGTGAAGCTGCTTATATATTGGGCATCAAGATCTATAGAGATAGATCAAGAGGCTTAATTGGACTTTCACAAAGCACACACCTTGATAAAGTTTTGAAGAATTTCAAAATGAATCAGTCAAAGAAAGGGTTCTTGCCTGTGTTATAAGGTGTGAAATTGAGTCAGACTCAATGCCCGACCATTGCAGAAGATAGAGAGAAAATGAAAGTCATTCCCTATGCCTCGGCCATAGGTTCTATCATGTATGCAATGATGTGTACCAGACCTGATGTGTGCCTTGCTATTAGTTTAGCAGGGAGGTACCAAAGTAATCCAGGAGTGGATCACTAGACAGCGGTCAAGATCATCCCGAAATACCTGAAAAGGACTAAGGATATGTTTCTCATTTATGGAGGTGACAAAGAGCTCGTCGTAAACGGTTACATCGATGCAAGCTTTGACAACGATCCGGATAACTCTAAGTCACAAACCGGATACGTATTTTTATTGAATGATGGAGCTGTCAGTTGGTGCAGTTCCAAGCAGAGCGTCGTGCGGAATCTACGTGTGAAGTGGAATACATAGCTGCTTCAGAAGCAGAAAATAAAGAGTCTGGATGAAGGAGTTCATATCCGATCTAGGTGTAATACCTAGTGCATCGGGTCCAATGAAAATATTTTGTGAAAATACTAGTGCAATTTCCTTGGCAAAGGAATCTAGATTTCACAAGAGAACCAAGCACATCAAGAGACGCTTCAATCCCATCCGCGATCAAGTCAAGGAGGGAGACATAGAGATTTGCAATATAAATACGGATCTGAATGTTGCAGACCCGTTGACTAAGCCTCTCTCACGAGCAAAACATGATCAGCACCAACACTCCATGAGTGTTAGAATCATTACTATGTAATCTAGATTATCGACTCTAGTGCAAGTGGGAGACTGAAGGAAATATGCCCTAGAGGCAATAATAAAGTTGTTATTTATATTTCTTTATATCATGATAAATGTTTATTATTCATGCTAGAATTATATCAACCGGAAACTCAGTACATGTGTGAATACATAGAAAAATAGAGTGTCCCTAGTATGCCTCTACTTGACTAGCTCGCTAATCAAAGATGGTTAAGTTTCCTAGCCATAGACATGTGTTGTCACTTGATGAACGGTATCACATCATTAGAGAATGATGTGATGGACAAGACCCATCAGTTAGCTTAGCATAATGATCATTTAGTTTTTCTGCTATTGCTTTCTTCATGACTTATACATGTTCCTAAGACTATGAGATTATGCAACTCCCGAATACCGGAGGAACACCTTGTGTGCTATCAAATGTCAAACGTAACTGGGTGATTATAAAGATGCTCTACACGTGTCTCCGATAGTTTTTATTGAGTTGGCATAGATCGAGATTAGGATTTGTCACTTCGTGTATCAGAGAGGTGTCTCTGGGCCCTCTCGGTAATGCACATCACTATGAGCCTTGCAAGCAATGTGTCTAATGAGTTAGCCACGAGATGATGCATTACGGAATCAGTAAAGAGACTTGTCAGTGACGAGATTGAACTAGGTATGATGATACCGACGATCGAATCTCGGGCAAGTAACATACTGATGCCAAAGGGAACAACGTATGTTGTTATGCGGTTTGACCGATAAAGATCTTCGTAGAATATGTAGGAGCCAATATGAGCATCTAGATTCCTCTATTGGTTATTGATCGGAGATATGTCTCAGTCATGTCTACATAGTTCTCGAACCCGTAGGGTCCGCACGCTTAACGTTCGATAATGACTTGTATTATGAGTTTCATGTTTTGATGAACCAAAGTTTGTTCGGAGTCCCGGACAAGATCACGGACATGACAAGGAGTCTTGAAATGGTCAATACATAAAGATTGATATATTGGAAGGTTGTGTTTGGACACCAGAATGGTTTCGGATAGGTTCGGGCATTTTCCGGAGTACCGGGGGGTTACCGGAACCCCCCGAGGGATTAATGGGCCACAATGGGCCTTAGTGGAGAAGAGAGAGGGTCGGCCAGAGGTGGTGCCTCCCCCCTTGCCCAGTCCGAAATGGACAAGGGGAGGGGGCGGCGTCCCCTCCTTCCTTCTCTTCTCTCCTCTTTCCCTTCTTCTCCTACTTGGACTAGGAAAGGGGGGACTGAATCCTACTTGGACTAGGAGTCCAAGTAGGACTCCCCCCATGGCGCACCCCCTCCTAGGGTCGGCCTCCTCTCCTCCCCCATTTATATGCGTGGAGAGGGGGCACCCCAAAGACACACAAGTTGATCTTTTAGCCGTGTGCAGTGCCCCCTCCACAGTTACACACCTCGGTCATATCGTTGTAGTGCTTAGGCGAAGTCCTGCGTCGGTAACTTCATCATCACCATCACCACGCCGTCGTGCTGATGGAACTCTCCCTCGGCCTCAACTAGATCAAGAGTTCGAGGGACGTCATCGAGCTGAACGTGTGCTGATCGCGGAGGTGTCGTGCGTTCGGTACTTGGATCGGTTGGATCACAAAGACGTTCAACTACATCAACCGCGTTACTAAACTCTTCTGCTTTCGGTCTACGAGGGTACGTATACACACTCTCCCCTCTCATTGCTATGCATCTCCTAGATAGATCTTGCGTGATTATAGGTATTTTTTTTGAAATACCACGTTCCCCAACAGAACATGCACTCATCACCAAGGGAAACATGATTGATCATGCACAAGTATCAAGATATCATCATTCAAGCACACAGTAAAGCATAGTATGATCAAACACATGATCATAAAAGTATCTCAGCATAACAAACATTGTAGCATAGGAATCCAACGAGCAAACAAATCAAACGAGCAAACGATCAAGTAGCAAGAGCGGCAAACAAAAGGCAAAATGCTCTCTCTCTCTCTCTCTCTCTTGAAGCCTAATGATCTATACACTTTCTCCCCCTTTGGCAACAAGTTACCAAAAAGCTCGAAAATGCATAGTGCTATGTGGCACTCTAGGCATGATCTCCGGGATCTCCTGAAGTGGTCTTCTAGCTGGTTGCTCCGGTGTGCGTAGATGGCGTGGAGAGGACAACATCTGCAAACGCTTCTGAAGATGTCTCAGGAGCTGGAGGAGTTGTAACTGGAGGAATGACTGAGGCAGTTGCTGCAGGTGCTGAAATGGTAGTCCTGGTGTCACTGACTACTAGCACTACTGAAGACCTCTGTGCCCTTGGCACACGCTGAAAAGTGTTAGTGGTAGGTCTGTCATTCCTGTCTTCAATCTCTTCCTGTAACTTCTCGACAGTCGTCTGAATCTCGGTGACCTTCACATCAAGATCATGAAGTTTAGTCTCAAAGATCCTCTCAAGACTCTCTTGATTTTGAGTCAGGGTGGCTAGTCCTTTCTCAATTCTCACGGTTGCCTCAAGCAGATAACTGAGTTGATCTTGCTTGGTCTTGAGATTGACTACTGAAGCATCTGGTATTGTCGAAGTATTTGCTGCCTTTGCTTTCTCTCTCTTCTCCTGGGATTCTACTGAAGTAGGATGTGATGCATCCATGACAACATCGTTGTCCTCAAATTCTGGCCTCAGGGGAAGATGCTCTTTACCAAGAAGATATGTCCCTGTCCCCATCTTGGAGTTGATTAGCATATGAATGTGAGGGACATATCCACATGATCTTTTCTGATCAGCTACAATTCTCTTCACTGTTTCAACTATTAAGCTCATCACTTTGAACTTCTCTGGCACATCAAACATATGGACCAAGTTGATCGAGTGACCATGGATCATTATATGATCTCCTAACTTGGGCAACAGAGTGTGCCTCAAGATGGCGTTCATCGTGGTTAGACCTGACAGCAGATAATAGATGGATCCAAACTTGTGAGTTTCTAATGCAGCATCAGGAATTTTCTTATACATGTGAGCCATGGAGTTGTGGCCCTTTATGGGCTTGGCATACACATTTGTGTCATCTTCAGCTTCCTCGGGGGCATTGATCAACTTGGCCCATTCAGCAATTGACGATTGATACCCTGTGCCTTCTGTCATCCAAACTATTTTGCCAACAGGATAGAAATGAGCAGTTGAATAGAATTGCATAATCATTTCATCATTCCATTTTGTCAATTTTGACCAACAAAGGTGTCAACACCGTTCATTCTGAAAATTCCATGTACTCTTGGGAAGTAATCCTCATTGTCATCAATGTAAGTCCAACCAACCCATCTCATATCACTGACAATAGGCTTCTTGTCTAGCAAGATTGTCGCATAGAAATCTTGTTGTTCTTTGGTGTGAAAGCGATAATCAACAACAGTTCTTCTCCGTATAGCATATGGATCAGTCTGTCTCCATAATCTCATACCTGCATCCTTTCTCAACTTCATATTTTAAGAAACATGATGATCATCATTATGGTCAGGTATCTTGGGCTTCAATTTTCTGAGCACTTGCTGCTCCTCATCCTCTTGAACTTCGGGCACTGGGGCCTTGTTCTTCTCAGCAGCAGATATGTTCCTAGTGGATCTCTTGGGTGTAGTAGAATTGTAGGCATGAGCTTGAGTTAGAGGCTTGGGGGTTGTCTTGGGCTTAGATGGAGCAGCCCCAGACTTTATTGCATCCCCCATGAGCTTATGAGACTTTGGAGGTGGTGCAGCTGCCTCTTCCTCCTCATCATCTTCATCTGACTCTCTCATCATAGATGATCTGCCAATGACTCTGGCCATAGTTTTCTTGACTCTCTCCTTCCTTTTGTTTCCTCTAGCAGCCTCTTCCTCTCTTGGTTCAAGAGTAACTCCATGGTTTCCTAAGTGGAGGCTCTGGCTTTTGACATTGGCTTCTAAAGGAAATATGCCCTAGAGGCAATAATAAAGTTATTATTTATATTTCCTTATACCATGATAAATGTTTATTATTCATTCTAGAATTGTATTAACCAGAAACTTAGTACATGTGTGAATACATAGACAAACAGAGTGTCCCTAGTATGCCTCTACTTGACTAGCTCGTTAATCAAAGATGGTTAAGTTTCCTAGCCATGGACATGTGTTGTCATTTGATGAACGAGATCACAACATTAGAGAATGATGTGATGGACAAGACCCATCCGTTAGCTTAGCATTATGATCGTTCAGTTTTATTGCTACTTCTTTCTTCATGAATTATACATGTTCCTCTGACTATGAGATTATGCAACTCCTGAATACCAGAGGAACACCTTGTGTACTATCAAACGTCACAACATAACTGGGTGATTATAAAGATGCTCTATAGGTGTCTCCAATGGTGTTTGTTGAGTTGGCATAGATCAAGAATAGGATTTTTCACTCCATCTATCGCAGAGGTATCTCTGGGCCCTCTCGATAATGCACGTCACTATAAGCCTTGCAAGCAATGTGACTAATGAGTTAGTTGTAGGATGATGCATTACGAAACGAGTAAAGAGACTTGCCGGTAACGATATCGAACTAGGTATTGAGATACCGACGATCGAATCCCGGGCAAGTAACATACCGATGACAAAGGGAACAACGTATGTTGTTATGCGGTTTGACCGATAAAGATCATAATAGAATATGTAGGAACCAATATGAGCATCCAGGTTCTGCTATTGGTTATTGATCGGAGATGAGTCTCGGTCATGTCTACATAATTCTCGAACCCGTAGGGTCCGCATGCTTAACGTTCTGTGACGATTTGTATTATGAGTTATGTGATTTGATGACCGAAGTTTGTTCGGAGTCCCAGATGATATCGGGGACATGACGAGGAGTCTCGAAATGGTCGAGACGTAAAGATCGATATATTGGAAGGCTATATTCGGACATTGGAAAGGTTTCGAGTGATTAGGGTATTTTTTTAGAGTACCGGAGAGTTACGGGAATTCGTATTGGGCCTTAATGGGCCATATGGGAAAGGAGAGAAAGACCTCAAGGGTGGCCGCACCCCTTCCCCATGGACTGGTCCGAATTGGACTAGGGAAAGGGGGCTCCCCCTTCCTTCCTTCTCCTTCACCCTTCCCTTTTTCCTATTCCATGTGGGAGGTGGAATCCTACTAGGACTAGGGAGTCCTAGTAGGACTCCACACTTTGGGCGCGCCCTATGAGGGCCGACCTCCTCCTCCCTCCATCCTTTATATAAGTGGCCAGGGGGCACCCCATAGACACACAAGTTGATCATTGATCCCTTAGCCGTGTGCGGTGCCCCCCTCCACCATAATCCACCTCGGTCATATCGTAGCGGTGCTTAGGCGAAGCCTTGTTCCGGTAGCATCATCATCACCATCATCACGCCATCATGCTGACGAAGCTCTCCCTCGACACTCGGCTGGATCAAGAGTTTGTGGAACGTCACCGAGCTGAACGTGTGCAGATCGCGGAGGTGCCGTACTTTCGGTACTAGGATCGGTCGGATCGTGAAGACGTACGACTACATCAACCGCGTTGTCATAACGCTTCCGCTTACGGTCTACGAGGGTACGTGGAAAACACTCTTCCCCTCTCATTGCTATGCATCACCATGATAGATCTTGCGTGTGCGTAGGAATTTTTTTGAAATTACTGCGTTCCCCAACAGTGGCATCCGAGCCAGTTCTATGCGTAGATGTTATATGCACAAGTAGAACACAAAGGAGTTGTGGGCGTGGGTATATACATATTTCTTGTCGTCACTAGTTGATTCTTGATTTAGCGGTATTGTTGGATGAAGCGCCTCAGACCGACATTACGAGTACGCTTACGCGAGACTGGTTCTACCGACGTGCTTCACTCACATGTGGCTGATGGGTGTCAGTTTCTCCAACTTTAGTTGAATCGGATTCAATGAACAGGGTTCTTTCTGAAGATCAAAAAGCAATCACTATACCGCATTGTGGTTTTTGATGCGTAGGTAAGAACGATTCTTGCTCAGCCCACAGCAGCCACGTAAAGCTTGCAACAACAAAGTAGAGGACGTCTAACTTGTTTTTGCAGGGCATGTGGTGATGTGATATGGTCAAGACGTGATGAGATATAAATTGTTGTATGAGATGGTCATGTTTTGTTGAAGTTATCGGCAACTGGCAGGAGCCTTATGGTTGTCTCATTATTGCATAAGATGCGAGCGCCATGTAATTGCTTTACTTTATCGCTATGTGATAGCAATAGTTGGCGAGATGACCATGTGATGACACATTGATAAAGATCAAGATGATGGAGATCATGGTGTCATGCCTGTGACGATGGAGATCATGACGGTACTTTGGAGATGGAGATCAAAGGCACAAGATGATGATGGCCATATCATGTCACATATTTTGATTGCATGTGATGTTTATCCTTTATGCATCTTATTTTGCTTAGTACGTTAGTAGCATTATAAGATGATCCCTCACTAAATTTCAAGGTATAAGTGTTCTCCCTGAGTATGCACCGTTGCAACAGTTCTTCGCGCTGAGACACCACGTGATGATCGGGTGTGATAAGCTCTACGTTCACATACAATGGGTGCAAGCCAGTTTTGCACACGAAGAATACTCAGGTTAAACTTGATGAGCTTGGCATATGCAGATATGGCATCGGAACACTAGAGACCGAAAGGTCGAGCGTGAATCATATAGAAGATATGATCAACATAGAGATGTTCACCATTGAAAACTACTCCATCTCACATGATGATCGAACATGGTTTAGTTGATATGGATCACGTGATCACTTAGATGATTAGAGGGATGTCTATCTAAGTGGGAGTTCTTAAGTAATATGATTAATTGAACTTTAATTTATCATGAACTTAGTCCTGATAGTAATTGTATATCTATGTTGTAGATCAATAGCTTGCGATGTAGCTTCCGTTTTAATTTTGATATGTTCCTAGAGAAAAAGAACTTGAAAGATGATAGTAGCAATGATGCAGACTTGGTCCGTGATCTGAGGATTATCCTCATTGCTGCACAAAAGAATTATGTCCTTGATGCACCGCTAGGTGACAGACCTATATATTGTAGGAGCAGATGCACACGTTATGAACGTTTGAAAAAGCTTGGTATGATGACTACTTAATAGTTTAGTGCACCATGCTTTACAGCTTAGAACCGGGACTTCAAAAATGTTTTGAATGCCACGGAACATATAAGATGTTCTAAGAGTTGAAATTGGTATTTCATACTCATGCCCGTGTCGAGAGGTATGAGACCTCTAACAGTACGTTGCCTACAAGATGGAGGATAATAGCTCAACCAGTGAGTATGTGCTCAGATTGTCTTGGTACTACAATTGCTTGAATCAAATGGGAGTTAATTTTCCAAATAAGATAGTAATTGATAAAGTTCTCTAGTCACTATCACCAAGTTACTAGAACTTAGTGACGAACTACAATATGCAAGGGATGACAAAAACTATTCCCGAGCTCTTTGTGATGCTGAAATCACCGAAGGTAGAAATCAAGAAAAGCATCAAATTTTGATGGTTGACAAAACCACTAGTTTCAAGTAAAAGGGCAAGCAAAAGAAAGGGAACTTCAAGAAGAATGGCAAGCAAGTTGCCACTCCCATGAAGAAGCCCAAAGGTAGACCCAAGCCTGAAACTGAGTGCTTCTACTGCAAAGGAAATGGTCACTGGAAGTGGAACTGCCTTAGATACTTGGCGGATAAGAAGGATGGCAAAGTGAACAAAGTTATATTTGATATACATGTTATTGATGTGTACTTTACTAGTGTTTATAGCAACCATCAGTGTTTTATATTGGTTCATTTGCTAAGAGTAGTAACTCGAAATGGGAGTTGCAAAATAAACAGAGACTAGTTAAGGGCGAGGTGATGATGAGAGTTGGAAGTGATTCCAAGGTTGATAAGATCACCATCGCACACTCCCTTTACCTTCGAGGTTAGTGTTGAACCTAAAATAAATGTTATTTGGTGTTTGCGTTGAGCATAAATATGATTGGATCATGTTTATTGCAATACGGTTATTCATTTAAGTCAAATAATAATTGTTGTTATATTTACATGAATAAAACCCTCTATGGTCATACACTCAATATAAATGGTTTATTGAAACTCGATCGTAGTAATACACATATTCATAATATTGAAGCCAAAAGATGCAAAGTTAATAATGATGGTGCAACTTATATGTAGCACTGCCGTTTAGGTCATATTAGTATAAAGCGCATGAAGAAACTCCATGCTTATGGACTTTTGGAATCACTTGATTATGAATCACTTGATGCTTGCGAACCATGCCTCATGGGCAAGATGACTAAGACTCCATTCTTTGGAACAATGGAGCGAGCAACTGACTTATTGGAAATAATATATACTGATGTATGCGATCCGATAAGTGTTGAGGCTCGCGGCGGGTATCGTTATTTTCTGACCTCCATAGATGATTTGAGCAGATATGGGTATATCTACTTAATGAAACATAAGTCTGAAACATTTGAAAAGTTCGACGAATTTCAGAGTGAAGTGGAAAATCATCATAACAAGAAAATAAAGTTTCTATGATCTGATCGTGGAGGCGAATATTTGAGTTACGAGTTTGGTCTTCATTTGAAACAATGTGGAATAGTTTCGTAACTCACGCCACCTGGAACACCACAGCATAATGGTGTATCATAATGTTTTAATCATACTTTATTGGATATGGTGCGACCTATGATGTTTCTTACCGATTTACCACTATCGTTTTGGGGTTATGCATTAGAGACAGCGGCATTCACGTTAAATAGGGCACCATCTAAATCCATTGAGATGACATTGTATGAACTATGGTTTGGCAAGAAACCAAAGTTGTCATTTCTTAAAGTTTGGGGTTGCGATGCTTATGTGAAAAAGTTTCAAACTGATAAGCTCGAACCCAAATCAGAGTAGTGCGTCTTCATAGGATACCCAAAAGAAACTGTTGGGTACACCTTCTATCACAGATCTGAAGGCAAGATATTTTTTTGCTAAGAATGGATCCTTTATAGAGAAGGAGTTTCTCTCGAAAGAAGTGAGTGGGAGGAAAGTAGAACTTGATGAGGTAATTGTACCTTCTCCCAAATTCGAAAGTAGTGTTGGGTTTCGTAGTAATTTCAAAAAAATTCCTACGCACACGCAAGATCATGGTGATGCATAGAAATGAGAGGGGGGGAGTGTGATCTACGTACCCTTGTAGATCGACAACGGAAGCGTTAACTCGGTTGATGTAGTCGTACGTCTCCACGGCCCGACCGATCAAGCACCGAAACTATGGCACCTCCGAGTTCTAGCACACGTTCAGCTCGATGAGGATCCCCGGACTCCAATCCAGCAAAGTGTCGGGGAAGAGTTCCGTCAGCACGACGGCGTGGTGACAATCTTGATGTTCTACCGTCGCAGGGCTTCGCCTAAGCACCGCTACAATATTATCGAGGACTATGGTGGAAGGGGGCACCGCACACGGCTAAGAATATGATCACGTGGATCAACTTGTGTCTCTAGGGGTGCCCCTTGCCTCCGTATATAAAGGCTCAAAGGGGGGCTGGCCGGCCAAGAGGAGGCGCGCCAGGAGGAGTCCTACTCCCTCCGGGAGTAGGACTCCCCCCTTTCCTAGTTGGAATAGGATTCGCGGAGGGGGGAAAAGAGGAGAGAGAGGAGGAAGGGGGGACGGCCCCCACTCCTTGTCCTATTCGGACCAAGGGGGGAGGGGCGCGCGGCCCATCTATGGCCACCTCTCCTCTCTTCCACTAAGGCCCACTAAGGCCCATATACCTCCCGGGGGGTTCCGGTAACCTCCCGGTACTCCGGTAAAATCCCGATTTCACCCAGAACACTTCCGATATCCAAACATAGGCTTCCAATATATCAATCTTTATGTCTCGACCATTTCGAGACTCCTCATCATGTCCGTGATCACATCCGGGACTCCGAACAAACTTCGGTACATCAAAATGTATAAACTCATAATATAACTGTCATCGTAACCTTAAGCGTGCGGACCCTACGGGTTCGAGAACAATGTAGACATGACCGAGACACGTCTCCGGTCAATAACCAATAGCGGAACCTGGATGCTCATATTGGCTCCTACATATTCTACGAAGATCTTTTATCGGTCAGACCGCATAACAACATACGTTGTTCCCTTTGTCACCGGTATGTTACTAGCCCGAGATTCGATCGTCGGTATCCCATACCTAGTTCAATCTCGTTACCAGCAAGTCTCTTTACTCGTTCCGTAATACATCATCCCGCAACTAACTCATTAGTTGCAATGCTTGCAAGGCTTCAGTGATGTGCATTACCGAGAGGGCCTAGAGATACCTCTCCGACAATCGGAGTGACAAATCCTAATCTCGAAATACGCCAACCCAACATGTACCTTTGGAGACACCTGTAGAGCACCTTTATAATCACCCAGTTACGTTGTGACGTTTGCTAGCACACAAAGTGTTCCTCCGGCAAACTGGAGTTGCATAATCTCATAGTCATAGGAACATGTATAAGTCATGAAGAAAGCAATAGCAACATACTAAATGATTGGGTGCTAAGCTAATGGAATTGGTCATGTCAATCAGATCATTCAACTAATGATGTGATCCCGTTAATCAAATGACAACTCTTTGTCCATGGTTAGGAAACATAACCATCTTTGATTAACGAGCTAGTCAAGTAGAGGCATACTAGTGACACTCTGTTTGCCTATGTATTCACACATGTATTATGTTTCCGGTTAATACAATTCTAGCATGAATAATAAACTTTTATCATGATATAAGGAAATAAATAATAACTTTATTATTGCCTCTAGGGCATATTTCCTTCAGTCTCCCACTTGCACTAGAGTCAATAATCTAGATTATACTGTAATGATTCTAACACCCATGGAGCCTTGGTGTTGATCATGTTTTGCTCGTGGAAGAGGCTTAGTCAACGGGTCTGCTACATTCAGATCCGTATGTATCTTGCAAATCTCTATGTCTCCCACCTGGACTAGATCCCAGATGGAATTGAAGCGTCTTTTGATGTGCTTGGTTCTTTTGTGAAATCTGGATTCCTTCGCCAAGGCAATTGCACTAGTATTGTCACAAAAGATTTTCATTGGACCCGATGCACTAGGTATGACACCTAGATCGGATATGAACTCCTTCATCCAGACTCCTTCGTTCCGAAGCAGCTATGTACTCCGCTTCACATGTAGACCCCGCCAAGGCGCTTTGTTTAGAACTGCACCAACTGACAGCTCCACCGTTTAATGTAAACACGTATCCGGTTTGCGATTTAGAATCGTCCGGATCTGTGTCAAAGCTTGCATCAACGTAACCATTTACGATGAGCTCTTTGTCACCTCCATATACGAGAAACATATCCTTAGTCCTTTTAAGGTACTTCAGGATGTTCTTGACCGCTGTCCAGTGATCCACTCCTGGATTACTTTGGTACCTCCCTGCTAGACTTATAGCAAGGCACACCTCAGGTCTGGTACACAGCATTGCATACATGATAGAGCCTATGGCTGAAGCATAGGGAACATCTTTCATTTTCTCTCTATCTTCTGCAGTGGTCGGGCATTGAGTCTGACTCAACTTCACACCTTGTAACACAGGCAAGAACCCTTTCTTTGCTTGATCCATTTTGAACTTCTTCAAAACTTTTTCAAGGTATGTGCTTTGTGAAAGTCCAATTAAGCGTCTTGATCTATCTCTATAGATCTTAATGCCTAATATGTAAGCAGCTTCACCGAGGTCTTTCATTGAAAAACTCTTATTCAAGTATTCCTTTATGCTATCCAGAAATTCTATATCATTTCCAATCAGTAATATGTCATCCAAATATAATATCAGAAATGCTACAGAGCTCCCACTCACTTTCTTGTAAATACAGGCTTCTCCGAAAGTCTGTATAAAACCAAATGCTTTGATCACACTATCAAAGCGTTTATTCCAACTCCGAGAGGCTTGCACCAGTCCATAAATGGATCGCTGGAGCTTGCACACTTTGTTAGCTCCCTTTGGATCGACAAAACCTTCTGGTTGCATCATATACAACTCTTCTTCCAGAAATCCATTCAGGAATGGAGTTTTGATATCCATCTGCCAAATTTCATAATCATAAAATGCGGCAATTGCTAACATGATTCGGACAGACTTAAGCATCGCTACGGGTGAGAAGGTCTCATCGTAGTCAATCCCTTGAACTTGCCGAAACCCTTTTGCGACAAGTCGAGCTTTGTAGACAGTAATATTACCGTCGGCGTCAGTCTTCTTCTTGAAGATCCATTTATTCTCAATTGCTTGCCGATCATTGGGCAAGTCAACCAAAGTCCACACTTTGTTCTCATACATGGATCCCATCTCAGATTTCATGGCTTCAAGCCATTTTGCGGAATCTGGGCTCACCATCGCTTCTTCATAGTTCGTAGATTCATCATGATCTAGCAGCATGACTTCCAGAACAGGATTACCGTACCACTCTGGCGCGGATCTCACTCTGGTTGATCTACGAGGTTCAGTAGTATCTTGTCCTGAAGTTTCATGATCATTATCATTAGCTTCCTCACTAATTGGTGTAGGTGTCACAGAAACAGTTTTCTGTGATGCACTACTTTCCAATAAGGGAGCAGGTACAGTTACCTCGTCAAGTTCTACTTTCCTCCCACTCACTTCTTTCGAGAGAAACTCCTTCTCTAGAAAGTTTCCGAACTTAGCAACAAAAGTCTTGCCTTCGGATCTGTGATAGAAGGTGTATCCAATAGTCTCCTTTGGATATCCTATGAAGACACATTTCTCCGATTTGGGTTCGAGCTTATCAGGTTGAAGCTTTTTCACATAAGCATCGCAGCCCCAAACTTTCAGAAACGACAACTTTGGTTTCTTGCCAAACCATAGTTCATAAGGCGTCGTCTCAACGGATTTTGATGGTGCCCTATTTAACGTGAATACGGCCGTCTCCAAAGCATAACCCCAAAACGATAGCGGTAAATCAGTAAGAGACATCATAGATCGCACCATATCTAGTAAAGTACGATTACGACGTTCGGACACACCATTACGCTGTGGTGTTCCGGGTGGCGTGAGTTGCGAAACTATTCCGCATTGTTTCAAATGTACACCAAACTCGTAACTCAAATATTCTCCTCCACGATCAGATCGTAGAAACTTTATTTTCTTGTTACGATGATTTTCAACTTCACTCTGAAATTCTTTGAACTTTTCAAACATTTCAGACTTCTGTTTCATTAAGTAGATATACCCATATCTGCTTAAGTCATCTGTGAAGGTGAGAAAATAACGATATCCGCCACGAGCCTCAATATTCATCGGACCACATACATCTGTATGTATGATTTCCAACAAATCTGTTGCTCTCTCCATAGTACCGGAGAACGGTGTTTTAGTCATCTTGCCCATGAGGCACGGTTCGCAAGTACCAAGTGATTCATAATCAAGTGGTTCCAGAAGTCCATCAGTATGGAGTTTCTTCATGCGCTTTACATCGATATGGCCTAAATGGCAGTGCCACAAATAAGTTGCACTATCATTATCAACTCTGCATCTTTTGGCTTCAACATTATGAATATGTGTGTTACTACTATCGAGATTCAATAAGAATAGACCACTCTTCAAGGGTGCATGACCATAAAAGATATTACTCATATAAATAGAACAACCATTATTCTCTGATTTAAATGAATAACCGTCTCGCATCAAACAAGATCCAGATATAATGTTCATGCTTAACGCTGGCACCAAATAACAATTATTTAGGTCTAATATTAATCCCGAAGGTAGATGTAGAGGTAGCACGCCGACCGCGATCACATCGACTTTGGAACCGTTTCCCACGTGCATCGTCACCTCGTCCTTAGCTAATCTTCGCTTAAACCGTAGTCCCTGTTTCAAGTTGCAAATATTAGCAACAGAACCAGTATCAAATACCCAGGTGCTACTGCGAGCATTAGTAAGGTACACATCAATAACATGTATATCACATATACCTTTGTTCACCTTGCCATCCTTCTTATCCGCCAAATACTTGGGGCAGTTCCACTTCCAGTGACCAGTCTTCTTGCAGTAGAAGAACTCAGTTTCAGGCTTAGGTCCAGACTTGGGTTTCTTCTCTCGAGAAGCAACTTGCTTGCTGTTCTTCTTGAAGTTCCCCTTCTTCTTCCCTTTGCCCTTTTTCTTGAAACTAGTGGTCTTGTTGACCATCAACACTTGATGCTCCTTCTTGATTTCTACCTCCGCAGCTTTCAGCATTGTGAAGAGCTCGGGAATAGTCTTATTCATCCCTTGCATATTATAGTTCATCACGAAGCTCTTGTAGCTTGGCGGAAGTGATTGGAGAATTCTGTCAATGACGCTATCATCCGGAAGATTAACTCCCAGTTGAATCAAGTGATTACAATACCCAGACATCTTGAGTATATGCTCACTGACAGAACTGTTCTCCTCCATCTTGCAGCTATAGAACTTATTGGAGACTTCATATCTCTCAATCCGGGCATTTGCTTGAAATATTAACTTCAACTCCTGGAACATCTCATATGCCCCATGACGTTCAAAACGTCGTTGAAGTCCCAGTTCTAAGCCGTAAAGCATGGCACATTGAACTATCGAGTAGTCATCAGCTTTGCTCTGCCAGACGTTCATAACATCTGGTGTTGCTCCAGCAGCAGGCCTGGCACCCAGCGGTGCTTCCAGGGCGTAATTCTTCTGTGCAGCAATGAGGATAATCCTCAAGTTAAGGACCCAGTCCGTGTAATTGCTACCATCATCTTTCAACTTTGCTTCCTCAAGGAACGCATTAAAATTCAACGGAACAATAGCACGGGCCATCTATCTACAATCAAACATACATAAGCAAGATACTATCAGGTACTAAGTTCATGATAAATTTAGGTTCAATTAATCATATTACTTAAAGAACTCCCACTTAGATAGACATCCCTCTAATCCTCTAAGTGATTATGTGATCCAAGTCAACTAAACCATGTCCGATCATCATGTGAGATGGAGTAGTTTCGTTGGTGAACATCACTATGTTGATCATATCTACTATATGATTCACGCTCGACCTTTCGATCTCTGTATTCTGAGGCCATATCTGTATATGCTTGGCTCGTCAAGTATAACCTGAGTATTCCGCGTGTGCAACTGTTTTGCACCCGTTGTATTTGAACGTAGAGCCTATCACACCCGATCATCACGTGGTGTCTCAGCACAAAGAACTTTCGCAACGGTGCATACTCAGGGAGAACACTTCTTGATAATTAGTGAGAGATCATCTTATAATGCTACCATCAATCAAAGCAAGATAAGATGCATAAAAGATAAACATCACATGCAATCAATATAAGTGATATGATATGGCCATCATCATCTTGTGCTTGTGATCTCCATCCTCGAAGCACTGTCGTGATCACCATCATCACTGGCGCGACACCTTGATCTCCATCGTAGCATCGTTGTCGTCTCGCCAATCTCATGCTTCCACGACTATCGCTACTGCTTAGTGATAAAGTAAAGCATTACAGCGCGATTGCATCGCATACAATAAAGCGACAACCATATGGCTCCTGCCAGTTGCCGATAACTCGGTTACAAAACATGATCATCTCATACAATAAAATTTAGCATCATGTCTTGACCATATCACATCACATGCCCTGCAAAAACAAGTTAGACGTCCTCTACTTTGTTGTTGCAAGTTTTACGTGGCTGCTACGGGCTTAAGCAAGAACCAATCTTACCTACGCATCAAAACCACAACGATAGTTTGTCAAGTTGGTACTATTTTAACCTTCGCAAGGACCGGGCGTAGCCACACTCGGTTCAACTAAAGTTGGAGAAGCTGTCACCTGCTAGCCACCTTTGTGCAAAGCACGTCAGGAGAACCGGTCTCGCGTAAGCGTACGCGTAATGTCGGTCCGGGACGCTTCGTCCAACAATACCGCCGAACCAAAGTATGACATGCTGGTAAGCAGTATGACTTATATCGCCCACAACTCACTTGTGTTCTACTCGTGCATATAACATCAACACATAAAACCTAGGCTCGGATGCCACTGTTGGGTTTCGTAGTAATTTCAAAAAAATTCCTACGCACACGCAAGATCATGGTGATGCATACCAACGAGAGGGGGAGAGTGTGATCTACGTACCCTTGTAGATCGACAACGGAAGCGTTAACTTGGTTGATGTAGTCGTACGTCTCCACGGCCCGACCGATCAAGCACCGAAACTACGGCACCTCCGAGTTCTAGCACACGTTCAGCTCGATGACGATCCCCGGACTCCGATCCAGCAAAGTGTCGGGGAAGAGTTCCGTCAGCACGACGGCGTGGTGACGATCATGATGTTCTACCGTCGCAGGGCTTCGCCTAAGCACCGCTACAATATTATCGAGGACTATGGTGGAAGGGGGCACCGCACACGGCTAAGAATATGATCACGTGGATCAACTTGTGCCTCTAGGGGTGCCCCTTGACTCCGTATATAAAGGCTCAAAGGGGGGGCTGGCCGGCCAAGAGGAGGCGCGCCAGGAGGAGTCCTACTCCCTCCGGGAGTAGGACTCCCCCCTTTCCTAGTTGGAATAGGATTCGCGGAGGGGGGAAAAGAGGAGAGAGAGGAGGAAGGGGGGCCGGGCCCCTCTCCTTGTCCTATTCGGACCAAGGGGGGGAGGGGCGCGCGGCCCATCTATGGCCACCTCTCCTCTCTTCCACTAAGGTCCACTAAGGCCCATATACCTCCCGGGGGGTTCCGGTAACCTCCCGGTACTCCGGTAAAATCCCGATTTCACCCAGAACACTTTCGATATCCAAACATAGGCTTCCAATATATCAATCTTTATGTCTCGACCATTTCGAGACTCCTCGTCATGTCCGTGATCACATCCGGGACTCCGAACAAACTTCGATACATCAAAATGTATAAACTCATAATATAACTGTCATCGTAACCTTAAGCGTGCGGACCCTACGGGTTCGAGAACAATGTAGACATGACCGAGACACGTCTCCGGTCAATAACCAATAGCGGAAACTGGATGATCATATTGGCTCCTACATATTCTACGCAGATCTTTTATTGGTCAGACCGCATAACAACATATGTTGTTCCCTTTGTCACCGGTATGTTACCAGCCCGAGATTCGATCGTCGGTATCCCATACCTAGTTCAATCTCGTTACCGGTAAGTCTCTTTACTCGTTCCGTAATACATCATCCCGCAACTAACTCATTAGTTGCAATGCTTGCAAGGCTTCAGTGATGTGCATTACCGAGACGGCCCAGAGATACCTCTCCGACAATCGGAGTGACAAATCCTAATCTCGAAATACGCCAACCCAACATGTACCTTTGGAGACACCTGTAGAGCACCTTTATAATCACCCAGTTACATTGTGACGTTTGGTAGCACACAAAGTGTTCCTCCGGAAAACGGGAGTTGCATAATCTCATAGTCATAGGAACATGTATAAGTCATGAAGAAAGCAATTGCAACATACTAAACGATCGGGTGCTAAGCTAATGGAATGGGTCATGTCAATCAGATCATTCAACTAATGATGTGATCTCATTAATCAAATGACAACTCTTTGTCCATGGTTAGGAAACATAACCATCTTTGATTAACGAGCTAGTCAAGTAGAGGCATACTAGTGACACTCTGTTTGTCTATGTATTCACACATGTATTATGTTTCCGGTTAATACAATTCTAGCATGAATAATAAACTTTTATCATGATATAAGGAAATAAATAATAACTTTATTATTGCCTCTAGGGCATATTTCCTTCAAGTAGTTCATCACAGAAATCAGTTCGAGTGATTCCTACACCAATTAGTGAGGAAGCTAATGATGATGATCATGAAACTTCAGATCAAGTTACTACCGAACCTCATAGGTCAACCAGAGTACGGTCCGCACCAGAGTGGTACGGTAATCCTGTTCTGGAAGTCATGTTACTAGACCATGACGAACCTACGAACTATGAGGAAGCGATGATGAGCCCAGATTCCGCAAAATGGCTTGAGGCCATGAAAACTGAGATGGGATCCATGTATGAGAACAAAGTATGGACTTTGATTGACTTGCTCAATGATCGGTGAGTCATTGAGAATAAATGGATCTTCAAGAGGAAGACGGACGCTGATAGTAGTGTTACTATCTACAAAGCTCAAATTGTCGCAAAAATCTTTTCGACAAGTTCAAGGTGTTGACTATGATGAGATCTTCCCACTCGCATCGATGCTTAAAAGTCTGTCTGAATCATGTTAGAAGTTGCCGCATTTTATGAAATCTGGCAAATGGATGTCAAAACTGCATTCCTTAATGGATTTATTAAAGAAGAGTTGTATATGATGCAACCAAAAGGTTTTGTTGATCCTAAAGGTGCCAGCAAAGTGAGCAAGCTCCAGCGATCCATCTATGGACTGGTGCAAGCATCTCGGAGTTGGAATATATGCTTTGATAAAGTGATCAAAGCATATGGTTTTATATAGACTTGTGGTGAAGCCTGTATTTACAAGAAAGTGAGTGGGAGCATTACAACATTTCTGATAAGTATATGTGAATGACATATTGTTGATCGGAAATAATTAGAATTTTATGGAAAGCATAAAGGAATGTTTGAAAGGAGTTTTTCAAAGAAATACCTCAATGAAGCTACTTACATATTGAGCATCAAGATCTATAGAGATAGATCAAGACGCTTGATATATTTTCAATGAGTACATACCTTGACAAGATTTTGAAGTAGTTCAAAATGGAACAGTCAAAGAAGGAGTTCTTGCCTGTGTTGCAAGGTGTGAAGTTGAGTAAAGACTCAAAACCCGACCACGGCAGAAAATAGAAAGAGAATGAAAAGTCATTCCCTATGCCTCAGTCATAGGTTCTACAAAGTATGCTATGATGTGTACCGGACCTATTGTGTACCTCACCATAAGTTTGGAAAGAGGGTACAATAGTGATCCAGGAGTGGATCACTGGACAACAGTAAAAAAATATCCTTAGTGGAATAAGGAAATGTTTCTCGGTTATGGAGGTGACAAAGAGTTCGTCATAAATAGTTACATCGATGCAATCATTGACACCGATCTGGATGACTCTAAGTCTCGATCTAGATACATATTGAAAGTGGGAGCAATTAGCTAGAGTAGCTCCGTGCAAAGCATTGTAGACATAGAAAATTTGCAAAATACATACGGCTCTGAATGTGGCAGACCCGTTGACTAAATTTCTCTCACAATAAAAACATGATCACTCTTTGGGTGTTAATCACATAGCGATGTGAACTAAATTATTGACTCTAGTAAACCCTTTGTGTCGTGGAATTGTCACGACAGATGTCCTAGCGGAAGGAATTAGTCGTGAGGCCAACGCATCTATGTGGTAGCTTGAGAGGGGTTGAGCAGAATCGAGAGGCGCAACGCAAGACAAAGGTTTAGACAGCTTTGGGCCCGGGGAAACATCATCCGGTAACAACCCTACATGCTGTTTGAGGCTAGATCTCATTATCATCACGAGGGAGTCGCCGTAAACCGGCTCTCCTCTAATTGTGTCTAGCCCTAAAGATTGTTGTTTTCTTGTCCCTCTTTGGGGAGCCCTGCCCCTCCTTATATAAGTTAAAGGGGCGGGTTACATGTAGAGTCCATCTCGGACTAAGACTTAAACTATTTTGACTTCCCTTCCTGGGCTTCTTAACGTCTGCCGGTTTAACATTGTCTGCCGGTTTAACATTGTCTGCCGGTTTATGATTAACTTAACACCTGCCGGTGCTACCACATGTCTTAACTCTGCCGGTTTAACACTCGTCGGTTTACCGTCTTTCTTAGCCATCTGTCTTAACTGTCTGCCTTAACTCTCCGCCAGTTTACCAACCGCCGGTTTACCAAGTCCCTGACGGTTTACAATTCCAGCCAGGTCATACTGCGGGGTATATCCCCGACATTAGCCCCCAGTTTAATTTGGATTTATCCATGTTAAACTGATCATGATCATTCTTAAGTCCTTATCACTTCTTTCTTTTATAAAATCCGAGTCAATAGACCAGCTTCATAATCAATTTGCTGACATTGGTTTGTCATAGAGAAATATTGTGAAGAATAACTCCTTTGACTTCAGCTCCCAATGCTTAACAAAAATATTGGCCTTTGAAATACTCATTTGATCTTTCAGCCGATTTAAGAATGTAGAACTTGCCGGTTTAAGAATGAAAAACTTTACCATTGCCAAAATTACCGGTTTAAGAATATTGATGGCACCGGATCAGATACCTCTTATATGCCTATCACTTGTAGCCCCCAAGTTTTAGGAAGGTAGCATAGCAACATCTTAAGACTTGCTTCAATATGAATGTCACAAGCTTGAAGAAATCCAAGTTGTTCATCTCAATCACCAGTCAGAATTGAGTATTCCATATATGTAGCCCCCAAGTGCCGGGTTGTCATGCTTGCAGCAACCTGGGACTTGAAATTGCCTTATGCTTATAAAAACTTCAACCAGTGTAGCCCCCAAGGGCTAGGTTATTATGCAATAATGAGCAAGGACTTTGTAAATATGATCACGTAAACTTGAGAAGCAATATGTAGCCCCCAAGGGCCGGCTCAATAAGATAATATTGAGCTGGGACTTGATATATTCTTAAATGAAATCATCATATGATGTAGCCCCCATCATGGGGCTTGAACCCACGACCACAAGGTTAAGAGCTTTGTGCTCTACCAACTGAGCAGTGGATCCTTCAATAATAGATGAAAATTTGTGTACCTTGAATTGTTGACAGGAGCAATTGGTAGCCCCCAAGGGTTAGCTCATTACGATGTGATGAGTCGGGTCTTCAATAATATGAGCAAACAATGACTTTGCATTAGCCCCCAAGTGTCATGGTACATGCTTGCAGTGACATGAGACTTGTGTATTTAATATAATCCCAACTTGAATAATGTAGCCCCCAAGTGCCGGGTCGTAAGCCTGCAGCAACTCGGGACTATTCATTCCATTATATAATAAATCCTATCCATTGATAAAATAAGACGAGGATTGCGCTAAAGCAACTTTGAAAACCTCAGTCATAATATTGGTTATTGATAACCATAATAAAAAATCCAGCCGTGTTGGCTATTGAAGATTTGAATAAGTATAACCTGGTTTGAAAACCGATTCCTGCCATATAAGCCGGTATATCCATTCACATATGATACATGCTATGATGACGTAATGATGATGTATGATGTAATATATGATGATGTATATGTATGATCAAGAGGGTTTAAGCTATGGTTCGGATACGACCAGAGCCCCCATGTAGTCATAATTATGGCATTGCGCCGATCAAGAGGTGTAGCTATGGTTCGAATACGACCAAGCCCCCAAGTGATTTCCCTGGTGCCCTTATGCTGATCAAGAGGTGTAACTATGGTTCGAACCCATAGCCCCCAAGTGATTTCTCTGGTGGCCTTATGCCTATCAAGAGGTGTAGCTATGGTTCGGATACGACCAAGCCCCCAAGTGATTTCCCTGGCGCCCTTATGCTGATCAAGAGGGTATAAGCTATGGTTCGGATACGACCAGAGCCCCCAAATGACTTCCCTGGTGGCTTTAAGCCTATCAAGAGGTGTGACTATGGTTCGAACATAGCCCCCAAGTGATATTGTGAGTTGTGCTCAAGGGATACCCATGTTTGAGTTGTGTTGTGCAACAGACTCTCTTTGGCCCCTTATGATAATATTGTCTTGATAGCCGGATTACCAAAGTAACCAGAGCTATGCTCTTATGATAATATTGGCTTGATAGCCGGATCAAGAGGGTAGTAACGCTATGTTCTCTTTGGTGAATACACCTATGTCTGAATAGGAAGCCCCCAAATGATATTACGAGCTGTGCTCAAGGGGCACCTATGTTTGAACTCTGCTTTTGCAATAGACTCTCTTTGGTCCCTTTAATCTTTCCTGAGAACTCATACTTGCGAGAGATTACTCTTTTTGAACCAGAAATTGTTAAACCGGATACTAAGAGCTTCAAAGCTTTGTGGGTGATAGCTTTCCCTTGTGCCAGATTTTAAACCAAAATCCTTCTTGTTAAGCCGGAAATTTTTTGATGGCCTTTAAATTTGCACCAATATGTCGGTTTAGGGTCCCTCCACGTTGTAAGCCAGCGCAGACGCATGAGCCGACCGCAAGAGCGGATGAGCGAGTCATCTGTAGTTTTGTAAGACCGTGTGGTCGTGAGAGAGGGCCACGGCATTGTAAGCCAGTGAGGGAGTCCGTTGAGTAACGACAATCACTGGTGCCAAATGATGCTGGCACGCCTCCATCTCCACATTATAATGCCGCATTATAATGAATATTCTCCTGTATATAAAATATAACAGGGCCAAGTAGTTGTTCTCAAGCAATTTAATATATGCTGATAAGATATATAAAAAGATAGCACCTGGTATTTTTGTCGGACGAACGTTGGTGGAGTAAACTGGTGTTAAATAACCAGAACAATCAAAACTTCGGGTTCGTGCTCCTGTTTTCCGGGTCGCGACCACATGTTTGCTAATCTGTGGCAGCGGGCAGTTTAACAACAGCGGAGGCGGTGATTTGTGGCACAACAGTAGATGGGCCTGGTGACATATTATAGAGACAAAGTCGATTCAAGGTTGAAGGGGCGATGTAAGCCAGCAACCAGCAGTGGAGTCAAACAGCAACTTTGACACGGCGGGTCACCGAAGTGGCAGTTTAGAAAAAGATCATCCAGGTCAAGTTGTCCATTGTGTGTGTTTTTTTAGAAACGTCTTGATTTTCTTTTGTTTCCTTCTTTCCAGCCAGAACAAGCACAGGGGAAGCAGGGCTCCTGCTCTGGCGGAAAGAATGGCGAGAAAACACGGTGCCGGAGATGGTTGCTGCAGAGGCGGCCCGTCGACGGCGCAAGGCGCAGTGGACACAAACTGGCCCTGCTCAGAGACAAGAAGCCCCGCGAGGTGACGATGAAGTGGTGCCAGCAGACATGCACCCGACGAGTCAACGCGGGGTCAACGAGGCAGGGCCTGCGACTATGTCGACAAAGGCAGCCGACGACTTGACAGGAGGTCTGCACGAGGGCAGTTTAACACAGGGCCACTAGGTGAGGCAAATCGATAGCACAGCGGTGGCAGCTTGGAACCCAGGTCGCGGGGTCGAGGGCAACTTGGAACAGGCCGGCCCGGTGAAGAATAGGCGAAGCAGGGGGCCACAACAGCGGTTTGAGGCAAGGACCGACAGCATAGTCGAGCAGAGGCGAACGGGCACAGCCGGCCAGCATCGACGGGTCAACGGAGCTGCTGCTCAAGGCGTCTTTAAGGCATACCGGAGTCCAGGCTTGGCATGCTACAGCAAAGGGCGGCCTGGGCGGTGGCAGAAAACTCCAAATCTTCTATCATCCTGGCAAGGCTCTCAATCTTTAGGAGCAGAGGCGGTCTGGACATGCACCTTCTCGGCTTCCCTGGTGAAGTCGGACGGGTGAGGTGCGGTGGTTTGAGGAAACTTCATGGGATGGCGATTCAGCAGGGATACATGCCGGCTCTGAGACTCCGGATCATGACAAGGTGGATTAGTGGCAGCTCAATAGGAGCACCGGCGGGTTGCAGAGGCCGCAGCTCGTGGCGGAATGGCTCGGTGCTCACCCCAGCAGTTCAGAAGCGGCACCGTCTTCGAATGCTCGGGTCAGGGCGGCATAGGCGCAAGGCGAACCGACAGCGATGAGCGGGTTGCGGTCTCCATGTTAGAGGCGGAGGTGAACAGACGACTTGGAAGGCACAAGGCCAGCAGAGACGAGGCGGAAACGAACAGCTTGCCGGAGGCAGTGGCCCTACTGTAGGTGGCTTGGAGGCGCCGGACCTTGGCGGAGGCGGCGGTTCTACCACGGGCGGCTCGGAGGTGCCGGGCCCTTGCGGAGACGGCGAACGTGGCGATGCTCAAAGCATTGTGTAGCGCAAAACGGCTTAACAGCGCGGCCAGACGCCGGCAGAGGCGGCAGTAGTAGCTCGACGCGGGAGATGGCAAGGTGAATCCGGGGCGGTTTAGCGCGGTTTAAGATTCTCCAATAACGAGCGGAGCGAAGTGGCCTGCTGTGACTCGGAACGGAGACTTGAGGCCGCTTGATCCGAAGTAAATTGGCAGAGCACGACTGTGTACATCCGGTTTACAAAATTGACCGCGGCGAAGGCGGTTCACAGCGGCGCCTCGGCTCAGAGGACAACCCTCTGAATCGTAGCACTGTCGCCCTTTGATTTATTCCTCCCAGTACGTCGAAACTGATAGGGACAGCCATTGCGGCGAGTCGGTGGTGAAGGTGACCCCGTGGCGGCGGCTCGGGGCCGTGAGATCGGCTGAAGCAGGGCAGAACCAGCGTTGGAAACAAGGCGACCCGGCGCAGCGGGTTGGCGATTCGTGTCCGAGTTAATAGCTTGAGGATTCACGAGCCTCTCAAAGAAACAGAGGGATCCGCAGGCAATATGAAGCGCGCTTGATCCGGCGTCGTTTGGCCGATGGCTGGTTTTTGGAGTTGGAGACTCGGAAGAGGTCGGCGGTTTTTCCATCCTGGTTCGTGTATGCTGATGTATGACACCTTGTACTATTTATTGGCTTGATGGATGTAATAGCAGCATGATCCTGACGTGGCTTCGGGACTTGATCCATCGTAATGAACATCTGAAGTTTTGGCTGCAGTGAAAATACTTTGTCGATCTCGGTGATTTGTGCCTCGTGTCGACTGATTTCGGCGAGACTCTGACCTGTAGCGACAATGCAAATTAACCCGGCCTGGACGGATCACCTGATCGTATGCACTAGTGCATAAACGCAACCCTAATTTTTGACTATTTGTCGGACGTCTTCTGCGCCAGCTTTTCATCCAATACATCACGGACTTCTCAATCCCTGATATAGATCCCTCCAAGAATCTCCACACCACCGTGCGCAGGCCCCACGGTGGGCGCCAACTGTCGTGGAATTGTCACGACAGATGTCCTAGCGGAAGGACTTAGTCGTGAGGCCAACGCATCTATGTGGTAGCTTGAGAGCGGTTGAGCGGAATCGAGAGACGCAACGCAAGACAAAGGTTTAGACAGCTTCGGGCCCCGGGAAACATCATCCGGTAACAACCCTACATGCTGTTTGAGGCTAGATCTCATTATCATCATGAGGGAGTCGCCGTAAACCGGCTCTCCTCTAATTGTGTCTAGCCCTAAAGATTGTTGTTTTCTTGTCCCTCTTTGGGGAGCCCTGCCCCTCCTTATATAAGTTAAAGGGGCGGGTTACATGTAGAGTCCATCTCGGACTAAGACTTAAACTATTTTGACTTCCCTTCATGGGCTTCTTAACGTCTGCCGGTTTAACATTGTCTGCCGGTTTCACATTGTCTGTCGGATTATGATTAACTTAACACCTGCCGGTGCTACCACCTGTCTTAACTCTGCCGGTTTAACACTCGTCGGTTTACCATCTTTCTTAGCCATCTGTCTTAACTGTCTGCCTTAACTCTCCGCCGGTTTACCAACCACCGGTTTACCAAGTCCCAGCCGGTTTACAATTCCAGTCGGGTCATACCGCGGTGTATATCCCCGACACTTTGGGTGTTAGTCACATGGAGATGTGAACTAATCACATAAAGATGTGAACTATTGGTGTTAAATCACATGACAATGTGAACTAGATTATTGACTCTAGTGCAACTGGGAGACTGAAGGAAATATGCCCTAGAGGCAATAATAAAGTTGTTATTTATATTTCCTTATATCGTGATAAATGTTTATTATTCATTCTAGAATTGTATTAACCGGAAACTTAGTACATGTGTGAATACATAGACAAACAGAGTGTCCCTAGTATGCCTTTACTTGACTAGCTCGTTAATCAAAGATGGTTAAGTTTCCTAGCCATGGACATGTGTTGTCATTTTATGAACAGGATCACATCATTAGAGAATGATGTGATGGACAGGACCCATCCGTTAGCTTAGCATTATGATCGTTCAGTTTTATTGCTACTTCTTTCTTCATGACTTGTACATGTTCCTCTGACTATGAGATTATGCAACTCCCGAATACCAGAGGAACACCTTGTCTGCTATCAAACGTCACAACATACCGGGGTGATTATAAATATGCTCTACAGGTGTCTCCAATGGTGTTTGTTGAGTTGGCATAGATCGAGATTAGGATTTGTCACTCCATCTATCAGAGAGGTATCTCTAGGCCCTCTCGGTAATGCACATCACTATAAGCCTTGCAAGCAATGTGACTAATGAGTTAGTTGCGGGATGATGCATTACGGAACGAGTAAAGAGACTTGCCGACAACGAGATTGAACTAGGTATTGAGATACCAACGATCGAATCTCGGGCAAGTAACATACCGATGACAAAGGGAACAACGTATGTTGTTATGTGGTTTGACCAATAAAGATCTTCGTAGAATATCTAGGAACCAATATGAGCATCCAGGTTCCGCTATTGGTTATTGACCAAAGATGAGTCTCGGTCATGTCTACATAGTTCTCGAACCCGTAGGGTCCGCACGCTTAACGTTCTATGACGATTTGTATTATGAGTTGTATGATTTGATGACCGAAGTTTGTTCGGAGTCCCAGATGAGATCGGGGACATGACGAGGAGTCTCAAAATGGTCGAGACGTAAAGATCGATATATTGGAAGGCTATATTCGGACATCGGAAAGGTTCCGAGTGATTAGGGTATTTTTTTTAGAGTACCGGAGAGTTACGGGAATTCGTATTGGGCCTTAATGGGCCATACGGGAAAGGAGAGAAAGGCCTCAAGGGTGGCCGCACCCCTTCCCCTTGGACTGGTCCAAATTGGACTAGGGAAAGGGGGCGCCCCCTTCCTTCCTTCTCCTTCTCCCTTCCCTTTTTCCTATTCCATGTGGGAGGTGGAATCCTACTAGGACTAGGGAGTGCTAGTAGGACTCCACACTTTGGGCGTGCCCTATGAGGGTCGGCCTCCTCCTCCCTCCATCCTTTCTATACGTGGCCAGGGGGCACCCCATAGACACACAAGTTGATCATTGATCCCTTAGCCGTGTGCGGTGCCCCCTCCACCATAATCCACCTCGGTCATATCGTAGCGGTGCTTAGGCAAAGCCCTATTCCGGTAGCATCATCATCACCGTCATCACGCCGTCGTGCTGATGAAGCTCTCCCTCAACACTCAACTGGATCGAGAGTTCATGGGACGTCACCGAGCTGAACGTGTGCCAATCGCGGAGGTGCCATACTTTCAGTACTAGGATCGGTCGGATCGTGAAGACGTACGACTACATCAACCGCGTTGTCGTGGAATTGTCACGGCAGATGTCCTTTTGCAAGGACTTAATCGTGGAGCCATCGCAACTAGGAAGCTTAAAGGGGTTAATCGGGACAAGGACACGCGAGGTTTATACTAGTTCAGCCCCTTACGGTGAAGGAAGGCCTACGTCTAGTTGGGTTGAAATTGCTTGAGGTTTCGATGACCAGGGAGCGAGATCTGCTATGCCTGGCTCTCGATCAGTTGTTTCTCTCCCTAAGCCACTGGCGGGTCGTCCCCTTATATACACGGGTTGACGCCCTGCAGCCTACAGAGTCCCGGCCGGCTCATAAACATTGTCCGGCTCGGCGACTAGTTACTTCTACCTTACAGTACAAGTTATACCATCATGGCGGCTTATCTTTACGGGCCTCAGAGTTGCCTGTGGGCTTTTAAGCCTTTTAGTGAACCGCCATCTTCATGCCTTGGTCTTGGGCTTCTGATGAACCTCTATTTGCGTAACCCGGCCCCTCCTGGATGGCTTACAAAAATAGTCATATCCCCAACATTAGGCCCCAGATTGATTTGAACCGGTTCATGTCAATCTTTGAAAACCTTATGAACTGGCCTTTAGTCTTCTGTCTTGCGTGAAAATTGTAACCCGCCGTGACGTCATTCTCTGGCTCCGGGTTAAATCATCGTGACGTCATCTTCAATAAAACTTATATTTTAATTCATCATATCTTCAACGGATCTTTGCCTTTACTGACCCTCTCGAAAATCGAGGCATCGGGGCCGCTGGATAATGATGTCTTGGTCTCCTCGTTTCTCGCGCCGTCTCAGTCGGTCCTCCTTATAAATAGGCGCGACCTAGGTCTTTTTCATTTCCTCCGGTCGTCTTCTTCCTCGCACTCCCTCTTCTGCTGCTCGAGCTCCACCGCCGCCACCGTCGGAAACCTCGTCTTCACCGACTCAGGCCACTGCATCACCCTGTTTTTTGACCAGAGAACAACGGCAACCCTCCGCAGTTCTTCCACATTGGTGAGTTCTCTTTCCCCCCTTTCTCAGATCTGCATTAGTACTGTCTTGAGTTCGTCGACGTTCATCATCGCCCAACGCAACCTCCCTTAGTTCTTACCTCTAATACCTTGTTCAGATCGTAAAAACCACATAGAACTACTGCGGAGGATGTTGTGTGCTTATTCTGTATGAAAACATATCTCATTTCCTTGTTTTGGAAGCCCTCCTTGAGTATATGAACTTCCCTGTACTGTTTTAGGTCTAGAAATTTTCCCTTTCCAGAGCATCGTTTGATCCAAAATCATAATTGCTATTTGTGAAACCTGTTTGCTCCACACTTAGCAAAAAATTGTGTCTGTTGACTCTGTTTCAGCCATAGTAGTTCGTGTAACCGGTTTAAGATAATACTGGCTGTCAGCACCGCTTGCCTCTGGCGACTTAAGAAAATCTAAATCATCTTTAATACCTGCAGCTGTTAAACATTATCACATAGTTACCTGTATGTCATTAGGCCCCTTCTTAAGCTGCCATCCTAAATAACCCAATAATGTTTATTCTCCGGGTTATAATAAACCGGAAAATTTCCTTTATCTTGTTGTAGGCTTAAATTTATCCAATGGCACCCAAAGCTGTTAAACCTCCGGTTACCTGCAACTCGGTCCCATCCATTGTTACAGAGAGCAAACTGTCCGAGTTTGTAAATTCTGGCCATCTGCCCAAGAAGGATGTCATGTCTTATCGTGCTCCTGACCCGTCTGAAGAGAAACCTCAACCCAAGGAAGGGGAGGTGATCATTTTTACTGACCACATGAGCCGGGGATTTGCTCCTCCCGGTTCAAAATTCTTTAGAGACGTTTTACACTTCTTTGACTTAAGACCTCAAGACATTGGGCCCAATTCCGTGTCAAATATCTGCAACTTCCAAGTTTTCTGTGAGGTCTACCTTGGAGAAGAACCCAGCCTACTTTTGTTCATGGAATTGTTCTATTTGAACCGGCAGAATGAGCGGGCCAACGGGCCCAGTCTGGAGCTTGGTGGCATATCGATTCAAAGGCGGAGAGACTGCCTATTCCCTTATGCTGAATTGCCGAGTCATCCAAAGGACTGGAACCAGACATGGTTCTACTGCCAAGATACTTCTCCGGCTGGTGAAAACCCGCTGCCCGGCTTCCGTGCATTGCGCCTTGAACCTACTCACCCGCTGCCGGATAAGTTGACTGCTATTGAACGTCTGCCACTCACCCCCAAGATCAAGAAGATTAAAGCTCTTTTAGGGAACGGCTTAGATGGCATTGACCTGGTCCGAGTCTGGGTTGCTTGGAGAATAATTCCGTTAAGCCGCCGCCCGGCTTAATGTGTAATTATTCAGGCAAGAAAGATGACCCTCAGCGTCATAGTCCTGACGACTTACCAGATGACGTAGTGGAAGCTACAACTCAGTCTTTGTTGAAAGAGGGCACAGTGAATAGTAACGCTTTCGGCTTACTACCTTTTTGCAAGAAGAACCCGGCCTCTGCAGTAAGTTTCCAGCCTCGGGTTATTTGTTATCATGTTATACTGTCACACCCTGATTTTCATGGCACAACACTTAAGATGATAAATCATGATAAAGTGTGGTTTGACAAAAACTTTTGCATTGTTTGACTTTTTATTTGAATTGGTTTTCTCTCTGTGTTTTTCTAGTGCTCTTAAAAGTCAACATAGCTTCACCTTCTATACTTCATCTCCTTGCTCCAAACTTCTGCCCAATGATCATGCCATGTGTATAGTGCAATATAGTATTTTCTTACAAAAATAATTTGGCCAAAAAGTATTTTCTAAAAGTAGTTTTCCAAAAACCCTTGAATTGAGATTTGCACTGCAAGTACTTGATTTGAGTTATGAAAAATCTTTCAAAAGGTATATTTGAAACCTATTAGATATAGGAGACCCAGAAACCACAAAAATATAATTTTAAAAGTTATTTTCCTATTTTATTTAAAAGCTTTTTCTTAAGGCTAGAAATGGTCTTTAATAGGGAAAAATTATTTTATTGTTTTAAAAATATTTGAAAAAAAATCAGGGAAACTCAGTGGGCATATATTTCCCATATATAAGAGTTTCAACACATGGTCATGTTCAAAATATTGGTCAAATCCCTCAAAAACCCTTCCTGGATATTTCAAGCTTTTGAAATATTTACAAAGGAAATATTCTCCAAAATTTCCAAGAAAATTCTAGCATGTCACATATGACATGTTTGATGATTTTGGCAAGTATCATGTCATGGAGAATAGTATAACCCCATGAAATCCCCTCAAAACCATTTCTGTCCATTTTGAAGTTTGAGCAACCTTACATTGCCAAACATGTCCAAATGTTCTCAAACCTTGTGAACATACTCAAATGGTCTAATAATTCATCCAGACCAAATGGCACAAGTTGGAGAAAATGTTATATTGATCAAAGTGCCCCAAAACCCTCTCTGACCAGAATCAAATTTGAACAAGTTTGTACTACCAACTTTCTCTCCTTGACCTCAACTTTTGTGGACATGTTCAGAGCCTCAAATGATGACGCTAAACTAAGTGGTGCATCAAGGAGAATAGATTTGCATGACTAAATCTTGAAAAGTCCATTTCTGCTAATTTCTAGGGTTTACAAAAGCTGCATTGGCAACTTCGCCCAAATGAACTCAATATTGGTGAAACCCCTTATTATCTCATGCCATTTGACCATGTCAAGCCTCATGACAATAGGAGTTCATCTTCTTGCCCAAAAGAGCAACAAACACCTTCTGCCATTTTACTAAAATCCCTATTTTGACCACTTCCACTCTTCTCCATGGCCTCAACTCTTTACCACAGCCCCTCCTAGTCCCCTTGCACCTCCAGTAGCAATGGCAAACCCATAGCTCAATTATTGGAGGGGTAAAACGCCACTTTCTCTCTCTGTACAGCCCATTTCCCTCTCTCCCTCAACCTCTCTCCTCTCCTACTGGCTGTCCAGGGCATCCAAGGCCCTCTCCCCTTTGTTTACTCCTCCCTAAACAATATAGACACAAGTGGCCGCGCCCTACAAGCCAAAGGCATGCCCTGGCATGCAATTGGCGTGCTCCAAAGCACGCTACAGTGCGGGTGCGCCCCCTGCCAAGCACCTCCGGCCATCTCGGGCCTCCCCAGCGCGCCCGACAATGCTTCTCGACGTCCGCGTCACGCTACACTATCGCCCCCCCTCTCTCCCTCTCCGGCTCTCCTCGCATGCGGACAGAGCGCCGCCCGAGCGCGCCAGACATTGCCCGCGATGGGGACCCGCTCTGCCGCGTTCCCCGCTCCCTCTCTTCTCCCCCTGGGCGTAGTCGACCCCCACGAGCACCCCAGGCACACTCAAACAGGCCCCCGTGACCCGTGGCGACGGCAACGAGCTCACCGGCGCACAAGTCCACGGTGGACCATTGCGCGGCTATATAAGCCCGCCCCGGGCCGTTCCAGTGGCATCCGCCTCCTCCTCACACCCCCAAGAACGCGCCCGCACCACCCAATCAACCCCGGAGAGCTTCTATGCTCGGGATCGACCGGAGCTCCACCGCCTCGGTCGACCGTTGATCTCGCGGTACAGCCCCTCTCCGCCCCCGCTCTTGCCCGATCTGGAACCACCAGACCTCACTAACCCATTCCCCTCTTTCTCCCGCTCCTATTGTTGCTCGGAACGAGCTAACCAAGCACCTCCCGAAGCTCCTCCGCCGTGCCTCCTCGTTGCCGGCGAACCAGGCCACCCCGGCGACCAACTCCGGCACCACCCGAACGGCGACACGACGTGGAGTCCAGCGGTGCCATCAGCTCACCCCGCCGTGCCCGGAAACGTCGCCGGTGAGCTCGCCGCCCTCTCTGACCCTAGGTTGACGACGACGGCCGTGGGGCCCGTCAGTCAGCCTCACATACTGACGGGTGGGCCCCACCCATCAGGTTTAAAACGCACGCGCGCGCGTACCGGTTCGCTGCGTCGGCTGAAGGCGTATTTTGCCTTTACGCCTTCGACGTGGCAGCCTCCCGCGGGCTGAATCCCCTCTGGGCCTGCTGCACTGCGGCCCTTCTGGCCCAGTTGCATAGTGCCGCTTCTCCTTTTTCTTTTTCTGGAAACTTGCAAAAATTTCACAGGATTAAATATTAATCCAAATGCAATAATTCCAACTCCCATATTTTTATAAAAATCCCACCTATTTAATGGTGTAACTTTCATAAATATCCATCAAACTTTTCTGCACTGTTCAAATTTAAATTCAAATTTGAGCATTTATATTCCCCTCTGAAAATCCATTTCTCCTATTATACAACTCCAAATCCATAACTAGTAATTTTCCCCTTCTTAGAGTTCCCCCTAGTATTTATCAAAAATAAGTTGACATTTTTCTGAGCACTTTGGTTTTTTTGTTTTACTATTGCCTTATTTTCTCGTTATTTTCTTGCGACGATTAGATCCCGTATTAGACGAAGTTGCTGAAGAAGAAGAAGAAGGAGAAGGATTTGAAGAACTTGAAGACTTTGAAGACCAAGGCAAGCAGCCCTTTGACCATATCTATGAAACCCTTTTTATGCATGCCATATAGCACCATATTGTTGTTGCAACGGAATCATGATGAGGAGGTAACCTCTTTGATGGGTTGCCTCTATTACTTCCTCGTTGATACTTGCATTATGCATGACCCTACCTTCCTATGAGGGTTATGCCGGTGGGAGTAGATAGGATGCTAAAGTAGTGCTACGCAAAAAGGGACGGGAATATGCATAGTGATGGAGACAAAGTATTTTCAAAAGACTTTTCGAAAACCCCGTTGGGTGCCACTTATGCCCGAGGGAGGCAATGAGATGGGTAACCACTTGATGACGAAGTGGTGTACCGAGGCAAGTGTGTGTGTTGTTTTTGAAAATGGATTAGATTTAAGATTTGTCGACTGTCCCAACCTTACATGCGCAACCACTCTACCCTTATATGGGAAAGGGCATTATTGATTACTTAGGCCGATACTAGCTTGGAGCCCGCATTACTAGTGACAGGGGAGAGTTGGTGCTCTCTCTCGGGACGGGGTCGTGCCAGGTAGGGCGGCCATGACTGTTTTCACAGGGCACCGGATACACCGTTGTGTCCCCTCTCGGATGTTACGATCTCGAGTGAGTCTTGTATGATGTACATCGTGAGGATACGGAACAACGAGTGGACTCCTTGTTAGTGTCGTCTAGGGAAAGATAGTGATCGGGTGCTTACCCCGGGTACTTGAGGTACCGCGGGTCGTGGATGACACGGAAGTTCCCCGGATCTTGTGGGTAAAGTGTGCAACCTCTGCAGAGTGTAAAACTATTTGAATAGCCGTGTCCACGGTCAAGGACAGTTGGGCGGTGCTGCTTAAACTACGTCCGCATGTTTACAAACCAGTGTGTGTGTTTTGGATAAGTGGGAAGAACTACTTGGGTCAAGTCAAAGGACTTGACATGGATGAGTTAGGTTGGAGCCTCCCTTTGTGTTGATATCTGTAACATGTCCTCTTGGTTACTTGAATTCTCCTGATGCATGTCTTACGAGTTGTTGAACATGTCATTGCACTCAAAAACTAGCTTTCCGCAAAAAAAATTACCTATATCATGCATTGTTGTATCTTGAACCAAAACATGGGTTGCTTGCGAGTACATTCTAAGTACTCATTGGCTTGCCACTGGTTATTTTATTGGCCAGGCATGAAAGAACATAATATGAAGAAGAGTACCTCGGTGACGAACATGCGAGCTAGGACGCTTCCCAGTCAGAATGCCTGTAGGGTTAAGGCAGATGGCATGGGTCCAAGTTATCGACGGAGATTTCCGCTACAATGTTATAATCAAGACTTGACCATAATGGTCCTACTTGTGTAATACGGTATGTATGGATGTAAGACTCTTGTTATTCAGCTTCTGTGTGTTCAGTGAGCATTGATCTCTGGGATCACTGTACACGTGCATTTGGTGATCACGACTTATGAGTCGGGGTCCCCACAGAGCTGGTATCAGAGCCATCCTGACTGTAGGAAGCCTTAGTTAGCATGGTCGTTAGTTAGGGTAAAACTATTTCCAAAACTACTACTAGTTTTCAAAACTATCTATACTTCTCTTCCCTTCTCAGTTTTTCGAAAACTAAGGTATACTTTCCTTATTGATCTCTTCCCCTTCAAAACCTTTGGTCGCTAGAACCCTTATGCCTCTAACCACTGGATTCCTTGTAATCCTCGTGGATAATCTAGAAGGAAGATGCCTTGCCAGAAATTCACCCACATCTCCTGAACAGAAGATTGGCGACATCACAACAAGACGATACCAACAGAAGATACATCCTCGAGGAATGAGGACCTGAAGACCCAGGAGATGGTGACACCCTTGACACTGCCCCAAGATGATGCACCCTTAGCCTACGATGATCAGGGCATAGAATATGCAAGATCATGATATGCATCGCTAATAGAGCAACCATGTGCTTACCGATGTTGTATCGGCAACCACCGGTGGATGAGAACCTCGCCATTTGGTCCGCCTCACTATAGTGAGCAGGAAAACGGTTCTCTTCATCCCCCGCTCTTGGTGTCGATGTTTTCATCAACGTAACCGACATGTTGGATCTCTACTATACCTTGTTAATGTCATTGCATAAAGGATTACCTACCTGGTACCATCGACGCCTTAGAAGACAAAACGGGATCGTCATGAATAAGAAGACAACAGAAGACCGAGTCAATGCCTGCTACGAGGAGCCACCTTCACCCCATCACTTCAACAGGTAAGAAGTTGTTGAAGAATCTTCAGGCTCAACCTGGATCGTTTCATCGAATTACTACAAGAGACGTAGCAACACCTGAGGAAAACCCAGAAGACTGCACGAGGCTCAAGGCACGATTACTGAGTCCGAGAACCCCTAGGGTAGGATGAGTCGTGTACCCCCTATGCGCAGTCGAGTCCGTATGATGGTTCGAATAGAACCATGACTGTGTATTGCTTGTTTTTATTTGATTGTGTTTTGATATAAGTCGCACTTTTGCCCTAGGCAACAAGTACGCGACTATATCACCTTCCTTGTTTTCCTTTGATTGGCCCTTTTGGCACCCGTTTGGTTGCACTTGCACTATAGAACCCCCTTTAGGCATTCCCCTCCTCTATGCTACTTTTCCCTATCATCTCTCTCCTCAACTGAAGGCCAGCAAGACAAGATACACCAAGGATTCTACCTCGGCGACCAACTAGCACTGAAGAACTTTTCTACAGCCTCCTTGACCAAGTAAAACCCCGTAGAGTTGTGTTTAACCCTCCAGACTAGAAACCCATTCCTAGACCCTTCGAGACTTCACAAGATACCCCAGCTCGAGTCCTTAACCATGTGATTAACCCACAGAATTGCAAGAGAACCAGTTAAGCCTCTGTAAACCTTGCACAACACTGGGATCATTATGGAACTAGTGGACATAGTGAGCAAGCACATTGTCATCCTAATATAGCACAAAAGTTGATGCTTTCGGTGGTATAAGGTTATTTGTTTAAAGGACTAGATAGAACAACTGGCATCTCAGGAACCGTGCTTAAGGATAAGGTGACAAACATTCGCTCGCACAGTAGATCCCTGAAACCCTTACGCCTTACCAAGCCACAACATGGTCGGATCCTGACCTTGGGCTTTGGCTCTAGATCGATAAGACCTTGGCCAATGCTCAACCGTGACCATCACCAATGCCTCAGCCCACTTTACGTACCCCATAGACTTCATGGAGTGCTTGGACAAGTTAGTTGTCATCCTTCCTTGATGACATACTTGTCTACCCGAAGATGGAAGAAGAGCCATTCAGCTAGTCAAGGAACATTTGAAGACCACCATGTCAAGGAGGAAGAACTAGACTAACCACCATCATCAAGAAGTGAACTTACTCGTCGGAGACCGTGCGTATCTGCAAACCACTCCTCTTAGAAGGACCAAGCATTTCCATCTTAAAGGGAAGCTCACTCCAAGATTTACCGGCCCCCTCTGAGATCACTACGAGACGAAGAGAAGACAGTTACCAGATGGAGCTACTACTTGAGTTACCCACTGTGCGTAATGTTTCCACATGACACAACTCCAGAAGTGTTTTCGACTTCCTAACTAGCCCGATCCCTACCAGGGCATCAATCACCGAACCATTGACCCCCAGCCCAACCTGACCTAACGCGAGGGACCCCTTACCAACCTGGATCAAGCAAGAACGTCATACACGAAGCCACACCATCAAGTACTTCAAGGTTCAATGGAGCACCACTCGGAAGCACAAGCGGTATGAGGACAAGAAGACTACCCCGGATCCAGTATTCGTATTCCTTTCCACGCCTAGTTTGGGAATCTCGGGGACGAGATTCTTGTAAGGGGGGGAGGTCTGTCACACCCTGATTTTCATGGAACAACACTTAAGATGATAAATCATGATAAAGTGTGGTTTGACAAAAACTTTTGCATTATTTCACTTTTTATTTGAATTGGTTTTCTCTCTGTGTTTTTCTAGTGCTCTTAAAAGTCAACATAGCTTCACCTTCTATACTTCATCTCCTTGCTCCAAACTTCTGCCCAATGATCATGCCATGTGTACAGTGCAATATAGTATTTTCTTACAAAAATAATTTGGCCAAAAAGTATTTTCTAAAAGTAGTTTTCCAAAAACCCTTGAATTGAGATTTGCACTGCAAGTACTTGATTTGAGGTATGAAAAATCTTTCAAAAGGTATATTTGAAACCTATTAGATATAGGATACCCAGAAACCACAAAAATATAATTTTAAAAGTTATTTTCCTATTTTATTTAAAAGCTTTTTCTTAAGGCCAGAAATGGTCTTTAATAGGGAAAAATTATTTTATTGTTTTAAAAATATTTGAAAAAAAATCAGGGAAACTCACTGGGCATATATTTCCCATATATAAGAGTTTCAACACATGGTCATGTTCAAAATATTGGTCAAATCCCTCAAAAACCCTTCCTGGATATTTCAAGCTTTTGAAATATTTACAAAGGAAATATTCTCCAAAATTTCCAAGAAAATTCTAGCATGTCACATATGACATGTTTGATGATTTTGGCAATTATCATGTCATGGAGAATAGTATAACCCCATGAAATCCCCTCAAAACCATTTCTGTCCATTTTGAAGTTTGAGCAACCTTACATTGCCAAACATGTCCAAATGTTCTCAAACCTTGTGAACATACTCAAATGGTCTAATAATTCATCCAGACCAAATGGCACAAGTTGGAGAAAATGTCATATTGATCAAAGTGCCCCAAAACCCTCTCTGACCAGAATCAAATTTGAACAAGTTTGTACTACCAACTTTCTCTCCTTGACCTCAACTTTTGTGGACATGTTCAGAGCCTCAAATGATGACGCTAAACTAAGTGGTGCATCAAGGAGAATAGATTTGCATGACTAAATCTTGAAAAGTCCATTTCTGCTAATTTCTAGGGTTTGCAAAAGCTGCATTGGCAACTTCGCCCAAATGAACTCAATATTGGTGAAACCCCTTATTATCTCATGCCATTTGACCCTGTCAAGCCTCATGAAAATAGGAGTTCATCTTCTTGCCCAAAACAGCAACAAACACCTTCTGCCATTTTACTAAAACCCCTGTTTTGACCACTTCCACTCTTCTCCATGGCCTCAACTCTTTACCACAGCCCCTCCTAGTCCCCTTGCACCTCCAGTAGCAATGGCAAACCCATAGCTCAATTATTGGAGGGGTAAAACCCCACTTTCTCTCTCTGGACAGCCCATTTCCCTCTCTCCCTCAACCTCTCTCCTCTCCTACTGGCTGTCCAGGGCATCCAAGGCCCTCTCCCCTTTGTTTACTCCTCCCTAAACAATCTAGACACAAGTGGCCGCGCCCTACAAGCCAAAGGCATGCCCTGGCATGCAATTGGCGTGCTCCAAAGCGCGCTACAGTGCACACCCGCACTGTAGCCGCCCCTGCCAAGCACCTCCGGCCATCTCGGGCCTCCCCAGCGCGCCCGACGATGCTCCTCGACGTCCCCGTCACGCTACACTGTCGCCCCCCTCTCTATCCCTCTCCGGCTCTCCTCGCATGTGGACAGAGCGCCGCCCGAGCGCGCCAGTCATTGCCCGCGATGGGGACCCGCTCTGCCGCGTTCCCCGCTCCCTCTCTTCTCCCCCTGGGCATAGTCGACCCCCACGAGCACCCCAGGCACACTCAAACAGGCCCCCGTGACCCGTGGCGACGGCAACGAGCTCGCTGGTGCACAAGTCCATGGTGGACCATCGCGCGGCTATATAAGCCCGCCCCGGGCCATTCCAATGGCATCCGCCTCCTCCTCACACCCCCAAGAACGCGCCCGCACCACCCAATCAACCCCGGAGAGCTTCTATGCTCGGGATCGACCGGAGCTCCGCCGCCTCGGTCGACCGTTGATCTCGCGGTACAGCCCCTCTCCGCCCCGCTCTTGCCCGATCTGGAACCACCAGACCTCACTGACCCATTCCCCTCTTTCTCCCGCTCCTATTGCAGCTCGGAACGAGCTAACCAAGCACCTCCCGAAGCTCCACCGCCGTGCCTCCTCGTCGCCGGCGAACCAGGCCACCCCGGCGACCAACTCCGGCACCACCCAAACGGCGACACGATGAGGAGTCCTGCGGTGCCATCAGCTCACCCCGCCGTGCCCGGAAACGTCACCGGTGAGCTCGCCGCCCTCTCTGACCCTTGGTTGACGACGACGGCCGTGGGGCCCGTCAGTCAGCCTCACATACTGACGGGTGGGCCCTACCCGTCAGGTTTAAAACGCACGCGCGCGCGTACCGGTTCGCTGCGTCGGGTGAAGGCGTATTTTGCCTTTACGCCTTCGATGTGGCAGCCTCCCGCGGGCTGAATCCCCTCTGGGCCTGCTGCACTGTGGCCCTTCTGGCCCAGTTGCACAGTGCTGCTTCTCCTTTTTCTTTTTCTGGAAACTTGCAAAAAATTCACAGGATTAAATATTAATCCAAATGCAATAATTCCAACTCCCATATTTTTATAAAAATCCCACCTATTTAATGGTGTAACTTTCATAAATATCCATCAAACTTTTCTGCACTGTTCAAATTTAAATTCAAATTTGAGCATTTATATTCCCCTCTGAAAATCCATTTCTCCTATTATACAACTCCAAATCCATAACTAGTAATTTTCCCCTTCTTAGAGTTCCCCCTAGTATTTATCAAAAATAAGTTGACATTTTTCTGAGCACTTTGGTTTTTCTGTTTTACTATTGCCTTATTTTCTCATTATTTTCTTGCGACGATTAGATCCCGTATTAGACGAAGTTGCTGAAGAAGAAGAAGAAGGAGAAGGATTTGAAGAACTTGAATACTTTGAAGACCAAGGCAAGAAGCCCTTTGACCATGTCTATGAAACCCTTTTTATGCATGCCATATAGCACCATATTGTTGTTGCAATGGAATCATGATGAGGAGGTAACCACTTTGATGGGTTGCCTCTATTACTTCCTTGTTGATACTTGCATTATGCATGACCCTACCTTCCTATGAGGGTTATGCCGGTGGGAGTAAATAGGATGCTAAAGTAGTGCTACGCAAAAAGGGACGGGAATATGCATAGTGATGGAGACAAAGTATTTTCAAAAGACTTTTCGAAAACCCCGTCGGGTGCCACTTATGCCCGAGGGAGGCAATGAGATGGGTAACCACTTGATGACGAAGTGGTGTACCGAGGCAAGTGTGTGTGTTGTTTTCGAAAACGGATTAGATTTAAGATTTGTCGACTGTCCTAACCTTACATGCGCAACCACTCTACCCTTATATGGGAAAGGGCATTATTGATTACTTAGGCCAATACTAGCTTGGAGCCCGCATTACTAGTGACAGGGGAGAGTTGGTGCTCTCTCTCGGGACGGGGTCGTGCCAGGTAGGGCGGCCATGACTGTTTTCACAGGGCACCGGATACACCGTTGTGTCCCCTCTCGGATGTTACGATCTCGAGTGAGTCTCGTATGATGTACATCGTGAGGATACGAAACAACGAGTGGACTCCTTGTTAGTGTCGTCTAGGGAAAGATAGTGATCGAGTGCTTACCCCGGGTACTTGAGGTACCGCGGGTCGTGGATGACACGGAAGTTCCCCGGATCTTGTGGGTAAAGTGTGCAACCTCTGCAGAGTGTAAAACTATTCGAATAGCCATGTCCACGGTCAAGGACAGTTGGGCGGTGCTGCTTAAACTATGTCCGCATGTTTACAAACCAGTGTGTGTGTTTTGGATAAGTGGGAAGAACTACTTGGGTCAAGTCAAAGGACTTGACATGGATGAGTTGGGTTGGAGCCCACTCCCTTTGTGTTGATATCTGTAACCTGTCCTCTTGGTTACTTGAATTCTCCTGATGCATGTCTTACGAGTTGTTGAACATGTCATTGCACTCAAAAACTAGCTTTCCGCAAAAAAATTAGCTATATCATGCATTGTTGTATCTTGAACCAAAACATGGGTTGCTTGCGAGTACATTCTAAGTACTCATTGGCTTGCCACTGGTTATTTTATTGGCCAGGCATGAAAGAACATAATATGAACAAGAGTACCTCGGTGACGAACATGCGAGCTAGGACGCTTCCCAGTCAGAATGCCTGTAGGGTTAAGGCAGATGGCATGGGTCCAAGTTATCAACGGAGATTTCCGCTGCAATGTTATAATCAAGACTTGACCATAATGGTCCTACTTGTGTAATACGGTATGTATGGATGTAAGACTCTTGTTATTCAGCTTCTGTGTGTTCAGTGAGCATTGATCTCTGGGATCACTGTACACGTGCATTCGGTGATCACGACTTATGAGTTGGGGTCCCCACATATACTGTATTCTTACGCATAACCCTTTATAACCTTTTACAGGCAAATGATAACTTTTGGAAAATCCAATATGATCATGAGGCAGCCAAGAAAGCCAGGGCGGCCAAGAGAGCCGAAAGGAAAACCGCCAAGCCCACCACTTCAAGGAAAAGGAAGCCAAGCGCTTCTGAGCTGTTTCAGCTTGATGATTCTGATGATAATGAGGAAGAGGTAACTATTTAATTTCCCTTTATCCTTTATCACTACCTTACTGATATTAACCTTCTTTCAGGAAGACACGGGCAACAGCCAACCCGTCGAGGAAGAGGTAACTATAATCTCCTCCGACTCCGAGCTTCGGCCGCGTCAGAAAATTCGAAGAGTAACCCGGAAAGTAAGATTTTCACACCCTTTGGCTTACCAAGATCCTGACTTTCTTTTGAAGCAACAGCAATTTGAAAACCGGAGGCAGACCTGGACCAGCAAGGATGCAGAGTGAAAGCACAAGTGCTCCCTAGGTGGTTTTGATAATTGATGACAACATATCTCTTGTTGGACTAACATTTCTATCTAGCATGTTTCAGATAAGTTCAACAATGGAGTGGCATGGACTAAAGGTTGTGGGAACTCCTTCAAGATGCTAAGGACAAAGGATTGGCTAAAGCTTCAAGCTCAAGACTCTTCATTTTACATTTCAGTGATCCAAGATCACATTGAGTCCATAGGAAAAGCCAATACTATCAAGGAGGGATGAGGTGTTGCTTAATGAGCCTCTTGCTTCATGTGCTTAGTGATATGCTCCAAAACCCTCAATTACTTTCCCATATCCACATATGACCTAAACCCTAAGCCAAACTCGGTCCTACCGATTCTTTCTATCCGGCGCCACCGAGTTTCACTTGTCATAAGCCACTGCCAAACCCTAGCAATTCGGTTCTACCGATAGGGATCTCGGTCTCACCGAGATGGGATTGCAAACTCTCTGTTTCCCTTTCATAACTTTTCGGTCTCACTGAAAGAGCAAATCGGTCCCACCGAGATTGCAGTGTAAACTCTCCGTTTCCTTTTTGTAACTTTTCGGTCTCACCGAAAGAGCAAATCGGTCCCACCGAGTTTACCTGACCAACTCTCTGGTTAGCTTATTACCAAACTCGGTCTCACCGAGTTTGTGTAATCGGTCTCATCGAGATTACGTTATGCCCAAACCCTAACCATATCGGTCCTACCGAGTTGCATGTCAGTCCCACCGAAAATCTCTAACGGTCACTAGGTTTACCTTTTCGGTCCGACCGAGTTTGTTGATTCGGTCCCACCGAGATTGGAAAACTATGTGTAACGGTTGGATTTTGTGTGGAGGCTATATATACCCCTCCACCTCCTCTTCATTCGTGGAGAGAGCCATCAGAACACATACACAATTCCAACTCATATGTTCTGAGAGAGAACCACCTACTCATGTGTTAAGACCAAGATATTCCATTCCTACCATATGAATCTTGATCTCTAGCCTTCCCCAAGTTGCTTTCCACTCAAATATTCTTTCCACAAAATCCAAATCCTATGAGAGAGAGTTGAGTGTTGGGGAGACTATCATTTGAAGCACAAGAGCAAGGAGTTCATTACCTACACACCATTTGTTACTTCTTGGAGAGTGGTGTCTCCTAGATTGGCTAGGTGTTACTTGGGAGCCTCCGACAAGATTGTGGAGTTGAACCAAGGAGTTTGTAAGGGCAAGGAGATCGCCTACTTCGTGAAGATCTACCGCTAGTGAGGCAAGTCCTTCGTGGGCGATGGCCATGGTGGGATAGACAAGGTTGCTTCTTCGTGGACCCTTCGTGGGTGGTTGCTTCTTCGTGGAACCTTCGTGGGTGGAGCCCTCCGTGGACTCGTGCAACCATTACCCTTCGTGGGTGGAGCCCTCCGTGGACTCGTGCAACCGTTACCCTTCGTGGGTTGAAGTCTCCATCAACGTGGATGTAGGATAGCACCACCTATCCGAACCACGGGAAAAACATCCGTGTCTCCAATTGCGTTTGAATTCTCCAAACCCTTCCCTTTACATTCTTGCAAGTTGCATGCTTTACTTTCTGCTGCCAATATACTCTTTGCATGCTTGCTTGAATTGTGTGATGATTGCTTGACTTGTCCTACAATAGCTAAAATCTGCCAAGAACTAAAATTGGGAAAAGGTTAAGTTTTTATTTGGTCAAGTAGTCTAATCACCCCCCCTCTAGACATACTTTCGATCCTACACAGAGCTATCCTCCGGCTTGCTTGACACAACCCGGAAGCGTCGGACTGAGGTTATCTCCAACTTATACCCTTTTTTACCTTTGGCGGGTCTAATCCGTCAACCTCTCAATTCCTCTGACTCCAATTACCAGGATACCTCTCCTTCATCCCGCGAGTCCATGCAATCAAACATGCCGGCTTTTAAGACTGCCCCTGGGTAATATCAATTTATTCACCTTATGTTTTTCTTTCTTCATGTTTCTTTACTTATTTCTCTACTTTGCCCACAGCGTGCAGGTTAAGCCCAGGAAGAAAACCAAGAAGGATAAACCAGCCCAAACCCCTGTGGTGACTGAACCGGAACAGGGTATAGCTGCTCCCAACTCTTCCACACATCAACCGCCGCCTGAGCCAGCTCAAGACATTGCGGCACCAACTTCTGACCCGCCTGCTGAAGATATTATTGATGGTTCTGTTAACCCGGAGGCACCTAGCCCAGTCAAAACGGATGACCCATAAGTGGAATTTCTCAAGGCTCAATTTGTTGAGCCGGCCAGGCCCACCGTCCTTGCCAAATGCTCGGCTAAAGAGGAGTTGCTAGAACGCTGTAAGGCCAAGATGGATATCACCGACTATACTCGTTTGAGTATTGGAGAGATCGTCTCGGGCTATATCAACCAGGTGCAAAGCAGCCGTGACCTGGAAATTGACATGGTGAAGCAAATACAGCAAAAATCTGAGGTATGACTTATGCTTCCTTACTTTCAATCATACTTACTGTACCAGCCCCCAAGTCTATTGCTTATGAATAAATATGCTGTAGACTTAGAAAAATTGTTAGAACTGCTTGCCCGGCTTAAAGAAAAATATTTAAAACAGATGTAACACAATACCTTTAACTTGCGATACACATTAGCCCCCAAGTGTCAAGTATCTTTGCTTGCAAAGTATTTGGGACTTAATATCCAGGACCTGCTTAATAATTTAGAAAGCTTCAGTATACAATAGCCCCCAAGTGTCAAGTATCTTTGCTTGCAAAGTGCTTGGGACTTAATATTATTTACCGTAATCTTGACTACTATCCGGTGCAATACAGGCCAGCATAAGTCAATTTGAATCAGAGATTGCTGACCTGAAGAACCGCCTGGCAGCCCAGGATATTGAAATTCAAAAGGCTAACTCCAAAGTTGAATTCAACATCTCTGAACAAGAGAAGCTGAAGAAAAATTTTGAGTCGGAGAAGAAAATTTGGACTGACAAAAAGGCCAGACTGGTGACCCGGGCTGAGACAGCAGAGGCGTCGCTGGCAAATGCAACAGCCGAACTGACCGGCTTACAACGCCAGATATCTCGGATGGTCTCAGCGATCTTTGGTAAGTTATCTTAAGCAAGCATTAAATGTTGTAAATATTCCTTCAATTGTTACCTAAGGTTTACCTTATACTTACCAATACAGGCCCCAGGAGCACAAACCTCAAGCAGAATATGCTGATCAAATTAAAGGCGGTGTATACTCTAGTAGAGCAACTGTACATCGGATCACAACGTGCCTTGGCCATTGTAGCCTTATCAAATGATGTGCCCCACCTCTTGCAAGATGTGTTACAACGGCTTGTTGTACTTCCTCAGCGGATTCAAGAGTTGAGATGGGCCCAAGCAAGAGCCGGAGCAATAGCCGCTTTGAGTCGGGCCAAAGCCTGGTTACCAGAGCTAGACCCGGCCGACATCGCTCTTGGGTATCCAAGTTTAAAGGAGGATGGCACTCCATTTGATGAAAAGGATTTCACCACCTGCGTGAGGGATATACACCCTGTGGCCACTCAAATTGGAAATGACACTGACCTTATCAAGTGTCAGTCGGGTTATGACAAGGAGAATCGGAGAATCCCCACGCCGCATTATGACGATGTCAGCTTGATCGCTCCAATTCGTAAGCACACCTTTGCCCCTGAAGTCGACCCAACCGGTTTAATAGATGATGAAGCTGAGTTTGAGGCCTTGAGTGGCATTGACTGGGCCTCATCATCCTTCCAGGACAAAGCAGCCGGCGGAGAGGCGGAGAAGGATAACCCGGAGGCTTCAAGTCAACCCCAAGAGTAGATTGCCAGGCGCCACCTGCTTATGTCGTTGTAGAAAAACAATGCCACATCATTCAGACTCGGGGAGTCTTGTAACAGAGTAGAAAATACTTTGAGTTTTGCTATGCCTTTGCGCATGCTTATGGCCCTTAATACTTGCATAAGCCGCCGTCACTATGCACTTTGTAGTTTATATGAATCTGTTATGTCCTTTGTAGAAATGTCTTGCATTGCCCTGTGATGCTTACGGCTGCTTTTCTGGCTTATATAAGCCAACCCCTGAGGGTAAGTTTAACTCCTGAAAATTGGCACATAAAAGTTCACCTGGTTCTTAACAACCTGATGTAACCAATATTAATCCTGGAGGATTGCAATGTATTCCATTGTATTTTCAAGAGGGTCGCAAGATATCCAATGTTGATACTTGTAAAATATGATGAACAAAATTCAAGGGTTTCTGATTCAAATATGATCAGTGAACCGTTCCAAAGGGGTTGAGCTAAGATTCGGATACAATCTTTTAGCCCCCAGTGGCTGTGGCGATGCCGATCAAGTGGGTATCGACGGCTATGTTCTCTTTGGTTTGAATACAACCTATGTTTGAATAGGAAGCCCCCAAGTGACCATAAGAGTTGTTTAATGACGCTGGTTCGAATACGATCCACGTCAGACCCAAAGGGGTTAAGCTATGATTCAAATATGATCAAGAAGCCCCCAAGTGGGTTTGGCAGTATGCCGATCAAGTGGGTATCGACAGCTATGTTCTCTTTGGTTCGAATATGACCTATGTTTGAACAGGAAGCCCCCAAGTGATCACGGCTAGATTCAGATATGATCATAAGCCGGACCAAAGGAAAGCCGGATTCAGATATGATCCGCTTCTCCTTGGTTATCTCCACCACCTGACAAAGAAAACACATAAACCTTTTTTGGGAGTGGAAAAAAGGACAGAGGTCCTGCTTTATTGCTTTATGTAATATACATAGTATAAGTATATACACATTAGAGCCGATGGCTCAAGTATAATAAGGCCGAAGATGAGCGATATTCCACGGCCGACGGGTCTCCTCCTCCGACTTACGTGAGTCTTTGTGCTCCCGAACATCGATAAGGTAGTATGATCCATTGTTCAGATTCTTGCTGACCGCAAAGGGTCCTTCCCAAGGAGGGGATAGCTTGTGCATGTCAGATTGATCCTGGATGAGTCGGAGCACTAAGTCGCCTTCCTGAAAGGTTCTGGACCTAACCCGGCGGCTGTGGTAGCGGCACAGATCTTGCTGGTAAATCGCCGAGTGGGCTATTGCCAAGTCTCGCTCTTCATCCAACAGGTCAAGTGCGTCTTGCCGATCTTTTTCGTTGTCTTCCTCAACATAAGCCGCCACACGGGGTGAGTCATGACAGATGTCACTTGGCAGGACCGCCTCTGCTCCATACACCATAAAGAAAGGCATGTAACCCGTAGATCGTTTAGGTGTAGTATTGATGCTCCAAAGTACAGAAGGTAACTCCTCCACCCAACAACCCGGCGTCCGCTACAAGGGGACCAAGAGCCGGGGCTTGATACCCCTCAAGATTTCTTGATTAGCTCGTTCTGCTTGACCATTGGATTGAGGGTGAGCCATAGCTGAAATGTCAAGCCGGATATGCTCTCGTTGACAGAACTCTTCCATAGATCCTTTGGAGAGGTTAGTGTCATTATCAGTTATGATGCTGTGTGGAAAACCAAAGCGAAAGATCACCTTTTTCATAAACTGGACCGCCGTGGCTGCATCACACTTACTGACTGGCTCCGCCTCCACCCACTTTGTGAACTTGTCAACCGCCACCAAGAGGTGCGTCTTTTTATCCTTAGACCTTTTGAAAGGCCCGACCATATCAAGCCCCCAGACTGCAAACGGCCAAGTAATTGGAATCATCCTCAATTCTTGAGCCGGCACATGGGCTCGTCGTGAGAATTTCTGACATCCGTCACATTTACTGACCAGGTCTTCTACATCAGCATGAGCCGTCAGCCAATAAAACCCATGATGGAAAGCTTTGGCCACAAGAGATTTTGAGCCGGCGTGATGACCACAATCGCCTTCATGAATCTCACGAAGGATCTCCTGACCCTCTGTAGGTGACACGCAACGTTGAAACGCTCCAGTGACGCTGCAATGATGTAACTCACCATTGACAATTGTCATGGACTTGGACCGTCGGGCGATTTGTCTTGCCAAGGTCTCATCTTCAGGCAACTCTCCCCGGGTCATGTAAGCCAAATAAGGCACTGTCCAATCCGGGATAACGTGGAGAGCCGCCACCAGCTGTGCCTCCGGGTCTGGTATTGTTGGGAAACATAGTAATTTCAAAAAAATTCCTACGCACACGCAAGATCATGGTGATGCACAGCAACGAGAGGGGAGAGTGTGATCTACGTACCCTTGTAGACCGACAGCGGAAGCGTTAGCACAACGCGGTTGATGTAGTCATACGTCTTCACGGCCCAACCGATCAAGCACCGAAACTACGGCACCTCCGAGTTTTAGTACACGTTCAGCTCGATGACGATCCCCGGAATCCGATCCAGCAAAGTGTCGGGGAAGAGTTCCATCAGCACGACGGCGTGGTGACGATCTTGATGTACTATCGTCGCAGGGCTTCGCCTAAGCACCGCTACAATATTATTGAGGATTATGGTGGAAGGGGGCACCGCACACCGATAAGAATATGATCACGTGGATCAACTTGTGTCTAGGGGTGCCCCCTGGCCCCGTATATAAAGGATCAAGGGGAGGAGGCCGGCCGGCCCCTATGGCGCGCCAAGGAGGAGTCCTCCTCCTAGTAGGAGTAGGACTCCTACTAGGAGGGGGAAAGAAGTGGGGAGGGAGAAGGAAAGGGGGGCACCGCCCCCCCCCCCTCTCCTAGTCCAATTCGGACCAGGGGGGAGGAGGCGCGCGGCCCACCTTTGGCTGCCCCTCTCTCTCCACTAAGGCCCATATGGCCCATTACTTCTCCCGGGGGGGTTCCGGTAACCCTCCGGCTCTCCGGTTTTCTCAGAAATCACTCGGAACACTTCCGGTGTTCGAATATAGCCGTCCAATATATCAATCTTTATGTATCGACCATTTCGAGACTCCTCGTCATGTCCGTGATCACATCCGGGACTCCGAACTAACTTCGGTACATCAAAACTCATAAACTCATAATATAACTGTCATCGAAACCTTAAGCGTGCGGACCCTACGGGTTCGAGAATAATGTAGACATGACCGAGACACGTCTCCGGTCAATAACCAATAGCGGAACCTGGATGCTCATATTGGCTCCTACATATTCTACGAAGATCTTTATCGGTCAGACCGCATAACAACATACGTTGTTCCCTTTGTCATTGGTATGTTACTTGCCCGAGATTCGATCATCGGTATCCCAATACCTAGTTCAATCTCGTTACCGGAAAGTCTCTTTACTCGTTCCGTAATACATCATCTCGCAACTAACTCATTAGTTGCAATGCTTGCAAGGCTTATGTGATATGCATTACCGAGAGGGCCCAGAGATACCTCTCCGACAATCGGAGTGACAAATCCTAATCTCGAAATACGCCAACCCAACATGTACCTTTGGAGACACCTGTAGAGTACCTTTATAATCACCCATTTACGTTGTGACGTTTGGTAGCACACAAAGTGTTCCTCCGGTAAACGGGAGTTGCATAATCTCATAGTCATAGGAACATGTATAAGTTATGAAGAAAGCAATAGCAACATACTAAACGATCGGGTGCTAAGCTAATGGAATGGGTCATGTCAATCAGATCATTCACCTAATGATGTGATCCCGTTAATAAAATAACAACTCTTTGTTCATGGTTAGGAAACATAACCATCTTTGATTAACGAGCTAGTCAAGTAGAGGCATACTAGTGACACTCCGTTTGTCTATGTATTCACACATGTATTATGTTTCCGGTTAATACAATTTAGCATGAATAATAAACATTTATCATGATATAAGGAAATAAATAATAACTTTATTATTGCCTCTAGGGCATATTTCCTTCAGTCTCCCACTTGCACTAGAGTCAATAATCTAGATTACACAGTAATGATTCTAACACCCATGGAGCCTTGGTGCTGATCATGTTTTGCTCGTGGAAGAGGCTTAGTCAACGGGTCTGCAACATTCAGATCCGTATGTATGTTGCAAATCTCTATGTCTCCCATCTGGACTAGATCCCGGATGGAATTGAAGCGTCTCTTGATGTGCTTGGTTCTCTTGTGAAATCTGGATTCCTTTACCAAGGCAATTGCACCAGTATTGTCACAAAAGATTTTCATTGGACCCGATGCACTAGGTATGACACCTAGATCGGATATGAACTCCTTCATCCAGACTCCTTCATTTGCTGCTTCCGAAGCAGCTATGTACTCCGCTTCGCATGTAGATCCTGCCACAACGCTTTGTTTAGAACTGCACCAACTGACAGTTCCACCGTTTAATGTAAACACGTATCCTGTTTGCGATTTAGAATTGTCCGGATCAGTGTCAAAGCTTGCATCAACGTAACCTTTTACGATGAGCTCTTTGTCACCTCCATATATGAGAAACATATCCTTAGTCCTTTTCAGGTATTTCAGGATGTTCTTGACCGCTGTCCAGTGATCCACTCCTGGATCACTTTGGTACCTCCTTGCTAGACTTATAGCAAGGCACACGTCAGGTCTGGTACACAGCATTGCATACATGATAGAGCCTATGGCTGAAGCATAGGGAACACCTTTCATTTTCTCTCTATCTTCTGCAGTGGTCGGGCATTGAGTCTTACTCAACTTCACACCTTGTAACACAGGCAAGAACCCTTTCTTTGCTTGATCCATTTTGAACTTCTTCAAAACTTTTTCAAGGTATGTGCTTTGTGAAAGTCCAATTAATCGTCTTGATCTATCTCTATAGATCTTAATGCCTAATATGTAAGCAGCTTCACCGAGGTCTTTCATTGAAAAACTCTTATTCAAGTATCCCTTTATGCTATCCAGAAATTCTATATCATTTCCAATTAGTAATATGTCATCCACATATAATATCAGAAATGCTACAGAGCTCCCACTCACTTTCTTGTAAATACAGGCTTCTCCAAAAGTCTGTATAAAACCAAATGCTTTGATCACACTATCAAAGCGTTTATTCCAACTCCGAGAGGCTTGCACCAGTCCATAAATGGATCGCTGGAGCTTGCACACTTTGTTAGCTCCCTTTGGATCGACAAAACCTTCTGGTTGCATCATATACAACTCTTCTTCCAGAAATCCATTCAGGAATGCAGTTTTGACATCCATCTGCCAAATTTCATAATCATAAAATGCGGCAATTGCTAACATGATTCGGACAGACTTAAGCATCGCTATGGGTGAGAAGGTCTCATCATAGTCAATCCCTTGAACTTGCCGAAAACCTTTTGCGACAAGTCGAGCTTTGTAGACAGTAATATTACCGTCAGCGTCAGTCTTCTTCTTGAAGATCCATTTGTTCTCAATTGCTTGCCGATCATCGGGCAAGTCAACCAAAGTCCATACTTTGTTCTCATACATGGATCCCATCTCAGATTTCATGCTTCAAGCCATTTTGCGGAATCTGGGCTCACCATCGCTTCTCCATAGTTCGTAGGTTCATCATGATCTAGTAGCATGACTTCCAGAACAGGATTACCGTACCACTCTGGCACGGATCTCACTCTGGTTGATCTACGAGGTTCAGTAGTATCTTGTTCTGAAGTTTCATGATCATCATCATTAGCTTCCTCACTAACTGGTGTAGGTGTCACAGAAACAGGTTTTTGTGATGTACTACTTTCCAATAAGGGAGTAGGTACAGTTACGTCGTCAAGTTCTACTTTCCTCCCACTCACTTCTTTCGAGAGAAACTCCTTCTCCAGAAAGTTTCCGAATTTAGCAACAAAAGTCTTGCCTTTGGATCTGTGATAGAAGGTGTATCCAATAGTTTCCTTTGGATATCCTATGAAGACACATTTCTCCGATTTGGGTTCGAGCTTATCAGGTTGAAGCTTTTTCACATAAGCATCGCAGCCCCAAACTTTCAGAAACGACAACTTTGGTTTCTTGCCAAACCACAGTTCATAAGGCGTCGTCTCAACGGATTTTGATGGTGCCCTATTTAACGTGAATGCGGCCGTCTCTAGAGCGTATCCCCAAAACGATAGCGGTAAATCCGTAAGAGACATCATAGATCGCACCATATCTAGTAAAGTACGATTACGACGTTCGGACACACCATTATGCTGTGGTGTTCCGGGTGGCGTGAGTTGCGAAACTATTCCACAATTTTTCAAATGTACACCAAACTCGTAACTCAAATATTCTCCTCCATGATCAGATCGTAGGAATTTTATTTTCTTGTTACGATGATTTTCAACTTCACTCTGAAATTCTTTGAACTTTTCAAATGTTTCAGACTTGTGTTTCATTAAGTAGATATACCCATGTCTGCTTAAGTCATCTGTGAAGGTGAGAAAATAACGATATCCGCCACGAGCCTCAACGTTCATCGGACCACATACATCTGTATGTATGATTTCCAACAAATCTGTTGCTCTCTCCATAGTACCGGAGAACGGTGTTTTTGTCATCTTACCCATAAGGCACGGTTCGCAAGTACCAAGTGATTCATAATCAAGTGGTTCCAAAAGCCCATCAGTATGGAGTTTCTTCATGCGCTTTATACCGATATGACCCAAACGGCAGTGCCACAAATAAGTTGCACTATCATTATCAACTCTGCATCTTTTGGCTTCAACACTATGAATATGTGTGTCACTACTATCGAGATTCAATAAAAATAGACCACTCTTTAAGGGTGCATGACCATAAAAGATATTACTCATATAAATAGAACAACCATTATTCTCAGATCTAAATGAATAACCGTCTCGCATCAAACAAGATCCAGATATAATGTTCATGCTTAACGCTGGCACCAAATAACAATTATTTAGGTCTAATATTAATCCCGAAGGTAGATGTAGAGGTAGCGTGCCGACTGCGATCACATCGACTTTGGAACCGTTTCTCACGCGCATTTTCACCTTGTCCTTAGCCAATCTTCGCATAATCCGTAGTCCCTGTTTCGAGTTGCAAATATTAGCAACAGAACCAGTATCAAATACCCAGGTGCTACTGCGAGCATTAGTAAGGTACACATCAATAACATGTATATCACATATACCTTTGTTCACCTTGCCATCCTTCTTATCCGCCAAATACTTGGGGCAGTTCCGCTTCCAGTGACCAGTCTGCTTGTAGTAGAAGCACTCAGTTTCAGGCTTAGGTCCAGGTTTGGGTTTCTTTTCTTGAGTAGCAACTTGCTTGCTGTTCCTTTTGAAGTTCCCTTTCTCTTCCCTTTGCCCTTTTTCTTGAAACTAGTGGTCTTGTTGACCATCAACACTTGATGCTCCTTCTTGATTTCTACCTCTGCAGCTTTCAGCATTGCGAAGAGCTCGGGAATAGTCTTATTCATCCCTTGCATATTATAGTTCATCACGAAGCTCTTGTAGCTTGGTGGCAGTGATTGGAGAATTCTGTCAATGACGCAATCATCTGGAAGATTAACTCCCAATTGAATCAAGTGATTATTATACCCAGACATTTTGAGTATATGCTCACTGACAGAACTGTTCTCCTCCATCTTGCAGCTATAGAACTTATTGGAGACTTCATATCTCTCAATCCGGGCATTTGCTTGAAATATTAACTTCAACTCCTGGAACATCTCATATGCTCCATGACGTTCAAAACATCGTTGAAGTCCCGATTCTAAGTCGTAAAGCATGGCACACTGAATTATCGAGTAGTCATCAGCTTTGCTCTGCCAGACATTCATAACATCTGGTGTTGCTCCAGCAGCAGGCCTGGCACCCAGCGGTGCTTCCATGCCTCAATTCTTCTGTGCAGCAATGAGGATAATCCTCAAGTTATGGACCCAGTCCGTGTAATTGCTACCATCATCTTTCAACTTTGCTTTCTCAAGGAACGCATTAAAATTCAACGGAACAACGGCACGAGCCATCTATCTACAATCAAGCATAAACAAGCAAGATACTATCAGGTACTAAGTTTCATGATAAATTTAGGTTCAATTAATTTACTTAAAGAACTCCCACTTAGATAGATATCCCTCTAATCCTCTAAGTGATTACGTGATCCAAATCAACTAAACCATGTCCGATAATCACGTGAGATGGAGTAGTTTCATTGGTGAACATCACTATGTTGATCATATCTACTATATGATTCACGCTCGACCTTTCGGTCTCCGTGTTCCGAGGCCATATCTGTATATGCTTGGCTCGTCAAGTATAACCTGAGTATTCCGCGTGTGCAACTGTTTTGCACCCGTTGTATTTGAACGTAGAGCCTATCACACCCGATCATCACGTGGTGTCTCAGCACGAAGAACTTTCGCAATGGTGCATACTCAGGGAGAACACTTCTTGATAATTAGTGAGAGATCATCTTATAATGCTACCGTCAATCAAAGCAAGATAAGATGCATAAAAGATAAACATCACATGCAATCAATATAAGTGATATGATATGGCCATCATCATCTTGTGCTTGTGATCTCCATCTTGGAAGCACCGTCGTGATCACCATCGTCACCGGCGCGACACCTTGATCTCCATCGTAGCATCGTTGTCGTCTCACCAATCTTATGCTTCCACGACTATCGCTACCGCTTAGTGATAAAGTAAAGCATCACAGCGCGATTGCATTGCATACAATAAAGCGACAACCATATGGCTCCTGCCAGTTGCCGATAACTCGGTTACAAAACATGATCATCTCATACAATAAAATTTAGCATCATGTCTTGACCATATCACATCACAACATGCCCTGCAAAAATAAGTTAGACGTCCTCTACTTTGTTGTTGCAAGTTTTACGTGGCTGCTACGGGCTTAAGCAAGAACCAATCTTACCTACGCATCAAAACCACAACGATAGTTTGTCAAGTTGGTGCTGTTTTATCCTTCGCAAGGACCGGGCGTAGCCACACTTGGTTCAACTAAAGTTGGAGAAACTGTCACCCGCAAGCCACCTATGTGCAAAGCACGTCGGGAGAACCGGTCTCGCGTAAGCGTACGCGTAATGTCGGTCCGGGCCGCTTCGTCCAACAATACCGCCGAACCAAAGTATGACATGCTAGTAAGCAGTATGACTTATATCGCCCACAACTCACTTGTGTTCTACTCGTGCATATAACATCAACATATAAAACCTAGGCTCGGATGCCACTGTTGGGGAATGTAGTAATTTCAAAAAAATTCCTACGCACATGCAAGATCATGGTGATGCACATCAACGAGAGGGGAGAGTGTGATCTACGTACCCTTGTAGACCGACAGGGGAAGCGTTAGCACAACGCGGTTGATGTAGTCGTACGTCTTCACGGCCCGACCGATCAAGCACCGAAACTACGGCACCTCCGAGTTTTAGCACACGTTCAGCTCGATGACGATCCCCGGACTCCGATCCAGCAAAGTGTCGGGGAAGAGTTCCATCAGCACGACGGCGTCGTGATGATCTTGATGTACTATCGTCGCAGGGCTTCGCCTAAGCACCGCTACAATATTATCGAGGATTATGGTGGAAGGGGGCACCGCACACGGATAAGAATATGATCACGTGGATCAACTTGTGTCTATGGGTGCCCCCTGCCCCCGTATATAAAGCATCAAGGGGAGGAGGCCGGCCGGCCCCTATGGCGCGCCAAGGAGGGGGAAAGAAGTGGGGGGGAGAAGGAAAGGGGGGCGCCATCCCCCTCTCCTAGTCCAATTCGGACCAGGGGGGAGGAGGCGCGTGGCCCACCTTTGGCTGCCCCTCTCTCTCTCCACTAAGGCCCATATGGCCCATTACTTCTCCCGGGGGGGTTCCGGTAACCCTCCGGCTCCCCGGTTTTCTCCGAAATCACTCGGAACACTTCCGGTGTCCGAATATAGCCGTCCAATATATCAATCTTTATGTCTCGACCATTTCGAGACTCCTCGTCATGTCCGTGATCACATCCGGGACTCCGAACTAACTTTGGTACATCAAAACTTAGAAACTCATAATATAACTGTCATCGAAACCTTAAGCGCGCGGACCCTACGGGTTCGAGAACAATGTAGACATGACCGAGACACGTCTCCGGTCAATAACCAATAGCGGAACCTGGATGCTCATATTGGCTCCTACATATTCTACGAAGATCTTTATCGGTCAGACCGCATAACAACATACGTTGTTCCCTTTGTCATCGGTATGTTGCTTGCCCGAGATTCGATCGTCGGTATCTCAATACCTAGTTCAATCTCATTACTGGCAAGTCTCTTTACTCGTTCCGTAATACATCATCTCGCAACTAACTCATTAGTTGCAATGCTTGCAAGGCTTATGTGATGTGCATTACCGAGAGGGCCCAGAGATACCTCTCCGACAATCGGAGTGACAAATCCTAATCTCGAAATACGCCAACCCAACATGTACCTTTGGAGACACCTGTAGAGTACCTTTATAATCACCCATTTACGTTGTGATGTTTGGTAGCACACAAAGTGTTCCTCCGGTAAACGGGAGTTGCATAATCTCATAGTCATAGGAACATGTATAAGTTATGAAGAAAGCGATAGCAACATACTAAACGATCGGGTGCTAAGCTAATGGAATGGGTCATGTCAATCAGATCATTCACCTAATGATGTGATCCCGTTAATCAAATAACAACTCTTTGTTCATGGTTAGGAAACATAACCATCTTTGATTAACGAGCTAGTCAAGTAGAGGCATACTAGTGACACTCCGTTTGTCTATGTATTCACACATGTATTATGTTTCCGGTTAATACAATTCTAGCATGAATAATAAACATTTATCATGATATAAGGAAATAAATAATAACTTTATTATTACCTCTAGGGCATATTTCCTTCAGGTATTGCCAGATCTTCCTCTGTAGGTAACTTAACAGAAGGATTATGCAAAACATCAAGAAAGGTGTTAGGCGGCACCGGCTTACGCTGAGATCCCAGCCGGCTTAAGGCATCAGCCGCCTCATTATTCCTTCGATCAATGTGTTCCACCACATAACCCTTGAAATGTCCAGCCACAACATCGACTTCACGATGGTAAGCCGCCATAAGGGGATCTTTAGAGTCCCACTTGCCTGACACCTGTTGAACCACAAGGTCTGAGTCTCCCAAGCATCTTACCCGGCTCAAGTTCATCTCTTTGGCCACCCGGAGACCATGGAGTAGGGCCTCGTACTCAGCTGCATTGTTAGTACAAGGAAACATAAGCCGAAGCACATAACAAAATTTGTCACCTCGAGGGGAAGTTAACACGACTCCAGCCCCCGAGCCTTCCAACTGTCTTGACCCATCAAAGTGAATAGTCCAATAAGTGTTATTGGGCTTCTCCTCAGGTGCCTGTAGCTCTGCCCAGTCGTTGATGAAATCCACCAAAGCTTGAGATTTAATGGCAGTGTGTGGTACGTACTTCAGACCATGAGGCCCGAGCTCGATGGCCCACTTGGCGACTCGTCCTATAGCCTCTCTGTTTTGAATAATGTCTCCCAAGGGGGTAGAACTTACCACAGTGATATGGTGACCTTGGAAGTATTGCTTTAGCTTTCGGCTTGCCATGAACACCCCATAAACAAGTTTCTGCCAATGAGGATATCTTTGTTTTGACTCGATGAGTACCTCACTGACATAATAAACCGGCCGTTGAACCGGATGTTCCTTACCAGCCTCCTTGCGCTCTACCACAATTGCCACACTGACGGCTCGTGAATTAGCAGCCACATATAACAGCAAAGGCTCTTTGTCAATGGGAGCTGCAAGAACTGGCGGCTCAGATAACTGCCTCTTCAAATCCTCAAAAGCAGCATTAGCAGCATTACTCCAGACAAAGGTGTCTGCCTTCTTCATCAGTTGGTACAGCGGTAGGGCCTTCTCACCTAACCGGCTTATGAACCGGCTTAAAGCAGCAACACGACCTGCCAGTCGCTGAACATCATTGATACATGCCGGTTTAGCCAAAGAAGTGATTGCCTTAATCTTCTCCGGATTAGCCTCGATGCCCTTGTTTGAGACCAAGAATCCCAAAAGCTTGCCTGCAGGCACACCAAATACACACTTCTCCGGGTTAAGCATCATTTTGTAAACCCGGAGATTGTCAAAGGTTTCTCTGAGATCAGATATCAAGGTTTCCGCCTCTCTGGATTTCACCACTATGTCATCCATATAAGCATGAACATTGCGCCCAATCTGATTGTGGAGACAATTCTGTACACACCGTTGATAAGTCGCCTGGGCACTCTTGAGCCCAAAAGGCATAGACACATAGCAGAAGGCTCCAAACGGAGTGATGAAAGCCATCTTCTCCTGGTCCTTAACTGCCATCTTGATCTGATGATAACCAGAGTAAGCATCCAAAAAGCTCAAACGCGCACAACCCGCCGTAGCATCAATGATTTGATCAATACGGGGGAGAGCGAAAGGATCAGCCGGACAAGCCTTATTTAAGTCCGTGTAATCCACACACATCCGCCAGGTGCCGTTTTTCTTGAGCACGAGCACCGGGTTAGCCAACCACTCCGGGTGAAAAACTTCGACAATGAACCCAGCCGCCAAGAGCCGGGCGACCTCTTCTCCTATAGCTTTTCGTCGTTCCTCATTGAATCGCCGCAGAAACTGCCTGACCGGCTTATACTTCGGATCAATATTAAGAGTGTGCTCAGCAAGTCCTCTCGGTACACCCAGCATGTCAGAAGGCTTCCATGCAAAGATGTACCGGTTCTCACGGATGAACTCGATGAGCGCACTTTCCTATTTAGGATCCAAGTTGGCACTGATGCTGAATTGCTTAGACGAATCACCCGGAGTAAAATCAACAAGCTTAGTCTCTGCAGCCGATTTAAACTTCATGGCCGGGTCATGCTCCGTAGTCGGCTTCTTGAGGGAGGTCATATCCGCCGGGTCAACGTTACCTTGATAAAATTTTAGATCCTCTGCTGCACAGACAGACTCGGCATAAGCCGCATCGCCTTCTTCGCATTCCAGGGCCACCTTTCGGCTTCCACGCACAGTGATGGTACCCTTGTAACCTGGCATCTTGAACTGTAAATAAACATAACACGGCCGCGCTATGAACTTGGCATAAGCCGGCCGCCCGAACAAAGCGTGATATGGACTCTTGATTTTTACCACTTCAAAAGTTAACTTTTCTGCCCTAGAATCATGCTCATCTCCAAAGGCCACCTCTAGCTCAATCTTACCCACAGGATACGCCGACTTACCAGGCACCATTCCATGGAAGACGGTGTTGGAAGTCTTTAAATTCTTGTCAGTTAATCCCATGCGCCGAAAGGTCTTGTAATAAAGGATGTTGATGCTGCTACCTCCATCCATGAGCACCTTAGTAAATTTATAACCACCAACCTGCGGTGCCACTACCAGGGCCAGTTGACCCGGATTATCAACCCGGGGAGGGTGATCCTCCCTGTTCCAGACAATAGGTTGTTCCGACCACCTCAAGTAACGAGGGACTGCCGGCTCAACAGAATTCACCGCCCTCTTATGAACTTTCTGATCACGTTTACACAAACTTGTGGTGAACACGTGATACTGCCCACTGTTTAGCTGTTTTGGATGGCTCTGATAACCCGACTGCTACTGCTGCTGACCTCCTTGACCAGACTGCTGTTGATTATAACCACCCTGGCTTCCCTGAAAACCGGATCCTGAACCGCCGCCCTGGCCATGAAAGCCGCCAGCTCCTGAGCCGCCGCCTGGGCCTTGATTGCCATCAAACGTATTAGAATTCTTGAAAGCCTTCATGATTGCGCAATCCTTCCATAAATGAGTCGCTGGTCGTTCCCGGGTGCCGTGTTTTGGGCAGGGCTCATTAAGTAGTTGCTCAAGAGACGGACTTGACCCGCCAAACCGAGGGGGTGGCTTTCCTTTGCGCTTCTGATTGTTACCTTGTGCATTGGCCACAAATTCCGGGTTACCGTCCGTCTTATGCTTATTGCCTCCTTGACTCGCCGGGTTATGCTGCTGACCCTTTCCATTACCGTTCTTCTTTCCCTTCCCTGTCTTTTCCTCATCAGACGCGGGATCCTTGGTACTATCAGAATCGGCATACTTGACTAAAGCCGCCATCAGCGTCCCCATATCGTTGCAATCACGCTTAAGGCGCCCCAGTTTCTGTCTCAGAGGCTCAAAGCGGCAATTCTTCTCCAGCATGAGAACTGCTGAGCCGGCATCCATCTTGTCATACAAATGTATTATACCTTTGACCCGGCGCATCCAATGAGTCGTAGATTCACCTTCCTCCTGCTTACAATTTGTCAGGTCCACAATCGACATAGACAGCTTGCAAGTGTCCTTGAAGTTCTGGATGAAACGGGCCTTTAGCTCCGCCCATGAACTAATGGAATTGGGTGGCAAACCCTTTAACCAAGAACGGGCCGTTCCGTCCAACATCATGGTGAAGTATTTAGCCATCGCTTCATCACTAACCTCCAGCAGCTCCATGGCCATCTCGTAACTTTCAATCCACGCCCCAGGCTGTAAATCAGCCATATAATTCGGCACCTTTCGAGGTCCCTTGAAATCCTTGGGCAAACGTACATTACGTAGAGCCGGTACCAGACAAGGAACTCCTCCGGTTCTAGTAGCAACACCCGCCTCAACGGAAGTCGTCGGGTAAGCCGGTGAGTCCTGTTGGGCTGCTAGCTGAGCCGCTAGCTGAGCCGCCCGCTCATCCTCCTGACGTATCCGATCCTGAACCGGGTTATACCCGCCGGGCTGGTTCCGACGCTGAGCGCTACTTGACAAGGCCTCTGACTCCATGTGTCTACTGTAACTCGGGCTCCGGTTTTGACGAGGCGGAGCTAACCAGGGCGGAGGAGTTGAGTGAATCATGTCCCGGCTATAGGAGTAGGTCTCTTGCTGAGCCAGGGCTGTTTGGACAAGTTCCCTGATCCTCCGGGTTTCCACCGCTGTTGGATCATCACCATCTACTGGGAGAGCCGCCAATCGTGCTGATGCTGCGATTAAGTTCTCCATGGGGTTGGAGAAGTGACCCTGTGGTATTGGTATGTAATGGGGTGGTGCCATATTGCCGTGAAGAGGCGCCGTCACCGGAGGCTGGACTGGGCCTCCCGCTCCGGATGTCATAAACTGATTTGCACCTGGCGGGTTACTTGGGCCAGCCCCGGGTGTAGCAAAGAGATTCCGAGGATCATAAATCTGAGGTAAACGGGACTGAGTTTTCTGACGTCTCCTCCTCATTACCTCATTAGATGCGTTCAAGCTCAACGTGAGCTGAAAGGCCTCTGCCTGAAGTTGCTGCGCCCGTACGTCCAAAGCCGCCCGTTCTGTGGCTAATCTAGTATCTTCAGCTGCTAAGGTTTCCTTGGCCCGGGCGATCTCATCGCGAACCTGTGCCACCACTGCCTCATGCTTAGATTGGTTCGCAGGGACGACTGTAGCAGTTAACAAGGCTGTAAGTTTATCCATGAGATCCATCAGTACCTGAGACGGTGAGTGCACAGGGCCTCCTGCCCCGGCTGCTCCTAACCCGGACGTTATCGCTGCTAAAGCCGTAGAATTTTGGCCGGGTTGAGTACCAGCCATGAAGACTCCTGCCCAGTTTGGCGACTCTGAGGGGTCCGGAATAGTGCTGCCATCGGAACAGCCCCCAAGCACACCATCTTGAACTTGATACAGCGAATCTGTTGAGCCGGCGGACGAATCACCGTCAGAGAGGACGGTCGACTCACCATCACCTTCAGATCCTTCAGAAAGTTCACCTCCGTGGATGCAACTGAAGGAAATCTGCCCTAGAGGCAATAATAAAGTTATTATTTATTTCCTTATATCATGATAAATGTTTATTATTCATGCTAGAATTGTATTAACTGGAAACATAATACATGTGTGAATACATAGACAAATGGAGTGTCACTAGTATGCCTCTACTTGACTAGCTCGTTAATCAAAGATGGTTATGTTTCCTAACCATGAACAAAGAGTTGTTATTTGATTAACGGGATCACATCATTAGGTGAATGATCTGATTGACATGACCCATTCCATTAGCTTAGCACCCGATCGTTTAGTATGTTGCTATTGCTTTCTCATAACGTATACATGTTCCTATGACTATGAGATTATGCAACTCCCGTTTACCAAAGGAACACTTTGTGTGCTACCAAACGTCACAACGTAAATGGGTGATTATGAAGGTACTCTACAGGTGTCTACAAAGGTACATGTTGGGTTGGCGTATTTCGAGATTAGGATTTGTCACTCCGATTGTCGGAGAGGTATCTCTGGGCCCTCTTGGTAATGCACATCACATAAGCCTTGCAAGCATTGCAACTAATGAGTTAGTTGCGAGATGATGTATTACGGAACGAGTAAAGAGACTTGCCGGTAACGAGATTGAACTAGGTATTGAGATACCGATGATCGAATCTCGGGCAAGTAACATACCGATGACAAAGGGAACAACGTATGTTGTTATGCGGTCTGACCGATAAAGATCTTCATAGAATATGTAGGAGCCAATATGAGCATCCAGGTTCCGCTATTGGTTATTGACCAGAGACGTGTCTCGGTCATGTCTACATTGTTCTCGAACCCGTAGGGTCCGCACGCTTAAGGTTTCGATGACAGTTATATTATGAGTTTTGATGTACCAAAATTAGTTCGGAGTCCCGGATGTGATCACGGACATGACGAGGAGTCTCAAAATGGTCGAGACATAAAGATTGATATATTGGACGGCTATATTCGGACACCGGAAGTGTTCCAAGTGATTTCGGAGAAAACCGGGGAGCCGGAGGGTTACCGGAACCCCCCCCCCCTCGGGAGAAGTAATGGGCCATATGGGCCTTAGTGGAGAGAGAGAGGGGCAGCCAAAGGTGGGCCGCGCGCCTCCTCCCCCTGGTCCGGATTGGACTAGGAGAGGGGGGGGGCGGCGCCCCCCTTTCCTTCTCCCTCCCCACTTCTTTCCCCCTCCTAGTAGGAGTCCTACTCCTACTAGGAGGAGGACTCCTCCTTGGCGAGCCATAGGGGCCGTCCGGCCTCCTCCCCTTGATCCTTTATATACGGGGGCAGGGGGCACCCCTAGACACAAGTTGATCCACGTGATCATATTCTTAGCCGTGTGCGGTGCGGTGCCCCCTTCCACCATAATCCTCGATAATATTGTAGCGGTGCTTAGGCGAAGCCCTGCGACGATAGTACATCAAGATCGTCACCGCGCCGTCATGCTGACGGAACTCTTCCCCGACACTTTGCTGGATCGGAGTCCGGGGATCGTCATCGAGCTGAACGTGTGCTAAAACTCGGAGGTGCCGTAGTTTCGGTGCTTGATCGGTCGGGCCGTGAAGACGTACGACTACATCAACCGCGTTGTGCTAACGCTTCCGCTGTCGGTCTACAAGGTACGTAGATCACACTCTCCCCTCTCGTTGCTGTGCATCACCATGATCTTTTGTGTGCGTAGGAATTTTTTTGAAATTACTACGTTCCCCAACAGTGGCATCCGAGCCTAGGTTTTATATGTTGATGTTATATGCACGAGTAGAACACAAGTGAGTTGTGGGTGATATAAGTCATACTGCTTACCAGCATGTCATACTTTGGTTCGGTGGTATTGTTGGACGAAGCGGCCCGGACCGACATTACGCGTACGCTTACGCGAGACCGGTTCTCCCGACGTGCTTTGCACATAGGTGGCTTGCGGGTGACAGTTTCTCCAACTTTAGTTGAACCGAGTGTGGCTACGCCCGGTCCTTGCGAAGGTTAAAACAGCACCAACTTGACAAACTATCGTTGTGGTTTTGATGCGTAGGTAAGATTGGTTCTTGCTTAAAGCCCGTAGCAGCCACGTAAAACTTGCAACAACAAAGTAGAGGACGTCTAACTTGTTTTTGCAGGGCATGTTGTGATGTGATATGGTCAAGACATGATGCTAAATTTTATTGTATGAGATGATCATGTTTTGTAACCGAGTTATCGGCAACTGGCAGGAGCCATATGGTTGTCGCTTTATTGTATGCAATGCAATCAAGCTGTAATGCTTTACTTTATCACTAAGCGGTAGCGATAGTCGTGGAAGCATAAGATTGGCGAGACGACAATGATGCTACGATGGAGATCAAGGTGTCGCGCCGGTGACAATGGTGATCACGACGGTGCTTCGAAGATGGAGATCACAAGCACAAGATGATGATGGCCATATCATATCATTTATATTGATTGCATGTGATGTTTATCTTTTATGCATCTTATCTTGCTTTGATTAACGGTAGCATTATAAGATGATCTCTCACTAATTATCAAGAAGTGTTCTCCCTGAGTATGCACCGTTGCGAAAGTTCTTCGTGCTGAGACACCACGTGATGATCGGGTGTGATAGGCTCTACGTTCAAATACAACGGGTGCAAAACAGTTGCACACGCGGAATACTCAGGTTATACTTGACGAGCCAAGCATATACAGATATGGCCTCGGAACACGGAGACCGAAAGTTCGAGCGTGAATCATATAGTAGATATGATCAACATAGTGATGTTCACCAATGAAACTACTCCATCTCATGTGATGATCGGACATGGTTTAGTTGATTTGGATCATGTAATCACTTAGAGGATTAGAGGGATGTCTATCTAAGTGGGAGTTCTTTAAGTAAATTAATTGAACCTAAATTTATCATGAAACTTAGTACCTGATAGTATCTTGCTTGTTTATGCTTGATTGTAGATAGATGGCTCGTGTTGTTGTTCCGTTGAATTTTAATGCGTTCCTTGAGAAAGAAAAGTTGAACGATGATGGTAGCAATTACACGGGCTGGGTCCGTAACTTGAGGATTATCCTCATTGCTGCACAGAAGAATTACGTCCTGGAAGCACCGCTGGGTGCCAGGCCTGCTGCTGGAGCAACACCAGATGTTATGAACGTCTGGCAGAGCAAAGCTGATGACTACTCGATAGTTCAGTGTGCCATGCTTTACAGCTTAGAATCGAGACTTCAACGACATTTTGAACGTCATGGAGCATATGAGATGTTCCAGGAGTTGAAGTTAATATTTCAAGCAAATGCCCGGATTGAGAGATATGAAGTCTCCAATAAGTTCTATAGCTGCAAGATGGAGGAGAACAGTTATGTCAGTGAGCATATACTCAAAATGTCTAGGTATAATAATCACTTGATTCAATTGGGAGTTAATCTTCCAGATGATTGCGTCATTGACAGAATTCTCCAATCACTGCCACCAAGCTACAAGAGCTTCGTGATGAACTATAATATGCAAGGGATGAATAAGACTATTCCCGAGCTCTTCGCAATGCTGAAAGCTGCGGAGGTAGAAATCAAGAAGGAGCATCAAGTGTTGATGGTCAACAAGACCACTAGTTTCAAGAAAAAGGGCAAAGGGAAGAAGAAGGGGAACTTCAAAAGGAACAGCAAGCAAGTTGCTACTCAAGAGAAGAAACCCAAACCTGGACCTAAGCCTGAAACTGAGTGCTTTTACTGCAAGCAGACTGGTCACTAGAAGCGGAACTGCCCCAAGTATTTGGCGGATAAGAAGGATGGCAAGGTGAACAAAGGTATATGTGATATACATGTTATTCATGTGTACCTTACTAATGCTCACAGTAGCACCTGGGTATTTGATACTAGTTCTGTTGCTAATATTTGCAACTCGAAACAGGGACTACGGATTAAGCGAAGATTGGCTAAGGACGAGGTGACGATGCGCGTGGGAAACGGTTCCAAAGTCGATGTGATCGCAGTCGGCACGCTACCTCTACATCTACCTTCGGGATTAATATTAGACCTAAATAATTGTTATTTGGTGCCAGCGTTAAGCATGAACATTATATCTGGATCTTGTTTGATGCGAGACGGTTATTCATTTAAATCTGAGAATAATGGTTGTTCTATTTATACGAGTAATATCTTTTATGGTCATGCACCCTTAAAGAGTGGTCTATTTTTATTGAATCTCGATAGTAGTGACACACATATTCATAGTGTTGAAGCCAAAAGATGCAGAGTTGATAATGATAGTGCAACTTATTTGTGGCACTACCGTTTGGGTCATATCGGTATAAAGCGCATGAAGAAACTCCATACTCATGGGCTTTTGGAACCACTTGATTCTGAATCACTTGGTACTTGCGAACCGTGCCTTATGGGTAAGATGACAAAAACACTGTTCTCCGGTACTATGGAGAGAGCAACAGATTTGTTGGAAATCATACATACAGATGTATGTGGTCCGATGAACGTTGAGGCTCGTGGCGGATATCGTTATTTTCTCACCTTCATAGATGACTTAAGCAGATATGGGTATATCTACTTAATGAAACACAAGTCTGAAACATTTGAAAAGTTCAAAGAATTTCAGAGTGAAGTTGAAAATCATCGTAACAAGAAAATAAAATTCCTACGATCTGATCGTGGAGGAGAATATTTGAGTTACGAGTTTGGTGTACATTTGAAAAATTGTGGAATAGTTTCGCAACTCACGCCACCCGGAACACCACAATGTAATTGTGTGTCCGAACATCGTAATCGTACTTTACTAGATATGGTGCGCTCTATGATGTCTCTTACTGATTTACCGCTACCGTTTTGGGGATACGCTCTAGAGACGGCCGCATTCACGTTAAATAGGGCACCATCAAAATCCGTTGAGACGACGCCTTATGAACTGTGGTTTGGCAAGAAACCAAAGTTGTCGTTTCTGAAAGTTTGGGGCTGCGATGCTTATGTGAAAAAGCTTCAACCTGATAAGCTCGAACCCAAATCGGAGAAATGTGTCTTCATAGGATATCCAAAGGAAACTATTGGATACACCTTCTATCACAGATCTGAAGGCAAGACTTTTGTTGCTAAATTCGGAAACTTTCTGGAGAAGGAGTTTCTCTCGAAAGAAGTGAGTGGGAGGAAAGTAGAACTTGATGAGGTAACTGTACCTACTCCCTTATTGGAAAGTAGTACATCACAAAAACTTGTTTCTGTGACACCTACACCAGTTAGTGAGGAAGCTAATGATGATGATCATGAAACTTCAGAACAAGATACTACTGAACCTCATAGATCAACCAGAGTGAGATCCGCGCCAGAGTGGTACGGTAATCCTGTTCTGGAAGTCATGCTACTAGATCATGATGAACCTACGAACTATGAAGAAGCGATGGTGAGCCCAGATTCCGCAAAATGGCTTGAAGCCATGAAATCTGAGATGGGATCCATGTATGAGAACAAAGTATGGACTTTGGTTGACTTGCCCGATGATCGGCAAGCAATTGAGAATAAATGGATCTTCAAGAAGAAGACTGACGCTGACGGTAATATTACTGTCTACAAAGCTCGACTTGTCGCAAAAGGTTTTCGGCAAGTTCAAGGAATTGACTACGATGAGACCTTCTCACCCGTAGCGATGCTTAAGTCTGTCCGAATCATGTTAGCAATTGCTGCATTTTATGATTATGAAATTTGGCAGATGGATGTCAAAACTGCATTCCTGAATGGATTTCTGGAAGAAGAGTTGTATATGATGCAACCAGAAGGTTTTGTCGATCCAAAGGGAGCTAACAAAGTGTGCAAGCTACAGCGATCCATTTATGGACTGGTGCTAGCCTCTCGGAGTTGGAATAAATGCTTTGATAGTGTGATCAAAGCATTTGGTTTTATACAGACTTTTGGAGAAGCCTGTATTTACAAGAAAGTGAGTGGGAGCTCTGTAGCATTTCTGATATTATATGTGGATGACATATTACTAATTGGAAATGATATAGAATTTCTGGATAGCATAAAGGGATACTTGAATAAGAGTTTTTCAATGAAAGACCTCGGTGAAGCTGCTTACATATTAGGCATTAAGATCTATAGAGATAGATCAAGACGATTAATTGGACTTTCACAAAGCACATACCTTGACAAAGTTTTGAAGAAGTTCAAAATGGATCAAGCAAAGAAAGGGTTCTTGCCTGTGTTACAAGGTGTGAAGTTGAGTAAGACTCAATGCCCGACCACTGCAGAAGATAGAGAGAAAATGAAAGATGTTCCCTATGCTTCAGCCATAGGCTCTATCATGTATGCAATGCTGTGTACCAGACCTGATGTGTGCCTTGCTATAAGTCTAGCAGGGAGGTACCAAAGTGATCCAGGAGTGGATCACTGGACAGCGGTCAAGAACATCCTGAAATACCTGAAAAGGACTAAGGATATGTTTCTCATATATGGAGGTGACAAAGAGCTCATCGTAAAAGGTTACGTTGATGCAAGCTTTGACACTGATCCGGACAATTCTAAATCGCAAAGAGGATACGTGTTTACATTAAACGGTGGAACTGTCAGTTGGTGCAGTTCTAAACAAAGCGTTGTGGCGGGATCTACATGTGAAGCGGAGTACATAGCTGCTTCGGAAGCAGCAAATGAAGGAGTCTGGATGAAGGAGTTCATATCCGATCTAGGTGTCATACCTAGTGCATCGGGTCCAATGAAAATCTTTTGTGACAATACTGGTGCAATTGCCTTGGCAAAGGAATCCAGATTTCACAAGAGAACCAAGCACATCAAGAGACGCTTCAATTCCATCCGGGATCTAGTCCAGATGGGAGACATAGAGATTTGCAACATACATACGGATCTGAATGTTGCAGACCCGTTGACTAAGCCTCTTCCACGAGCAAAACATGATCAGCACCAAGGCTCCATGAGTGTTAGAATCATTATTGTGTAATCTAGATTATTGACTCTAGTGCAAGTGGGAGACTGAAGGAAATATGCCCTAGAGGCAATAATAAAGTTATTATTTATTTCCTTATATCATGATAAATGTTTATTATTCATGCTAAATTGTATTAACCGGAAACATAATACATGTGTGAATACATAGACAAACGGAGTGTCACTAGTATGCCTCTACTTGACTAGCTCGTTAATCAAAGATGGTTATGTTTCCTAACCATGAACAAAGAGTTGTTATTTGATTAACGGGATCACATCATTAGGTGAATGATCTGATTGACATGACCCATTCCATTAGCTTAGCACCCGATCGTTTAGTATGTTGCTATTGCTTTCTTCATAACTTATACATGTTCCTATGACTATGAGATTATGCAACTCCCGTTTACCGGAGGAACACTTTGTGTGCTACCAAACATCACAACGTAAATGGGTGATTATAAAGGTACTCTACAGGTGTCTCCAAAGGTACATGTTGGGTTGGCCTATTTCGAGATTAGGATTTGTCACTCTGATTGTCGGAGAGGTATCTCTGGGCCCTCTCGATAATGCACATCACATAAGCCTTGCAAGCATTGCAACTAATGAGTTAGTTGTGAGATGATGTATTACGGAATGAGTAAAGAGACTTGCCGGTAACGAGATTGAACTAGGTATTGAGATACCGACGATCGAATCTCGGGCAAGTAACATACCGATGACAAAGGGAACAATGTATGTTGTTATGCGATCTGACCAATAAAGATCTTTGTAGAATATGTAGGAGCCAATATGAGCATCCAGGTTCTGCTATTGGTTATTGACCGGAGACGTCTCTCGGTCATGTCTACATTGTTCTCGAACCCGTAGGGTCCGCACGCTTAAGGTTTCGATGATAGTTATATTATGAGTTTTGATGTACCAAAGTTAGTTCGGAGTCCCGGATGTGATCACGGACATGACGAGGAGTCTCGAAATGGTCGAGACATAAAGATTGATATATTGGACGGCTATATTCGGACACCGGAAGTGTTCCGGGTGATTTCGGAGAAAACCGGAGAGCCAGAGGGTTACCGGACCCCCCCCCCCCCGGGAGAAGTAATGGGCCATATGGGCCTTAGTGGAGAGAGAGAGGGGCAGCCAAAGGTGGGCCGCGTGCCTCCTCCCCCTGGTCCGAATTGGACTAGGAGAGGGGGGGCGGCGCCCCCCTTTCCTTCTCCCTCCCCACTTCTTTCCCCCTCCTAGTAGGAGTCCTACTCCTGCTAGGAGGAGGACTCCTCCTTGGCGCGCCATAGGGGCCGGCCGGCCTCCTCCCCTTGATCCTTTATATACGGGGGCAGGGGGCACCCCTAGACACAAGTTGATCCACGTGATCATATTCTTAGCCGTGTGCGGTGCCCCCTTCCACCATAATCCTCGATAATATTGTAGCGGTGCTTAGGCGAAGCCCTGCGACGATAGTACATCAAGATCGTCACCACGCCGTCGTGCTGACGGAACTCTTCCCCGACACTTTGCTGGATCGGAGTCCGGGGATCGTCATCGAGCTGAACGTGTGCTAAAACTCGGAGGTGCCGTAGTTTCGGTGCTTGATCGGTCGGGCCATGAAGACGTACGTCTACATCAACCGCGTTGTGCTAACGCTTCCGTTGTCGGTCTACAAGGGTACGTAGATCACACTCTCCCCTCTCGTTGCTGTGCATCACCATGATCTTGCGTGTGCGTAGGAAATTTTTTGAAATTACTACGTTCCCCAACAGCAACCCACAAAGGCACGCTTCACGACGAGTTGAGCTTGGGCGGGTTTCACACACTGAGCCGTCTCGACGAGGTCGGTGCAGCTGTCCGGCTCAGGGCCCGGCTCACCAATCCGGCCGATGAAGACGTGAATTCCGCCAAAGGGGACCCGGTACCCGTACTCAATTGAGCCAGCGTCGGGGCCCCAGCCTTCGTCGTCGATGTAGATCTTGTCGCGACCACTCTTGGTCATCTGGCCAACTGCGTAGCCCTTGAGCCCTTCGAAGCTGCCCTTCAAGAACTCAAATCCACCGTGCGCTGGCCCCATGATGGGCGCCAACTGTCGTGGAATTGTCATGGCAGATGTCCTTTTGCAAGGACTTAATCGTGGAGCCATCGCAACTAGGAAGCTTAAAGGGGTTAATCGGGACAAGGACACGCGAGGTTTATACTAGTTCAGCCCCTTACGGTGAAGGAAGGCCTACGTCTAGTTGGGTTGGAATTGCTTGAGGTTTCGATGACCAGGGAGCGAGATCCGCTATGCCTGGCTCTCGATCAGTTGTTTCTCTCCCTAAGTCGCTGGCGGGTCGTCCCCTTATATACACGGGTTGACGCCCTGCGGCCTGCAGAGTCCCGGCCGGCTCATAAACAGTGTCCGGCTCAGCGACTAGTTACTTCTACCTTACAGTACAAGTTATACCATCATATCGGCTTATCTTTACGGGCCTCAGAGTCGCCTGTGGGCTTTTAAGCCTTTTAGTGAACCGCCATCTTCATGCCTTGGTCTTGGGCTTCTGATGAACCTCTATTTGCGTAACCCGGCCCCTCCTGGATGGCTTACACAAATAGTCATATCCCCAACACGCGTTGTCATAACGCTTCCGCTTACGGTCTACGAGGGTACGTGGACAACACTCTTCCCCTCTCGTTGCTATGCATCACCATGATAGATCTTGCGTGTGCGTAGGATTTTTTTTGAAATTACTACGTTCCCCAATAGTGGCATCCGAGCCAGGTCTATGCGTAGATGTTATATGCACGATTAGAAGACAAAGGAGTTGTGGGCGTGGGTATATACATATTGCTTGCCATCACTAGTTGATTCTTGATTCAGCGGTATTGTTGGATGAAGCACCTCAGACCGACATTACGCGTACGCTGAGCACCTTCTTCTTTGAGGTCACTTCCTCATCAACAACAAAGTCCTCATCTTCAGAATCTGAGGTTCTCTTCTTTCTTGTCCATGTTACGGCCTTAGGCAAATTGCTTGGGGTGCTTCTGCTACCTTCATCATAGTTGCTGTTGGAGGGACTAGTGCCCTCACTAAGATTCACCTGCTCCTCTGACCTGTTCTGACTATCACTGCCCTTTGACATACCTGAAACCGACCCTGTGAATAGATAGGTATAGGTAGAGTGGATGAGCATCACAAAGCACAGCTATTTTTGCAAAAAGTTGAGACAAAAACTTAATTTTAGTTTTCTATAGAAAGCATTTCGGAGCTACCGATATGACAAACTCGGTGACACCGAAGCACAATCAGAGCCTAAACATACAGTCAGACCGAAATGCAGTTCGGTGACTCCGAGATGCTAGGGTTTCAAAGAGAAAGTGAACTCAGTCACACCAATTCGTACACTTCGGTCAGACCGAGTTGTACATGTGCAATGTCCTGAGCCAAATCGGTGAGACCGAAATCTTCAGATCGATCAGTCTGAGATGAGTTCGGCAGAAACCTAACCCTAAGTTTTTGCATCAAATCTATTCTAAAGGAAGTTTTCAGTGGATAGATTAATCTCAAACGTGGCAAGAAACATGGAAATGATCTTTGTGCAAGAATTGGAGTTAAGGAAAGCACAAAGAGATCGAGTCTGTACCCTAACTTGGCGAGAACTCACTATGGCAACAACGGCGGTGGGATTCTCGTTGACGGCGATGGAGACTAGCGGTGAGAGGACGCTGGCAACGGCGGGGACGATCGAGAGACCAGGAGGGGGCAGAGTTGGGTAGGAGCAGTTGGGTGTTTGAAGAATTTTCCAAATTTCAACCAGCAACATATATATACCCAGTCAGTGTGACCGAGTGGAAAGACTCGGTGGCACCGAGATGCAGAATCGCAAGCAGTTACTGCAACTCAGTGAGACCGAACAGTTCTAATCGGTTGCACCGAGGTGAAAAGCTAGATCAACTCAACAATTTCGGTGGGACCGAGAGTAATGAATCGGTCAGACCGAAAGCCATTAAGAGGTTTTGGAAGTTTAAGCCCATGACGGATTGGTGGCTCCGAATCCTCCTCACCCGGACGGTCCGAATTTGACTTGTTTAGACTTTGTGATGTAGCATGAATAAAGTTTGAGACGAGAAAAGCATATATAGTTAGAGGGAGTTCTTAGGCATTCTTGTCCATCCATTTGGTAAACAGAAAGAGTAAACAATCGAAGCAACAAATGGATGTCCTTGAATGGAGAAAATCATGCAACCAACATGCTCACTCAATAAGATAGCAAATGAAATATGTGGTAAAGCATGCACAAACACTCTAGCATCTATCAAGCAATTGGCGATGACTAAGTTATCTATATATGAGTATATTGACTGAGGAGTCAAAAGAGAACATTTGATCGTAGGTCATACTCATTGTTTAAGCACAAGTGGGGTTACCACTTTTACATAAAGCATTGTTGTGTTCACACCATTAGAGTTGCTTTTGCTCAATTCTTAGAGCAAAGCTCCCCCTAGATGTGATATCCCCCTTAAGAGGGATGAACTAACCTTGGGTTTTTTCGATGATGACTTCATGTAGGTGTTGAAGATGTAGATGCTCAATGTTGATGTAGATCATTTGGAGCAATCCATTGGAGTGAGTTGCACTTTCAATACCTACATGGGTTAGTCCCACAAGGAACACACGAGGATATCGATAGACATAGAGTGAAATACACATATGATGATGTCCATGAAAACATTAGGTTACCTTGTCTCTTGTCTTACCAACAAGAGGGTTTGTGACTCCTTGAACTAGTGCAAGATATGGAATTTGATTGCACCTGTCCTTGACAAAATGAATATGAGTGAAGTATGTTGGTGAAGTCACCCTCGAGAACTCTCTAGTTCTTCTTCTTTGGGACCCACATCAACTTGATGGGAATCCTTGAAGTTGTAGTTGTACTTGATGAAGTAGAACTTAGTGTAGTCTTGGGAACCCACTTGACCAAGGCCTTTGGAGCTTCTTCAAATGAATCAATCTCTTCTTGAAGCTTGTCCTTGCCTTTTAGCTTGTGGTCTTGTGGTGGAAGATCATCTTAAGCTTGTGTTCCCTTGAAAGAAGTCGGGTCATACTTCTCTTGTTGAGGAACAAACTTCATCTTGGGGTATTGATCTTCTTCCCACTCAACTCCATTGGCATTGAACTTGCGTTCAAAACCAACGCCTTGATTCTTCCGGTGCCTTCCTTGCTTGTGTACAATTTCCTCAAATTGCTTACTTTCGGCAAGGCTCTTGTACACTTTTCTCTATAATTCCCTTCAATAAGCTATTTTCTTGCTCAAGTGCAACTTGGCTAAGAGAATCATCAGTGGAATCAAGAGAACTACTAGAAGCAACAATATTGGATTTAGCATGATTATTGTTACTACTAGAAGAATCTTTCTTGCTCTTGCTGCTAGATTTTACTTGTGGCATGTAAGTAGACAAGAGTAAACGCTTGGCAATGTAAGAAGAACTTTTCTTACGAATATCATCATTGATTTCTTTTAAGAACTCATGCTCTTGCTCTAAATTGAACTTTTCAAAGTGTAGCTTCTCATGAGTCTTTAAAAGCTCTTGATGATCCTCTAAGGTAGTTTCATGAGCTAACTTAAGAGTGTTTATTCTTTAGTTAGACGCTCAATCTCCTTCTTATCATTGTCATTCGCTTCATCTTGATTAGCAAGATTAATGCAATTTCATCATAGTTTTCATCACTAGTGTTGTCAACAAGTAAATCATCATCACCTAGCAAATCATCTTCATCACTATTGAAATCAACATACTCGGGTGTCATACCTTGGGGCCTATAGCCATGAAGCATCTTCCAATCCTTTCATTTGGTGAGTTGAATATGTCATAGGAGTTGGATGACACAAGTGCAAGACTGGTAACACCTTCATCTTAAGTATATTCAGAGTCAGAGTGATAACTTCTCTCGGAGTAGTTGTCGGAGTCAGAATCGGATACCCATTCACCAACATGAGCTTGATGTCTTCGTCTTGTGTAGCCTTTGATGACTTGTCCTACCTTTTTGAATCCTTGCTTCTGGGAGAGGGTCTTCGTTCATAACGATCATCTCTACTCCTTCTCTCTCTTGGTGGTGATTCCTCTCTTTTACTTCTCCTTTTAGGTGAGTCTTCTCTTCTTTTGGAGGGAGCCGTACACTCATTGGAATAGTGTCCGGGTCTTCCACAACCGTAGCAACTGTGATCACGACTAGAAAATCTTTTGTCATTGTAGGACCTTGACTTGGAACTTCTCTCTTTGCTTCTCCTCTTGTAGAACTTGTTGAAGTTCCTCACCATTAAGCTCAATTCTTCATTGAATACTTGTTTCTCACTTGATGTTGCAGGAGCATCACATGAAGCTTTGTAAGCACGACTTGTTGTGAAGCTCTTCCTTATCCTTAAGTGACATCTCATGAGCAACAATTCTACCAATGACTTCCGTTGGCTTGAGATCTTTGTAATTGGGCATCATTTGGATCAAGGTGCACACGGTATCATATTTTCCATCCAAGGCTCTTAGGATCTTCTTGATGATGAATCTTTCGGTCATCTCTTCGCTTCCTAAGCCGGCAATCTCATTTGTGATGAGAGCAAGTCTAGAGTACATCTCAGCGACTCCTTCACCATCCTTCATTTTGAACTTGTCAAGTTGACTTTGAAGCACATTCAATTTGGATTCCTTGACAGACTCGGTACCTTCGTGCATATCAACCATAATATCCTAAATTTCCTTTGCATTCTCAAGGCGACTGATTTTGTTGAATTCTTCGGGGCACAATCCGTTGAAAAGAATATCGCAAGCTTGAGCATTGTATTGCAACATCTTCAATTCTTCCGCGGACGCTTTACGATCCGGTTCTCTTCCATCCTGAAAGTATTCACCTTGCAAACCAATACACACAATAGCCCAAACTGCGGGGTTATGTTCAAGAATATGCATTTTCATCTTATGCTTCCAACTAGTAAAATTAGTATCATTAAAGTAAGGACCTCTATGGTGGTAATTTCCCTCGCTAGACTCCATACTCTCCTAGGTTGTGAAACCAAGGCTATGGTCACCAAAGCTATGGAAATCAAGGCAAATGGAGACCAAAGCTCTGATACCACATGTAGGATCGAAAGTAGGCCTAAAGGAGGTGTCGGGGATATACCCCGCGGTGTGACCTGGTCGGAGATATAACCCGGCTGGGACTTGATGTTTCATTGGTGACCCGACAGACTATAAGCCGGCGGGAACAGTTAAGCGGGTTAAGTCGGCGGGAATAGTTGAGTAGGTTAAGCCGGCGGACACAGTTAAGCATTGTAAGCCGGCAGACACAGTCATGTAAGCCGGCAGACACAGTCATGTAAGATGGACAGTTAAGTCAGACAGTTAAGCCAGATTGTAAGCCGGATTGTAAACCGGCTTATGTTAAGAAGCCCAAGACATTAAGAAGCCCAAGACGTTAAGAAGCCCGTGGTGAGAAGCCTACGGTAACACGTCAAAATAGGTTAAGTCCTAATCCGAGTTTGACTCTACATGTAACCCGCCCCTTCATCTTATATAAGGAGGGGCGGGGCACCCCAAGAGAGGGGGGCAAGAAAAATAATTGTTAAGGCTAGACACAACTAGAGGAGAGCCAGATTTATGACGTCTCCCTCATGAGCATAATGAGACCTAGCCACAAACAGCATGTAGGTCTATTACCGGATGATGTTTCCCGGGGCCCGAAGCTGTCTAAATTCTTGTCTTGTATGTTGCCTCTCTCGTCCCGATCAACCCGTCTCAAGTTACCACATAGATGCGTTGGCCTCACGACTAAGTCCTCACAATAGGACATCTGCCGTGATGTTTCCACGACAGTTGGCGCCCATCATGGGGCTCGCGCACGGTAGTGTTGAGTTCTTGGAGGGATCTCTCTAGGGATCGAAAAGCTCGCGATTGACCGGGAGAAGAAGAACCAACATTGAAAAGAGTTTGCAAATTTATGATCAAAGAAGTTAGGGTTTGTGGTTGAGCCGCCGCGGCTGTATAATCCATCAAGTTGTCGTGTTTTTGCTACTGTTTCCTGCTCTCCACATCTACTACGGAAGGATCGATTCAATCTACGTGTGAGTTTCTACCAAGGAAACTAGAAGTCGTCGGTTACGACGAGGCAAACAAACAAGCGGTCGGTTTGACCAATCCAAGTCCGTTTTAATCCACAGTGAAGACAAGTTCGATCCAAACCGCCGCACCTCGAGCTACCCCGCAGTTGTGCTCTCGACCCACCCCGCTGCCGTTGTCTTGAATCGCCAGCCCTCCGCCTTCGATTCTGCACCTGAGTCACCTACGTTGAGCCGCCAGGATCTCCTCTGCAGCTGCGGCTTCGTCTGAACCGCCAGTCCGTTCCAAGTCAACCTCGCGGTCTTAAACTGGATCGACTCCGAGTCGTTGCTGCTCCACGTCCATGAGTCCCAGGCCGATCCTCACCTCGCCCTGCCTCTGAGCTGGCCCATGCTGAGCTGTCTCTGTTGCGGTCCAGCGCACCAAATCGCCCTGACCACGCCTCTGCACCGGAGTCGCTTCGTCCAGGCCGGGTTGACCCAACCTCGAACCACTTCCATCGTGGTGTTAAACGTTGAGCCGCCGTGCCTTGCCTCCGGACCACAGAGGACCGCCATGAGTCACATGTCTCTGGTTCCAACCCGGACCCTGCCTCGCCAAGTCGCCTCCGGGTCGCTGTGGTCCGCCTTGCTGTGACCCGCCTGCCTCGAGCCGCCGGCTGCCTCTGCCACAGAACGCCATTGTTTGCCTGCTTCCAAACCGCTAGCTGCTTCTGCCGCTGAGGCCGCGGCCTCACCTTGTTCCTTAGCTGAATCGCCAAGTATGGCCTCGAGCCGTCGCCGAGGCCTCCCTTGCAGGTCGTGCCCTCGCCGTCACGCTAAGTCACCTCCGCGGGCCGCCTCAAAACGCCCCCGCGGTACACATCTTTGCCATCGCGCTGGTGCGGTCACCGTCGGTGTGGTCAACGGCCACGCCATCGCCTGCCCCTGTTGCTGCGGTCTTCACAAGCTGCTGCGGCCGAGTCGACCTTGCTTTAACTCGCCGGCGGCCCGCTTGTGCCGCCGCCTCCTCTGTTCTAAGTTGTCAGCTGTCGAGCCCTATGAGCCGCCTTGACCTCACGAATGAGCCACCGCCGGTCTCCGATCTGGCTCGCGGCTGTGGTTTGCCGCGGGCCTCCCGATCGCCTCCACGGCCTCGCCGTCGTACGTTAGGCCACCTTCACCCTGGTTTACTTCACCTTAAACCGTTGTACGCCGAGTCGCCGCACCAGCCGCTACAGCCTCGCCCCTCAAACGCCTCGAGTCGCCGCCACCAGAGAGCCGCCCTGCGCCTGTGAGCCACCAGACCATTGCGGCTTCCGAGCCGCCCTCGCCGGAGTGCCGAGCTGCTGCTGAGGTCGACCTGCTTCAAGTCGCCGCCTTGACCTTCGCCAATTCGCCTCAGTAGACGCGGGTTGTTTTCTGTTGTGGCCTTGCCTCGCCGTCCACCGTTGCCTCCATGGCCGGCTTCTGCCGCATGTTGTTGTTGCTGCTGAGACGTTATTTCTCTTTCACCTGTTGACAAGACTGCTAGGAAGTGCAAATTTTAAACTCTACGAACGGATGATGTTTTAGAAGAAAGCGCTGCAGGCGCTCTACTATAGAGAGTTCACGCCAAATGGGAAGGAGGGTCAAACTGGATACTTGTTTGACTCCCGTACACATGCTGGAAGCAAAATCAATCGGCACTATAGAATACTACTACCCCACGCAGAGCTCCTGGAGGATTTGATCTGAGTTTAAAAATGAATAAACGCTTCTTGCCAACAAAACACTGGTCCAAACTACCTACGGTGTTGCCCGAAGCCACATTGAGCCGTCCCTGCCGTGCGATGAGCCGCCCGGCCTCGCGGCCACTGCAATATTAAATGCTACTGCTAGCACGAATGTTCTGCCATAAAGAAAAGAAAAAAGCAAAGGGGGTGTGTCACTGTCATCACCGTGGCATCACTGTGAGCTGGCCACTACTACTCCACGTGAGGTTAAGGCTACAGTCAAGACGTTGTCTACGTTCACCCAATGAAAATACCAGGTGCTATTTTTTCTATGTATCTCATCATTACATATTAAATTGTTTGAGAATAATTACTTTGGTCTATGGTATATTTTCGCACGACCATTTTTCGTTATAAAGGTGTCGCAAAGGGGCGTGCGCCAATATTATTTTTGCACTAGCGCTTGTCCGTGCCGTGCTGATGGACGGATACATGAGCAAGTCATCGCCCCCGCTACATCAACATAATGTGGCTGACTCGCCCGTGCGTGCGGCTTACCACGCCTGCGATTGACTCGCTCGTCCGCACCGGCTTACAACGCCGCGACCGGCTCATATACCTGCTCCCATGGCCGACTCGATCATGATTGATTTCAGCTTCACCAAGGTGATCATCAACTCCGAGGTGAATAATTACTGGCTTGACGTGTCAGGTGAAATCCATCCAGTATATTTTTATATTACATATTGCTTTCTTTAAAAGAGCAATTACTCTGGCTTGCTAGTTCTCCCGTGCAGACTCAAACCGGTCTATATCATGGTCAACTATGAAGAATCTCAAGTCAACTCATTGAGTCGTCTTAAAGACTCGATGGCTACATGGACATAGCTCAATAAATGTTGCCAGTTTAAAGGTCGTCCGGAAAAAATTCTGGTTCAAGAAGAATTTATCTCTCGCAAAGCTCGATTCTCAGGAAAAATTAAAGGGACCAAAGAGAGTCTGTTGCAAGGCACAACTCAAACATAGGTACCCTGCTTCAAAAGACCATTGGAGGATGATTGTATTTGAATCTAGCTTAACCCCTTTTGGGTCCGACTTTGATCGTATTTGAATCAGAGTCGTTAAAAAAGTCTCAAGGTCATTTGGGGGCTTCCTGTTCAAACATAGGTCGTATTCGAACCAAAGAGAACATAGTTGTCGGTACCCTCTTGATCGGCGCAATGCCAAACCCACTAGGGGGCTTCTTGATCATATTCGAATCATAGTTTAACCCCTTTTGGGTCCAACTTTGATCATATTCGAATCAGAGTCGTTAAAAAACTCTCAAGGTCATTCGGGGGCTTCCTGTTCAAACATAGGTCGTATTCGAACCAAAGAGAACATAGCTGTCGGTACCCACTTGATCGGCGCAACGCCAAAACCACTAGGGGCTTCATGATCGTATTCGAATCCTAGCTTAACCCCTTTTGGTCCGGTTTACTGATCGTATTCGAATCAGAAGCCTCATTTTTCCTCTGTTTGGCTTAAGTTTTTTGAAAACAATATTTGGTTTTGTCTTGAGACCTTTTTGTTCATATCTGAAGCATATATGTGGTTTGGATTAACCCGGCTTGACTTTGGATTATAAGTCGCCATATATGACAATCATAAACATTTGGAAGTTTTGGCTTCTAAAGATTGGGTTATCACCCTTACTGCACAGGTATCCTAAACCGGCAGTATGATTCAATATCACAGGAACCGGTTTTCCAAACCGGATTATATTATTCAAATCTTTATTTAATAGCCAACATGGCTGGATTTTTATTATGGTTATCAATAGCCAATATTATGATGGAGGTCTTCAAAGTCGCTTGAGCGCAATGGTTATTATTTTATTAATGGACATGATTTATTTTTACAATGGAGGGAATAGTCCCGAGTCGCTGCAGGCTTACGACCCAGCACTTGGGGGCTACATTATTCAAATTGAGATTACATCAAATATGCAAGTCGCGTGTCACTGCCAGCATGCACCATGGCACTTGGGGGCTAATGTAAAGTCATTTTTGATCAACTTATTGAAGACCCGACTCATCCCATTGCAATGAGCCGGCTCTTGGGGGCTACCAATTGCTCCTGTCAAAAATTCAAGGTACACAAGCCTCAGTCCATTATATTGAAAGATCCACTACTCAGTTGGTAGAGTACAAATCTCTTAACCTTATGGATGTGGGTTCAAGCCCCATGGTGGAGATTACATCATATGATGTTATTATCAATGAATTATATACAAATTCCCAGCTCAGTATTATCTTACTGAGCCGGCCCTTGGGGGGCTACACGTTGCTGCTCAAGTCTACATGATCATATTTACAAAGTCCCTGCTCATTATTGCATAATGACTCGACCCTTGGGGGCTACAAGTGATGAATATAATGGAGATCTACATCTTCAAGCCGGCTGAAAATCAGATGAGTATTCAAGGCCAATATTCTTCACAATATTTTTCTATGAGAAACCAATGTCAGCAAATTTATTATGAAGCTGGTATATTGACCCGGACTTCCCACAAGAAGGAAATGACAAGGACTTAAGGATGATCAGGTGCCGGCTTACAAGAGTTCTTAACCCAGAGCATAATCTGTCAAAATTGTTCGTGTGTTTGTTTTACAGGATCAGCTTAACATGGATGAATCCAAATTAAACTAGGGGCTAATGTCGGGGATATACCCCGCGGTGTGACCCGGTCGAAGATATAACCCGGCTAGGACTTGATGTTTCATTGGTGACCCGACAGACTATAATCCGGCGGGAACAGTTAAGCAGGTTAAGCCGGCGGGAACAGTTAAGCGGGTTAAGCCGGCGGACACAGTTAAGCATTGTAAGCCGGCAGATAGAGTCAAGCATTGTAAGCCGGCAGACACAGTCATGTAAGCTGGACAGTTAAGCCAGATAGTTAAGCCAGACAGTTAAGCCAGATTGTAAGCCAGATTGTAAGCCGGATTGTAAACCGGCTTACGTTAAGAAGCCCAAGACATTAAGAAGCCCAAGACGTTAAGAGACACTACTAGGAAAAAGCCTAGTAGTAGCGCGGGTTAAAAGCTAGTAGTAGCGCGGGTGCCTGCGCTACTACTACGGCGCTACAGCTAACTAGTAGTAGTAGTGCGGTGCATCCCGCGCTACTAGTACGTGTGTTAGTAGTAGCGTGGGTTCGACACGCGCTACTACTAACTATCTGTAGCGCGTGTCTGTGACCCGCACTACTACTATTAATTTGAAAAACCAAAAAAAATCTCGACCCCATGACGCACGCACGTTGGCCGGGAGCAGGGAGATCTCGGCCATGACGCGTGCCTCGTGGAATCCGTCGAGGGCGGCCGCGGAGGCCAGCTCGGCGTGGGCTGGGAGCTGGAGGACCTGCATCTTGCCATCGTGCGTGGGGAGCAGCACCTCGCGGCAGCCGTCGCCGTTGAGGTCGGCGATGAGCGGCGGCGGGAGGCGGTCCACGTCATGCTTGATCGGGAACCCTCGTCCGACAGCTGGTACCACGCCTCCTGGAATGAGAAGTCGCCCTCGTGCTGCCGGAGGAGGAGGGGGATGGGTCAGCTAGCGTTCCAGATCGAATCGAAGAGGGGGTAGGAGGAGAGCTGACCTGGAGCAAGAAGAAGACAGTGAAGGCGATGAGGAGGAGGATGCCGAGGTCGCGCTTCCGCATCTTGGCGGCAGAGAGGAGCTCCTGCGACCGCCCACCGGAGGGATCTCAGAGAGGGAGGGGGAAGAAAGCAGAGTGTACCAGCGGGGGCCACCGCTAGAGTATGAGGGAGAGATGAGGAAAGTGAGAGAGGGGGAAAGTGAGGGAGAGAGAGGAGGGATTCGGCTGAGGATACGTGGATTTCACCTACCTCGTACTTAGTAGTAGCGAGGGGTATAAAACCACGCTACTACTATCAACTTAGTAGTAGCGCGGGTTTGTACCCCTCGTTACTACGATGGCATGTCCCGGGAGGGCGCGGTAGAGACCGCTTAGTAGTAGCGCGGTTTTTTTATCAACTTAGTAGTAGCGAGGGGTAAAAACATGCGCTACTAGTAAGTAGCAGTAGCGAGGGTTATAAACCCTCGCTACTAGTAAGCGTCTGCCTATAAGCTTTTCCCTAGTAGTGAGACGTTAAGAAGCCCAAGACGTTAAGAAGCCTATGGTAAGACGTCAAAATAGGTTAAGTCCTAATCCGAGTTTGACTCTACATGTAACCCGCCCCTTCATCTTATATAAGGAGGGGCGGGGCACCTCAAGAGAGGGGGGCAAGAAAAATAATCGTTAAGGCTAGACACAACTAGAGGAGAGCCAGATTTATGACGTCTCCCTCATGAGCATAATGAGACCTAGCCACAAACAGCATGTAGGGCTATTACCGGATGATGTTTGCCAGGGCCCGAAGCTGTCTAAATTCTTGTCTTGTGTGTTGCCTCTCTCATCCCGATCAACCCCTCTCAAGCTACCACATAGATGCGTTGGCCTCACAACTAAGTCCTCACACTAGGACATCTGTCGTGACGTTTCAACGACAGGGGGTGATTAGACTACTTGACCAAATAAAAATCTAGTCTTTTCCCAATTTTAAGTCTTGGTAGATTTTAGCAACTTAGCACAAGTCAAGCAATCAACCTACACATGCAATTCTAAGAGTGTAGCAGCGGAAAGTAAAACATTGCATATGAAGGTAAAGGGAAGGGTTTGGAGAAGGCAAACACAATGTAGACACGAAGATTTTTGGCGTGGTCTCGATAGGTGGTGCTATCGTACGTCCATGTTGATGGACACTTCAACCCACGAAGGGTAACGGTTCCGTGAGTCCACGGAGGGCTCCACCCACGAAGGATCCACGAAGAAGCAACCTTGTCTATCCCACCATGGCCATCACCCACGAAGGACTTGCCTCACTCGGGTAGATCTTCATGAAGTAGGCGATCTCTTGCCCTTACAAACTCATTGGTTCAACTCCATAATCTTGTCAGAGGCTCCCAAGTGACACCTTACCAATCTAGGAGACACGACTCTCCAAAAGGTAATAGATGATGTGTTGATGATGAACTCCTTGCTCTTGTGCTTCAAATGATAGTCTCCCCAACACTCCACTCTCTCTCACGGATTTGGCTATGGTGGAAAGATGATTTGAGTGGAAAGCGACTTGGTGAAGGCTAGAGATCAAGATTCTTGTGGTTGGATTGGAATGTCTTGGTCTCAACACATGAGTAGGTGGTTCTCGGGGTGGAGGGGTATATATAGCCTCCACACAAAATCTAACTGTTACACACATTTGACCCAACTCGGTTAGACAGAATAGAAGAACTCAGTGAGACTGATTCAGTTCAAAATGTGAATGTTAGGAATCTCGGTGGGACCGATATGATCAACTCAGTGGGACTGATGTGCTAGGGTTAGGGCAAAACCTCATCTCGGTGTGACCGATTGCATGAACATGGTGAGACCGATTTTAGCAATGAGTTAACAGAGAGTTGGTCAGGCAAACTCGGTGGGACTGATCGCTCATTTCGGTAAGACCGAAACATTACAAAGGGAAACAGAGAGTTTACATTGCAAACTTGGTGGGACTGATCGCTCATTTTGGTAAGACCGAAACATTACGAAGGAAACAGAGAGTTTGCATTGCCATCTCGGTGAGACCGAGATCCCGATCGGTGAGACTGAATTGTCTAGGGTTTCTAGCAGTGGCTATGTCAAAAGAACTCGGTGGCGCTGGATAGATCAAATCGGTGGGGCTAAGTTTGACTTTAGGTTTTGGACATATTTCGAAATGAGAAAGTGGTTGAGGGCTTTGGAGTATATCACTAAGAACTTTGAGCAAGTAGACCATTAAGCAACACCTCATCCCCTTTTAATAGTATTGGCTTTTCATGTGGACTTAATGTGATCTTGGATCACTAAAATAGAAATGAAGAGTCTTGAGCTTTAGCCAATCTTTGTCCTTAGCATTTTGAGGGGTCCACATCTCTAGGCAATGCCATGCTGATATTAGTTCAATGAGCTATATGTTGTTATGAATTACCAAAACCACCCAGGGAATATGTCGGGGATATACCCCGCGGTATGACCCGGCTGGAGTTGTAAACCGGCAGACAATGTTAAACCGGCATGCAATGGTAAACCGGCAGACAATGTTAAACCGGCAGACAATGTTAAACCGGCAGGCAATGTTAAATCGGCAGACAATGTTAAACCGGCAGACGTTAAGAAGCCCAGGAAGGGAAGTCAAAATAGTTTAAGTTAAAGTCCGAGTTGGACTCCACATGTAACCCGCCCCTTCAACATATATAAGGAGGGGCAGGGCTCCTCAAAGGGGGACAGGCAAGAAACAATCTCTAGGGCTAGACACAACTAGAGGAGAGCCGGTTTACGGCGACTCCCTCGTGATGATAATGAGATCTAGCCTCAAACAGCATGTAGGGTTGTTACCGGATGATGTTTCCCGGGGCCCGAAGTTGTCTAAACCCTTGTCTTGTGTTGCGTCTCTCGATTCCGCTCAACCCCTCTCAATCTACCACATAGATGCGTTGGCCTCGCGACTAAGTCCTTACACTAAGGACATCTGACGTGACAATTCCACGACAGAATAGTTGCACTTTCAGCTTCCTCTTATGGCCTTCAAACTTTTTCTACCATTAATGTGCGCTAATACAACTGTCATGTTAAAATTTGAAAAAAAAATTCAGTGGTCATTTGACCATTTAAAGACATTTAAGTGATTTTCTAGCCATGTAATGACTATAATTCAAATTTGAACTACATGTACATGCAACAGCTAACCATAACGGTTTGAAAAATCATATTCGTGTACTTGTGTGCGGGTTAATTCCATGTGCATTATATTAGAGAAAAATCGAACATATTGGTGTCACGGCTTGGACACAAACATTGAGTGCCATGGTAACACAAAATAAGCATTCATGCCATATATGAGTAAAGAAAATGTAATTATCTGGCAAGACAACCGGACCCCACACGATTGGCACTCTATTTCGTGCCTCGAGGTTTGGAAGGTGAGTGGTGCGAGTTATTAATCAGACGCGGTTCTATATTGGAAACCGTCAGCGATTAAGTTCACACACGACTTTGCTGCGGGAATCGTGTGCAATTCAAACTATAGTACTCGTAAATTCCGGTGACCGATGTGTGTACTATTCCCATCGATCTAGATTCCGGCCACCAATAAATAATACCATGCTCACGTCGTCCTGCCTGCATTATCATTCTACATCCTCTCCTCGCCCCCCCCTCACACACACACAAATCTCTGCCATGGCACCGCCGATTTGCCCACACGCCGATGAGGAGGCGCCGCCCCCTCAGGATGTTCAGTCGAAGAGCAGCGATGAGGAGGCGCCGTCGGACGAGGTTGCGCCGGACCCCCAAACTTTAGATTGGTTTTGGGGCTAGTACAATCTTCATCTGTGGAAGTCGCTGTCGCCGGCTGAGAAAGCCAGTCAAAAGTGGCGTTCAAGAAGGAGGTAGCAGAGGAGGAAGCCAAGTACCAGGCAGCATGTGAAGCCCGTGAGGCCGCCTAGAAAAAGGAGGTGGTGGAGCTTTGGGGGCGGGCGCGTCGTCGTGCGGAGGAGGTGTATGAAGACGGGTACTTCGCGAGGAAGGTCAAAGGTGTTAGGCGCCTCATCGCTGCATGGAGGTGGGTCGATAAGCTCCAGTGTGCCACCGACGAGGAGCTCTGATGGGCGCCCAATGAAATGGCAAGATCATGCGTGCTTATCCACCAGCAAGAGGCAAATCGGTACGTCAAGTGCTGTGAGGTGCAGGAGGCGGAGTACTACCTCCGCACTGGGAAGATGTGGCGCACCAGGGAGCTGCTTGCGAGCGGCTGCCAGAATACTGCCCCCATGAGGGAATTAGTTTTAGTATTGTTCGTTTTCAATTTATGCATTGTACATAGTAGTTAAGTATCATCACGTATATGTGATGATATTATATATATTCTGTGATGAACTAATGAACACTTAATATATATATTATGAATTCCATTTTTCTATCTGTTTTCGTAATACTAATTTGTATCTAGCTGTTATCCATATATACATAATGGAAAGCACGTACACACACATTGTAACAGACCATATAAGAACGGAAAACAGAGTACTCACATTGAAACAGAGCAATATTATGACTGTTGTGAATACATAGTGATCCACGTCAAAATGACTCAACAAATAAAACACGTCCATCACCGGTAGCCCTTGCCTACGGTAGCTCTTGGCTCTGCCTGAACTCGTGCAGGCGTTCGCCCAAGCGGTCGACATGCTCGCGGTACATCTCGAGCTCCAGGTTGGCTATTTCATCAAAGATCACCAGCTCGAGTATGCGACGGCCATGTTCCTCTACTACGCCCAGGTGGACACCTGGGCCAAGGAGGCGGTCGAGCCTAGTGACCAGCGCCTTGGCATCGAGCGGGCCGCGGACAAGGCGAACAACATGACCCATGCGAACGGCAAGGCGAGCGTCTGGTGCAAGTACGGCGCGGCCAGCCTCTGGTGCAAGTATGACACAGACGACATCTGCCCACTCCTGGCGAGGAATGGGGGTACTGACGGGATGTGTACCCAACTGCGACGCCCGTGGATCTGCTCTTGCTGTGTGGCGCACATCGCCTCTCGCTCTGCGGCGCTTCAACGGTCTCGCTGTGCGGCGAGCCATAGTCTATCGGCGCGGACGCGCCTAGCTTGCTCTGTGGCGCACCATCGATCATGTTGTGTGGTGAGCTGCAGTCTCTCGACGCTGACATGCTTATCTTGATCCCTAGCGCTGAAGCGCTGAAGCGCCAAGGGTCTGCTCAACCCTGATACGTCTCCAGCGTATCTATAATTTTTGCTTGTTCCATGTTGTTATACGATCAATCTTGGATGTTTTACAATCATTTTATAGCAATTTTATGTCATTTTTTGGGAATAACCTATTGACATAGTGCCCAATGCCAGTTGATGCTTTTTGCTTGTTTTTCCCTTTGCAAAAAAACAGTACCAAACGGAGTCCAAACGTAGCGAAACTTTTTGGTGATTTTTTCTGGACCAGAAGACAACCAGTGGGCCAAAGATATACGAGAGGGGAGGCCCAAGGTGGGCACAACCCACCAGGGCGCGCCCAGGGGGTTGTGCCCCCCTTGGTGACCTCCCGCACCACCTCTTCGCCCTATAAATTCCCAAGTATTCCAAAAACCCTAGGGGAGTCGATGGATCATAAGTTCCGCCGCCGCAGGCCTCTGTAGCCATGAAAAACCAATCTAGACCTTGTTATGGCACCCTACCGGAGGGGGAAATCATCACCGGTGGCCATCTTCATCATCCCAGCGGCCACCATGATGAGGAGGGAGTAGTTCACCCTCGGGGTTGAGGGTTTGTACCAATAGCTATGTGTTTATTCTCTCTCTCTCTCTCTCTCTCTCTCTCTCTCTCTCGTGTTCTTGAGATGGCACGATCTTGATGTATCGCGGGCTTTGTTGATATAGTTGGATCATATGGTGTTTCTCCCTCTCTATCTTGTTGTGGTGAATTAAGTTTTCCCTTTGAGATTTCATTCTTATCGGATTGAATACTTTTATGGATTTGAGAACACTTGATGTATGTTTTGCTATGAATACCCGTGGTGATAATGATGTATCGTATTGATTCACTTGATATACGTTTTGGCACTCAACTCGTGGATTCCCGAGGTGACATTAGGATAATCTATGCATAGGGGTTGATGCACGTTTTTGTCTTTGTTTCTCTGGTAGAAATCTTGGGGCACTCTTTGAGGTTCTTTGTGTTGGATTGGGTATTATGAATCTGAATTTGTTTTGGTGTTATTTTAGTACGAACTCTTGATAGATTGATCAGAAAGAATAACTTGGTGTTATTTTAGTACGAACTCTTGATAGATCAGTCAGAAACAATAACTTGGTATTATTTTAGTACGAACTCTTGGATAGATCGATCGGAAAGAACAACTACAAACAATTTGTTCTTATGTTCTCCACTAGATAGGAACTTTGGAGTGATTCTTCACCGCACGTTGAGGGATGGTTATGTGATCTAATTATATTAGCATTGTTGAGAGATTGCACCGGCGAAAGTATGGACTCTAGGCCTCATTTTCAAGCATTGCAATACCATTTGTGCTCACTTTTGTTACTCATTACCTTGCTATTTTTTATTGTTGCTATTACAAAAATCAATATCTACTATCGTTACTACACTTGTATCACCATCTCTTCGCCGAACTAGTGCACCTATACAATTTACCATTGTATTTGGTGTGTTGGGGACACAAGAGACTTTTTATTATTTGGTTGCAGGGTTGTTTGAGAGAGACCATCTTCATCCTACACCTCCCACAGATTGATAAACCTTAGGTCATCCACTTGAGGGAAATTTGCTTCTAAGAGTATAGCAGCGGAAAGTAAGACATTGCACATGTAAATAAAGGAGGAGTTTGGAGAAGGCAAACATAACGGGGACACGAGGATTTTTGGCATGCTTCCAATAGGTGGTGCTGCCATACGTCCACGTTAATGGAGATGTCAACCCACGAAGGGTAACGGCTGTGCGAGTCCATAGAGGGCTCCACCCACGAAGGGTCCGCGAAGCAGCAACCTTGTCTATCCCACCATGGCTATCGTCCATGAAGGACTTACCTCACTCGGATAGATCTTCACAAAGTAGGTGATCTCCTTGCCCTTACAAACTTCTTGGTTCAACTCCACATCATGTCAGAGGCTCCCAAGCGACACCTAACCAATCTAGGAGACACCACTCTCCAAAAGGTAATGGATGGTGTATTGATGATGAACTCCTTGCTCTTGTGCTTCAAATGATAGTCTCTCCAACACTCAACTCTCTCACACAGTTTTGGCTATGGTGGAAAAAGGATTTGAGTGGAAACCAACTTGGAGAAGGCTAGAAATCAAGATTCAAATGGTAGAATTCGAATCTCTTGATCTCAACACATGAGTAGGTGGTTTTATCTCAAAAAATGAATGGTGGAAGTGTGGCTTTGTTCTGATGACTCTCTTACTGAGTAAGAGGGGATGGATGGGTATATAATATATATAGCCTCCACACAAAATCCAACCGTTACACACATTTGACCAAACTCGGTGGCACTCACTGGAATTCCCGGTGAGACCGACCTGTGCAAAAGATATGAATGTTGGAGGTCTCGGTGGGACTGAAGTGCAATGGCAAAGGCAGAACCGCGTTTCGGTGATTCTGATCAGTTTCATTCGTGATTCCGAGATGAAGTGATTTCATCACAGAAACTTGGCACGGCCATCTCGGTGGGACCAAGAGCCGTTTCAGTCAGACCGAAATGTTAGGGTTTGGCCGTGGCAGTGTCTAGATGAACTCGATGGGTCCGGATAGATAGAATTTGGTGGGACCGAGTTAGCTTGAAAGGGTTTTGGACGCATTTGGATAAAGAAAGTGGTTGAGGGTTTTGGAGCAATATCACTAAGCACTTGAGCAACCAGATGATTATCTACACCTCATCCCCTTTTAATAGTATTGGACTCAATGTGATCTTGGATCACTTAACCAAAAATGAAGAGTCTCGAGCTTTTGCCAATTCATGTCCTTAGCATCTTGAGGGGTCCACATTCCCTAGTCCTTGCGATGCCAATCAATGAACGTCTTGAAATCTTTAACTTGAATGATATTAGTTCAATGAGATATATGTTGTTATTAATTACCAAAACCACCCCGGGATTAGTTGCACTTTCAGTCGCGTACTATAATTTCACTATGAGGACCATGCGAATAATTAGACTAAGGCTTCTGCAATATCCAATCTCCGGCTACATCCATGTTGCTAGCAAACCAAATTTCCCTTTCCTTTAGCATGTATGTAGGAACATGAAAGATTGGGATCAAATTATGTTCCCCTTTCCTAACGCACATGCACCTTGTTGTATTTTCTTTAATAATGACATAAATTACACGAAAGTGTGCGTGTAAAATTGATAAATATAAAATACTTGTTACTATGGTAATACAAACATTAGTACTGCTTAGTACACTACTAACATAGAGTAGTAGTATCCCATATGGCGAGAAAATACAGACTCTCCTTGAATGCCGATGTATCTCGCTGTCAAGTCAACTGGTTGAAAGCCAGTACTCCCATTAATCCGCTCAACACTCTCGTAGCCGCTCACGGCTCCTCGTCTTTTCTCACTCGAAAACCCCTCTTCAACTATGTTTGAATCACTCATCTTCACACATACTCATTTCATATCACATCCTCTGTAACAATCTTGCCTTTTTCACTAAAAGACATCGTAGCCATGTGAAAAATGCCGCCCTTCAATACATCGAGTTTCTATATCGCTCTACCTTCAATAAAAAACTTGAGGCATTTACAAAACACCTCCACCTCCTCCTAAAAAACCTCAGAGTTCCATATGCGGGTGGGTGCGGCCCTACACAAACATCAGTAGCACCGGCTTTATAAAGTTCGTATCCCCCTTCATAGTTCTTCCCAAGCAAAGATGGAGGCAAGATTTAAACAACCATGTACAACATCAAATGTGACACCTCAGGAAGTTACAACCCAATTATGAGGGATATCAAACGTGTAATATATTCCTATTTTGCTCTCAGGGTCTTAACTACCACTGCTTAACTTTCAATTTGACAGGGTGGTCGAATTTGTGTCCACGTCAAACGCTCGATTCACTCAAATTGACGTGTAGTTAAGAGAAGAATACACATTATTTAGAAAAGAGTAGTGTGAGTGATGCGTCAGGAAAGTCTATACACGTTGATGTCGTATCCATGCAAACAACATATCCCTTAAGAGGCAAATTTGCCAAGCTACCCAACTACCCTCCTCCACAACGAGGTGGTTACTTGGGGTGCGAGTCCAAAACCATATGCAATCCAAAATGAGATTAAAAAGGACAAGTTGTTGTCCTTCTATATAAAATACTCATTTCATCCCGCTCCCTCCGTTCGGAATTACTTGTCGCACAAATGGATGTATGTAGATGTATTTTAGTTTTAGATACATCCATATCCGAGACAAGTAATTCCGAACGGAGGGAGTATAATATAAGACTTTTCTTACATGTTTGCATGCCCATGAAGTAAGAATTTTTTGAGAAATTTAAGAACGAAAATATTGATGGTGTACAGGGAGAAGGAATGAAATCTTTGTTTTTTAGGATGAGAATGAGAAAGTATGAATCACAAACCAAAGTTGTGGACTCATCAATCGAAACTGACTGCAGCCATCCGATCAGCATCCAAAGGCGAGGATAAGGGCCACGCTGCATATTTTGCAAAAACACTCTCTTCCCCAGCCTGCCCGCCCCCATCCGATCCCCCAATCCCTTTTCTCACTCCGATACGGGCGGGGCCCAAACCCTAGGTCGCCGGCTCCTCCCGAAGCGAGTCTAGCTGATCCGTTTGTTCTGCACAAGCTCTGCCGTGTTTCGCCGCTGTTTCCTCTTTAGAGGAAGAAGAAGAAGAAAGAGAGGGATCTGGTCGACTGCCGTCGTCGGCGATGGGCGACGGCCGCGGCGGAGGGTCAAACCGCCCCGCGTGGCTGCAGCAGTACGAGCTGGTGGGTAAGATCGGCGAGGGCACCTACGGCCTCGTTTTCCTCGCGCGCCTCAAGCCAACGCATCCCCAGGCTGCTGGCCGCCGCGGCTCCCCCATCGCCATCAAGAAGTTCAAGCAATCCAAGGAGGGCGATGGCGTCTCGCCTACCGCCATCAGAGAGATCATGGTAACTCATCGCCGCCGCCGGTTGCTTCATTCCTTCGTGGCGTTCCAGACCCTGGCTATATAGGACTGTAATCTCTCTCCCTGCGCTTGCCCTTTGATTGCAGCTCCTGCGCGAGATCAACCACGAAAATGTCGTCAAGCTCGTCAACGTCCACATCAACCACGCCGACATGTCCCTCTATCTCGCCTTCGATTACGCCGAGCATGACCTCTATGTATGCAACTCCCGTCCCCTGCTTATATGTGCCTTTTTCATTCCTGTCGACCTCTTAGTATGAAATTCAAATCCAACTCTCTCTACGGAATAGTTAATTAACGAAGCACTGCTCTATCCGCAGGAGGTTATTCGGCATCACAGAGAGAAGCTTAACCTCTCCATTAACCAATACACAGTTAAATCCTTGCTCTGGCAACTGCTCAATGGCCTCAACTATCTCCATAGGTATGTCTATATATATTTTCTATTAACAAGTCGACAAGCATGATTCTCCACAAGCTGTGATGTCTTCACTGTAAATATATGCAATGTTTATCTGGGTCAATCCTATCAAAATCTGATCTATCCTACCTGTCTCCCCTCCTGCAGTAACTGGATTATCCATCGAGACCTCAAGCCTTCTAATATACTGGTATGCTGCTTCATGCCTCACGCTGATACGCAAATCTGTCCAGTATTGTCTCTTTTGCTTGCTAAGCATGCTGCAATGGTGTGCCCCAGTAGGTCATGGGAGAAGGAGAAGAACATGGAATTATAAAGATTGCTGATTTTGGGCTGGCTAGGATATATCAAGCTCCACTAAAACCACTAAGTGACAATGGGGTGAGTAGCTCTATCTACATTCCTATTTCTAGTAATATGAGGGAACCAAAGGATGGTACTTTGGTAATGGAATGTAGTCATTCACTCATTCCGCCAAGTTACCACTGGTATTCTCAGGTTCCCACTATTCTTATAGTCTCAAAGCTTATAATTGGCAATTGCATGCAAATATATTATCACACAGTGCACCGATTTTGAATGTTTGAGTTCAAGTATCTGAATGCAATCTTGGCCGTTGATTGGAGTCCATTGGCGGCCTAGGAGGATCCACATTAAATCCCATAATATACCCTCTTAAACCTTCTAAATTTAACTCTAATTGTACATTAATTACGGCACGTAGTAGTATTATTTTGCACAACACTGCTTCATGAATAGCTGAGGTGGTATGGTATATTTCTGCAGTACTTTTGACACTGTGCAATGTATTATGCTAATTCCCTGATTTGAAATAAATTTCAGGTTGTTGTAACTATCTGGTATCGTGCACCTGAGCTGTTACTTGGAGCTAAACACTACACAAGTGCTGTTGGTATCCTTGTAGGGAGAGAAAAGCAGATCCTTTTACTATCTATTTTTCTTCATTAATTCTGTTATTCTCTTAACCATCTCCAGACATGTGGGCAGTTGGTTGCATTTTTGCCGAATTGCTTACACTGAAACCACTGTTCCAAGGTGTTGAAGCAAAAGCTACTCCAAACCCTTTTCAAGTATGGGCAGTTGCACTCAGTTAGTTAGTGTTGCCATCTTGTTTTTAGATTACATCACTAGACTAAAGTTGTTATATTTTACATGATGATCATGTCTCAAGTAATTTTCCTCCGTTATGCGATTGGTATATCTCACAGTTGATTCACACGTCTTGTAGCTCGATCAACTGGACAAGATTTTTAAGGTCTTAGGTATGTATTCCTTGTTTTTGCTTGTCTTGTTTGATTTGTCATGCTCATCAGAAATATACTCACGATAATAACCCAACTCTTCTGAAGGTCATCCTACGGTCGAGAAGTGGCCTACCCTTGCAAATCTTCCATGCTGGCAAAATGACCAGCAACACATTCAGGGGCATAAGTAGTATGTTGGACATTGTTGAGCTGCTCTAAGAAGGCTTAAATATCTCTTTTATTATTACTTAACTTAATATACTGTCATATTTCCCTTGCAGTGAGAACACAGGTCTTCATACTATTGTTCACTTGCCGCAGAAGGGTCCTGCATTTGACCTTCTCTCGAGAATGCTTGAGTATGTCTCTTGCTCTCTAGTTTGTTGGAGTCAACATTACGTTGGTTGATGAACATATTTTTTGTTCTTTTTTGTACTATTATGTGTTGGTTTATCATCCTAGTATTCCTCATGTTTCAGGTATGACCCTCGAAAGCGTATTACAGCTGCACAAGCTTTGGAGCATGAGTAAATAATTAATACCTTCACCTATTCTTTTCCCCCTTTCGCGTGTTTGGATGCTTCTGTTTCCATATCTGTATAACTATTAACTAGTTCTTAGCTGATGCATACCTTAAATGTCCGCCCCTATTAACTTTAAAAAATAGCCTTCCGACAAACGCCCCATATTAAGATAACACATGCTAGCCCTTCCGCCAAAATGAAGCACTTAATTAAGTGCCTTCCGCCAACATGGAGCAAGCCATTTAGTGGCTTCCGCATAAGATGCTACCCTTCCGCCAAAACATGCTATTTAGCACTTAATTACTAGTTAAAACATGCTAGCCATTTAGTGGCTTCCGCCGAAGATGCTACCCTTCCGCCAAATATGTTAATTAGTGCCACTTAATTAGTGCTTCCGTCAAACATGCTAGCAGCTTCCGCCAAACTCCTTCACCTTCCGCCAAACAGGAAAAAATTAGCAGCGGCCTTCCGCCATCCGGACGGAGAGGAGGGATACATGGTGGCTTTTGATTGGCCAGATGGATTTCCGGACTCCCGCAAAGCTCCCCCAGGTTTGCTACCAGTTTGCCGGAATTCAGACATCCAGACGCGTCCGCGGACGTTTGAGGGATAGCACTGGATGGCAAGTGTCCGGACTCCCGCAAAGGACATATACGGATGATTTGAGGGTCCACGTTGGAGATACCCTTAGAAGCAGTCTGGAATTATTCTTGGAATCATGTCTATGTTTTAACCTCGAAGTTTCCTTTATTCACATATAAAATGGTTTTAAAACAAGGGGCTGCCTTCTGATTTCCGTTATTACAAACAATTAGGAGTTCGTTACAGCAGGAAAAAAACAAAACAGAACAGAATTCGTGTTATTTCCTATTAGAAGAATGCCGAAATGGATCACAAGCATAAAGCAAAAGCGGCCAAAACCTGGAACCAAAGGTTCTTCCAGTAGGATTGATCTGTACCTAATGTTGTCATTGCTAATTACACATAACTTTTAACCATTGAAACAATGCCGATTTGAGATAAGCTCATGTCCTAATGCTGTAGAATATTTTAAATATACAGGGAACACGACAAAATCATAGTTGTAATGCGGCGATATTGGCGATTACAGTTTAATATGTCAACTCTTCTGATATTGGGGAATAAAGTTTGATATATCAACTCTTCTGAATACATCCACCTCTTTGCTAGGTACTTCCGGATGGACCCGCTACCTGGACGAAAGTAAGTTATGTATGAATAGAGTCTCAACTGCCTCTACTTTAGAAAGTGATGGTTTTTCTTGTCGCTGTGCCTAAAATGTCTCTCTGGTCAGTGCACTTGTACCATCTCAGCCAGGCGAGAAAATTGTGACATATCCTGTTCGTCCAGTAGATACCTCAACAGATTTTGAAGGAACAACAAGCCTTCAACCAACTCAACCGGTAATAGAAGCTTTGTCTCTGCCTAAATCTTAATTTTCCAATCTGTGACCTGATTAGTGGAAAGCTTTTTTTGATAGAGAAGAGCTTAGTGGAAATCTTTTTTTAGAGAAGATTAGTGGAAAGCTTGTGCAATGAATGTGCTTCTTATGGAGATTTAGATTTCTTCCTTGTAGCAAAATCATCTTCCAATGGCGCAGACCATATTTAATCAGTCAGTCAAGTTAGATGTAGGCATCGCAAGGCTTGTTTCTTGTTTAATTTCCTCAGAAGATTTGTTTCAGTCCCACTTTGAGTGAACCAAAGAATTCTTAAGAACTGTCGTGCTATGATCTGTAATAACATGATGCATTCATGTTTCAGCCATCGGGAAACGGACCTCCAGGAGGCCAGCCTGTACCAAGACAAATCCCAAGGCAAATGCAACAGCCTATGGGTGGTATGCAAAGAATGCCTCCTGGTGCAAACATGGGTGCCTTTGGCGCAGCACCCCAAGCAGGCATGGTTGGGATGAATCCCGGTAACATTCCAATGCAGAGAGGCGCAGGTGGCCAGTCTCATCCACACCAGGTTTGTTGTATATTTTAATTATGTTATGTTCCTAGCTACTGTTGTTTGAATAACGCTTGTGACGATCAGTAAGCCGTTTGATTTTCTTGGCGTTGACAGTTGAGAAGGAAGGCTGATCAAGGGATGGGGATGCAGAACCCTGGGTACCCTCAGCAGAAGAGGCGCTTCTGACATCCTCCCTCCTAGGCACCGACTGATATAAATGTACTCATGGCATCATCATGTATGTACATCTTCCAGATAGATATGCATCGTCTGGTGGCCATGTAAGCTTGTTGTTGTAGATTTATAGTGCTTATCTGCTAGCTTGGTAAGTTAAAGTAGCTGTAAGGGTCATTGTAGAGGAAATTTGGATGATTGCCTTTTACAGCTACTGCGCTAAGCTGCTCTATGCAGAATATTGACATTCTGAATTCTGAATATACAAGACAAGCTGGTAGACATGCTAGTTTCATTCTTCTGCTCATGTTGGAAGATGAGTGGTTTGGCAAAAAGTCAGTTTGGAGGACGAGCTCCAGTGAGCCCTATATTTTGAATAGTGCCAAAATAATATTGAGGTTTCAAAAAATTCTGAAAAAATTCAACATGTTTATATGGATGCATTGTTTTGGGAATTATGATGCATTGTTTTGGGAATTATGATGCATTCTTTTGGGAATTATGTATGTAAAGCACAAAGAAATTATTCTATTTGTTTGATTAGTGAGAATTGAGGGTCAAGATGTGATTACTTAAACATCTCCTCGAACTCCCACCCGCCCTTGTTATCTCTTCAGTTTTTTTTTTTTTTTTTTGAGAATAGTTATCTCTTCACTAAGGGCAACTCCAACGAGGGTCACCAAAATGGGCCTCACAAAAGTATGCAAACATCTCCACGGACAGATATAGCAGAAGAGTCCATTCAATCGCAGGCATCAAATGCTGGTCCCATTTCAAACGAACCTTAAAAAAGAGAGACGAAATTCACACTAAACTAGACGATATTTGTCAAATCTTGATATATATTATAACCCTTGCGGCCCACCCCTTGGTCGCGAGCCAGGGCCACATGGACTCCATGAGATCCCCTCTCATGGCTGCAATGCTTTATGAAATTTCCTGGATTTGAAAGTTACAGACGTATTTTATTTGATTTGTTTTGATAAAAAACTGATTTTTCTGAAAACTCTAAAAAATAGCAGAATACAGCAACTAGATGTGGGCATTGAATTAATAGGTTAGTCTAGAAAAATAATACTCCCTCCGTTCCTCAATCTAGTGCGCATAGTTTGTAGCACACGTACCAATGTATGCGCTGGCGGAAGCTTTTGGACGAGAAAGCCCTGAGCCCTCACACGCTTTGTCCCACTCCCAGCCCATGCCATATGTTCCCAAGTAGTACTACAGTACTAGTAGTACTAAGTGGAGAAGAAAGTGGCAGCGTGCCGTTGCTGCGCCGGCGGCGTGCCCTCGTAACTCGCTGGACGCGGAGACGCCGGCCGAGGACGCGGCAACGCCGGCAGCGACGAAGGCATGCTAGCCGAGGACAGAGTTACATCGGAGATGCCGACCGCGGACGTGGGCATGCAGGCCGTGGATGCGGTGACACCGGAGACGCCGACGGTGGACTTGGTGACGCCGGGGTCGTGTCAGGGGGGACGCACGAGGTTAGGACTTGCCAGAAGATCGCGGTGTCAAGCTAGTCAACGAGCAGTCAGTGACGCCGGCGGGAGCCAACCTTCCGTTGTGGTCAACGTGGGCCGGCGGGAGCCAACCTTCCGTTGTGGTCAACGTGGACAAAGGGCATGCCTCCTGTGTGTACAGGGCGTCCAGCCAGCCCCTATCGCCGCCATTGTCAGGCGGCTCCCCATCTTCTTGCCCGTGGCACCATACATCATCTTCTTCCTCCATCTTGAACTTCCACCGCCGCTGCTTGAATCCCGCTGGGCCGCTGCAGTCCTGACCACCTGGACGGCCGGCATCGCCTTCTCCTACGGTGGCACAAGCATCCTCCTCTCCACCCCCCGCCTCCTCCGTCCATCACGCCACTGAACGCCGCGGCGGCGCCGCCTCCACCACCTCTGACCTCTTCCCCCGCCACGATCTCTTCAAAGGATAGCAGTCGCGTGCGCTAGGCGAGTAGATCGGCGATGTGGAGTTCAATCGAGATGCATCTGCGGGAGTAGGGGATAAAGTGAACAGAGGAAGGAGCGAGCGGAGGACGAAGCGCGTCCTTGCGGTCTGGGGATAGAATCGTCCAGAATCGCCCACGGGTGCTAATGCGCACTACAAAGTGGAATTTTCGTCAAAATTTTATACGCACTAGATTGAGGAACGGAGGGAGTAAAAGATAATACTAAAGCTATGCAATAATGATATAAAAATAGCATGACACAAGCAAACAAAAGATACATTTGAGACGTATCATCTATTCAAAACCGGTCATTTTCCACTCAGAGGTGTTAGTGAGATGTAATTTGCGCCAACTTTGCGCTTTTAAGGATTTGTGACGCCTCAAACTCCTTCAATTTACACTGTGGTCCAACGCAGCTTCTTGAAGTTAGCTCCCTGGAGCTAGGGTTCCCGACATGGCTCCGCTTCGTGGAGCACGATGTCGGAGGTCATCCGATTAATATCCACTCAACTCCCATACCCCTCCTAACCATAGGACGAATCTAAATCTTGATCCCCTAAATTCTCATTCTCTAGTTGTAATTATCCCCAACCAAACATTGTTGTGAACTCATTTGAAATTAAACTATGGATTTAAGGGCATCTTTGTATTCCATGATAGGAAAACCAAATGAATAGAAAATTTAAAGGAGTTAGACATCAAGTCTTGTAGATTCCTAGAGGAATCAGAAGCGCATAAGTTGCACAACACGCTTGTTCGATGCTCTACATAAATTTTGCTGGAAGAGAGAACATAATGTTTGAGCAAAGCCTTCTAGTCCTAAAAAGTAGGGTTAGGCTAGAGTTAAAATACACAAGATCTTGAAATCAAGTCATGATTCTCACATGTGAATAGCTAACCTTCACACACTCATGCCCATGACTAGTTCTTTGATGATATTCCAGTCATTTAGATCTCTCTTTGCTGACTGTCCCATGTCAAATTTGGTATGCCCATCCTCTCTTGACATTATCATCATGCTTTAACCATCTGCTATGCAGTGACGCTTCTGGGAAGCCGCGTTGTATATGCCTAAACCATCTCAGACGATGCTGGACAAATTTCACTTCAATTGATGCTACCCAAACTCTATCACATATATCATCATCCCAGAGTCGATCCTATCTTATGTGGCCACATATCTGCATCTCTATTACATATCACTATTGGACATGACGCCTTTTAGTTGGTCAACACTCAGCATCATACAACATCATAGGTCGAATCATCGTCCTATAAAGCATGTCTTTAGCTTGGCATTCTCTTGTCACAGAGGATGCCAGAAGCTTGGTCCACTTCATCCACCTAACTTTGACTGGATGGCTCACATCTTCATCGATATCATCGTCTTTTTGCAGTATTTACCCCAAATATTGAGAGGTTTATCTTTACAACTCTAACTTTCTATTAACCCTCGTCTAATGATAGCACCACACATCCGCATTCAACATACACCATGTGATAAGGTTTGCATATCCATTGTGACCTCATCCATCACAGAAGCAAAAAAGATAAGGACTCAAAGTTAACCCTTGATGCAAACCTATTTTAATAGGAAATTCATTTATGTTGCCATCACTTGTTTCATATGGGGCCTAAAATTCTCTAGAACTCCTTTGTTCCAAACAGAGCCTTACGATCACTATTAGTGAGGTGCCTTCCGTGATTTTTGTAGCATTTAGCGATTTATGTGTTGTACCTGTATTTTAGGGCTGCAACGTTTATTCAGTGGGAGGAGACGTTTCCGTCGACGACGAAGTCGCGTGTGGTGACATTTTACGTCTGATCGGGAGGATGACATTTACGAACATCTTACCTGTCATTTTTGTTAGAATGCATGACAGTTTTCTTAGGGGCACGTGACAGTCTCTGTTAGGAAGGAAAAAATACGGAAGGAACAATCATAAACTGCCATAAAAAAGAAAATGATTATCATTCACTGACGGATTGCTCCCAAACGTCAACCGTCTTCATCGTCTACCATGTCTACATGTGCCCACGTCCGTTGTCCACCTTTCCTTTCCTAGAAACACCACAATCCTATCGCTCTCGTCTCACCCGAGAACAGTTGCTGGGCGTCGGCTCGCACGGGCATCGGTTGTAAAAGACTATAAATTTCTACAACCAGACCTCTATTGCAGAATAATTCTGCAACACAACCTTTATTGCAAAAAAAAAAATCTGCAAATTTCCTGACTTTTGTAACAAGATTTTTGTCACAAAAATTTCTGCGACAAGACCTCTGTTGCAAGGGAAAAAAAACCTTGTAATAAGACCTTTGTTGTAAAAAAAACTACAACTAGACCTATGTTGTAAAAATTTCTGCAACATCACCAATGCTGCAAAAGTCTTCCGCAACATCATCTATGTTACAAAAAAATGTAGATGAAAAAAAAACTACAACACAACCCTTGTTTGCTCGTACTACACGCGTCCCATGTGACATGTGCCCCTAACTCCTCATGGCTCCCCTCAATTTTTTCTGCAACAACACCAATGTTGCAGAAGTTTCTCCTGAAACATAAGCTATGTTGCAAAAGAGTGAAGACAAATTTTTTTCAACAAACCTCCGTTGTAAAAAAGTCTTGCAACATGACCTCATTTGCAAAAAAGTTCTACAACACGGCGTCTTTTAGAAAGGTAAATAGCGGTTATGACGTTTTGCAACAAGCATTCTGTTGCGGAGCTTGTTGTACAACACCGCTCTTGTTGTAAAAGGGAGATGACCCTTGTGGATGGGTAGATCCAATGGACATCCCCGCGTCCATCCAACAGCCAGCGAGGCGGCATATATTTTCTAGTTATCCGCCGTGGCGTTCGTTATGACTTGAAACTGCCAGACAAACCCGTTCACTTGCCATCCAGCCCCAGCGACCGTTCGTGAGGTAGTATTTTTTTCTAGGGGTGTTCACGAGTTAGCTTTCCCGTAAAATAAAGCAAAACGACGAAGCACTCTGGGCCTGGGCTTGTGCCGAAATTCAACCGAAAGCGAGATAGAAAAGCCCAACGAAGCCCAAGGCTTGTCGTGCGGTGTTGCTGTCGGAATCGCTTTCTGGAGAAGTAAACGGAAGCAAATCAAATCGAATTTCAATCCAATGCGCAGACATCTCTACACCTCTTCCCTGTGGGAGGCGGAGGCGGAGGCGGAGGCGGTGCCGGAGCGGCCGGCCCCAGGACTATATTAGGAGGAGGAAGCGGCGGCGAAGGTTCTTGTTCCGCCCGCTGCTTCTCCCTGGATTCGATCTATTGATACGCGCTTCCGGCGGCCCGCAGGTTCGCGTCGCTCCCGATCCCCTTTCCGCGAGTTGTTCCAAACCCTTGTTCGATTCGTTTCTCAGATCTTAATCTTCTAGGGCTATTCCAGACCGATCCTCATGGCCGGCTGGACCGATTCCGGCGGCAGCCGGGGGCGAGGAGGAGGAGGAGGCGGCGGCGGCTTCTCAAACCGCGGCGGCGGCAACGCCAACAACAACACCATGTGGAGAGAGAGAACGCCACCGCAGCCGCAGCCTCAGCCGCCGCCGCAGCAACAGCAACAGCAACAGCATCACCACCAACAACAGCACCATCAGCAACAGCAACAGCAACAGCATCACCACCAACAACAGCACCATCAGCAGCAGCAGCAGCATCGCTACCGTCCTGTCAACCACAATGACCACTCCTCGCAGCACCCGCGCCACCCACCGGCGGGGGAGCTGGACCGACACCAAGGGCAGGGAGGCTCCTCCACTTCCACCCGGCGCCCGCGGCCAACTCGTCCACCACAGCCTCGCCCCACCTTCACAGACCACAAGCCGTCTCCTACCTCCACACCCAATGCCAATGAACCGGACGACAAGGCCAGGTGCAATGCTGCCAATTTCGAGTGCAACGTCTGCTTTGACATGGCAGACGACCCTGTAGTCACCAAGTGCGGCCATCTCTTCTGCTGGGACTGCCTCTACCAGTGGCTCCATGTCCACTCCAACCACCGCGAGTGCCCTGTCTGCAAGGGCCAGGTCGCTGACGATGCCATTATACCCATCTATGGACGTGGCGGCTCTGCAGCGTCTGTTCACGCCGCACCGCCGAGGCCCACTGGGGCCAGAGTTGAAAGCTCCAGACAGCAGCAGCTGCAGCAGTTTGCTGCTTCCAACTTGACTATGATGATGGACGAAGATGATGAAGACGACGACCCCTTTCTCGAGGAGATTAGTCTTCGTTTTGGAGTTAATTCGCTGAGAGGTGGTATGATGATCATACCCGATGATGACATCGAACAAGATTATGATGACTACACTGATCCCTACCTCCACCGCAACTTTGATGAGGTATATGGCCTTGATTTAATGCGACTCCCATTGTTTAGATCTGCTGACGCCGCTGAAGCCGTGATTGGCTCTTCCCGGCGACATGGTCATCATAGTGTTTTTTCTGATGACATTATGGATACATTCTTTGACAACACAACCCATCAGGAGCCAGATTTTGGTTACCGCGGTGGTCGGCGTCAGCGCGGGAGAGCAAGAGGAACAACATCTGCAGATCATTTCAACGATCACATCGTTGGCATGGTGTTGGGGAGTAGCTTGAGGATCGAGGACAGCAGCGGTGCATCTTACCGTGACACCGGTGCTGGTCCTCATCATCATATTAATAATACAGGTGGTTCCTCTCGGCCTAATGGTGGATGGGAGAGAAGAGGAAGAAGCAACCGTAATTCGAATTCCGGTGGTGGAAGAGGAACGCAGAATAGCAGGAGGCAAGGAGCAAATTACAATTGATCATGGCCTGAAAGTGGCAATCAAATAAATCCAGCCTTGAATTATTCTTTCTTCTGATTCTCTGTTCTGTTACTTTTGTAGTCGCCCCATCTGGGCACCTTGATAAGCATATATTTGACTATTGGGGTGAATGTTTCTTCTCGTTGATGCAATTAACATTACATGTGGTTATATACTCTTTGCCATTGCTTGCTATATCACTTCATGGTATGATTCTATTGATGCTATAGATAATTTGATTGGAAGTACTTGGCAGAAGGTGGTCATGCTGTTGATCCTATGTAAATGGTACTCCCTCTGTAAACTAATATAAGAGTGTTTAGATCACTAGTTTAGTATTCTAAACACTCTTATATTAGTTTAGGGAGGGAGTAGTTTGATTCCTGCTTGTTGGGTAGAATTAGGAAGTAGTATGACCAGGACATGTCTCTGGAAGAAGAGTAGGACTATATAGCAAGATGGCAAGAAACTTACAAGAACTCGGCCTAGTTCCAACAAACAGACTCAAAGCCAACTACTGTCTAAACTATCACTATCCATCTCTTTGGCAAACTTCCAGAGCTGAAATTCAGAAAAATGAGATTGGCCAATTCAGGCTCCTTCGCCTGGAGCGCCAGATTTCTGAAAACCGGGCACCGTGCCGTTTCCATACGCTCCAGGCGATTAAGATAATCAGAGTGTCAAACTCCCTCCCTCTTGCTGCACTTGGGAATCAGGTTTCTAGCGTGCAGCCACCAGGGTCCTAGACTGTCAACAGGGAAGAAGTTCTGTTCTGAAGACATGGTACCAAACCTGTTGAGATCTTGCAGACAGAGATAACAGGAAGCCATGTCATCTTGAAGGCTATGCTGGACTCTGTGATCCAGATCCTGTACTGAATGCCAAGCGAAAGTTTTGCAAGTGTTGGAAAAGGGGATAGCCACAACCTCTGCATCAAGCGATGAATACCATCCCTCCAGATGCAATTAGCAGTACTGAATCTAATCTGTCCGGGCGAAATCCCTGGCCGGCCGCATCCGCGGCGATGCCCGAGGGCGCCGTGTTCCTCCTTGGAGACGTCTGACAGGTCTAATCCCCTACTCCGCACTCCCCCCTTCCCCCTGTTCTCCCGGGTGAAAGCCCTAACTTTGTTGGGCGGAGGCGGCACCGGCGCCCTCGGCGTCGTATTCTTCTTGAAGACGCCGTTTTGGGAGGTGCTCGTCGGTGGGCGCTGTTGGGGTGCGGGTGGTGGCGTCGGTGGTGCCCTCTGTCCTAGTTGCTGCTTTTCCTCCTCTGGTTGCTGGATGTGGGGAGCGGTGATGTTCTGCTTGAGGAGAAGTGCCGGTAGCTCGTCTTGGGTGCGCTGACCCATTGTATGTGGCCATTTTCCGGCGGCATCCACCATTGTTCTTGGGGAACTTTATCATCTCGCGACGGTACCGCACCTTCGATCCAAGCGAGGAGGTTGTGGCCTCCTTCGGAGATGGATGTTGTTGGATGTGCCGTGCCGGGGTCTGTAGTAGCTTGGTGATGGCGTTCCCCGATGGTGCGGGTCTGCCTTTCTCCTCTTGAGCCGCGTGTTCTTGTTCTCGGCGCTTTGTCCACGGAGGAGGACCTCGGCGTCTACGACTTCATGCTTCATTGCTGCTTTCCAGCGCCTTTGTATATTTCCGCTCTGTGTTTTCTTTCTCGCTGCCTATGGGTGTATGCTTGAAACCCTGGCCGGTTGATTGCTTTATTAATTCAAAGCCGAGCTAGGCTCAAGCCCTATCTCGAGCCTTCTCTCTAAAAATCTAATCTGTCCTTGGCACAACAGCTTGTAGACAGAGATACTCTGTAAGAACCAGTTGGGCGGCTCCAGCGCCAAGAGAACTTGCAATCCTCACCTGCATTCCTGCTAGTGCTGTAGACCGCATCCCAAAGCCGATCGAACATACTAGTCCTGGACAAGGCCAGCGGTGGAATGAGGGCTACCAGCAATGTCCAATCGAATCATCAAATGTACAACAAGGAGATTGTGCAGTGCTTCTCGAATGAACTCAAACGATCGACTAGGAAATACTCCTTATTGTCCCAGGCTAGGAGTATATAGTAAACAAAAGGAAATACTATATGGCTAGAACTCGAACGAAAGCTTCAGTGAACTAGTAGTAGAAGGACTAAAGGAGCTAGCTAGGAGGGGGCGCCGCGGTTCAGTTGTCGTCGCCGTAGGCGAGGAAGCGGTAGCGCTCCTCGTAGGGCCCGTCGAAGTGGAGGTCCGCCTCCAGCCACTTGGGGTACCGGACCAGGTCGCCGGCCACGAAGTGCATGTACTCCTCGCCGGTGGTGGCCCCGGCGGGGAGCACGCGGACCTCGCCGGCGACGATGTACACGAGCTGGTCCACCTGCCAGTCCCAGGCCAGGTGGCAGCGGCCCCCCGTGCGCCACGTCGACCACGTCTCCATCGCCCGCAGCGCCTCCACCCGCTCCTGCGCCGCCGCGCCGCGCACCACGCGCACCTTGTACACGTCCTCCACGGGGCGCCGGCCCAGCACCCGCCCGTCTGTCGCTGCTGCTGCTGCTGCCCCCGCCGCCGCCGCTAAGCCGCACCTCCTCCTCCTGCTGCTAGCGGCAGCGCCGGTCACGGGGATGCTGACCGAGATGGGAATTTGGGGGAGGTGGGCGAGATGGCATCCCGCCCAGGCCGTTCCTGCTGCCATCTCTCTTGCTCACGCTGACTGCTACGCTCTCGTCTCGCCTTGCCTGCTTCCTTTACCTTATCCTCCCTCCCTCCTCGCTCGGCTATGGACGGGGCATATATTTACGTCTTTACCAGTCTCCAATTAGTTATTTAGTGCCTTGGGGTTGGGGGTGTAACACGGAGTTAGTTGGCGAACGTTCGCTAGGCGGATGGCAATCACGAACAATTAGCTGTAGGAGGGTGACAATTTCTGGAGACTAGCATGTCACTGTAGTGAATGCATTTTTTTTAGAAAAAATTGCCGTCGTTTGATCTCGATCAAACGGCTGCGATCTGGGAGTTCCTTCTTAGTTACCCTTCAAAGGAATTTTACATTGTCTTTTTTTTTTGCGGGAAAAACTTCCAATCTATTCATCTTTAATTATGGTAGTACAACGAACACTAGAAATAATAAAAATTACAACCAGATCCATAGACCACCTAGCGACGACTACAAGCACTGAAGCGAGCCGAAGGCGCGCCGCTGTCATCGCCCCTCCCTCGCCGGAGTCGGGCAAACCTTGTTGCAGTAGACAGTCGGAAAGTCGTCGTGCTAAGGCCCCGTAGAACCAACGCACCAGATCAGCAACCGCCGCGGATGAAGAGTGTAGATCAAAAGGATCCAATCTGAAAACACACGAACGAAAACGAACGACGAACAGATCCGAGCAAATTCAACAAAGACAGATCCGCCGGAGACACAACTCCACACACCCACCAACAATGTAAGATGCATCACCGGAACGGGGCTAGGCGGGGAGACCTTTATTCCATCTTCAGAGAGCCGCCACCATCTCGCTTTCCTGAGCAGGACACAAACCTTAATAAAGCTCGAAAAAAAATCTAAAAATGGAGCCCTTCCACCGGCAAGGGCCGAGATCCACTCCGCCTCCATGGCCATAGGGCCACCGGAGACGGGATGGACCGGCGCCGGCGCCGGTGGGAGGCAGAAAGCTAGGTTTTTTGGAGGCGGCGGCTAGTGATACAAAAGCTCACGCATAGGTTCAGGCACAAGTCCGAACCAGACAATATTCACACTCTGATTTCTACTCCCTCCGTCCCATAATGCAGGACTTTTTTTTGACACTACTAGCAAAGCTAGATGATGAGCTGCAGTATTGCACTCTCTTCTTTTATTTCTGATAAGAAAATCATCTTGGTTCTTCAAGGGCTTGCTTTCTTCAGATATTCTCCGCAACTTTTCTTAAATACATCTATTTGTTTGCTGACTCCAACAACAACAACAGCAACAACATTACCCAACTCCAAAATAGTAGGGGTCCGAGGAATATCATTCACAATTTTCATACCTAGTACTCCCTTCGTCCCAAAAGCTTGAGATTATTTCGGGACGGAGGGAGTACAACACAGACCCTTTGCTTCAGCTTCTTCGACATGGATTTGAAGCAGCTAACGCCACCACGTCCACAACACCACCAATCCAAGAAAAGCATCCCATAATTTTCCATTTTTAGCGTTGGCATTCTAGCTAGTCATTCCCAACAAACGAACAAAGTAGAGTAAATACTGTGATTTCTTCAGACTAAACCACAAATATGAGCGTGTCATGCCATCAGTACAAACATCAGTATTTACATCCCACAATCCTAGAGTAGAACAGAATAGATATGCGCTTCTAACTAGGAGGAGCACCCCCTCTTCAGAAACGCATCTCCTCTTGCGAATCATTCATACTACAACAAATCTGTCGACCACATCAAAGGGCAGCCACAGGGCAGACACAAAAAGGAAAAATGAGGTGCCAAGAAACACAGACGAGCCATCCCTGTTACTCTTTACGCTGATGTCGAAGCTAACCGCCCTGTAGCTCGCATTTCATCCAGAGTCGTCGCTAGCCAGTCCAAGCCTTCGTACAGGCCATCGCCTTTAAGAGCACATGTGCCTTGGATGTGCCAGATGCGGTTGTTCAGGTCATACAGACCAAGACCCTCACATACTTCCATCGGGGTCATTGCTCCCCTCTGCATTTACAAGACACACAGGCACTACATGATTAAGCATACAAGGAGTGAAAATAAACCTGTTTTCTAAGGCAGAATAAACTCTTCCTTTTCACAAGTGAAACTGAAAATATCAACAAAAGGCTACTTCAGCCCTACATAAATGCAGCATGTCCATATATGTAAACAATGTAAATCCCCTACAATCTGCAAACTCTTTATATATGCACGCAAGAAGCAAGTCCAAAACAACCAGTCTTAAGGCAGAGAATTATAATCTACTAGTATTCTACACAAACCACACCATCTTGAACAAGTGCACGTGATACCAAAAGAAGCCATGACAAGCATACCATGTCTTGCTTGTTAGCAAACACCAATAATACACTGTTGAGCATAAATGGGTCATTGATTATGGCCTGCAAGAGATAATAGTAAGTTAGAGCACATATCACAACAGATATTACCACAGAAACAGGAACAGGTTCTCGATAAGAAATGCCATAAACCTGAAATTCAGCCCTGGCTCTTCCAATTCTATCCCTGTCGAGGGAATCGACCACATAGATCTGCAAGTTAACAAACGCAACAGAGAAAGCTTACATCTCAAGAAAGCAGTGTCATATCACAAATCACTATGCCCCATCAATAAATCAAAGGCGAGTTCTAGCATGATCCACAAAGACGAAGGTCCGATGTGTAGTAACATCCAGACACTTATCCTGTTTGGCTAACAATTCTACCATGTCTGTTTTTGGTGCCTCAGCAGCTAAGAGCACTAACGTATGCAAATATCCACAGTAGATAAGCTAATTGACCATCTTTCCTGGTGACTGCTACTGAACTTGTTCATAAATCAGATGGGCACAAAAGAGAAGCAAGTAAAGAATGAAACAACTAACTGGAGGAAAGGAACTTATAGCTTTAGTAGTCCTATATGTTCCTATGTTGAATCGCTACTTAAAATACAACGAAACAACAAGCAAGCATATGGAATGAGAGTAATGACCAGAGCATCCGTGTTGTTGAAGTAGTGCCTCCACAAGGGCCTCAATTTCTCCTGGCCGCCCACATCCCACACAGTGAACACTACATTCTTGTACTGAACCTTCTCAACATTGAAACCTGCCCACGAATGGATTAACTAGCAAAGTAGTTCAAGGGCTTCGTGTTTAGTCGTATGAAAGCACACTGCACGAGCCCAAAATTAGTTAATAAGTAAAGAGATAGGCAGGCAGGTATGTTGTACCAATGGTGGGGACGGTGGAGAGTACTTCGCCAATGTGTAGCTTGTAGAGTATGGTGGTTTTACCGGCTGCATCCAACCCAAGCATCACCACCTAGCATAAGGCAACAGGCCGTTCCATTAGAATCGAGGAGCACAACGAATTAGCTTGGATCTTCGTGCCCTCTGAGTATCTCTGATGGTACATGGATGGTATGCATACATAGTGCGATGAAAATAGCAACTAACATGACAGAAAAGCAGCTGGTAAGAAAGCGAGCATCATCACATCACATGGTTGAGATGTAAAATCTGCTAGCTCCTCAGTTGTATGTATTCATCAGGATGAAAACAAATCAAATCAGACAGAATCATATGAAACTAATAGTAAATCAAAGGAGGAGCGGATCGATATGTGCTCTGATCGAAGGTCGACCGATCCATTCGCCCAACAAACTAATTAGGAGAAGAGAGGAGAGAAGAGGGCGCACCCGCATCTCCTTGTTGCCAAAGAAGGCATCGAAGAGCTTGCGAAAGGCCTGGCCCATCTCCCTCCCTCCTTGGATCAGGAGAATCTGGCCGGCTGGTCGGCCGCCGAAGAGGATGGGAATGGACCGGCTTCTGGAAGTTTCTGCTGCGTGTGTGAGGTTCGGGGTAGGATCGATCGGCCCCGCCCCTGCCTGCCTGCCTTGCTTCCTTTGGTCGAAGTCGGAGCCGGAGACGACGGGGGAGGAGGAGGAGGAGGTGGAGATGCTGAGCTCACTGGCGTTGGGGGGTGGTAGCGGATGCCCAAGGAATAATCTGGGCCGTCTACTTTTACGTGGGCCCCAACGACCATGTGAGCGGGTTGCAGTTAGGTTAGGTCGGGTTAAGCTGTTTTTTTTTTTTTTTTGCAACTGGGTTGGAGAAGTATCACCTTTTTCTTTAACTGATTCTAAAAATACAGTATATATTATTTTGACAACCTAAAAGAAAGGCCAATTCTTTATACTGAAATAGAAAGAGCTTCATGTATAATTATGCATAACCAATTCTGCAGGTAGGACGAGAATTGAGAGTAGCTCAGATGGTTAGGTTCCTTACGGTGAAACCAGTCCACCAAGTTTAAAGTCCTAAACTTCGACACTGGTGCTTGTATTTTCATGTATTTATCTGAGACTTTCCCGTGATGTTAGGAGGAGACGTTCCCGTCGACTATAAAAACAGGTGTGCATGTGTGTGTTCTTAAGAGTAAGTGTATCTATGTGTATGTGGGCTTCTACATTTGTACCGTGTTAAAAAATTGCATGCAGGACAAAATGAGCTTTGTGTAACTTTAATTTACACCAAATTAGCTTTTTTGCTCATAAAAGGTTTTCATTAATTAAACAGAGTCATTACTGTCCTGTCGACAAAGGATGTCAACCTCCTCAGGAGCACTACGAAGCCATACAGCGGTTTGGGCAATAACCACCCCCTCCTTCTGGGTGAGTGTGTGGCTAGCTTTGTTTTGCTCCCGTTTGATCAATGTTATCTCACGCTATGGGCCTGCAATGAGCTGCCGGATATCTCCAACCATTGCAACCACCGAAGACCTATTGGCCTTGGAGTCATTGTTCATGTGGGCCACCGAAGAGCAGCCCGTCTTCACGATGAGTCTGTTTGGACTCCGCTCAAGGGCCAGAGTCACTCCCTCCATTAGCACCGCCATCTCCACCTCAAGGGCGCTCATACATATGTGAATGAAGCGACAAGATGAGTAAATGACAACACTTGCGTGATCTCGGAGTATCATTCCAACACCTCCTGTGCTCTCCTCTTCCTTCCATGCACTGTCCATGTTCAGATTTACCCAACTGAATGGTGGCTTTCATCATCGCTCCAGAGGTCGTGTGCTTGCAGTCATCATTTTACAGAGCCAAACTAGTTATATACCCGTGTGTTAGCACGGAAAAATGGAACCTTCAATAAAAATGTTCATCCAAATCAAACAAACTCCAATGACAAATTTTATCTCCCTCGCCCTCATGCAGAAGCCTCGATTATTCCAACATTCAACGTAGCTCTCATGTGCAGTGTCTATCAAATGATAAATGTCGGTATTTCCCCAAGGAGGAAGGGGTGATGCAGTACAACTACGGTAGGTATTTCCCTTAGTTATGAAACCAAGGTTATCAATCCAGTAGGAGAATCAAGCAACACTATGTAAACGGTACCTGCACACAAAGAACAAATACTTGCAACTCGACGCGTAAGAGGGGTTGTCAATCCCTCCACGGTAAAAAGATAGATTAAATTGTATGAGATTGGATAAATAGATCTAGCAAGAATACAAAATAAAGTAAGTAAAGAAAAAGTACAACAAGGTATTTTGGGGGTTTTGGAAATATAGATCTGAAAACAATATGATAAAAGATAGACCTGGGGCCGTAGATTTCACTAGTGGCTTCTCTCGAGAAAATAGCGTACGATGGGTAAACAAATTATTGTTGGGAAATTGATAGAAGATCAAATAATTGTGAAGATATCCAAGGCAATGATCATGTATATAGGCATCACGTCAAATATTAGTAGACCGACTTCTGCCTGCATCTACTACTATTACTCCACACATCGATCGTTATCCAGCATGCTCTAGTGTATTAAGTTCATGGAGAAACAGAGTAATGCAATAAGAACGATGACATGATGTAGACAAGATCTATTCATGTAGGAATAGACCCCATCTTTTTATCCTTAATAGCAATGATACATACATGCCTCGCTACCCCTTATGTCACTGGGTAAGGATACCGCAAGATCAAACCCATCACAAAGCACCTCTTCCCATTGCAATAAAAAATTGATCTAGCCGGCCTAACTAAACCAAAGATTCAGAGAAGAAATACGAGGCTATAAATAATCATGCATATAATCGATCAAATAAAACTCAAATAATATTCATGGATATAGATCTGATCATAAACTCAAACTTCATCGGATCCCAACAAACACACCGCAAAAAGTCATTACATCAAATAGATCTCCAAGAACAACGAGGAGAACATTGTATTGAGAATCAAAAAGAGAGAAAAAGCCATCTAGCTACTGCCTACAGACCCGTAGGCCTATGGTGAACTACTCATGCATCATCAGAGGAGCACCAATGAGGATGATGAACCCCTCCGTGATCGTGTTCCCCTCCGGTAGAGTGCCGGAATAGGGCTCTAGATTGAATCTCGTGGTTCTGAAACTTGCGGTGGCTGGAATTGTGTTTCGTCGACTCCTCTAGGGTTTCTAGAATATTTGGGTATTTATAGAGTCGAGAGGCGGTGGAGGAGACGTACCCCTGTGGCCCCACAACCCATCAAGGTGCGCCTGGGCCTCCTGGCGCGCCCTGATGTCTTGTGGGCCCCACAGACCTCCCCTCTGGTGCTTCCTTGGCTCCCAAGTTGTCTTCTGGTCCCAAAAAATCTCCAAAAAGTTTCGCTACATTTGGACTCTGTTTGGTACCGATATTCTGCGAAGTAAAAAACAAGCAAAAAGCAACAACTGGCACTTGGCACTATGTCAATAGGTTAGTCCCAAAAAATGATATAAAGTTGCTATAAAATGATTGTAAAACATCCAAGAATGATAATATAACAACATGGAACAATCAAAAATTATAGATACGTTGGAGACGTATCAGCATCCCTAAGCTTAATTATTGCTCGTCCTCGAGTAGGTAAATGATAAAAATAGAATTTTTAAAGTGGAATGTTGCCTAACCTGTTCATCACATATTATTTTCTTTTGTAGCATGGACATTTGGACTTTTAGATGGTTCAAAGCAATAGTCCATATTTGACATGAAGACTTCAATACTCAAGCATATCAACAAGCAACCATATCTTTCAAAATATCAACACTAAAGAAGTTATCCCTAGCCCATCATGCTCAATCATTGATCCATTCACGGAACACACTTGAGTATTAGCTACATCCAATGCACAAGTGTTGTCATAGTGCTCCCTAGTTGGTGCTTTATAAGAGAAGATGGAGACTCAAATAAGAATAAAAATTGCATAAAATAAATAGATAGGCCCTTCACAGAGGGAAGTAGAGATTTGTAGATGTGCCAGAGCTCAAAGCAAACATTTAGAGATAAATATTTTGAGAGGCATGCTTTTCCTGTGAACAAAAACGACTGAATAGTTACCAGTACTTTTCATGCTAGATACATCATAGGCGGTTCCCAAATAGAAAATAAAGTTTATTCCTTTTCCCACCATTCTTTCACAATCCATGGCTAGCTGTATCCACGGGTGCCTTCCATACCAACACTTTCCAAGAAATTTATTATTGAACAACATAAATATATTTTTTGCATTTCGGGACTGGGCATCCCTATTACCTTTGCCACACTCTTGTGCAATGGTAAGTGAATAAACACTCATCTTGAGAATAACACATCTAGCATGAAAAATATTGGCCACCCCCTGTCGCTTCATGAGCGGTACGGGCACATAAAAAGGAATTTTATTTTGAAAATTAGAGTTGGCACATACAAATTTACTTGGAACAACATGAAAATACCGCATATAGGTAGGTATGGTGGACTCATATGGCAAAAACTCGGTTTAAGGATTTGGGATGCATAAGTATTATTCCCACTTAGTAGAAATGAAGGCTAGCAAATAGATTGAGAAGCAACCAACCAAGAAACAACAATTCTCATAAACCAACGTTAAGCATAATTAACACCGAATAATGCACCACAAGTAGGATGTAATTTCATTGCATAATTATTTACTTTCGTGCTTGCATAGGGAACCACAAACCTTAACACCAATATTCTTACTAAAGCACAATTACTCACCAACATGACACACATATTACTATCTCCATATCTCAAAACTATTGCAAGGAATCAAACTTATCATATCCAATGATCTACATGAAAGTTTTTATTATATCCTTCTTGAATATTCATCATATTAGGAGTGATGGGCACATGCTTCTCCGTACTGATTCGTATGGAATTAGCCCGAACCGGCGATCAAATTCTTGGTGGGAATCATCAACTTTATAATGTTTTAATAGCGGCTCACGCTTTTTTAATGATCTTTTTATGGTTATGCCAGCGATGATAGGTGGATTTGGTAATTGATTTGTTCCGATTTTGATAGGTGCACCTGACATGGCATTTCCATGATTAAATAATATATCATTCTAGTTGTTGCCACCAAGTCTCTTGATCTTATTAAGCTCATCCTTAGTAGAAGTGGGCAGCGACACTGGGTGGATAGTTTATCCGCCCTTAAGTGGTATTACCAGCCATTCTGGATGAGCTGTTGATTTAGCAATTTTTAGTCTTCATCTATGAGGTATTTCATCAATTTTAGGTTCTATCAATTTTATAACAACTATCTTCAACATGCATGGACCTGGAATGACTATGCATAGATTACCACTTTTTGTGTGGTCCGTTCTAGTGACAACATTCCTACTTTTATTATCACTTCTGGTACTGGCGGGGGCAATTACAATGTTACTAATCGATCGAAACTTTAATACAACCTTTTTTTATCCCGCGGGAGGGGGAGACCCAATATTATACCAGCATCTCTTTTGGTTCTTCGGTCATCCAGAGGTGTATATTCTCATTCTGCCTGGATTTGGTATTATTAATCATATCGTATTGACCTTTTCAAGAAAACCGGTCTTCGGGTATCTAAGCATGGTTTATGCCATGATAAGTATAGGTGTTCTTGGATTTATAGTTTGGGCTCATCATATGTTTACTGTGGGCTTAGACGTTGATATGCGTGCCTACTTCACCGCAGCTACCATGATCGTAGTTGTGCCCACAGGAATCAAAATCTTTAGTTGGATCGCTACCATGTGGGGAGGTTCGATACAATACAAAACACACATGTTATTTGCTGTAGGGTTCATCTTTTTGTTCACCATAGGAGGTGAAAGGATCGATATGGTTGACTAGAGGGGGGGGGGGTGAATAGGCAACTACCAATTTTTAGCTTTTCTTTACCAAATTAATCTTTGCATCAAAGTAGGTTGTCTAGATGTGCAACTAGGTGAACAACCTATATGATGCAACAACAACAAGCACACAAGCAAGTAAGGGAACAAACACTAAAGAGCTTGCACAAGTAAAGGTAAGAGATAACCAAGAGTGGATCCGGTGAAGACGAGGATGTGTTACCGAAGTTCCTTCCTTTTGAGGGGAAGTACGTCTCCGTTGGAGCGGTGTGGAGGCACAATGCTCCCCAAGAAGCCACTAGGGCCACTGTATTCTCCTCACGCCCTCACACTATGCGAGATGCCGTGATTCCACTATTGGTGCCCTTGAAGGCGGCGACCGAACCTTTACAAACAAGGTTGGGGCAAACTCCACAACTTAATCGGAGGCTCCCAACAAGACCACGAAGCTTCACCACAATGGAATATGGCTCCGAGGTGACCTCAACCGTCTAGGGTGCTCAAACACCCAAGAGTAACAAGATCCGCTAAGGATGAGTGGGGGAATCAAAAATCTCTCGGTGGAAGTGTAGATCGGGGCCTTCTCAACCACTCCCGAGCAAATCAACAAGTTTGGTTGGCTAGGGAGTGAGATCGGGCGAAAATGGAGCTTGGAGCAATAATGGAGCTTTAATGGTGGAAGAGGTAGGTCAAAGGGGGGAAGAAGACACCCTTTTATAGTGGGGGGGAACAATCCAACCGTTACCCCCCATTCAGCCCCGCAGAGAGCGGTACTACCGTGGGGGCAGGGCGGTACTACCGCTCATAAGCGGTACTACCGCACGCCCTCAGCGGTACTGCCGTGCTGGAAGAGAAGGGGCTGGGGCTGAGACCCAGAGCGGTACTACCGCGGAGGCAGGGCGGTACTACCGCTCACAAGCAGCACTACCGCCACTACTACCGCAACTAGTACCGTAAAACCCGACACGAGAAAATGCGCACTCGAGTCGAGGCGGTAGGAGCATGGAGCCACAACGGTACTGCGGTTGAGGCCAACCAGCGGTACTACCGCTCCGAGGAGCGGTGCTACCGCTTACTGAGCTTCAGCCGTACTACCGCTATACTGCAGCTAGTGCCGTAAAACCCGACACGAGAAAAATGCGCACTCGAGTCGAGGCGGTAGGAGCACGGAGCCGCAGCGGTACTACAGCTGAGGCCATAAAGCGGTACTACCGGTCCGAGGAGCGGTACTGCCGCTTAGTGAGCCTCAGCGGTACTACCGCTGTGGCCCGCGGTACTACCGCTGGGTTCAGGAAAAGACACAAAAAGGAAAGAAAAGAGAAGCTCCAGAGAGACGGAAAGAAACGGTGGGTGTGAGAAGAACGTGTACGTGTTGATTCCACCCAAACCATACCGAAGCAGATCCCCTCTTGATAGTACGGTGACTACTACGAAACTTAGTCCACCAACAAAGTCACGAAAGAAGCTACACCGTCTTGAGTAGAGCGCCGAAGGGAAATAATCGTTTCGTGCCGAAAGATGAATATCTGAAAGAACTCAAAGCACCCGATTAGTCCGCAAATGCATTGTCATCAATCACCAAAACACCGTAGGGATAAATATGCCCTTACAATCTCCCCCTTTTTGGTGGATTGATGACAATACGGGATTTGCATAGAAAAGAGTAATGACATAGAATGCAAGAGAACCCATGCCTCTAAAAAATAGACAGGCTCCCCCTAGATGTTGTGCACACTCGATAAGTGCTTTGGACTGCACGACACACATACTAGGATCACGGCTCCCCCTATATTTTAGAGACCAACAACCTAAGCAAGATATATGAAAACAACATATATGATAGGATAAGCATGCAAGCTATAAGATACCGATGTGCATAACACATAGATAAGATAACAAAGGTAGCATATGTCTTACACCATATGTCTGGAACTTAGGTCTCACAAGCACAAAACCAAACAAAACCAACAACGAGAAAGCAAACAAAACGACACAAAGACACACTCGCAAACACAAATCCCTAAACTCTCTCCCCCTTTGGCATCGAGACACCAAAAAGGGCAGAGAGGGACACTACGACTCCAGGTGATGGGCGAGGAAGGTCCTGAACATCACATCTCTGCATCTTCATCATGGGTTGAAAAGTGCTCGGCATCGGAGTCGGTCCAGTGACAGTTCTGATGAATCTAGTCCTCCTCTTCAGTGATCTGTCCCTCAGACCCACTGACAACTGTGGCTCCCAACTGACGCATGATCTCCTTGTGGCGCGACCTGGCATTCTTCTCCGCCACATGAGTCATGTACTGACCATGGGACTCCATGTAGAAGAGCTTCTTCATCTTGCGCTTGAGCTTCTGGGCCCAAGATGGTTCTGCACTGGAGTGGCTAACGTCCTCATCGTGGGCATCAGGAGAAGCCTCACCCTCAGTTCCCATGGCAGCAGCAGCAGCAGACGGGCCCCCCGTGGCAGCAGTAGCAGAAGGACCCCCTGTGTGAGGTGCTGACCAGTTGTCCTTCTTCCTCAGGCGCTTGATCTCATGTGACACCAACTCTCCAGTTTCTAGCAGCACTCTGGGATAGGTCTGTGCCCAAGCCCTCTCAATGAGCCTCATGATGAAGGGACCATAGATAGGACACTTGCGCTCAGACACGGCAGATACAAGTTCAGACCACATGACATGAGAGATATCCAGGCTTTCTCCAGTGTTTGCTTCCTTCTCATGCTGACAGAAAAGGAGCATGTCCACGAGGTAGGAGTGAACCTGATCCAGATTCCCAATGCGAGGGAAGAGAGTCTCACGGAATATGCGATGAAGAATGTCCAGATACGGACACAGCTCGTAGGTCTTCTTCTCAGTGACAGGGTGAACCTTCACAGTGCAGTAGGGCCAAAGAGCTTGCTTGTGGGTGGAAGTAACATGGCGGTGAGGACGGAAACCGACAGGAGTCTCAAGCCCGTTATCCACCACATCAAGTAACTCCATGAATGCCCCCACTTGACAGAAAGCCGCTTGCCATTGGTCATCCAAGTCAGTGTCCTGTCGCTATCTGTTCCAAGATGGACGGTGGCAAAGAATTGAGCCAACAAATCCGCATCGAAATCCTTGTTGAACTGCATGATCCTGAGAATGTTCAGCTGAGTGCACATCTGAAAGGCTTTTCCAAAGTACTCTGGATCCTTCTCCATAGCATCGGTGTCAATGGAGCGAACATCAACATAGAGATTCTTCTTGGCCTTGATCACATCAAAGTAGATGGCAAACTGAAAACGGTTCCAGAACGGACGGTTGACCAAAGTGGGTTCTTGGTCCACCGTATAGGGGTTGCGGCGACGCTTCTCCCAAAACTCCTTGCTGGTCATCTCAGTCACAGCCTTCCCTTTTGGCTTGTTGGCGGCTCGCTTCGATTGCTGAGGAGGTGGAGGAACAGTTGCAGAAGCACTTGCTGGAGGCGGTTGGGTGCTCGAGGAACCACCGGCAGGCTCTGAGGTCCGGTAGCGCTTGGAGGTGGCACGCCCGGGGTTGATGCGGCGACCTTGTTGCTCGGAAATGTCATCACCTGGAGCCAAACACAAAAGGAGGCAAAACAACCAGAAGAAACGAGCATAAGCCAACAAACACAACAAAAAGATCAAGGGAAGGTAGGAAAAAGATGGAAATTGGCATGCAACGGTAGTACCGTGATCAGCCCGCGGTAGTACGGCCCTAAATGGTAGTACCGCCCCAAAGGGAGCGGTAGTACCGCCTTAGGCCAAGCGGTAGTACCACTCCAAAGGGAGCGGTAGTACGGCTTGAGGCGGATACACAGCAGTTTCAAAGCGCGAGGCGATGAAACAGTGGTTTCCTACTACCATGGACAGATCCGGCACTACCGGCCTACCAAATTCAAAAATATTCCAACCAAACATCAATCTAGATGATCTAGTTGCCTTCTCCAACCAACTCAAGCCTAGATTTAGCCAAAAATCTAGAGATGCAACCACCATTGCCCCTAAGCACAAGATCTAAAAGCAAGACCAAAAAAGAGAAGGAACGTGGGCAATACCGGCATCCATGGCAAGAGGACGAGGTGGAGATTGACTCCACCGAAGGAAATGGAGAGGAACGCCCCGGAGGAGGAGATCCACCGGAGCCCTTCCGCGGCGGAACGGTGCTGGAGAGAGAGAGAGGCATGAGGGGGCGAGCGAATGGGTATGGGGGAGAAGAAACCTCCCCCTGCCCCGATAAAAAACCTTGGCCCCGCCCCGCAGCGGTAGTACCGCGCTGGGGAGCGGTAGTACCGCTCATAGGCGGTAGTTCCGCCCTGGTGCGGCGGTAGTACCGCTTACACGGTAGTACCGTCCATCACCAGCAGTAGTACCGCTTATCAGCGGTAGTACCGCTCGCCAGCAGCGGCAGTACCGCCCAGCACACCGCGGCAACTAGACTACATGGCTTAGCTCTAAAAAACAGAAAACCCGCAACAAAAAGCAAAAGAACACATCAGCAAGAGGCCAAGAAACCTCTCTTCAAGAGAGGGCGGTGGCCGAAGACACCTATGTTTGAGTCAAGAGGTATAGATTTTAACCTTGGGCCCATGACCAAAACCCGTCTTTTGAGCACACGTGCCATCAGCAATGGCTAAAGAGAAAGACTTGATCAATTTATGCATAATGGGGGGAGAGAGAGTTCATCGAGAGAACAACACTCCCCCTATGTCCATGCCTACACCTAAACTAGACAACAAATTGAGCGTGGTAGGGTGTGCACGGGTTCAAGCAACATTGCTCGAATCAATGATATTTAGCTCATGCCTTAACTCGCGAAATCTTGCTTCATCCAAGGGCTTCGTGAAAATATCTGCAAGGTTGTCATGAGTGTTGACATAGTTGAGCTCGATCTCTCCTCGCCTAATGTGATCCCGGATGAAGTGATACCGAATCTCAATATGCTTCGTCTTGAAGTGTTGCACCGGGTTGAGAGAAATCTTGATGGCACTTTCATTGTCACACCAAAGAGGCACTTTGTCACAAGTGACACCGTAATCCTTTAAAGTTTGCCTCATCCATAAGAGTTGTGCACAACAACTACCGGCCGCAACATACTCCGCTTCGGTGGACGAGAGAGACACACAACTTTGCTTTTTGGAAGACCAACTTACCAACGAGCAACCAAGGAATTGACATCCTCCGGAAGTGGACTTCCTATCCACTTTGTCTCCCGCACAATCGGAATCCGAGTACCCTACAAGCTTGAAGTTTGATCCTCTTGGGTACCATAAGCCAAAGTTTGGGGTATGAGCCAAATATCGAAAGATTCGTTTGACGGCCACATAGTGACTTTCCTTAGGTGCGGCTTGAAACCGTGCACAAATTCCCACACTCAACATGATGTCCGGTCTAGATGCACAAAGGTAAAGCAAGGATCCAATCATGGAGCGGTATACCTTTTGATCCACCACTTTACCATTGGGATCTAGATCAAGTTGGCACTTGGTGGGCATTGGGGTGGGAGCCGGCTTGACGTCACTTAGCTTGAATCTCTTGAGCATGTTTTGAGTGTATTTGGATTGATTGATGAAGGTTCCTTCTCTTCTTTGCTTCACTTCAAACCCTAGAAAGAACTTCAACTCCCCCATGGAGGACATCTCGAACTTTGAGGTCATGAGAGCGGCAAATTCCTCATTGAAAGCTTTGTTAGGAGAACCAAAGATAATATCATCAACATATAATTGGCACACAAACAACTCCCCTTTGACCTTCTTAGTAAAAAGAGTGGGGTCGATTATCCCAACTTCAAACCCACGGTCTTGTAACAACTCGGTAAGGTGGTCATACCACGCACGTGGGGCTTGTTTAAGGCCATAGAGTGCCTTATCGAGTTGATACACATGATCGGGAAAGTAGGGATCCTCGAACCCGGGGGGTTGCTTGACGTACACCAATTCATTAATGGGACCATTAAGAAAAGCACTCTTCACATCCATTTGATGTAACTTAAAGTTATGATGAGAAGCATATGCAATCAACATGCGAATGGATTCAAGACGAGCAACGGGAGCAAAGGTTTCACCGTAGTCGATACCCTCGACTTGGGAGTAGCCTTGTGCTACCAAACGAGCCTTGTTGCGAATGATAATCCCATGGGAATCTTGCTTGTTCTTGAATATCCACTTGGTTCCAATGACATTGTGGTTCCCCGTTGGCCTTGGCACCAATCTCCACACTTTGTTGCGCTCGAAGTTGTTGAGTTCTTCATGCATGGCATTGAGCCAATCCGGATCTTCGAGCGCCTCATAGACCTTGTGAGGTTCCACACAAGAGACAAACGCGTGATGGTCACAATAATTTGCTAATTGTCTACGAGTGCTTACCCCCTTTCTTAAGCTTCCAAGCACGTTCGTCATGAGGTGATCCTTGGTGGAGAGCTTGGAAGCAACTTTGGTGGCACAACGCTCTAATTCCTCCTCGGTGGTGAGTTGAGGAGCGGTTACTTGATCATCTTGAGCGTCGTCATGAACTTGTTCTTGGTCTTGAACTTGCTCGGGGGAGAGAACTTGACCTTGAGCATCACTTGGTGTGTCAACACCGTCTTGAGTATGATCTTGCCCTAGGTCTTGTTCATGAGGTTGAGGGCCTTCACTTTGTTCTTCGGAAGCGTGTGGGCCTTGGGTTGGTGATGGCTCCACTTGAGTGGAGCATTGTCCTTCTCCTTCGGCCACAAGAGGTTACTCAATGGGTAGGATGAAACCAACACCCATTCTTCTTATGGCTTGAGGAGGAATTTCATCACCTACATCACAAGTGCCACTTTGCTCCACTTGGGAGCCGTTATTCTCATCAAACTCCACGTTACACGTCTCCTCAATAAGTCCCGTGGATTTATTGAGGACACGGTAAGCATGAGAATTTGTAGCATAACCAACAAATATGCCCTCATAAGCTCTAGCCTCAAATTTAGACAACCGAACACCTTTCTTGAGAATGAAACACTTACACCCGAATACCCGGAAGTACTTGAGGTTGGGCTTGTTACCGGTGAGTATCTCATAAGGGGTCTTGTTCAAACCCTTGCGGAGGTAGAGCCAATTTGATGCATGACACGCGGTGTTGATGGCTTCGGCCCAAAAGTTGTAGGGAGACTTGAACTCCGCCATCATGGTCCTTGCCGCATCCATCAACGTCCGGTTCTTCCTCTCCGCAACACCGTTTTGTTGAGGGGTGTATGGTGCGGAATATTGATGCTTGATTCCCTCATCACTAAGAAATTCATCCAAGGTGTAGTTCTTGAACTAGGTGCCGTTGTCACTTCTTATTGTCAAGATCTTTGCATTGTGTTGACGTTGTGCTTCATTGGCAAAGTCAATGAAGGTTTGTTGGGTCTCGCTCTTCCTCTTGAAGAAATACACCCACGTGTACCTTGAGTAGTCATCCACAATCACCAAGCAATACTTTCTACCTCCAAGACTATCGAAGGATGGAGGCCAAAGAGATCCATGTGAAGGAGCTCCAAAGGCCTCTTTGAATAAATGATGGTCGTGGGAGGGTGAGCCTTCTCATGTAGCTTTCCTTCGATACAGGCACTGCAAGCACGATCTTTAGCAAAACTAACATTCGTTAGTCCACGGACATGGTCCCCCTTTAGGATACTTTGCAAAGATCTCATATTGACATGGGCTAAACGGCGATGCCAAAGCCATCCCACATCAACTTTAGCCATTAGGCATGTCGCGGTCTTAGTGGGTCGCTCCGAAAAGTTAATCACATATAGACCGTTCTCGACATGCCCAACAAAGGCTACTTTAAGAGTCTTGCTCCACAAGAGGGCCATGGTATCGATATCAAAGAAAGTGGCAAAGCCCATGATTGCAAGTTGACGTACGGAAAGTAAATTGTATGCAAGGGACTCAACAAGCATGACCTTCTCGATCGTGAGATCATGAGAGATGACCACCTTGCCAAGTCCCAATACCTTAGAAGATGAGGCGTCACCCCACTCGACATTGGTGGGCATAAATGGAACCTTGTGCACGTCCACCACCAAGTCCTTGCTTCCGGTCATATGATTTGTAGCTCCGCTATCGAGCAACCATGATCCACCACTGGAAGCAAACACCTACAAGAGATCAATGCTTGGTTTTAGGTACCCATTTTGTAATGGGTCCTTTGATGTTAGTAACAAGGGTCTTAGGAACCCAAATAGACCATTCAATGTGCTCATGAAGAGGACCAACAAATTTGGCATAAACATGCCCATCACTAGCACGACACAACACATAAGAAGGATTAAAATCGCCGGCTTTGTTGGGTGAGGTGACATTGCCCTTCTTGACTTTGTTCTTCTTCTTCTCCTCGGGGACACTTTCTCCCGCCCTCACAAAGGTTTGCATGAGGGGAGGAGGACGTTTGGTCTTGTCATTCTTCTTCTTGTTTTTGGAGTCGGGGACGTACCCAACCCCTTCCTTCGCCGCACCTCCCTTTTGATTGATCAAGAGATCATTGAGGTTCTTCTTGCCTTGTATGCAAGTCGCAAGGCCTCTCTCCAGTTGCTCCTTCAACTTAGCATTTTCCTCAACAAGATGTATATGCTCACAACATGGGTTAGTAGCATTTGCATTATCAATTAAAACCATATGAGGAAAAGTTGATTTCTCCTTAGTTAGCTTCACTTGGAGTTGATCATGAGACTCCTTGAGACTAGCGTGAATACCCTTCAAGGCCTTGTGGGCCTTGTCAAGTATATCAAACTCCTCTTTGAGTCTAGCAAGATCAACTCCGAGTTTGGCCTTCTCGGAATTTAGCACACGAGAAACAACGAGGGCATGATCATAATCTTTCTCTAACTTAGCATGATCAACGTTGTATGACTCCTCAAGAGCCAAACGAAGACCACGCTCTTCCTCAAGAGCATTGGAAAGATCCGAAATCTCATCGGCATAGTCACGACTATGCCCTTCCATCTTTGAGATGGTGTCTTCGTGAGCCTCGATCATGTCATTGGCCTCACCAAGTTGTTCCAAGAGAGCAACAAAGTGCTTCTTGGATTTTCCCTTGAGTTTGCCCATAAAGCCCTCAAACTCGTTAGCCTCCACATTATCTCCCTCAACTTCATTAATGCTCTCCGATGGGGAAGGATGATTAATGATGGTAGTTTTGATGTTGGAGGTTACCTTGTTGGTGGCTTTCGCCATGAGGCACTTGGCGTTGATGCTCTCGTTAGGTGAGTCGAAGAGAGACACCCGTGACGTTGTGGCAATGGCGACGGAGGCCATGGCAACCGACTCATCATCTTCATCATCGTCATCATCCTCATTGTACTCTTCTTGCACAACCAAGGCCTTGGGAGGAGTCTTCTTGATGAAGTTGTTCTTGTTGGGGAACGACTTGGCCTTGTCCTTTCGGATGAGTTTGCCACCATTGTCTTCCCTCTTCTCATACGGGCATTCCGCAACGAAATGACTCACGTTGCCGCAATTGTAGCACGTCCTTACACGTTGCTTGCCCCTCGTGCCACTCGAGGTGTTTTTGCTAAAATTGTTCCTCGAGTTTTTCTTGCTCCAAAATTGCCTTGAAGCAAGTGCCATGTGTTCATGATATGCATACTTTGTATCTTCGGGGTTGCTCTCCTCCTCTTCCTCTTCTTCTTCTTCCACGATGATCTTGGCCTTCAAAGCAAGGTTGGGCTTCTTTCCCCGTTGAGAACAGAGCACCGCATTGTCGGCGGTCTTGTCCAAAATGTTCATGGCCACAAACTCATCCAACACCTCGCTTGAGGTCAAAGTGTGGAAGTCCGGTCTTTGGCGAATGACGGAGGACATGGCCTTGTGATAGGGCATCATTGCCTTGAGAAATTTGCGCTTGATACAATTGTCATCCGTGTCCTTGCTCCCGTGATCTCGTAGTGAGACCGCGAGTTTGGTGACTCTCCGATAAAGCTCACGAGGTTCTTCATCTTCCTTCATTGCAAACTCATCGGCCTCATCTTGTACCACTTCATAGTTGGAGCATTGAATGCTTGCGCTTCCCCGGTAGAGAGACACGACACAATGCCATGCATCTTTGGCCAAGGCGTAGGGACGAAGATGAGGTAGGTCTTCGGGTGGAATTGCATCTTGAATGATGAAGAGAGCATTCTCATTGAACTGATTGTCCGCGGCTTCTCGAGGAGTGAAGTTGCTTGGATCATGTGGGTAGAAACCTTCTTCAATGATTCTCTAAAGATTAGTGTTCACATGATTTAAATGACGTTTAAAGCGGTAAACCCAAGAATCAAAATCCTCATTTTTCACAATCTTAGGAGGAGGACCGGCATGATTCAAATGAGTAGAAGGAACCGGTCCACCATACACAAGTGGTGGTTCCACATGGGCAAAGATGCCGGTGCCATTCTTGCCACTAGAAGAAGGAGTCTTTTCACTACTAGCTTCCCCCTTGTCGGGGATAGCATCCGACACCTTGTTGGTGGGATCCCCCACTTTCAACGGTGCGGTGGATAGTTTAAGCCCCTCAAGAAATTTAGTAAACATGTTTTCAACTTCGGTCGTCATGGAGGTTTTCAATGTCTCCAAGGCTACATTGAACTCCTCACGAGAGACCGAAGTTCCCCCATCGCCCGTAGACGAGATAGGATTCACACCGGAGTGTTCCTCCGCTCCGTCTACGGTATCAACCATACTCTTTGGACGGTAAAGTCCTTAATAAAGAGACGAGGCTCTGATACCAATTGAAAGGATCGATATGGTTGACTAGAGGGGGGGGGGTGAATAGGCAACTACCAATTTTTAGCTTTTCTTTACCAAATTAATCTTTGCATCAAAGTAGGTTGTCTAGATGTGCAACTAGGTGAACAACCTATATGATGCAACAACAACAAGCACACAAGCAAGTAAGGGAACAAACACTAAAGAGCTTGCACAAGTAAAGGTAAGAGATAACCAAGAGTGGATCCGGTGAAGACGAGGATGTGTTACCGAAGTTCCTTCCTTTTGAGGGGAAGTACGTCTCCGTTGGAGCGGTGTGGAGGCACAATGCTCCCCAAGAAGCCACTAGGGCCACCGTATTCTCCTCACGCCCTCACACTATGCGAGATGCCGTGATTCCACTATTGGTGCCCTTGAAGGCGGCGACCGAACCTTTACAAACAAGGTTGGGGCAAACTCCACAACTTAATCGGAGGCTCCCAACAAGACCACGAAGCTTCACCACAATGGAATATGGCTCCGAGGTGACCTCAACCGTCTAGGGTGCTCAAACACCCAAGAGTAACAAGATCCGCTAAGGATGAGTGGGGGAATCAAAAATCTCTCAGTGGAAGTGTAGATCGGGGCCTTCTCAACCACTCCCGAGCAAATCAACAAGTTTGGTTGGCTAGGGAGTGAGATCGGGCGAAAATGGAGCTTGGAGCAATAATGGAGCTTTAATGGTGGAAGAGGTAGGTCAAAGGGGGGAAGAAGACACCCTTTTATAGTGGGGGGGAACAATCCAACCGTTACCCCCCATTCAGCCCCGCAGAGAGCGGTACTACCGTGGGGGCAGGGCGGTACTACCGCTCATAAGAGGTACTACCGCACGCCCTCAGCGGTACTGCCGCGCTGGAAGAGAAGGGGCTGGGGCTGAGACCCAGAGCGGTACTACCGCGGAGGCAGGGCGGTACTACCGCTCACAAGCAGCACTACCGCCACTACTACCGCAACTAGTACCGTAAAACCCGACACGAGAAAATGCGCACTCGAGTCGAGGCGGTAGGAGCATGGAGCCACAACGGTACTGCGGTTGAGGCCAACCAGCGGTACTACCGCTCCGAGGAGCGGTACTACCGCTTACTGAGCTTCAGCCGTACTACCTCTATACTGCAGCTAGTGCCGTAAAACCCGACACGAGAAAAATGCGCACTCGAGTCGAGGCGGTAGGAGCACGAAGCCGCAGCGGTACTACAGCTGAGGCCATAAAGCGGTACTACCGGTCCGAGGAGCGGTACTGCCGCTTAGTGAGCCTCAGCGGTACTACCGCTGTGGCCCGCGGTACTACCGCTGGGTTCAGGAAAAGACACAAAAAGGAAAGAAAAGAGAAGCTCCAGAGAGACGGAAAGAAACGGTGGGTGTGAGAAGAACGTGTACGTGTTGATTCCACCCAAACCATACCGAAGCAGATCCCCTCTTGATAGTACGGTGACTACTACGAAACTTAGTCCACCAACAAAGTCACGAAAGAAGCTACACCGTCTTGAGTAGAGCGCCGAAGGGAAATAATCGTTTCGTGCCGAAAGATGAATATCTGAAAGAACTCAAAGCACCCGATTAGTCCGCAAATGCATTGTCATCAATCACCAAAACACCGTAGGGATAAATATGCCCTTACAGGAGGGCTCACTGGAATAGTTCTAGTGAACTCTGGGCTAGACATTGCTCTACATGATATTTATTATGTGGTTGCACATTTCCATTATGTACTTTATATGGGAGCCATTTTTGCTTTATTTGCTGGATTTTACTATTGGGTGGGTAAAATCTTTGGTCGTACATATACTGAAACTTTAGGCCAAATCCATTCTTGGATCACTTTTTTTGGGGTTAATCTGACCTTCTTTCCCATGCATTTCTTAGGGCTTTCGGGTATGCCACGTCGCATTCCAGATTATCCAGATGCTTATGCCTGATGAAATGCTCTGAGCAGTTTCGATTCTTATATATTCGTAGTTGGGATTCCACGTTTCTTTGTAGTTGTCACAATCACTTCAAGTAGTGGAAAGAACCAAAAATGTGCGGAAAATCCTTGGGTTGTTGAACAGAATCCAGCCACACTAGAATGGTTGGTACAAAGCCCTCCGACCTTTCATACTTTTGGGGAACTTCCTGCGATAAAAGAGACAAAAAGCTAAAAAAACCTCTCCTAACTATGAAGGAAGTTTCATAGAGATAGGTGTGGGGAAATAAGTTATTCATTTGAAGAGTTAGTTGGCTGGCCTACCGGCCCACAGATTAGGTTGGCTTTTATCGTCAAGTGAACTACATAACCAAAGCGAGTCCTTCTTGGTGGAGATAGGTGGGTCCTGGTCCAACCTAAGTCACTTCGAACCTGACGGGTCATTCGTTCATGTGGAGAATCTCTCTCCTTACTTAGGATGTCATTATCTTCGAGGCTAGGCATATTCATATGTCGAAGAAGGGGGAAGTGTCTCCATTTACGCTCATAGAACCTGGAAAAAAGAATATACCGTCGTTTAAGGACCAAGGATGCGATGTTAGAAGCATAGGTCGGAGTAGCAGGAGTATGCGACAAGCAGTTGCATGTTTGATGTGGGTCTGTAACGAGATGAATTATAATACTTGGAATCCTCGCGGTATAGCTGCCACGAGGGCTCTTTCCCTCTTAATAGATTCATTCCTTCGTTACAGCGGTTGAGGGTACTTGTCATTCAGAGATGCTATCAGAGTAGGAAAGTTAGCCAAGTTATCCTGCCTAGTTTAGATAAAGCACCCTGATCATACCAGATGCAACCCGATCATATACTACTTGTGAATCCAAAATCCTTAAACCCAGTTTTGCCATATGAGTCCACCATACCTACCTATATGCGGTATTTCCGTGCCGTTCCAAGTAAATTTGTATGTGCCAGCTCTAATTTTCAAAACAAATTTCCTTTTTGTGTGCTCGTACCACTCATGAAGCGACGGGGGGTGGCCAATATTTTTCATGCTAGATGCATTATTCTCAAGATGAGTGTTTATTCAATTGTCATTGCGCGAGAGTGTGGCAAAGGAAATAGGGATGCCCAGTCCCAAAATGCAAAAAAAATATTTATGTTGTTCAATAATAAATTACTTGGAAAATGTTTGTATGGAAGGCACCCGTGGATACGGCTAGCCATGGATTGTGAAAGAATGGTGGAAAAAGGAATAAACTTTATTTTCTGTTTGGGAACCACCTATGATGTATCTAGCATGGAAAGTACTAGGAACTACTCGGTCGTTTTCGTTGACAGGAAAAGCATGCCTCTCAAAAATTTTATCTCTCAATTTTTGCTTTGAACTCTGGCACCCCTACAAATCTCTACTTCCGTCTGCGAAGGGCCTACCTATTTATTTTATGTAATTTTTATTTTTATTTGAGTCTCCATCTTCTCTTATAAAGCATCAACTAGGGAGCACTATGATCACACTTGTGCATTGGATGTAGCTAATGTTCAAGTGTGTTTCGTGAATAGATCAATGATTGAGCATGATGGGCTAGCGATAACTTCCTTTAGTGTTGATATTTTGAAAGACATGGTTGCTTGTTGATATGCTTGAGTATTGAAGTCTTCGTGTCAAATATGGACTATTGCTTTGAACCATCTAAAAGTCCAAATGTCCATGATACAAAAGAAAAGAATATGTGATGAACATGTTAGGCAGCATTCCACATCAAAAGTTCTGTTTTTATCATTTACCTACTCGAGGATGAGCATGAATTAAGCTTTGGGATGCTGATACGTCTCCAACACATCTATAAATTTTTTATTGTTCCATGCTGTTATATTATCATTCTTAGATGTTTTACAATCATTTTATAGCAACTTTATATCATTTTTTGGGACTAACCTATTGACATAGTGCCTAGTGCCAGTTTCTGTTTTTTGCTTGTTTTTACTTCGCAGAATATCAGTACCAAATGGAGTCCAAATGCAGCGAAACTTTTTGTAGATTTTTTTGGACCAAAAGACAACTTGGGAGCCAAGGAAGCACTAGAAGGGAGGCCTGTGGGGCCCACAAGACACCAGGGCGTGCCCTAATGGGTTGTGGGGCCCACAGGTTTCTCCTCCACCGCCTCTCAGCTCTATAAATACCCAAATATTTCAAAAACCCTAGAGGAGTCGACAAAACACAATTCCAGCCGCCGCAAGTTCCAGAACCATGAGATCCAATCTAGAGTCCTATTCCGGCACTCTGTCGGAGGGGAACACGATCATGGAGGTGTTCATCATCCTCATTGGTGTTCCTCTGATGATGCGTGAGTAGTTCACCATAGACCTACGGGTCCATAGGCAGTAGCTAGATGGCTTCTTCTCTCTTTTTGATTCTCAATACAATGTTCTCCTCGTTGTTCTTGGAGATCTATTTGATGTAATGAATTTTTGTGGTGTGTTTGTTGGGATCCGATGAAGTTCGAGTTTATGATCAGATCTACATCCATGAATACTATTTGAGTTTTCTTTGATCGATTATATGCATGATTATTTATAGCCTCGTATTTCTTCTCCGAATCTTTGGTTTAGTTAGGCTGACTAGATCGATTTTTATTGCAATGGGAAGAGGTGCTTTGTGATGGGTTCGATCTAGCGATGTCCTTACCCAATGAGAGAAGGGGTAGCGATGCATGTATGTATCGTTGCTATTAAGGATAAAAAGATGGGGTCTATTCCTACATGAATATATCTTGTCTACATCATGTCATCGTTCTTATTGCATTACTCCGTTTCTCCATGAACTTAGTACACTAGATACATGCTGGATAGCGGTTGATGTGTGGAGTAATAGTAGTAGATGCGGGTAGAAGTTGGTCTACTAATCTTGTATGTGATGCTTATATACATGATCATTGCCTTGGATATCGTCATAATTATTTGATCTTCTATCAATTGCCCAACAGTAATTTGTTTACCCATCGTACGCTATTTTCTTGAGAGAAGCCACTAGTGAAATCTATGCCCTCGGGTCTATCTTTTATCATATTGTTTTCAGATCTATATTTCCAAAACCCCAAAAATACCTTGCTACACTTTTTATTTACTTATTTTATTTTGTGTTCTTGCTAGATCTATTTATCCAATCTCTTTAATCTATCTTTTTGTCGTGGAGGGATTGACAACCCCTCTTATGCATTGGGTTGCAAGTATTTGTTCTTTGTGTGAAGGTACCATTTACATAGTGTTGCTTGGTTCTCCTACTAGACTGATACCTTGGTTTTATAACTGAGGGAAATACCTACCATAGCTGTGCTGGATCATCCCTTCCTCTTTGAGGAAATACCGACATAGTTTCAGCGACATCAACCTCACCCTTGCTGAACCACAAAGGGGATCATGGCCCCATAGGTGATCGTGCTCTCCCACGACATCTTTGGCGCACCAGGTAGGGGGGCATCACTTGCGTGAACCCGAAGTTGTGAACAACGCGTCGATATTCATCAACATCCTTTTCGTCATCATCTTCTCCATCCATGGCGCCCAAGAAGAAACCCGACGCGACCACGCAACCATCCGCTTTGAAGGCCCCCTCGCACACAGCTGTGGATGTTGTAGGCATCACAACAGTGTTGGGTGAGGTAGGTGCCGCATGCGACACGACCGGCACAGGCGGCGCCATCGTTGTGCCCCCCGCGGCAGAAGCTAGAGAAGGAAGCGCAGAGGGCGGGCGACATCAGCAACACCCCGGCGGGCTGGATCCGGAAGCTGCAGGGGGAGGGAACTTTCAGTCTCCTTGTCCCCGTTGTACTAGCAGGCATAGTCGCAACAACGACGCCCGCTCCGGTGCGAGCCGCGATCCTCTAGTTCCGCCCACCACGTGCGCGGCTACTAGGCATGCACCCTGCCCAGAACAAGACGGGCAGGGCGAAGCGCCAAATAGAGCCGCCGACCCCCAAGCATGGCCCACTCATCACCGGACTGCTTTGGCGCCTGGTTCACGATGGCAAGAACGCGACGATGCTCCTGCTGGTTCTTTTAGAAGTCGAGCGACGTCGCAGTCTACCTCACTAGCCATGCCAAGTATGGCCGTAGAAGCAATGACGCGAGCCCAACTCTTGTTGAACTTTTCGCCAACGGCTGACAAGATGGATGAGTGGAGGGCCACCATCCAGAGTTTGATTGGCTTTGTTTGAAGCCGGTAAATCACAGCATGCAGAGCCATCACAATGCCAGCGAACGGCGACGACAACCTGTGACGTTGGTCGTTTGAGAAGGCTACACCAATGGTGCAATCCCCTCCGCGACAACAGACCCAGTGGCAGCCTCGGCGAGCTCAATGAGTCGATGAGCCCGACGAGACATTGATGGCTTCGTCTGACCCACAAACCCGTCGTGATCAGCGGCGGGTTCTAGAAGACCAGCGGAAGGAAGATGCACGAGTCACCATAGAGCGACATTGAGAGGCACACCGTCAGTCTGACAGGCGCAATGGACCACACGATGACGAGCCCGCGCTCGGTGCTGGCAGGTACCTACCTTTCGAGGTTGGGTGCCCTGCCTTCACTCGTGAGCTGCGGCAGGTCCGCTGTCCATCTGCCCGCGTTTTCAAGCCTGAACTACCAGAAAAATATGATGGAAAGTTAAACCCGGTAGAGTTTTTGAGCATTTATACAATTGTTGTTCAAGCCGCTGAAGGCAGAGATGAGAAGGTGTTCGCCAACTATTTCCCTTTGGCTCTTAAGCCAAATGTGAGATCATGGCTGATGCACCTGCCGGAAAACTCCATTTAATCATGGGCAAACTTGTGCAATGAGTTTGTTGGCGCCTTCATAGGCAGCTACCAAGAGCCTGGACAGCCTAGTGATCTGCAGGTCCTTCCACAGAAGGAAGGAGAGGATCTGTGTTAGTACATACAGAGGTTTAGTCGAGTACACCGTAACATCCCGAAGATACATCCTGCAGCCATGATTGTCGTGTTCCACTCGAATGTGCGCAACAAAAGGATGCTGGCCAAGATGAACGTCCGGTTGCCCAATATCGTCAATGAGTTATACACCTTGGCGGATAAGTGTGCTCGGGCTGAAGAAGGAAGGCGGCTCCCCGAAGAGGAGGCTGGCATCGAAGTCGACTCAGATGACGATGACGGTGCTGCCAACCCAAAGGGGAGGAATTGGAGGCTCAATAGGAAGCACAAGGATAAGGAGTATTGGCCATTGAGAGCTCTGGTGATCCTGGTACTAGCAAGAAAACCAAGACTGAGGCCCCCCCACAAGGGAGCTGCTGCATGCGCTGATTGCCGAGGCCGCAGCAGCAGAAAAAGCCGAACAATTCGTATTGGAAATATGCGCTAGAGGCAATAATAAAATGGTTATTATTATACTCCCTTGTTCATGATAATTGTCTATTGTTCATGCTATAATTGTATTAACCGGAGACCGTAATACATGTGTGAATACATAGACCACAGTATGTCCCTAGTAAGCCTCTAGTTGACTAGCTCGTTGATCAATAGATGGTTACGGTTTCCTGACCATGGACATTGGATGTCATTGATAACGGGATCACGTCATTAAGAGAATGCTGTGATGGACAAGACCCAATCCTAAGCATAGCACAAGATCGTGTAGTTCGTCTGCTAAAGCTTTTCTAATGTCAAGTATCATTTCCTTAGACCATGAGATTGTGCAACTCCCAGATACCGTAGGAATGCTTTGGGTGTGCCAAACGTCACAACGTAACTGGGTGGCTATAAAGGCACACTACGGGTATCTCCAAAAGTGTCTGTTGGGTTGGCACAAATCGAGACTGGGATTTGTCACTCCGTGTGACGGAGAGGTATCTCTGGGCCCACTCGGTAGGACATCATCATAATGAGCTCAATGTGACCAAAGAGTTGATCACGGGATGATGTGTTAAGGAACGAGTAAAAGCGACTTGCCGGTAATGACATTGAACGAGGTATTGGGATATCGACGATCGAATCTCGGGCAAGTAACGTACCGATTGACAAAGGGAATTGTATACAGGATTGATTGAATCCCCGACATCGTGGTTTATCCGATGAGATCATCGTGGAACATGTGGGAGCCAACATGGGTATCTAGATCACGCTGTTGGTTATTGGCCAGAGAGCTGTCTCGGTCATGTCTGCATGATTCCCGAACCCGTAGGGTCTACACACTTAAGGTTCGGTGGCGCTAGAGTTGTTATGGGAATTAGTGTGCAGTTACTGAATGTTGTTCGTAGTCCCGGATGAGATCCCGGACGTCATGAGGAGTTCCGGAATGGTCCGGAGGTAAAGATTTATATATGGGAAGTCCTATTTTGGCCACCAGAAAATGTTCGGGATTTTTCGGTATTGTACCGGGAAGGTTCTAGAAGGTTCCGGAGTGGGGCCCACCTGCATGGGGGGACCCACATGAATGTGGGTAGTGGGGGAAAGGCCCCACACCCCTGGTCAAGGCGCACCAAGATCCCCCCTTAGAAGGAATAAGATCAAGATCCCTAAAAAAGGGGGATAACAATCGGTGGGGAAGGGAAATGATGGGATTTCTTTCCCCCACCTTTGCCAACGCCCCAATGGACTTGGAGGGCAAGAAACCAGCCCCATTCACCCCTATATATAGTGGGGAGGAACATGGGAGCCGCACCCCTTCCCCTGGCGCAGCCCTCTCCCTCCCCAACACCTCCTCCTCCTCCTCCTCCGTAGTGCTTGGTGAAGCCCTGCCGGAGAACTGCAAGCTCCACCACCACGCCGTCGTGCTGCCGGAGCTCTCCCTCAACTTCTCCTCTCCCCTTGCTGGATCAAGAAGGAGGAGACGTCCCCGGGTTGTACGTGTGTTGAACGCGGAGGCGCCGTTGTTCGGCGCTTAGATCGGAATCAACCGCGATGTGAATCGCTACGAGTACGACTCCTTCATCCGCGTTCTTGTAACGCTTCCGCATCACGATCTTCAAGGGTATGAAGATGCACTCCCCTCTCTCTCATTGCTAGTCTCATCATAGATTGATCTTGGTGATGCATAGAATTTTTTTAATTTCTGCAACGATCCCCAACAGTTCGATGGGCCATACTACAAGATCCACCGCACCAAGGGCCATGATCTCCAAGAGTGTCATCAAGTTGAGCAACTTGTTCAAAAGCAAAAGGCTGAATACGAGAAGCGTGACAGGGAGAGAAGCCAAGAAGGTGCTGGCAGGAAGGGCCGTGGCGGTAAAGGAGGCCGCCACGACAAGGCCCCACAGCAGAAAGAAAAACCCACTAGGGGCGTGAAAAGAAAGAAGGAGATGATGTAAGTCATGAGGAAGATGAGGAAGGAACCAACGAACAAGAATTCCAGAAGGAGGCTGAAGCCATGTGCATTGACGGAGGTGCGTCCTTGCACTCCTCTCATCGCAACTCAAGAAATGGGCATGAGAAGTCAATGTTGTGGAGCCAACCGTGGATTCTCAAAGGCCACTAAAATGGTCCCACACGCCTATCATCTTTGACGAAGAGGATCACCCTGACCACACTACTGCGGTAGGGTGCTTGCCACTGTTGGTTTCTCCAATGATCCGCAACCTCAAGGTCACGAAGATGCTAGTTGATGGTGGGGCTGGGCTGAATTTGATCTCCCCTAAGGTGGTCAGCATGCTACAGATTCATGATGAAGAACTCAAGGCCACGGGTACATTCCAAGGAATCAACCCCGGCAGGAGCCGGCCAAAGGGGAAGATCACATTGTTTGTGACATTTGGCGGGGAACTAAACTACCGGACTGAGAGGGTCGTGTTTGACGTTGTTGAATGCCCTTTGACTTACAATGGGATTCTTGGTCGTCCAGCTCTGGCAAACTTCATGGCAGCATCCCACTATGCCTACAACACTTTGAAGATGCCAGGGCCAATGGGTGTCATTTCCATCCCATCAGACAAGAAAGATGCAATCATATGTGTGGACAAAATGTACCGGGATGCGGTAGCAGCTAAGGCAGCTGACGCCCCCGCTCCAGCCAAGGAAACAAAGAAGGGAAAGAAGGCTAGCAGAGATGCCAGCAAGGAATCCGGGAAGCGCGCCTCTTCGGAGTGCATTGCACCCGTTGATGACCTGCCTGAGAGTTCCACTAGCAAGAGACCCAAGGTTGCTTCACCTGCCGTGAAGAGGGTTCCGGCAAGATAGGATGGCACTAACAGTACATTCACCATCAACGCCACCCTTGGCGACAAATAGGAAAGCACGCTCGTTGCCTTCCTGCGGGCGAATGTCGATGTGTTTTCTTGGCAGCCATCTGACATCCCTGGTGTTCCTAGGGAGGTAATCGAGAACCACCTTGTTGTCTGCCCTCATGCTCGGCCCGTCAAGCAAAAGGTCAGAAAGAAAGCTTTGGAGCAATAGTAGTTTATTGCTGAGGAAATCAAGAAGCTTGAAGCAGCTGGTCTGGTCAGAGGGGTACTGCATCCAACTTGGTTAGCAAATCCAGTGCTGGTGTGCAAGGCAAACGGAAAATGGAGGCTTTGCATTGATTTCACATACTTGAACAACACATGTCCTAAAGACCCTTCCCCCTGCCACACATTGACCAAATTGTTGATTCCACTTCTGGGTGTGATTTGCTATCCTTCTTACCACGTATGAGATCACTCTATCCAACAAAAACTTCCTTTAGATTAGTTTTGATTCGAAAAAGGTTTCCGCCGAACTCATCTCGGACCGATCGAGTTGTAGAAATCGGTCTCACCGATTTGGCTTAGGCTATTGTACTTGTAACTTTTGGTCTAACCGAAACTTGCCAATCGGTGTGACCAAGTTCGGTTCTCAGTGAAACCCTAGAAATCTCGGAGCCACCAAACTGTGTCTCGGTCTGACCGATTCCACTAGTTCAGACTCCAATATTGCTTCAGTGGCACTGCTACCTCTTGAGCACTGCGTTGGTTTTCCCTTGAAGAGGAAAGGGTGATGCAGCAAAGTAGCGTAAATATTTCCCTCAGTTTTTGAGAACCAAGGTATCAATCCAGTAGGAGGCCACACGCAAGTCCCTCGTACCTACACAAACAAATAAGAACCTCGCAATCAACACGATAAATGGGTTGTCAATCCCTTCACGGTCACTTACGAGAGTGAGATCTGATAGAGATAATAATAATAAGATAAATATTTTTGGTATTTTTATGATATAGATTGAAAGTAAAGATTGCAAAATAAAATAGATTGGAAACTTATATGATAGAAAATAGACCCGGGGGCCATAGGTTTCACTAGTGGCTTCTCTCAAGATAGCATAAGTATTAGGGTGGGTGAGGGAGTCCGGGATTAGGGGGTGTTCGGATAGCCGAACAATACCTTCAAGCCGGACTCCTGGACTATGAAGACACAAGATTGAAGACTCCGTCCCGTGTCCGAAAGGGACTTTCCTTGGCGTGGAAGGCAAGCTTGACGATACGGATGTTCAGATCTCCTACCATTGTAACCGACTCTATGTAACCCTAACCCTCTCCGGTGTCTATATAAACTGGAGGGTTCTAGTCCATAGGACAACATACACATCAACAATCATACCATAGGCTAGCTTCTAGGGTTTAGCCTCTTTGATCTCGTAGTAGATCAACTCTTGTACTACCCATATGATCAATATTAATCAAGCAGGACATAGGGTTTTACCTCCATCGAGAGGGCCCGAACCTGGGTAAAACATCGTGTCCCCTGCCTCCTGTTACCATCCGGCCTAGACGCACAGTTCGGGACCCCCTACCCGAGATCCGCCGGTTTTGACACCGACATTGGTGCTTTCATTGAGAGTTCCTCTGTGCCGTCGCCGTCAGGCCCGATGGCTCCTACGATCATCAATGGCGATGCAGTCCAGGGTGAGACCTTCCTCCCCGGACAAATCTTCGCCTTTGGCGGCTTTGCACTGCGGGCCGATTCACTTGGCCATCTAGAGCAGATCGAAAGCTATGCCCCTGGCCGTCAGGTCAGATTCGGAAGTTTAAACTACACGGCCGACATCCGCGGGGACTTGATCTTCGACGGATTCGAACTACTGCCGAGCGTGCCGCACTGTCACGACGAGCATGATCTAGCTCTGCCGCCGAACAGTGCCCTAGAGGCCGCACCCGCATCGGCTCCGACCCCTAGTTCGGAGCCGGCCGCGTCAATCGAGGATGGGCGGTTTGACGCCACCTCGGGGGCTGCGATCCCAACGGCGGTTGAGCCGAACACCAGCCCCGTACTCTGCAAGACTCGTGACTCCATGGAGCCGGATTCTTCTCCGGACTCCGAACCCTCCGCGCCCCTGCCGAGCGAATCCGATTGGGCGCCGATCATGGAGTTCACGGCCGCGGACGTCTTTCAGCACTCGCCTTTCGGCGATATCCTGAAATCACTAAAGTCTCCCTCTTTGTCAGGAGAGCCCTGGCCGGACTACTGTCAGCAAGGTTGGGGTACAGACGATGAAGAAATTCAAAACCCACCCACCACCCACTTTGTAGCCACTGTCGACGACTTAACCAACATGCTCGACTTCAACTCCGAAGACATCGATTGTATGGACACCGATGAAGGAGATGATGAAGAACCAGCGCCTACTAGGCCCTGGAAAGCCACCTCGTCATATGACATATACATGGTGGACACCCCAAAAGAGGGAGAGGGCGATGGAACAGCGGAGGATGACCCCTCCAAGAAACAGCAAAAGTGCCGGCGTCAGCGGCGCCGCTCAAAATCCCGCCAACACAAAAACGGTGATTCCAGCACGGGAGATAATAATACCACGGAAAGCGCCGAAGAACATCCCCCCGAGCAAGATTTAGCACAGGAGGATGGAGAAACCAGCCCTCATGAGAGAGCGGCCGATAGAGAGGTCGAGGACGATAATTGTATGCCTCCCTCCGAAGACGAGGCAAGCCTCGACGACGACGAATTCGCCGTGCCGGAGGATCCCGTCAAACAAGAGTGTTTTCAACACAGGCTTATGGCCACGGCAAGAAGCCTCAAGAAAAAACAGCAACAACTTAAAGCTGATCAAGATCGGCTAGTCGATAGATGGACTGAAGTCCTTGCGGCCGAAGAGCATAAACCCGAACGCCCCTCCAAGTGCTACCCGAAGCGCAGGTTGCTACCCCGATTAGAGCAGGAAGCACTCGATGCGGCCGACAGGCCACCTCGTGGCCGCGACAGAGAGGCCTCATGGCCCTCCACCCAAGCCGCACCCCGTACCAAGGCACGGGAATATGCGCCGGACTTAGGAGACATGTTGGAGGACAAGGCAAGGCAAACAAGATCGATCTACGGATCGCGTAGGCGCCCCACGGCTCGAGACGATAACCGTCACGCCGGCCACAAATTCGGCAGGGCCGAACACAGTAGACAAAGCTCATTGGAGCTACGTCATGATATCGCCCAGTACAGAGGCGCCGCACACCCATTGTGCTTCACAGACGAAACAATGGATCATCAAATCCCCGAGGGTTTCAAACCCGTAAACATCGAATCATATGATGGCTCAACAGATCCCGCGGTATGGATCGAGGATTATCTCCTTCATATCCACATGGCCCGCGACGATGATTTCCACGCCATCAAATACCTCCCACTCAAGCTTAAAGGACCAGCCCGGCAGTGGCTTAACAACCTACCAACAGGGTCAATCAGCTGTTGGGAGGACCTGGAAGCCGCATTCCTCGACAATTTCCAGGGCACTTATGTGCGACCCCCAGACGCTGACGACCTAAGCCACGTAATTCAGCAGCCAGACGAATCGGCCAGGCAATTCTGGACACGGTTCCTAACAAAGAAAAATCAAATACTCGACTGTCCGGACGCAGAGGCCTTAGCAGCCTTCAAGCATAATATCCGCGACGAGTGGCTTGCCCGGCACCTAGGACAGGAGAAGCCGAAATCCATGGCAGCACTCACGGCATTCATGACCCGCTTTTGCGCGGGAGAAGACAGCTGGCTTGCTCATAGCAACAATATGACCAAGAACCCTGGTCGTTCGAACACCAGGGACATTAGTGGCAGGTCGCGTCACAACCAGCAGAAGCGCCGCATCAACGGCAACAATGCTAAGGATACGATAGTTAATGCCAGATTCAGAGGCTCTAAATCCGGTCAGCGGAAAAAGTCATTCAAAAGGAATCCTAGGGGCCCGTCCAGCTTGGACCGAATACTCGACCGCTTGTGCCAAATACATGGCACCCCCGAAAAGCTGGCCAATCACACCAACAGGGACTGTTGGGTGTTCAAGCAGGCAGGCAGATTAAGCGCCGACAATGAAGACAAGGGGTTGCATAGCGATGACGACGAGGAGCCCCGGCCGCCGAAGAACAATGGACAGAAGGGTTTTCCCCCACAAGTGCGGACGGTGAACATGATATACGCCACCCACGTCCCCAAAAGGGAGCGGAAGCGCGCGTTAAGGGACGTATACGCGATAGAGTCACTCGCCCCAAAGTTCAACCCATGGTCCTCCTGCCTGATCACCTTTGATCAAAGAGACCATCCCACTAGCATCCGTCATGGCGGATTCGCCGCATTGGTTCTCGACCCAATTATTGACGGATTTCATCTTACTAGAGTCCTTATGGACGGCGGCAGTAGCCTGAACCTGCTTTACCAGGATACAGTGCGGAAAATGGGCATAGATCCCTCGAGGATTAAGCCCACCAAAATGACCTTTAAAGGCGTAATACCAGGTGTAGAGGCCAGCTGTACAGGCTCAGTCACACTTGAAGTGGTCTTCGGATCTCCAGATAATTTCCGAAGCGAGGAGTTAATCTTCGACATAGTCCCGTTCCGCAGCGGCTACCATGCACTGCTCGGGCGAACCGCATTCACCAAGTTCAATGCGGTCCCGCACTACGCATACCTTAAGGTCAAGATGCCAGGCCCTCGAGGAGTAATTACGGTCAATGGAAACACCGAACGCTCTCTGCGAACGGAGGAGCACACGGCGGCCCTTGCAGCGGAAGTACAAAGCAGCCTCTCTAGGCAGTTCTCCAGTCCGGCCATTAAACGTCCGGACACAGTCAAGCACGCCCGGAGTAACCTACAACAATACCGCCTGGCACGTTCTGAGCAGGCGTAGCAATGCGGCCCCAACCCCAGCCCCCACAAAAAGGCAACGCCAGTACTTCGCGTACATAACTACGCTCTAGAAATACCATGGGCACAGGGGGAGGGGCACCATCACGGCACGCCCAAAACACGGCTTAAACCACACCAGGGGCTGCCGATTTTTTTATATACTTTTCTCTTACTTCAAGGACTCTACTCTTCGGAAGGCTTGTTCGGCAGTTCAATTGCCGCACAAACGATGCAAGGACCAGGGAAGCAGACAAGCCATGCCGCATTACGGAAATCCCAGGTGGTCTCTATCACGAACAGTATACCTGTTTCGCATACTATTCCACAGCTTGCCCCTAGAGCAGACATGTTAAATAGTCCAACTTTTTCGTTTATCGCATTACTTGTATCGTTCTGCTTTGCTCGCAGTTATTTTAATGAACAATGCATAGCTTTTGTCTATTTTTTGCATTACCTTTTTTTATATATATGTTCCTTAATGACATGTTGCACCCGTACACTTTGGTACGGCCAAAATACGCCAGGGGCTTCAGTACCCCTCAATATGGTGTGAGAAGTCCGAACACTTTAACAAGTGCGGCACCCCGAACTTATAGCATTATATGCATCGGCTTCGAATCATTTCTTGGGTCAATAGTTGGGTTTTCCCGGCTCCTATGTTTTGGTGCCTTACGTTCCGCTATATCGGCTAAGGTAGCACTAGGAGAACCACTGCGATTGTGCCCCGGTTGAGCTGGGTCGAGCACCTCAGTGGAGAAAGCTAAAACTGACCGTCATGATGAGGCGAGAGCTGGTCGCTATTCGAGAGGTCTTTTCGAGTCCTTAAAGACTTATGCCACTTAGGGCGAGGAGTCGGCTCTGTCCGGCCAAGACGTGGATAGCGCCCCGAACTCGGTCTTCCGAATACTAGGGGCTTCACCGAAATTTAAAATTATAGAATTCTATGGCTAAGTGAGAGTGTTCACGCATTATAGTCCGATTGCCTCGTTCGTTGGGCTGAGCACCTCCCTCGAAGGACCCAAATATGGGAAAAAGAGCGCCCAGGTTTATCCCCGAACACCCCAGCACTAGCGGCAAGGGGACAGAAGCCGAAGACTCGCCATCTCTCAGTATTGATAAAAAGCCGCACAGAAGGTAATATTTTAAATTCAAGCAGCATTGCTTAGCGCATATGAACAAGTTTTCAGCGCACAGGATAACACGAGCGGGTTTTACTCAAAAAATACATCCTTGGTACATTCATCCGCAACAAGGCGGGCACCCTTCAGAACATCCTTATAATAATTCTCGGGCTTGTGATGCTCTTTCCCCGGCGGTGGCCCGTCCTTCACAAGCTTCTCCACATCCAGCTTGCCCCAGTGCACCTTAGCATGGGCAAGGGCCCTACGGGCACCCTCAATGCAGACGGAGCGCTTGATGTCTTCAAGCCTCGGACAGGCCTCCACCAGCCGCCGCACCAGCCCGAAATAGCTCCCAGGCAGAGCCTCTCCAGGCCACAGCCGAACTAGGAGGCCCTTCATGGCCTGTTCGGCCGCCTTGTGGAGCTCGACCAGTTGCTTCAGCTGGTCGCTCAGGGGCACAGGGTGTCCGGCCTCAGCGTATTGAGACCAGAACACCTTCTCCATCGAGTTGCCCTCCTCGGCTCGATAGAATGCGGCGGCATCGGATACACTCCGGGGAAGATCTGCAAATGCCCCTGGAGAGCTCCGGATTCGGGTAAGTATCAAGTAACTCACGTTTATATGTTTACTTTGCATAAAAAATGCCTTACCCGCAGCTATCTTCTTCACCTCATCCAACTCCTGGAGGGTCTTCTAGGACTCGGTCTTGGCAGACTTGGCATTTTCTATAGCTGCCGCGAGCTCGGACGCTCGCATCTTCGAGTCAAGCTCCAAACTCTCATGTTTCTTCATGAGAACCTGGAGCTCTTGCCGCACCTTTCCAACCTCAGCCTCACACCTCTCCCGCTCGGTGCGCTCCGCGGCCGCACTCTTCTCGGCCTCGAGCAGCGCTTGCTTAAGGGTCGCCACCTCAGACGTGGCCCCTACAATAGCCATGTCAATCCTGTCATTTTTTGCAATTGCGCCTTTTTTATATACATATTCAAACAGGGTATTTCTTACCTTCCTTCTCCTCGAGCTGCTTCTTGGCACGCCCGAGTTCTTGCTCGGACTTCTCGAGGCTCTGCTTCAGCACGTCCACTTCCGCAGTCAGTGCGGCAGACGCTAGCAGAGAAGCCTGCATACGCATATTGACTCCTTTTGTTAGACTCCTGCGAATTCTTTGATCCTCTATTCGGCTTTTCTTCCCGAACGCCCAATAGAGCATCAGGGGCTACTGTCTATGCGGTAATATTATTTAAACATTCTTTACTTACCTCAAAGCCTGTTAAAAGGCTTGTACAAGCTTCAGTCAGTCCGCTTTTGGCGGACTGAACCTTCTGGATCAGCGCACTCATAATAGTGCGGTGCCCCTCGTCGATGGAGGCACCTTGGAGCGCCTCCAACATATTGTCCGGCGCCTCCGATTGGACGGAGGTCACCGGCACGGTAGGCTTGCTCCTCTTGGAAGGAGGTCGCCCGCCGGACTCTGGAACCTTTGAAGATTCCGGAGCTGTGTCCGGCCTTAAGCCGGACTTGGAGCCCTGGGGGGTTTCCTCCCCTTTACTCCTGGAGTCCGGGAGGTCGCCTTGCGGCGCCTCCAGGACCACCTCCTCCCGGCTTGGAACCTGTTGGGACAACACTTCGGTATCGTCCGTAGGACGGGGGGATGAAGCCGTCGGAAGCGACTTCACATCCGACAGGTCCAGTGAGCCGCTCGACGATTCGTCGAGCCGGTCTTTGGGTGGGCTGCATAAACATGTTCGACATAAGGGAAAGCTGTGCAAAAAACGAATACTATGAGTCACTCCGGTATCCGAATACTTACGATTTCGCCAGGGGCTTGGCCCTGGGCTGCCACTCCTCTTCGTCATCGTCGGCGTCGGTGGAGCAGTCCGTAGGAAGGGTTTTCCCCTTCTTGGACCCTCCGGCCTCCTCAGAGAGGGCGGCCTTCCTTTTCTTCTCTCCTCCTGCTGGAGGGGGAGAGGTCTCTTCTTCTTCCTCCTCGTTCTCACGAGAGGAAGGCGCTTCGGGACCGTCGGATGACGAATCCGACACCTCCTGGCGCCGGGCACTCCTTCGAGTCCCCGCGGCCTTCTTGGCCTTCTTCTCCGGCACCAGGTAGGGTGCCGGAACCAGTAGCTTCGCCAAATGGGCGTCCGCTGGGCCTTCGGGCGTTGGAGCCGGACAGTTGATCTATCCGGACGTCACCTCCCAATCCTATCAAAGATAAGGGAACTCAGATCCCGCATAGAGTCAAACTATGAAAAACTGATACCCTGTAAAAGGACAAAACTAGCTTACCGCATGAGCATGATGCTGAGTACTGAATCCGCGATCCTCGGCAGCGGATGCGGGAGCCTTGGCGCCCTTGAAAAGCATCCTCCAGGCATCTTTGTATGTCATGTCGAAGAGCCTGTTAAGATTTTGATGCTGCGTCGGGTCGAACTCCCAAAGGTTGAAGGCCCGCCGTTGACACGGGAGGATCAGGCGGACGAGCATAACCTGGACTACGTTGACAAGCTTGAGCTTCTTGTCCACCAGGGTTTGGATGCATGTTTGGAGTCCGGTCAGCTCTCCTTTTTTACCCCAAGATAGGCCTGTCTCCTTCCAGGAGGTGAGCCGCGTGGGGGGCCGGATCGGAACTCAGGGGGTGCGACCCATTCGGCGTCGCGTGGCTCGGTGATGTAAAACCACCCTGATTGCCACCCCTTCAGGGTCTCCACAAAGGAGCCCTCGAGCCACAGGACGTTGGCCATCTTGCCAACCATGGCGCCGCCGCACTCCGCCTGGCTGCCGCGCACCACCTTCGGCTTGACGTTGAAGGTCTTTAGCCATAAGCCGAAATGGGGGCGGATGCGGAGGAAAGCCTCTCACACGACGATAAACGCCGAGATGTTGAGGACGAAGTTCGGGGCCAGATCATAGAAATCCAGGTCGTAGTAGAACATGAGCCCCCGGACAAATGGATGCAGAGGGAAGCCCAGTCCGCGGAGGAAATGGGGGAGAAATACCACCCTATCATGGGGCCTAGGAGTGGGGATGGGCCGCCCCTTTTCGGGGAGCCGGTGCGCGATGTCGTTGGCCAGATACCCGGCCTTCCTCAGCCTTTTTATGTGTCCCTCCGTGACGGAGGAGACCATCCACTTGCCTCCCGCTCCGGACATGACTGGAGAAGGTTGAGGTGGTAGTGCGGACTTGGGCGCTGGAGCTCGAGTGCGCAAGAATGGATAGGCAGAGGAGGAAGAAAGCGTGGGTGAAAAGGTGGATCCTTATCCCCTTATATGGGTGGACGCAACTACATGTCCCCACTAGCCTGGTAAAACTTGCTTATCTCCAAGCGCTGTAATCAAAGGCGCGGTTGGGTTACCCATGCCCGTATTGATGAGAATCCCGAAATGAGGGGACATGATCTCTGCTTCAACAAGACGTGCCAAGGAAACCGCCTCGCACAACGCGCTGAGGTGGGATAATTAAATGGATAAAGGCTTGGCCGTAGCGTGTCGCACCACGAAATACGTCAGCAGATTAGATTTGTGTTAATATTATTATTCTCTCTATGGCAATATGTGGAAACTTATTTTGCAGAGCTGGACACTATCTTTCTGTTTAAAATCTTCTATGAAGTACTTGGAGGAGGAACCCGCCTTGCAATGCCGAAGACAATCTGCGCGCCGGACTCGTCGTCATTGAAGCCTGGTTCAGGGGCTACTGAGGGAGTCCTGGATTAGGGGGTGTTCGGATAGCCGAACAATACCTTCAAGCCGGACTCCTGGACTATGAAGACACAAGATTGAAGACTCCGTCCCGTGTCCGGAAGGGACTTTCCTTGGCGTGGAAGGCAAGCTTGGCGATACGGATGTTCAGATCTCCTAGCATTGTAACCGACTCTATGTAACCCTAACCCTCTCCGGTGTCTATATAAACCGGAGGGTTCTAGTCCGTAGGACAACATACACATCAACAATCATACCATAGGCTAGCTTCTAGGGTTTAGCCTCTCTGATCTCATGGTAGATCAACTCTTGTACTACCCATATCATCAATATTAATCAAGCAGGACGTAGGGTTTTACCTCCATCGAGAGGGCCCGAACCTGGGTAAAACTTTGTGTCCCCTGCCTCCTGTTACCATCCGGCCTAGACGCACAGTTCGGGACCCCCTACCCGAGATCCGCCGGTTTTGACACCGACAGTGGGTGAACAAATTACTGTCGAGCAATTGATAGAAAAGTGAATAATTATGAGAATATCTAGGCATGATTATGTATATAGGCATCATGTCCATGAGAAGTAGACCGAATCTTGCCTGCATCTACTACTATTACTCCACACATCGACCGCTATCCAGCATGCATCTAGAGTATTAAGTTCATAAGAACAGAGTAACGCATTAGGTAAGATGACATGATGTAGAGGGATACACTCAAGCAATATGGTATAAATCCCATATTTTTATCCTCGATGGCAACAATACAATACATGTCGTTTCCCTTTCTGTCACTGGGATCGAGCACCTCAAGATTGAACCCAAAGCTAAGCACTTCTCCCATTGCAAGAAAGATCAATCTAGTATGCCAAACCAAACTGATAATTCGAAGATACTTGCAAAGATAACCAATCATACATAAAAGATCTCAGAGAAGAATCAAATATTGTTCATAGATAGACTTGATCATAAACCCACAATTCATCGGATCTCGACAAACACACCGCAAAAAGAGTCACATCGAATAGATCTCCAAGAAGATCGTGGAGAATTTTGTATTGAGATTCAAAGAGAGAGAGAAGAAGCCATCTAGCTAATAACTATGTGTTGGGGAACGTAGCAGAAATTCAAAATTTTCCTACGTGTCACCAAGATCAATCTATGGAGTCATCTAGCAACGAGGGAGGAGTGGATCTACATACCCTTGTAGATCGCGCACGGAAGCGTTCAAGAGAACGGGGTTGATGGAGTCGTACTCGTCGTGATCCAAATCACCGATGATTCTAGCGCCGAACGGATGGCACCTCCGCGTTCAACACACGTACGGAGCAGCAACGTCTCCTCCTTCTTGATCCAACAAGGGGGAGGAGAGGTTGATGGAGATCCAGCAGCACGACGACATGGTGGTGGAAGTAGCGGGATTCCAACAGGGCTTCGCCAAGCGCTGCGGGAGGACGGAGATGTGTCATGGGAGGGAGAGGGAGGCGACAGGGCTTAGGTGTTGCTGCCCTCCCTTCCCCCACTATATATAGGGCCAAGGGAGAGGGGGGGCGCATCCTTGGCCCTTCCTCCAAGGAAGGGTGTGGCCAAGGGAGGAGTCCATCCTTCCCAAGGCACCTAGGAGGTGCCTTCCCCCTTTAGGACTCTTCCTTTCCCTCTTCTCTTGGTGCATGGGCCTCTTGGGGCTGGTGCCCTTGGCCCATATAGGCCAAGGCGCACCCCCTACAGCCCATGTGGCCCCCCGGGGCAGGTGGCCCCACCCGGTGGACCCCCGGGACCCTTCCGGTGGTCCCGGTACAATACCGGTGACCCCGAAACTTGTCCCGATGGCCGAAATAGCACTTCCTATATATAATTCTTTACCTCCGGACCATTCTGGAACTCCTCATGACGTCCGGGATCTCATCCGGGACTCCGAACAACTTTCGGGTTACCGCATACTAATATCTCTATAACCCTAGCGTCACCGAACCTTAAGTGTGTAGACCCTACGGGTTCGGGAGACATGCAGACATGACTGAGATGACTCTCCGGTCAATAACCAATAGCAGGATCTGGATACCCATGTTGGCTCCCACATGTTCCACGATGATCTCATCGGATGAACCACGATGCCAAGGACTTAATCAATCCCGTATACAATTCCCTTTGTCTAGCGGTATGATACTTGCCCGAGATTCGATTGTCGGTATCCCGATACCTTGTTCAATCTCGTTATCGACAAGTCTCTTTAATCGTTCCGTAACACATCATCCCGTGATAAACTCCTTGATCACATTGTGCACATTATGATGATGTCCTACCGAGTGGGCCCAGAGATACCTCTCCGTTTACACGGAGTGACAAATCCCAGTCTCGATTCGTGCCAACCCAACAGACACTTTCGGAGATACCTGTAGTGTACCTTTATAGCCACCCAGTTACGTTGTGACGTTTGGCACACCCAAAGCACTCCTACGGTATCCGGGAGTTGCACAATCTCATGGTCTAAGGAAATGATACTTGACATTAGAAAAGCTTTAGCATACGAACTACATGATCTTGTGCTAGGCTTAGGATTGGGTCTTTGTCCATCACATCATTCTCCTAATGATGTGATCCCGTTATCAATGACATCCAATGTCCATGGTCAGGAAACCGTAACCATCTATTGATCAACGAGCTAGTCAACTAGAGGCTTACTAGGGACATGGTGTTGTCTATGTATCCACACATGTATCTGAGTTTCCTATCAATACAATTCTAGCATGGATAATAAATGATTATCATGAACAAGGAAATATAATAATAATCAATTTATTATTGCCTCTAGGGCATATTTCCAACAGTCTCCCACTTGCACTAGAGTCAATAATCCAGTTCACATCGCTATGTGACTAACACTCAAGGTCACATCCCCATGTGACTAACACCCAAAGAGTTTACTAGAGTCAATAATCTAGTTCACATTACCATGTGATTAACACTCGATGAGTTCTGGGTTTGATCATGTTATGCTTGTGAGAGATGTTATAGTCAATGGGTCTGAATCTTTCAGATCCGTATGTACTTCGCAAATCTCTATGTCATCTTGTAGATGCAGCTACTACGCTATATTTGGAACCATTTCAAATAACTGTTCTACTTGGAGCTATTCTAAATTGTTGCTCCATTATACGTATCCGGTATCTCTACTCAGAGCTATCCGGATAGGTGTTAAGCTTGCATCGACATAACTCTTTACGTCGAACTCTTTATCACCTCCATAACCGAGAAACATATCCTTATTCCTCTAAGGATAATTTAGACCGCTATCTGGTGATCTACTCCTAGATTACCTTTGTACCCTCTTGCCAGATATGTGGCAAGGCACACATCAGGTGCGGTACTCAGCATGGCATACCGTATAGAGCCTATGACAAAAGCATAGGAGACGACCTTCGTCCTTCCTCTTTCTTCTGCCGTGGTCGAGCTTTAAGTCTTAACTTCATACCTTACAACTCAGGCAAGAACTCCTTCTTTGACTGATCCATCTTGAACACCTTCAAGATCATGTCAAGGTATGTGCTCTTTTGAAAGTACCATTAAGCGTTTTGATCTATCCTTATAGACCTTGATGCTCAATGTTCAAGTAGCTTAATCCAGGCTTTCCATTGAAAAACACTTTCCAAATAACCCTATATGCTTTCCAGAAATTCTACGTCATTTCTGATCAACAATATGTCAACAACATATATTCATCAGAAATTCTATAGTGCTCCCACTCACTTCTTTGGAAATACAAGTTTCTCATAAACTTTGTATACACCCAAAATCTTTGATCATCTCATCAAAGCATACATTCCAACTCCGAGATGCTCACTCCAGTCCTTAGAAGGATTGCTGGAGCTTTGCATACTTGTTAGCATCTTTCATGATTGACAAAACCTTACGGTTTGTATCACATACAACCTTTCCTCAAAAACATCGAGGAAATAATGTTTTGACATCCTATCTGCAAGATTTCATAAATAATGCAGTAATCGCTAATATAATTCCAACAGACTCCTAGCATCGCTACGAGTGAGAAAGTCTCATCGTAGTCAACTCCTTGAACTTGTCGGAAAACATCTTAACGACAAGTCGAGCTTTCTTAATGGTGACATTTACCATCATTGTCCGTCTTCCTTTTTAAAATCCATATGTACCTAACAGCCTTACGACCATCAAGTAGTTCTCCCAAAGTCTACACTTTGTTTTCATATATGGATCCTCTCTCGGATTATATGGCCTCGAGCCATTTTGGAATCCAGGCCCACCATCGCTTCTCCATAGCTCGTAGGTTCATTGTTGTCTAGCAACATGACTTCCAAGACAGGATTACGTACCACTCTGAAGTAGTACGCATCCTTGTCATCCCACGAGGTTTGGTAGTGACTTGATCTGAAGTTTCATGATCACTATCATAAGCTTCCGCTTCAATTGGTGTAGGTGCCACAGGAACAACTCCCTGTGCCCTGCCACACACTAGTTGAAGAGACGGTTCAATAACCTCATCAAGTCTCCACCATCCTCCCACTCAATTCTTTCGAGAGAAACTTTTCCTCGAGAAAGGACCCGATTCTAGAAACAATCCCTTATTGCTTTCGAATCTGAGACAGGAGGTATACCCAACTGTTTTGGGTGTCCTATGAAGATGCATTTATCCGCTTTGGGTTCGAGCTTATCAGCCTGAAACTTTTTCACATAAGCGTCGCAGCCCCAAACTTTTAAGAAATGACAGCTTAGGTTTCTCTAAACCATAGTTCATATGGTGTCATCTCATCGGAATTACATGGTGCCCTATTTAAAGTGAATGTGGTTGTCTCTAATGCCTAACCCATAAACTATCGTGGTAATTCGATAAGAGACATCATGGTATGCATCATATCCAATAGAGTGCAGTTATGATGTTCGGACACACCATCACACTACGGTGTTCCAGGCTGTATTAGTTGTGAAACAATTTCCACAATGTCTTAATTCTGTGCCAAACTCGTAATTCAGATATTCATCTCTATGATCATATCATAGATATTTTATCCTCTTGTCACGACGATCTTTCAACTTCACCCTGAAATTACTTGAACCTTTCAATAATTCAGACTCGTGATTCATCAAGTAAATATAGCCAACATCTACTCAAATCATCTGTGAAGTAAGAACATAACGATATCCACTACATGCCTCAGCACTCATTGGATTGCACACATCAAAATGTATTACTTCCAACAAGTTGCTTTGTAGTTCCATTTTACTGAAAACGAGGCTTTTAGTCATCTTGCCCATGTGGTATGATTTGCATGTCTCAAGTGATTCAAAATCAAGTGAGTCCAAACGGTCCATTTGCATGGAGTTTCTTCATGCATATACACCAATAGACATGGTTCGCATGTCTCAAACCTTTCAAAACAAGTGAGCCCAAAGATCCATCAACATGGAGCTTCTTCATGCGTTTTATACCGATATGACTTACGTGGAAGTGCCACAAGTAGGTGGTACTATCATTACTATCTTTTGGCATGAACATGTGTATCACTACGATCGAGATTCAATAAACCATTCATTTCAGGTGTAAGACCATTGAAGGTATTATTCAAATAAACAGAGTAACCATTATTCTCTTTAAATGAATAACCGTATTGCGATAGACATAATCCAATCATGTCTATGCTCAACGCAAACACCAATCTCAATGATAGAGGGAGCGTACGATATTTGATCAACCTTGGAAATACTTCCAACACATATCGTCATCTCACCTTTAGCTAGTCTCCGTTTATTCCGTAGCTTTTATTTCGAGTTACTAACACTTAGCAACTGAACCGGTATCTAATACCCTGGTGCTACTAGGAGTACTAGTAAATTACACATTAACATAATACATCCAATATACTTCTATCGACCTTGCCAGCCTACTTATCTACCAAGTATCTAGGGTAATTCTGCTCCAGTGGCTGTTCCCTTTATTACAGAAGCACTTAGTCTCGGGTTTGGGTTCAACCTTGGGTTTCTTCACTAGAGCAGCAGCTGATTTGCCGTTTCATGAAGCATCCCTTTTTGCCCTTGCCATTCTTGAAACTAGTGGTTTCACCAACCATCAACAATTGATGCTCCTTCTTGATCTCTACTTTTGTGGTGTCAAACATCGCGAATATCTCAAGGATCGTCATATATGTCCCTAATATATTATAGTTCATCACGAAGCTCAAGCAGCTTGGTGGTAATGACTTCGGAGAACCATCCCTATTTCATCTGGAAGATCAACTCCCACTCGATTCAAGCGATTGTTGTACTCAGACAATCTGAGCACAAGTTCAACAATTGAGCTTTTCTCCCTTAGTTTGCAGGCTAAGAAAATCGTCGGAGGTCTTATACCTCTTGATGCGGGCACGAGCCTGAAATCCCAATTTCAGCCCTCGAAACATCTCATATGTTTCGCGATGTTTCAAAACGTCTTCGGTGCCTCAACTCTAAGCCGTTTAACTGAACTATCACGTAGTTATCAAAATGTGTATGTCAGATGTTCGCAACATCCATAGACAACGTTCGAGGTTCAGCACACTGAGCGATGCATTAAGGACATAAGCCTTCTATGAAGCAATGAGGACAAACCTCAGTTTACGGACCTAGTCCGCATAATTACTACTATCAACTTTCAACTAAATTTTCTCTAGGAACATATCTAAACAGTAGAACTGAAGCGCGAGCTACGACATAATTTGCGAAGACCTTTTGACTATGTTCAGGATAATTAAGTTCATCTTGTGAACTCCCACTCAGATAGACATCCCTCTAGTCATCTAAGTGATACATGATCCGAATCAACTAGGCCGTGTCCGATCATCACGTGAGACGGACTAGTCAACATCGGTGAACATCTTCATGTTGATCGTATCTACCATACGACTCATGCTCGACCTTTCGGTCTCTTGTGTTCCGAGGCCATGTCTGTACATGCTAGGCTCGTCAAGTCAACCTAAGTGTTTTGCATGTGTTCCGAGGCCATGTCTGTACATGCTAGGCTCGTCAACACCCGTTGTATTCGAACGTAAGAATCTATCACACCCGATCATCACGTGGTGCTTCGAAACGACGAACTTTCACAACGGTGCACAGTTAGGGGGAACACTTTCTTGAAATTTTAATGAGAGATCATCTTATTTACTACCGTCGTTCTAAGCAAATAAGATGTATAAACATGATAAACATCACATGCAATCAAATAGTGACATGATATGGCCAATATCATATTGCTCCTTTTGATCTCCATCTTCAGGGCTCCTTGATCATCATCGTCACCGACATGACACCATGATCTCCATCATCATGATCTCCATCATCTTGTCTTCATGAAGTTGTCTCGCCAACTATTACTTCTACTACTATGGCTAACGGTTAGCAATAAAGTAAAGTAATTACATGACGTTTATGTTGACACGCAGGTCATAAATAAATTAAGACAACTCCTATGGCTCCTGCCGGTTGTCATACTCATCGACATGCAAGTCGTGATTCCTATTACAAGAACATGATCATCTCATACATCACATATATCATTCATCACATCCTTTGGCCATATCACATCACATAGCATACCCTGCAAAAACAAGTTAGACGTCCTCTAATTGTTGTTTGCATGTTTTACGTGGCTGCTATGGGTTTCTAGCAAGAACGTTTCTTGCCTACGCAAAAACCACAACGTGATATGCCAATTGCTATTTACCCTTCATAAGGACCCTTTTCATCGAATCCAATCCGACTAAAGTGGGAGAGACAGACACCCGCTAGCCACCTTATGCAACTAGTGCATGTCAGTCGGTGGAACCAGTCTCACGTAAGAGTACGTGTAAGGTCGGTCCGGGCCGCTTCATCCCACAATGCCACCGAATCAAGATTGGACTAGTAACGGTAAGCATATTGAACAAAATCAACGCCCACAACTACTTTGTGTTCTACTCGTGCATAGAAACTACGCATAGACCTAGCTCATGATGCCACTGTTGGGGAACGTAGCAGAAATTCAAAATTTTCCTACGTGTCACCAAGATCAATCTATGGAGTCATCTAGCAACGAGGGAGGAGTGGATCTACATACCCTTGTAGATCGCGCGCGGAAGCGTTCAAGAGAACGGGGTTGATGGAGTCATACTCGTCGTGATCCAAATCACCGATGATTCTAGCGCCGAACGGACGGCACCTCCGCGTTCAACACACGTACGGAGCAGAGACGTCTCCTCCTTCTTGATCCAGCAAGGGGGAGGAGAGGTTGATGGAGATCCAGCAGCACGACGGCGTGGTGGTGGAAGTAGCGGGATTCCAACAGGGCTTCGCCAAGCGCTGCGGGAGGACGGAGATGTGTCATGGGAGGGAGAGGGAGGCGCCAGGGCTTAGGTGTTGCTGCCCTCCCTTCCCCCACTATATATAGGGCCAAGGGAGAGGGGGGGCGCATCCTTGGCCCTTCCTCCAAGGAAGGGTGTGGCCAAGGGAGGAGTCCATCCTTCCCAAGGCACCTAGGAGGTGCCTTGCCCCTTTAGGACTCTTCCTTTCCCTCTTCTCTTGGCGCATGGGCCTCTTGGGGCTGGTGCCCTTGGCCCATATAGGCCAAGGCGCACCCCCTACAGCCCATGTGGCCCCCCGGGGCAGGTGGCCCCACCCGGTGGACCCCCGGGACCCTTCCGGTGGTCCCGGTACAATACCGGTGACCCCGAAACTTGTCCCGATGGCCGAAATAGCACTTCCTATATATAATTCTTTACCTCCGGACCATTCCGGAACTCCTCGTGACGTCCGGGATCTCATCCGGGACTCCGAACAACTTTCAGGTTACCGCATACTAATATCTCTATAACCCTAGCATCACCGAACCTTAAGTGTGTAGACCCTACGGGTTCGGGAGACATGCAGACATGACTGAGATGACTCTCCGGTCAATAACCAACAGCGGGATCTGGATACCCATGTTGGCTCCCACATGTTCCACGATGATCTCATCGGATGAACCACGATGGCAAGGACTTAATCAATCCCGTATACAATTCCCTTTGTCTAGCGGTACGATACTTGCCCGAGATTCGATCGTCGGTATCCCGATACCTTGTTCAATCTCGTTACCGACAAGTCTCTTTACTCGTTCCGTAACACATCATCCCGTGATAAACTCCTTGATCACATTGTGCACATTATGATGATGTCCTACCGAGTGGGCCCAGAGATACCTCTCCGTTTACACGGAGTGACAAATCCCAGTCTCGATTCGTGCCAACCCAACAGACACTTTCGGAGATACCTGTAGTGTACCTTTATAGCCACCCAGTTATGTTGTGACGTTTGGCACACCCAAAGCACTCCTACGGTATCCGGGAGTTGCACAATCTCATGGTCTAAGGAAATGATACTTGACATTAGAAAAGCTTTAGCATACGAACTACATGATCTTGTGCTAGGCTTAGGATTGGGTCTTTGTCCATCACATCATTCTCCTAATGATGTGATCCCGTTATCAATGACATCCAATGTCCATGGTCAGGAAACCGTAACCATCTATTGATCAACGAGCTAGTCAACTAGAGGCTTACTAGAGACATGGTGTTGTCTATGTATCCACACATGTATCTGAGTTTCCTATCAATACAATTCTAGCATGGATAATAAATGATTATCATGAACAAGGAAATATAATAATAATCAATTTATTATTGCCTCTAGGGCATATTTCCAACACTATGGACCCGAAGGTCTGAAGTAAACTACTCACACATCATCGGAGGGGCCATGGAGTTGATGTAGATGCCCTCCGTGATCGATGCCCTCTCCGACGGAGCTCCGGAAAAGGCCCCAAGATGGGATCTCTTGGGTACAGAAGGTTGCGGCGGTGGAAATAGGGTTTTGTGGTGCTCCTGGATGTTTTCGGGGTATGTTAACATATATAGGAGGAAGAAGTAGGTCGGTTGAGCCACGAGGGGCCCACGAGGGGGGAGGGCGCGCCCCCTGCCTCGTGGACACCTCGTTCGTTTCTTGACATCCACTCCGAGTCCTCTGGATCACGTTTGTTCCAAAAATCATGCTCCCGAAGGTTTCATTCCATTTGGACTCCGTTTGATATTCCTTTTCTACGAAACACTGAAATAGGCAAAAAAACAACAATTTGCACTGGGCCTTGGGTTAATAGGTTAGTCCCAAAAAATTTATAAAATTGTGAAATAAAGCCCATTAACATCCAAAACAGATAATATAATAGCATGGAACAATCAAAAATTATAGATACGTTGGAGACGTATCAAGCATCTCCAAGCTTAATTCCTGCTCGTCCTCGAGTAGGTAAATGATAAAAACAGAATTGATGTGGAATGCTTTCTAGCATGTTCTTCAATGTATTTTTCTCTATTTTGGCATGAATGTTTAGATCCGAAAGATTCAAGATAAAAGTTTATTGTTAACATTAAAATAGTAATACTCCAAGTATGCTAATCAAGCAATTATGTCTTATCAAAATAACATAGCCAAAGAAAACTTATCCCTACAAAATCATATAGTTTGGCCATGCTTCATTTTTGTCACACAAAATGCTCTCATCATGCACAACCCCGATGACAAGCCAAGCAATTGTTTCATACTTAGCCTTTTCAAACTCTTTCAACTTTTACGCAATATATGAGCACAAGCCATGGACATAGCACTATGGGTGGAATAGAGTATGATGATTGAGGTTGTGTGAGAAGACAAAAAGGGAGAAAGTCTCACATCGACGTGGCTAATCAATGGGCTATGGAGATGCCCACCGATTGATGTCAATGCAAGGAGTAGGGATTGCCATGCAACGGATGCACTAGAGCTATAAATATATGAAAGCTCGTCAAAGAAAATAAGTGGGTGTGCATCCAACTTGCTTGGTCACGAAGACCTAGGCATTTGAGGAAGCCCATCATTGGAATATACAAGCCAAGTTCTATAATGAAAAATTCCCACTAGTATATAAAAGTGACAAAATAAGAGACTTTCTATCATGAAGATCATGGTGCTACTTTGAAGCACAAGTGTGGAAAAAGGATAGTAACATTGTCCCTTCTCACTTTTTCTCTCCCTTTTTTTGTTTGGGACTTTTTTATGGCCTCTTTGTTTATATATTTTTCGTCTGGAGTCTCATCCCGACTTGTGGGGAATCATAGTCTCCATCCTTTCCTCACATGGGACAATGCTCTAATGATGATCATCACACTTTTATTTACTTACAACTCAAGAATTACAACTTGATACTTAGAACAAAATATGACTCTATGTGAATGCCTCCGACGGTGTACTGGGATTGCGATGAATCAAGAGTGACATGTATGAAAAATTAAGCATGGTGGCTTTGCCACAAATACGATGTCAACTACATGATCATGCAAAGCAGTATGACAATGATGATGCGTGTCATAATAAATGGAATGGTGGGAAGTTGCATGACAATATATCTCGGAATGGCTATGGAAATGCCATAATAGGTAGGTATAGTGGTTGTTTTGAGGAATATATAAGGAGGCTTATGTGTGATAGAGCGTATCATATCACGGGGTTTGGATGCACCCGCGAAGTTTGCACCAACTCTCAAGGTGAGAAAGGGCAATGCACGGTACCGAAGAGGCTAGCAATGATGGAAGGGTGAGAGTGCGTATAATCCATGGACTCAACATTAGTCATAAAGAAATCACATACTTATTGAAAAAATCTACAAGTCATCAAAACCAAGCATTACACGCATGCTCCTAGGGGGATAGATTGGTAGGAAAAGACCATCGCTCGTCCTCGACCGCCACTCATAAGGAAAGCAATCAAAGAACACCCCATGCTTTCAAATTTGTCACACAACGTTTACCATACGTGCATGCTACGAGACTTGCCAACTTCAACACAAGTATTCATCAATTTCACAATTACTCAACTAGCACACCTCTAATATTACCATCTTTATATCTCAAAATAACTATCAAGCATCCAACTTCTCTTAGGATTTAAAATTTATAACCAAAGTGAATTACCATGTTGGTCTAAAGGACTATGAAAATGATATAAGTGGATCATGAGAGATCAATTATTTCTATAAAATAGAACCACCGCCGTGCTCTAAAAGATATAAGCAAAGCACTAGAGCAAAAATTATCCAACTCAAAAGATATAAGTGAAGCACATAGAGTATTCTAATAAATTCCAATTCATGTGTTTCACTCCCAAAAGGTGTGTACAGAAAGGATGATTGTGGTAAAATAAAAAGCAAAGACTCAAATCATACAAGACGCTCCAAGCAAAACACATATCATGTGATGAATAAAAATATAGCTCCAAGTAAAGTTACTGATGGACGAAGACGAAAGAGGGGATGCCTTTCGGGGCATACCCAAGCTTAGGATTTTGATTGTCCTTAGATTTTACCTTGGGGTGCCTTGGGCATCCCCAAGCTTAGGCTCTTGCCTCTCCTTGTTCCATAATCCATCAAATCTTTACCCAAAACTTGAAAACTTCACAACACAAAACTTAAAAGAACATCTCGTGAGCTCCGTTAGTAAAAGAAAACAAACCACCACTTCAAGGTACTGTAATGAACTCATTATTTATTTAAATTGGTGTTAAACGTACTGTATTCCAACTTTTCTATGGTTCATAAACTCTATTACTAGCCATAGGTTCATCAAAATAAGCAAACAACACACAGTAAACAGAATCTGTCAAAAACAGAACAGTCTGTAGTAATATGTAGGTTTCGAGTACTTCTGGAACCCCAAAAATTCTAAAATAAATTTATGGACGTGATAAATTTATCTATTAATCATCTGCTAAAAGAATTAACTAAATAGCACTCTCCGCTAAAAAATGGTAGCAAATCTCGTGAGCGCTAAAGTTTCTATTTTTTACAGCAATATCGCGAAGACTTTCCCCAAGTCTTCCCAAAGGTTCTACTTGGCACAAACACTAATTAAAAGCATAAAACCACATCTAAACAGAGGCTAGATGAATTATTTATTACTAAACAGAATCAAAAAGTAAGAAACAAAAATAAAATTGGGTTGCCTCCCAACAAGTGCTATCGTTTAACGCCCCTAGCTAGGCATAAAAGCAAGGATAGATCTAAGTATTATCATCTTTGGTATGCAATCCATAAGTGGCTCTCATAATAGATTCATAAGGTAATTTAATTTTCTTTGTAGTAAAGTGTTCCATGCCCTTCCTTAATGGAAATTGGAATCTAATATTCCCTTCCTTCATATCAATAATTGCACCAATCGTTCTAAGGAAAGGTCTACCAAGAATAATAGGACATGTAGGATTGCAATCTATATCAAGGACAATGAAATCTGCGGGCACATAATTACTATTTGCAACAATAAGAACATCATTAATTCTTCCCATAGGTTTCTTAATGGTGGAATCCGCAAGATGCAAGCTTAAAGAACAATCATCAAATTCACGAAAACCTAGCAAATCACACAAAGTTTTAGGAATCATGGAAACGCTAGCACCCAAATCACATAAAGCAAAGCATTCATGATCTTTAATCTTAATTTTAATAGTAGGTTCCCACTCACCATGAAGTTTTCTAGCGATAGAAACTTCCAATTCAAGCTTTTCTTCATAAGATTGCATTAAAGCATCAACGATATGTTTAGTAAAAGCTTTATTTTGACTATAAGCATGCGGAGAATTTAGCACGGATTGCAACAAGGAAATACAATCTATCAAAGAGCAATTATCATAATTAAATTCCTTGAAATCCAAGATAGTGGGTTCATTGCTATTTAAAGTTTTGACCTCTTCCATCCCACTTTTATCAATTTTTGCAACAAGATCTAAAAACTCCGAATCATTGGGACGCCTTCTAACTAAAGTTGGCTCATATCCAGTCCCATCATTATCAACATACATATTGCAAAACAAAGATTTAATAGGGGACACATCAATAATTTTTAGATATTCATCTTTATTTTCATGGAAACTAGAAGAACACGCTTTCACAAAGCAATCCTTTTTAGCATGCATCCTAGCGGTTCTTTCTTTGCACTCATCAATGGAAATTATCATAGCTTTGAGAGACTCATTGATATCATGCTTAGGTGGAATAGATCTAAGTTTCAAAGAATCAACATCAAGAGAAATTCTATCCACGTTCCTAGCCAACTCATCAATCTTAGACAATTTTTCTTCAATCAAAGCATTGAAACTCTTTTGTGAACTAATAAATTCTTTAATATTAGATTCAAAATCAGAGGGCATCTTATTATAATTTCCATAAGAATTGTTGTAGGAATTACCATAATTATTAGAGGAATTACTAGGAAACGACCTAGGATTAAAATTACCTCTATACGCGTTATTACCAAAATTGTTCCTACCAACAAAATTCACATCCATAGATTCATTATTATTCTCAATCAGAGTAGACAAATGCATACCATTAGGATCAGAAGAAACACTTTTATTAGCAAACAATTTCATAAGTTCATCCATCTTTCCACTCAAAACAATGATTTCTTCTATAGCATGCACCTTTATATTAGTAGATCTTTCAGTATGTCATTGAGAATAATTAACCATAATATAGGAGTTTAGTTGCTTCTCCTAAAGTGATTTCCATAAAAGTGCCTCCCGCAGCCGAATCTAAAAGATTTCTAGAAGCAAAGTTCAATCGGGCATAATTTTTTTGTATAATCATCCAAAGATTCAAACCATGTGTAGGGCAATTACGTATCATTAATTTCATCCTCTCCCAAGCTTGTGCAACATGTTCATGATCAAGTTGCTTAAAATTCATAATATCGTTTCTAAGAGTGATGATCTTACACTACAAAAAAAAGACACATCCGTGACATTTTGGGCCGAACGAATTATTTTATGTCATACTTATGACACTTCTATGACAATAATTGGGACAAAACACGGTATCATCTTAGATGTGGTGGGTTCCTACTTATATGACAAAAAATCATGACAAAAAATGGGCTTTTCATCCTGGGCAGGCCGGAGACGCAGCTGCATGACATTCTTTGCGCCGTCCATGATGGCAAAAACCGTGGTAGAAGCGAGGGCCAGGAAAATATCGGGGTGTTCCCGGTTACGGTGGGTGGTCGGGGCCAAGCGATGCGCGTTTCTCTCGTACACACACGCGCGTGGGTGCGAGGCGTTGGGCTCTAACTGAACCCGAGCGAGGCGTTGGGCTCTAACTGAACCCGAGCGGTTGCATTGCAGGCTACGCGTTACTGAACTTGAGCGATCGATCGATGGCTGTTAACTGAACCCGATCGAGCGATTCCTTCGCTACTGCTGCTAATTGAAGTCGATCGATGCTGCCTCTGGATGAACAGTGAGCGTTGCTGGGGGGGTTTGGATGAACAGTTCCCGGTGGGGGTGGATGAACATGCCCCCGTGGTGTTGCCTCTGGATGAACAAGACCCCGATCGATTGAGCCGGTTGGGGTTGGATGAACAGGACCCCATGGAGGGCTGGATGTAGAGGCACGCACGTGTCGTAGCAGAGGCGCGCACGTAGCATGTACGCGTATGTACGTACATGGTCGTATTTACTTGTTTGCACCCTGGCCGTTGTACATACGTGTACATGCTACGTGCGCGCCTCTGCTACGACACGTGCGTGCCTCTACATCAACCAGTATGTACGTACACATTCGCGAACAGAATGACAACGCTACGTACGCTTCGACCAGGTGGGTCCCGACTGTCAGGCACTTCCTTTCATGCGAAGATGTAGCTGGTGGGTCCCAGCAGTCAGGGGGGCGACTCGTTTTTTTTGCCCGGACGCACTTCCTTGCATGCGAAGATGTAGCTGGTGGGTCCCAGCAGTCAGGGGGAAATGTTTTTTTCGCAAAATACGGTGGCTCCTCCGGTGGGACCCTGATGTCAGGTGGAGGAATAATTATTTTGCGCGTAATAAGGAGGCACTTCCTTGCTGTGGCCATGGACCCAGCTGTCAGTCTCTCCACGTACAGTCCAGGTCCGATGGAAGTCGTTCCTTGACCACGTTGACCACGCCGCGCCGAGAGTACCAGGGCGGTGGACGACGGTGAGGCCTAGGAAGGGGACGACACGGAGCCGGGGAAGACGCGGCAGTGGATGCCCACGCGTAGAGGAGTACGAGGGTTCACTGGTTCACCGCGGTGTGAGGCCGCCGTCGCCGCAGAATAACAGGGGGTGTGGGTGAGTAGAGGGATGGCCTGGCCAGCGGTGGGAATAGTAGGGGCGATGAGGCCTCCGCGGCAGCACAACCGGCCACGGGAGGCAGGAGCATGCGACACGACCGACGCTCCTTTGGGCGGGTGGAGCAGGAAGACCAGAGGTTGAAGAAGCACTACGGCCGTTGGATGGACATCGTACGGTCACTGGAGCTAGAATCGTTCATATTGACTAAGTTGACAAAACACTCCGTCCCCGTCAACTTAGTAGGCCCACAAGTCAGCCTCCCACCAAGGTGGGTCCCAACCAGCATGGGGAGTATTCATTTTTTTGTGCATAATAAGGACGCACTTCCGGTGGGTCCGAGCTGGCAGCGGGGGGAACGTTTTTTCGCGAAATACGGGGCCCGTTCGGTGGGTCCCAGCAGTCAGGGGGGAAACGTTTTTTTTTTGCCAAATACGGTGGCCCGTCCGGTGGGTCCCTGCTGTCAGGTGGAGGAATAATTATTTTCCGCGTAATAAGGAGGCACTTCCTTGCGGCTGCCGTGGACCCAGCTGTCAGCCTCTCCACGACAGTACTCTTCCGATGGAACTCGTTCCTTTACCACGTTGACCACACCGTGCCGAGAGCACCAGGGCGGTGGACGACGGCGAGGCCTAGGAAGGGGACGACGTGGAGCCGGGGAAGACGCGGCAGTGGATGCCCACGCGGAGAGAAGTACGAGGGTTCACTGGTTCGGCTGCGGTGTGAGGCTGCCGTCGCCGCAGAATAACATGGGGTGTGGGTCAGTAGAGGGATGCCCTGGCCAGCGGTGGGAGTAGTAGGGGGGGTGAGGCCTGCACGGGAGGCGGGAGCAGGCGGTCCCGCCGGCGCTGGATTTGGCGGCTGGAGCAAGAAGATCAAAGATTGAAGAAACACGACGGCCGTTGGATTGACATCCAACGGCTACGTTTGCTAGAATCGTTTGTTGACGTATATAATAACTAAAAAAATCTTGCATACGCCTCAACTTAATAGGCCCATAAGTCAGATCATTCCCTCTTTTTAAATAATTTATATATAGCTCATTGCGAATTCTTATGCAATTTATTGCAGTCCATTTTTTGGTTGGCGAGGGTCAATTTCGCATATTTCTGTGGGTTCCAAACTATTTTTAATACCAAAATGTCGAGCCAGATTTAAAGTACTTTGAAGATATATTTAAATTAGGTTAATGCCCAGTGAAATAGGAATCTGAAAATGTGAAAAAATTCAGAAATTATAAAGTAATTGCTAATTTGTCATCTGTTTTTATATTTACAACCAATTTCATATCACTTTCAATTTGCAGGCGTCTTGAAAGAGTTGCAGCCCATCAGGGCGTAGAAAAATAAATAGGCCTGGATTGGGTATTCTTCAGAAAAAATAAACTGGGCTCATTTTCACAAAGAAAAAATAGCTGGGCTGGTCACATGGTGAACATAAAATATAAGCCTCGGCTAGACGGGCCACAGCCCAGTTCAAACCCTGCTCCGTCTCAACAATAACAAAAAAATACTGCTCGAGCAGCTACGTCCGAGGTGTTAGCTGATCTTGTGCTGTTCTCTTGTCTATTGACTATATACGCTCACAATGTCGTGGGTCCCAGATGTCAAGAAAACACTAGGAGGAAGCATTTTATTTTTCCATACGCTGACATGGTGGGCCCGTACTGTCATCCTCTCCACGTACTTCTGCCGATTCCTGTTGTTTGTTGACCATGTTGACAATGTGAGAGGGCGGCGCTGCGGCGAGTGCACCAAAGCACGCGGAGGACGACGGGGAGGCCTCAGACGTCGGTGTTAACGATTTAGGAGACGGTGGGGTGGCGATGCATGCGCTGAGGCGCAGCCAGCCGTGGGAGGCGGAAGCAGGCGGCCTCGCCGGCGCTGGCTTGGTTTTGGTGGCTGGAGGAAGACAGGACTGAAGAAACACGACAGACTGTAAAAGCAGTAGGAGTACTTAATAACCTTAACTGAAACCAGCAGGGGCACTTAACAACCATAGCTGAAAGCAGTATGAGTACTTATACAGGTTCAACCGTACAAAGCACGCCTCGAACAGTGCTACTTTGCCTACAGTTAACCAAGGGTGAGGCCGCCAAGCTCCAGGATAAGGCCCAGGCGCCACCCCGCGCATCCACAACCTTCTAAAAGCGGCTTCATCTCGCAATGTGGTCAATAAACAGGATACTCGCTTTAGAGCCATGGAAAAGCAGGAACATAATCTTCTGTCCTATTCTCCAAGATGGACGGGCCTTCATTATTTGAGACCACCCATGAATAAGTATCTTTTCACCTCCAAGGGGAACGGAGTAGGTCGACATAAACATCATGTTGTGACCAAGCGCAAGTCTGACCCGACCATGGTCAGGCATCTGTATAGGAATAATAGAACTGGGCAGTTTCTGCTTCAAGAAGATCACAGCTGTAAAGTTGTGTATAAGCAATAGTTTATGAACAACATATATAACAGAAAATAGGTTGTACCATAATTTTCTCGACATAGTAGGACCTGTTCAACGAGTGCAGCAGTGGCGCACATATCCCACGTGGCCTTCCACCATTGAAACGCCCCACAAGGACCTCAAGACGATCAATAAAGTGTAGGAACTTGTGGATGTCGTCCCAGTCAACTTCAGTGCCATCAGTAACAGCCGAGTTGTTACAAAATAACAAACGAGCAACCTGCTTAACTCTGAAAAAACCTACACGTGCCACCAATTATAAGAAAACATTAGTTAGAAGTAGCATCTTCGTGAGAGATTTGTTGCTACTTCTAAAGTTAAATTGTGATTAGTTAGACAGAATAGGTGGATTAAGAAGTAATCGAGGCAACAAGCAAGAACCAGATACAAAACTAACATGGATGAACAATTGGAACGACGTCGGGGTGGAAGATCACAGTGAATATGAGACCAGGTTCTGCTATTTCCATCAACATTCGTGCGCCAACTTTCAGTCCGTAACACTTGAGAAAGTTTATCCAAGTTCGTCCATAAAAAAGCAGCGATCTTCTTGGTTCATGAACCCAACTCGGAACTTATATCCATGGCTTGTCTTCACTGTGACCATTAAACTGGTGTATTCAGTTATGCCAAGGCCGATCATCTTGAGTACATGTGTTCTGGCAGAGCAAATAATGCACTGCATGAAAAATAATATGAGAACACAATGTATTCCCTATCCAAATCTAGAAATAACTTCCTCCTTCACGTCGGTGTTGACCATCGTACTGGTAGTACCTTTTATCCAAATATAGCAATCCAAATTTCCAAATTAGTCGACAACATGTTCAAAAAAACCCCACCCTCCCGGATAGAAAAGAGGATTCTAGGAACATATTGTGCACATTTTAAAATCATGTGTTAGGATGAGAAGGAACAAGTGTGGCGTCTCGCCGAGGGCGCAAAAATCTATAGGGTCCTCACACTTTGGGCACTGCAAATGAAACACACTAGATTCAGTAGGAAGAAAAATGCATCAACGGCGGCGGCTGCCATCCTAGGATTACCCGCGACCAAGGGACTTGGATTTATCGGAGATGGATGAAGAATTCATACTTGGTTCTCCATGAGAAAACCCTATGCAATCACCGAGAGGGGGTTTTCTCTGAACACACATACGAGGGAGAAGGGGATTCAGGCCCAGCGAAATATTGCCGCTTCGTCCGTCCAGCTTACTGCTAAAGATGGAAGGGGGGTTGTGATTTGACGGCTCATTGGGCATTACTGTGGCGCTACGACCGGGGTGTGTCTACCATGCAGTTGTGCAATCTAATTTGTGCATATGGCACGTGGACCTCATTGCCGGATGCCCCACATATCAGCGAAAAGGAAGTAGAAAGACAGGAGTAACTAGTTACACAAAAATATATTTTTGACAGAGAGATACTCCCTGTGTAAAGAAATATACAAATCTTTTATATCACAACTTTATACATAAGAAAAATCAAGGGGAATATATATAACATATATAATTGTAAAAAACAGAGTTGTTTTTAACACAGTATAGACGAGTTGGTGATGATGGTGTGCCTGCCATCCTGCAATATAGGCCGTCTGATTTATATCTGACGGATAGGAAGGAAACTATGGCAATTTTGCAAAAAGGTACCCACACACCTCTCCACATTTGCAAATAAGGCCTTCCCCCGTTCATCCTTTTCTCTCACAAGATAAAATACTCATACAAATGCATCTTGATGTTACGTGCAACGCACGGGCATTATGGGGGGTCAGCTGAGAATATAATACTCGGACAGGCTCACGGTTTTGGACTTTGGGCCGTAGGCCCACCCTGCATGTTTGGGGGCCCATGTGTTCTACCTCAGCGCTTTTCATATTGCAAGCGATCGGTACGGCGCTGGTTTTAGATGCTGTTGCAAGGCGAATACACAAAATTGAATAAAACACTATAACTTTTGGAATGAAATCGAATGATAGTTCCTAACCAGCAATGGGAGTTGCAATTCTATCAACAATATACCATGTGATAAATAATACTGTCATATTACTTATACACACAGGACACTTGTTTCACCATGCCAGATTATTACATCAAAATCTCTCGTAGGATATATCAGTTCGGCAGTTGCGTGCTGCTACTGAAGAATCTCAAAGTTGATTTGGACCAGCTCTCCTTGCCAAGAAAGTTCGATTTTGAGATCATCCCCTACCGCAAGATATGATTTAGATTTGAACCTTGACCATCCTTTAGCATCAATCATCATGCAACCATCCTTTGTACTTACGGTATATTGAGCAGGTTCATTCACACCAAGGCTGCGCATGGTAAGAGAAACTTGGCCGCTGTCGCCCGGATTGTTGAATGACTCCCTCGTTGCTCTAGGAATTCTCTGTTTGCAAACAAGAAGACATACCCAAACAGTTAGATCAACACAGTGAATCATGCGAAACAACATGGAAAGAAAAAAGAACAAAACACTTGGGCGGCCAATGCTTACCAAGAAGGTGGACATGTCGGTTTTTGTAAGGACTTTGGTATATGAAGTGCGAACTGCAGCCCAGTCTGTTGCTGGTGCAACTACTCATTCGGTTGCCGCTGCACGGGCCGGAGCAGATGCAAGTGCAAGTGTTGGTGCAGGTGCCGAAGCCGCCGCTGCTGCCGGAGATGGTGCTCCTTGTAGAGCTGGTGCCGGTGTCGGAGCAGGTGCCGATGTCGATCCTCCAGTAGATCAGCCTGATCCGCTGACGCGGTCGGTGCCCAATCCTTAGCTGGATCAAACTGAGTTGCTGCCGCTGTCAGTGCTAGAGCAACTGCCGGTGCTCGATCCGTTGCCGAAGGTGGTACCGATGTGCGAGACAGCGGCGATCGTGTCTGGTCTGCTATGATCAGCTTTCTAACTAGCCACACAGCTTCGTCATGCTAACATGGCACGGAGGATAGGTGTGTTTAGCTCCATCTCGACCAGCCACAACGTCTCTTGTTCTAGGCGATTCTTCTATTTTCCAAGCTTTTTTAGTTGTAATAACACCACGGCAAGCTAGCGCCGCTCTTCGTGTGTGCCCGTGCAAAGGTTAGACGATGGAGAGAAGAGAGAGATCGCAGACCTGGGACCCACCAGTAAGTGAGTCAACGGTCATGCACGTGTTGACAAGGCACTCCCTCCACTCCACTCAACGTAATACTATATAAAATCAAGTTATGGGACAAAGCCAACAACTGTTGTTGTTTCAGGCTATCGACTTATACTTTGTAGTCTAGGTTGCCAGTTCGAATCTTGTCTTTCAGATTTGTTAGTTTTAGGTCCAAATTTGATTAATGACAAGTGGGACCCCCGTGTGTTGTTCCGATATTTCAGTGTAGGATGGTTTTTTTGAACAAACACTTTGCACGGTTAGACAAGTAACGACACAAGTTACATGTATTTTGCAAGTTTACGAACAAAAATGACAACGACATGGAATATCACATCCACCCCGCAGCTTAGATGCTATGGTGATACGAGTTTTTAGACCGTTGGAAGTGAGATCCAATGGCTTGGGAGTAGTCTTTGTAATTATGCGCAATTTCCAAACTCTCCAAAGGTTTTTTTGCAAATAAAACATTCAGGCCTCGTGTGTGCCGCTGCATCTTGGATCCAACGGCTCCCCATTGCTCATACTAGGTGCTCCCTGTAGCTTAATTACCCACTACGGTGATATGAGCATCTAGGTCGTATGATCAGTGATCAGATGGCACATGCGTAATACTTGTACTTTCTGCGCAATTCCCAAACTCTCTCAGTCGTATATTGCAAAAACATTCAAACCTCCTACTGTGGGCCGTTAGATATTTGTGAACTCGTATCACCATAGAATCTACGGTGCGGGAGCACCTCATATTCTCCCGTGCGAGAAAACATAAGGTGCTCTCGCAGCTTGGATGCTACGGTGATATGAGCTTCGAGGTCGTTTGATCTGAGATCCAATGGCATCTGAGCAGTCTTTGTTCTTGTAAGCAGTGGTCGAACTCTTTGGGGGCTTTTCTGCAAAAAACCATTCGAACCACCGAGGAGGTGTTGGGTCACAAATCCAATGGCTCCTAAGAGCTTGTATCACCAAAGCATCTAAGGTGTGGTAGCACATGATATTCTTACATACAGGAGAATATGATGTCCTCCTTCATCTTAGATGCTACGGTGATACGAGCTTCGAGGTCATTGGATATGGGATCCAAGGGCATCTGAGTAGTTTTTGTAAAAATTGTGTGCAATTCTCAAACTCGTCAAGGTTTCCTGTAAAAATATTAAGACATCATGTGAGCTACTATATCTCAGATCTACAAGCTCCAAGCAACTCGTATCGGCATGTAGCATCTAAGGTATGGGGGCACATGATATTCTCCCGGGGAGGAGGGGTGGGGGTGCACAACCAATCGGTGGTTGGGAGGGTGGGGACAAATATAATCTAAACAACCCTAAACAGAGCTTCACAATTTTATCTAAGGTCGAGGGGATGACCCCCGACAATCATAGCTCCGCCTAATTAAACACAACATTTGCATGTACTGTAGTACTAGACTTAATATTCATGTTTCAGTTTCATGTTTGTTTTAAATATTGAATTAAGGACCATGCATGTCTTACATCTTACTCCCTTCGTTCCTAAATATTAGTCTTTTTAGAGATTCCAAGTGGAATGGCACATACGGATGTATATAGACATATTTTAGAGCGTAGATTCACTCATTTTGCTCCGTATGTAGTCGCTTGTTGAAATATCTAAAAGACTAATATTTAGGAACAGAAGGAGTATTTTTGAATTCGTGTCATACATGCATGGTTTGGAAAAATAGATGCAGTATACTTATTGGATTGTTGTTGTGTTCGTGTGTGGGTGTCTGTGTGTGTGTGTGGTCATATGCTTGATACATACAAAGTTTTCTCACCTCCATATTGTTCATCTTTTAAATTTGAATTTTCATTGAAAAACTTACCAGGGATACCATGAAATGTGAAATCCACGTTGAGATCACTATATCACAAACTCTAATTCAACAACTCGTCATAAATCAATTACCACGTTGAGATTAGTATTTGCAGGGAAAATACGGGCATTGTAATACACATAGATTCGTTCGGCAATTTAAAAGGTTCCTTTCATATTCTCGAATGGTAGGACCCAACGACGTACCAGCCAGACCTTGGCTCGTGTTGATCCTAAAAAAAACCAGGCTCGTGTCCGTTTGGTGGCGTGCGTGGTATGCACATTAGGCAACCCCAACCAGTCGAGCCTCCGCGTTTCGAGTCGAAATATCTGGCGGCCAGAATTCCAGCCCTAGGAAATTCCCCTTATGTCCCCGGTCCATAATGACTACCAATGAACAACGGAGGGATGCTTTAGTAACTAGACAACGTTACCTACCGTGCCGAGCATGGTTCAATTCCCTCGGTCGCCGCTCGCCAAGGTCACCCGTCAACTGCATTGCCTAGTACTAATACTACTACACCAGGATGAGCACAGAATTGAGCCCGTTTGTTCGTGCCTAGTACTTGAGTTAATATATCAGGCAATGCACTGGTATGGAGGGATTATCCTTTTGCTCTGCATATATAACTTGTCTGAAGTCTAACTAAGCAAAATGTTTGACCAGATCCTTTCTTAAGAAATACAACAGGACAGATGTATGGCTTGAAAATTTATTGCATGATGCAGGTTATGATATTGTTTCGAATCCTGGATCTTAAATTTCAGAAAATCCAAAAGTGAGCATAAATTCTTGAAACTGAGCATGGTCACGTGATATGGCACAAATATTACTTCGTAATTTTTTTCTTCAATTTGAGACAAGCTGCTTATGACAAGTTGCACAAATGAAGAGCCAAGGTATTTTGGAACAAAGTCCTGTCACGTTAAGGCGAACGCTTTCACTATTGAAACCGTGGGCGTTTACGTGCCGCCACGAGTCCCGCTTCTTATCGGCAGGTGCCGTCCGAGCAAGCGTGTGAGTCGATAGGAGGCGTGCGAGCAGACCGCTGCGCCGACTGACAGGGAGGCGTGCGAGCAGACCGCTGTGCAGGCTCACCGGGAGGCGAGCCCTTTAACCAGGCTCCGCCGCCCACCTTCGTCCCAACTGCTCCCACTTTTAATGTCACCGGCGCCACAGTTTAAAATCAACCCCGCAATACCCGGTATTGCTACAATCTTCTCTCTTCCTCTCCGATTCTCCTGTCGTCTACCTCCAACCAGCCTGACCTAAACGTACGCCATGCCGCATCACAATGGTCTGCCCTTAGTCTTCCAGTTTCCTGAGGAAGACACCCAGCCGGAGTCTCAAGAACATAAGGCGCTTTGGGACAAGCTTGAACTGGCCTTGCGGGAAGACGCAACGCCTGTCCCCGCTCTTGTTCCGGCTCCCGTCGCCCCGACTGCGCCAGCGCCCATCCCCGTGGCATTGATGGGCCGGGAGCCGCACATTGTTGCCGAGCTTGATGCCACGGGGTTCCACGAGGTCCCCGCCAACTTTCACGTGCCCGTGCACCTACCAGCGCCTGTGCCTGCGCGTGCACTGACGTGCACGCCTGTGCCGGTGCCCGTGCACCTGCCAGCGCATGCGCCTGCATGTGCACTGACGTGCGCGCCCGTGCCGGTGCCCGTGCACACGAATGTTTCCGCCGCGCCGTTGACAGCGCCTGTCCCCGCGCGGGTGCCAGTGCCCCCCTCAGCGGCATGGATGGCCGCCATCGACCGCTTCCTTGCACCAACGCCAGTCGCCTCCTCCCGCCAATTGACTCACTCCGAAATCCAGAACATTTTGGCCTTCCTTGAAGCTAGGCCAACGTCCAGGAGTACGCCAACAACGGCGCAAGGCGCCACCGTCGCCATCGGTCCATGGCCCGACGACACACAGAGCACGACAGAGGAGCCGCTTCCCACCTCAAGACGCCCTCGCCGCCGCTGCGTAATCTAAATTTGCCATGAAAAACATTCGGATTGCCATGCTTAAAATCTGAACGTTTATCATTTTCATTTATTTTAGATCGATCGTCGTATAATTTAAAGTCGGAGTCAGACTGAACGAAATCTATGGTTTGATCGATTGAATGTTCTGCTAGAGCCGTATCAAATTAAATATAAAACATCATCAAGCCACATGTATTCCTTGTCATCCAACGACCTAGACTGCTTCAATGTCGAGCGCTCAACACGTTTAGTGTGCAGTTAATTGCATGCCAAAAATAGTGCTAATCACATAATAACACACAAATAATATACTACTTAATATCTGCATGCACTTAATATACTTCCAAATTAATGTGCATTGCACGTACACACTGACTAGTGCTGCTAGCACGTGAAACTAGTGCCGTAACTTGTGAACGCGTCCAGATATGGTCAACGGCAACATCGCCCGCGAGTTCTTCATGTTTGCCCGTGCGTCTAAACACAGAAGGGGAGGAGAGAGAGAGAGATCACACATGGAACCCACCAGTAAGTGAAGGCGAATAGTACTAAAAATAATATTACATGTTATCAATTAAATAGGCTGTGGTAATATAAAAATATTATGTGAACAAAGGAAGGTACAACAAACATTGTTGTTCTATGTATGTTGCCTATTGACATGCGGCTTCAAGGCCCTGGTCGCATGTTCGATCCTCGTCCTTTATTTTTTAATTTGTATATGGGTCCAAATTTGTTTCATGACACGTGGGCCCCTCGGTGTGTAGTTTGTAGAACTTTAATTTGTGGGTCGAAGTTTGTTCCATTCCAAGTGGACTATCTGTGTGTAGTTTTGTAGCTTATTTATAATAATTGAAGAGAACAACAGAGTTTTTTGCAATAATACCATGGTGCGACGTTGAAGGCGAGAAAGGACGTGCGAGAGAGCGATGACCGAGCCAGAGGGAAATCAACTAGGGGAGTTGCGGGGGTTGCAACGGTGTTTCGAGTAGTTGTGGGCCGAATGCTACAAAAATATAATGTAAACCGACCGAAATAAATGCCTACACAAATTAATCCAAGGTTGGAGTGCCCCTTGCAATGTAAATAGCTCTGGCTTTGCGAGGGATGGAGAGGTAGCTTCAATGTGTGGAAGATACGGCATGAGAAAACGAGGTCCATCGAGATACATATAGATAGAGAGACAAAGTGAGTGTGGTCCGACATTCATTGAACAAATATATATGCTCTGGTGAGATATTGTCCAATTGAGCTTTTGGAAAGGGTGAGGGCTGTAAGATGGAGCTTGAGAGATGATCCAGTCACAGACGTGTAGATATATTTTGTGCGTGGGAGGAAGCAAGGTCAATCGATCACATAGGGTCGTCGTGCGATCGAAAGAGTGAGACGGGTTGGAGAGAGTGACCTAGATAGACAATGTGCGTGAGAGAGTATACAATGTGAATAAGTCGAATTGGGCTCAAACATGGTGATATATCGTTTTTGTCCGAGAAAGAGCAAGGTCAATCGAGACATACAAAGAGAGAAAGAGAGAGAGAGAGAGAGAGAGAGGGATAGAGAGAGAGAGCGTGGCCCGCCATGAGGTCAAAAGAGTGGGGGCGGCTTCGATGGACTGACCTAGATAGACAATCTGCGTGAGAGAGTATAGAGTGTGTCGATCGAGGCCCGAACAGGGAGATATATAATTTGTGTGTGAAAGAAAACGAGGTTAAACGAGACTCAGATAAAGAGGGTGAGATTGAGCGAGTGTGGCCCGCCGTGCGGAAGAAAGAGTGAGACAGTCTCAAGGGAGTGACCTAGATAGACAACGTGCGTGCGTGAGCACGAGAGATTGGGGGGCTAGATAGGCAATGCATGTATTTAGCGCGAGAGGGTGAGAGGGAGAGGGGGGGAGAGAGAGCTCGGCATGGGGTGCAATGGCGGGTGTGTGATGTAAGTACATTTCGTAACAGAGTGGAAAAAGGGGGTTGTGTAGTTGAGAGAGTTAGAGATCGAAACATGGAGAGAAGGAATGGATGTGTGTTGGAAACCGATAGCTTCCTAAGGTGGTTAGGAGAGGAAGATTGACCGATACAGGAAGTATGTAGCGTGTATGCGCGCGGGGGGGGGGGGGCTAAAAACAACATTTGAATGTAGATAGTACGAGACTTAATATCGATGTTTCAATTCGGTGTACATTGTAAGATTTGAACTGAGGACCATGCATATGGGTAATTATTTCGAATTCGTGCCACACTAGGTTTCGAAAAGTTGACATTGACTCGATTTGCTGTGCTATTTTGTAGGTCATATGTTTGGATCCATCCAAAAGTTTTCTCACTACCATGGTGTTCATCATATACATATGAATTTGTATTAAAAAAGTAGCGTGGATACAGTGAAATGTGAAATCCACGTTAGAATCGGAGATCACTATGTGACACACACTCTAATTCAAATAACTAATTATGTGACACACGCTCTAATCCACGTTAGCGTGGATACCGTTTCGATTTTTTTTCAAATAACTCCTCATTAATTAATTTATAGTATCTCGTTTCGAATGACTAATTATTGCAAGGAAAACACGGGCATGGTAATACATACAGATTCGTTTGCAAATGAAAGAAGATTCGTTTACATTCTCAAATGTAGGCGCACCAGGTAGACCAGGGTCGTGTCATGGTGGTAGCGTGTGTTGGACGGACGCTTAGCACCCAGCCACCCACCCCCTCCCTCCCCCCCAAAAAAAGGACGACGACAAAATAAGTTCGCGCTTCCACGTTTCAGATTGAAATATCTGGCGGTCCTAATTACAACCCTGCAAAATCTCCCTTCTCCACCGTCCCCTTCCGCGCCCAGATTGCTCAAATCCGTAATTCACTGCCAACCCAAGCAAAGTTCGAATCGCATCACCACCGCATCAACCACATATGTTCACCAACAGTCTCGTCCACCGCATCGTAGCGCTCCGCTGCCACTCAAGATCTGGATCCGTGCGCGGCCAGCCAACGCTAGCGCATCACCCTCAACGGCTCTGAAGTGACCCGCACCCTAGCTAGGCGAGCATGACCAAACGCCGGCCCAAACTAGGTATCCACACATCACTCCCTTGTGCACTGTTCCGACGATGTTTGGATATCCTTTCACTGCTCTCTTAGCTTACACGCCTATCCAACTCTGACAAATAATGATGAAGATCTTAAAGTGATTGGTGTCTCTTCTGTTGATTCCTTGTTTAGTAAGATTAAAAATGATGATAAAGGGACTAAAGAAGAGTCAACTTTAGGTAGAAGGAGTCCCCATGATTCGGAGGGTGAAAATCTTGATGAAAAAATTGATAAAAGTGGGTTTGGAGAGGTCAAAACTTTAACAAGTGATGTGGCCACTCTTTTAGATTACAAAGACTTTAATTATGATAGTTGCTCTTTGATTGAATGTATTTCTTTGTTGCAATCCATGATAAATTCACCCCATGCATATGGACAAAATAAAGCTTTTACTAAACATATTGTGGATGCCATGATGAAAGCTTTAGAAGAAAAAATAGAGTTAGAGATTTCAATTCCTAGCAAATTATATGATGAATGGGAACCTACCATTAAAGTCAAGATTAAATTTTTTGAGTGCTTTGTGTTATGTGATTTGTGTGCTAGTGTTCTTATTTTTGCCAATATTGAAGAATGTTCCGAAATATCTATGTGATGTGCTTGGTCTTACCAATATTGAAGAATGTTCTCTTAATTTGCACTTGGCAGATTCTACTATTAAAAAGACTTTGGGAAGAATTAATGATGTTATTATTCTTGCAAATACGAACTTTGTGCCCATAGATTTTATTGTTCTTGATATTGATTGCAATCCGTCTTGTCCCATTATACTTGGTAGACCGTTTTACGAACTATAGGTGTTGTGATTGATATGAAAGAAGGCAATATTAAATTTCAATTTCCACTAAGAAAGGGTATGGAACACTTCCCTAGAAAAAGAATTAAGCCACTATATGAATCAATCACGAGGGCAACCTATGGGGCAAAGACCAAAGATGACAACACTTGAGTCTATGCATTATGCCTAGCTAGGGGCATAAAATGATAGCGATTGTTAGGAGGCAACCAAATGAATACAATTTATTTTTGCCTTTTTCTTTCTGTGCTTGAGTGTTTGCACAGCTATGCTACTATTATGATTGTGTTTTTTGTGTTTTAATTAGTGTTTGTTCCAATTAAAGCATTTGGTATCTTGTCGGGTGATAGTTGATTTGATCTTGTTCAAAACAGAAACTTTTGCGCCCAGTAGCAGAATTGTTAAAAACCACAGAAGCACGATAAAATTCTGATTTTTGTACACAAGATTGATATACAAATTTCCTATGCTTTCCTAATGTTTCATAATTTTTGGAGTTACAGAAGTATGGAGAAGGTCCAAATTACTACCTAATGTTCTATTTTTGACAGATTCTGTTTTCGTTGCATTGTGTGCTTATTTTGATGAATCTATGGACTGTATCGGGGGGGTATAAGCCATGGCAAAGTTGGAATGCAGTAGGTACATCGCAATAATAAAATATGAATGGTTTGAAACAATAATTAGAGTGTTGATTTGCTTTATTATACTAACGGATCTCACAAAGGTTTTGTTAAGTTTTGTGTGATTGAAGTTTTCAAGTTTTGGGTGAGATCATGATGGATGAAGAAATAAGGAGTGAAAAGAGCCTAAGCTTGGGGATGCCCATGTCACCCCAAGTTAATATTCAAGGAGAACCAAGCAACTAAGCTTGGGGATGCCCCGGAAGGCATCCCCGCTTTGTTCTAACAACCATCGGTAATTTTACTTGGAGCTATATTTTTATTCGTCACATATTGATGACCCACAAGTATAGGGATCTATCGTAGTCCTTTAGATAAGTAAGAGTGTCGAACCCAACAAGGAGCAGAAGGAAATGACAAGCGGTTTTCAGTAAGGTATTCTCTGCAAGCACTGAAATATATCGGTAACAGATAGTTTTGTGATAAGGTAATTTGTAACGGGTAACAAGTAACAAAATTAAATAAGGTGCAGCAAGATGGCCCAATCCTTTTCGTAGCAAATGACAAGCCTGGACAAACTCTTACATAAAGGAAAGCGCTCCCGAGAACACATGGGAATTATCGTCAAGCTAGTTTTCATCACGCTCATATGATTCGCGTTCGTTACTTTGATAATTTGATATGTGGGTGGACCGGTGCTTGGGTACTGCCCTTCCTTGGACAGGCATCCCACTTATGATTAACCCCTCTTGCAAGCATCCGCAACTACAAAACAAGTATGAAGGTAAACCTAACCATAGCATGAAACATATGGATCCAAATCAGCCCCTTACGAAGCAACGCATAACCTAGGGTTTAAGCTTCTCTCACTCTAGCAACCCATCATCTACTTATTACTTCCCAATTCCTTCCCCTAGGCCCAAACAATAGTGAAGTGTCATGTAGTCGACGTTCACATGACACCACTAGAGGAAAGACAACATACATCTCATCAAAATATCAAACGAATACCAAATTCACATGACTACTTATAGCAAGACTTCTCCCATGTCCTCAGGAACAAACATAACTACTCACAAATCATATTCATGTTCATAATCAGAGGGGTATTAATATGCATAAAGAATATGAACATATGATCTTCCACCAAGTAAACCAACTAGCATCAACTACAAGGAGTAATCAACACTACTAGCAACCCACAAGTACCATTCTGAGGTTTTGGGACAAAGATTGGACACAAGAGATGAACTAGGGTTTGAGATGAGATTGTCGGGGATATACCCCGCGGCGTAAACCGGCCGGAAGTATAACCCGGCCGGACTTGGCGGTTTACTTGAGACCCGGCTGAGACTTGACGATTCACTGGTGACCCGTTTGGACCTGGCGGTTTATGATTCATTGGTAATCCGGCAGGCGGGTCAGAGGAGCGACAAGACCCGGTGGCCCAACGGGCGGTTCATGAAGGCCGGTTCATACTATGGTGGGCCGGTTTAAGAGGAAAGGCATGAAGAACATTTATCTTACAAGGAGTTAAGACCTGGACTTGTATCCGGTTTGTATTAGAGATAGACTAGTCCTAATCCTAATAGGACTCTACATGTAACCCGCCCCTCCAACATATATAAGGAGGGGCAGGGCTCCCCAAAAGGGGCAAGATTCACAAGTTCCACGAGTTGGACAAGTTAGGTTTAGACAATAGCTCTCGAGATAGAGCACTCTTGTAACCGTGGTCATCATCATCAATATCAATGAAGCAGGATGTAGGCTTTTACCTCCACCGTGAGGGGCCGAACCTGGGTAAAACATCGCGTGTCTCGTCCCACTCAACCCCTCTCAAGCTACCACATAGATGCGTTGGCCTCGCGACTAAGTCCTGACAGTAAGGACATCTGCCGTGACAATTCCACGACAGCTGGCGCCCACCATGGGGCCCGCGCACGATGGTGTTGAGTTCTTGGAGGGATATATTCTAGGGTTCGGGAAGCTCGCAATGGACCGAAAAAATTCACGTCATCACCCGGTTCATCAGTTGAGATTAAAAGGAATTGGCGAAGGATGCAACCTGTCCGCCATCACAATTGCGTGATCCGCCATAGCATAGTTGTTTTCTCTGCAGGCGTGATCCGCCCAGATCAAAAGAAAGTCAATCTCTGTCATTCATCATCATACAAGGGCGCATGTTGTGTATCAAATCGCTGGACCATCGATCGTAAAAGCGTGCATGCATAATCTTCAGTTGAGATCCGCCAAGACCAGAAGTTTCATTGCGGTGGCAGCAAGCAAAACCAGAAGTTGTTTTGTCATTAAAGTTTTCCATGAGAAGACAAGATTGCTTAATCAGATTGGATGGAGTGCTAGTCCGCATGAGAATCAAATCAGCAAGACACGTCAATGTGAATCAATTATTACCAAGTGAAGGAAGACCACAACTCGGTTTTGTCAACTCATCACGACCCGGAAACAGAGTCGGCCACGACCCGGACTCATCCATCGTCTGCGCCTACGCCCTTGCCTCAAGCCGCCCGCCTGTTCGAGCCGCTACGGCCTCCCATCGCCTCCGGGCTGGTCGTCGCCGTCGTGCCCCTCGACTCGCCTCGCGCCTCTCCGACCGCGCCGCGAGCAGCTCCCTCAGCCGCAGCAGAGCCGAGCTGCTGCCTGCCTAAACCGCCTCGTTGGGCCGCCCGGCGCCTCGCGTCTCCGCCGCCGTCTTACCCCTCCCTCTAGTGAGCTGCCATACCACCGCGGCCTTGAGCCGCCGCTACAAATCATCTCCATTAGGAGCTGCCCACGCGTTCATCCAAGTTACAGTCATCAAGTGATCCATCCATTGATCCATGAGCACAAGAATAAAAGTCAAACCAACAACAAATCAGAGAAGAATTTGGTCATGGGGGCAGGCTGACTCCGAGTCGTTTCCAAAACTCGCTTCTGCACTACAACTCGCCTCTGCTCCATCTCCGCCTCCGGTAGTTTCCGAGCGCTCCGCAGCTTCGCTGGCCTCGGCCTGCGAGGCACCGTCGCAGGGTTGTCCTAGTCTGCACTCCGCCGAAGGATCTTCAAATTGATGCCGCTGCTTGTTGCGTCTGATTCTGCCGTCCACCTCTACCGCGCATGGCTGTAGCTTCGTGCTGAGCCGCCTTCGAGGTCCACTGGTCTGTTCCTTAACACTGAGGCCGCTGCCGGTTTGCTTCATGCTGGAATTGCCGGAGAGGTCTCACCGAAAGAGCAAATCGGTCCCACCGAGTTTGCCTGACCAACTCTTTGGTTAGCTAATTACCAAATTCGGTCTCACCGAGTTTGTGTAATCGGTCTCACCGAGATTACGTTATGCCCAAACCCTAACCATATCGGTCCTACCGAGTTGCATGTCAGTCCCACCGAAAATCTCTAACGGTCACTAGGTTTACATTTTCGGTCCGACCGAATTTGTTGATTCGGTCCCACCGAGATTGGAAAACTGTGTGTAACGGTTGGATTTTGTGTGGAGGCTATATATACCCCTCCACCTCCTCTTCATTCGGAGAGAGAGCCATCAGAACACATACACCATTCCAACTCGTATGTTCTGAGAGAGAACCACCTACTCATGTGTTGAGACCAAGCTATTCCATTCCTACCATATGAATCTTGATCTCTAGCCTTCCCAAGTTGCTTTCCACTCAAATCTTCTTTCCACCAAATCCAAATCGTATGAGAGAGAGTTGAGTGTTGGGGAGACTATCATTTTGAAGCACAAGAGCAAGGAGTTCATTACCTACACACCATTTGTTACTTCTTGGAGAGTGGTCTCTCCTAGATTGGCTAGGTGTCACTTGGGAGCCTTCGACAAGATTGTGGAGTTGAACCAAGGAGTTTGTAAGGGCAAGGAGATCGCCTACTTCGTGAAGATCTACCGCTAGTGAGGCAAGTCCTTCGTGGGCGATGGCCATGGTGGGATAGACAAGGTTGCTTCTTCGTGGACCCTTTGTGGGTGGTTGCTTCTTCGTGGACCCTTCGTGGGTGGAGCCCTGTGTGGACTCGCACAACCGTTACCCTTGGGTGGAGCCCTGTGTGGACTCGCGCAACCGTTACCCTTCGTGGGTTGAAGTCTCCATCAACGTTGATGTAGGATAGCACCACCTATCCGAACCACGGGAAAAACATCCGTGTCTCCAATTGCGTTTGAAATCTCCAAACTCTTCCCTTTACATTCTTGCAAGTTGCATGCTTTACTTTCCGCTGCCAATATACTCTTTGCATGCTTGCTTGAATTATGTGATGATTGCTTGACTTGTCTTAAAATAGCTAAAATCTGCCAAGAACTAAAATTGGGAAAAGGTTAAGTTTTTATTTGGTAAAGTAGTCTAATCACCCCCCTCTAGACATACTTTCGATCCTACAAGTGGTATCAGAGCTTTGGTCTCCATTTGCTTTGATCTCCATAGCTTTGGTGGTCATAGCCTTGGTTTCACAACCTAGGAGAGTATGGCGTCTAGCGAGGGAAATTACCACCGTAGAGGTCCCTACTTTGATGGTACTAATTTTGCTAGTTGGAAGCATAAAATGAAAATGCATATTCTTGGACATAACCCCGCCGTTTGGGCTGTTGTGTGTGTTGGTTTGCAAGGTGACTTCTTTGATGGGAGAGAACCAAACCGTGAAGCTTCCGCGGATGAGTTGAAGATGTTGCAATACAATGCTCAAGCTTGTGATATTCTCTTCAACGGATTGTGCCCCGAAGAATTCAACAAAATCAGCCGTCTTGAGAATGCGAAGGAAATTTGGGACACTTTGATTGATATGCACGAAGGTACCGACTCCGTCAAGGAATCCAAGTTGGATGTCTTCAAAGCCAACTTGACAAGTTCAAGATGAAGGATGGTGAAGGTGTCACTAAAATGTACTCTAGGCTTGCTCTCATCACAAATGAGATTGCCGGCTTAGGAAGTGAAGAGATGACCGACAGATTCATCATCAAGAAGATTCTAAGAGCCTTGGATGGAAAATATGATACCGTGTGCACATTGATCCAAATTATGCCCAATTACAAAGATCTCAAGCCAGCGGAGGTGATTGGAAGAATTGTTGCTCATGAGATGTCACTTAAGGATAAAGAGGAACTTCACAACAAATCAAGTGGTGCCTATAAAGCCTCATGTGAAGCCCCTACATCATCAAGTGAGAAACAAGACTTCAATGAAGAATTGAGCTTAATGGTGAAGAACTTCAACAAGTTCTACAAGAGTAGAAGCAAAGATAGAAGCTTCAAGTCAAGGTCCTACAATGACAAAAGATCTTCTAGTCGAGAGCGAAACTGCTACAGTTGTGGAAGACCCGGACACTATTCCAATGAGTGTATGGCTCCCTACAAGAGAAGAGAAGATTCTCCAAAAAGAAGAAGCAAAGAATCACCACCAAGAGAGAGGAGGAGGAGAGATGATCGTTATGAACGAAGATACTCACGAAGAAGCAAGGATTCGGAAAGGAAGGAAAAATCATCAAGGAGCTACACAAGATGAAGACATCAAGCTCATGTTGGTGAATGGGTATCCGGCTCCGACTCCGACAACCACTCCGAGAGAATTTATCACTCCGACTCCGAAGATACTCAAGATGAAGGTGTTGCCGGTCTAGCACTTGTGTCAACCAACTCCTACGACATATTTGACTCACCAAATGAAGGAATTGGAAGATGCTTCATGGCCAAAGGTCCTAAGTTAACACACCCCGAGTATGTTGATTTCAATAGTGATGAAGATGACTTGTTAGGTGATGATTTGCTTGTTGACAACTCTAGTGATGAATACTATGATGAAACATCAATTAAACATGCTAATCAAGATAAAACGAATGACAATGATAAGGACAAGATTGAGGCTCTAACTAAAGAACTAAACACTCTTAAGTTAGCTCATGAAACTATCTTCGAAGATCATCGAGAACTTTTAAGAGCTCATGAGAAATTACGCTTTGAAAAGCTCAATCTTGAGCAAGAGCATGAGTTCTTAAAAGCAATCAATGATGATCTCCGCAAGAAAAGCTCTTCTTACATTGCCAAGCGTTTACTCTTATCCACTTACATGCCTCAAGTCAAGTCTAGTAACAAAAACAAGAAAGATTCTTCCTCTAGCAGTAACAATGATCATGCTAAATCCAATATTGTTGCTTCTAGTAGTTCTCTTGATTCCACTAATGATTCTCTTAGCCAAGTTACACTTGAGCAAGAAAATAGTTTATTGAAGGGAATTATAGAGAAAGGAGTGTACAAAAGCCTTGCCGGGAGTAAGCAATTTGAGGAAATTGTGCGCAAGCAAGGAATGCACCGGAAGAATCAAGGTGTTGGTTTTGAACGAAAGTTCAATGCCAATGATGTTGAGTGGGAAGAAGATCAATACCCCAAGACAAAGTTTGTTCCTCAACAAGAGAAGTATGATACTTCTTTCAAGGGGACACAAGCTCAAGATGATCTTCCACCACAAGACTACAAGCAAAAAGGCAAGGACAAGCTTCAAGAGGAAATTGACGCATTTGAAGAAGCTCCTAAGACCTTAGTCAAGTGGATTCCCAAGACTAATTCAAGTTCCACTTCATCAAGTACAACTAAAACTCCAAGGATTCCCATCAAGATGATGTGGATCCAAAAGAAGAAGAACTAGAGAGTTCTTGAGGGTGACTCCGCCAACATACTTCACTCTTATCATTTTGGCAAGAACAAGTGCAATCAACTTCCACATCTTGCACTAGTTCAAGGAGTCACAAACCCTCTTGTTGGTAAGACAAGGGACAAGGTAACCTAAAAGTTTTCATGGACATCATCTTTTGTGTGCATCACTCTATGTCTATGGATATCCTTGTTTGTTCCTTGTGGGACTAACCCATGTAGGTATTGAAAGTGCAATTCACTCAAATGGATAGCTCCAAGTGATCTACATCAACATTGAGCATCCACATCTTCAACATCTACATGAAGTCATCATCGACAAAACCCAAGGTTAGTTCATCCCTCTTAGGGGGGATATCACATCTAGGGGGAGCTTTACTCTAAGACTGAGCTAAAGCAACTCTAAAGATGTGAACACAACAATGCTTTATGTAAAAGTGGTAACCCCACTTGAGCTTAAACGATGAGTATGGCCTATGATCAAGTGCTCTCACTTGACTCCTAAGTCAATATACTCATATATAGATGACCTTGTCATCGCAAATTGCTTGATAGATGCTAGAATTGGTTGTGCATGCCTTGCCACATATTTCATTTGCCATCTTATTGTGTGAGCATGCTGGTTGCATATTTTACTCATTCGAGGACATCCACTTGTTGTTTCGATTGTTTGGTTTTATTTTCTTTTGCCAAGTGGATGGACAAGAATGCCTAAGTACCTCCTCTAGCTATCTATGCTTTTCTCGTCTCAAACTCTATTCATGATGCATCACAAAATTTGATCAAGTCAGATTCGAACCACTCTGTGTGAGGAGCGCTCGGAGTCCCTGATTCGTCATAGACTTAAACTTCCAAAACCTCTTTATGATTCTCGGTCTAACCGATACCCCACTTTCGGTCCTACCGAGATCATTAAGTTGATCTAGGTTTTCGATCTCGGTGCAACCGATTTGAACATTTCGGTCACACCGAGTTTCAGTAGCTGCCTGCAGCTATGAATCTCGGTGCCACCGAGTTGTTCCACTCGGTCACACCGACAGGGTCGGGCTATATATTGTCACGGGCAAACTCCGAACCCCTTCGCCCGCGCGATAGCCTGCTCTGCCAAAGTGGTCTCCGGATCGTCTTCTCGCCGCCAACCGCCTCCAGTCGCTGGTCTCCGTCGCCGTCAACGGGACTTCTGCCCCGCCGTTCCCGCCGTAGCGAGTCTCCGCCGAACTAGGGTATGGACTCGATCGCAGTGCTATTCCCCGTCCGATTCCTAGCACATTGTGTTCTTCATGATTCTTGCCACGATTGAAACACTCCTATCCAGTCAATACGCCCGTAGATTAGCTTTGATTCGAAAATTTTAGGGTTAGGTTTCCGCCGAAACCATCTCGGACCCACCTAGTTGGAAAACTCGGTCCCACCGATTTGGCTTATGCCATTGCACAAGTGAGACTCGGTCTGACCGAGAATTACTTATCGGTGTGACCGATTTTGGAACTCTGTGAAACCCTAGCAGTCTCGGTGCCATCGAACTGTGACTCGGTCCTACCGAGTTCACTAGTTTAGGTTCCAAAACTGCTTCGGTATCACCGAGTTTGAAAATCGGTAGATCCGAGATGATTTCAGTGGGAAACTAAAACTAAGTTTTTGGATCATTCTTTTGCAAAAATCTCTGCATTTTGTGATGCTCATCTTTTCTACCTCATCTATAAACTGTTCACAGGGTCAGCAGTCAGAGCTTGCAGCATGTCTGATCGAAGTGACAGCCAGAACATGTCAGATCAGCAGGTGCACATGAGTGAGGGCACTAGTCCCTCCAGCTCTTCAGATGAGGGCAGCAGGAGCACCCCTAGCAACTTGCCAAAAGTTGCCACCAGACAGAGGAAGAAGAGAACTTTTGATTCCGAAGATGAATATTATGTGGCAGAGGAAGAGGCCACATCAAAGAGAGTTGAGCCAGCTCAAGGCACAAAGCCAGGGCTGAAAATCAAAAGGCCAGCAGGCAGGCAGCCCATGTCAAAGGCAAGAGCTTCAACTGAGAAGCCTACACCTAAAGAGCCAGTTGCTGCTGAGGGAAAGAAAAGAAAGGAAAGGGTCAAGAAGACTGTAGCCAGAGTGCTAGAAAAGGCTTCCATCATGGAAGAGGAAGAGGAAGAAGAGGTAGCTGCACCATCACCCAAGGCACCCAAGCTGATGGGTGATGCCATAAGATCAGGGGCCACTGCATCTAAGTCCAAAGCGGCCTCCAAGCCAAAACCAAAGAGGAATACAAGGAGCATTCCTGCAGCTGAGAAGAACAAGGCCCCAGTGCCTGAGACTGTTGCTGAAGAAGAGGATGAAGAGCAAGTTCTGAGAAAGCTCAAGCCCAAGATCCCAGACCGCAACGACGCGCATCCTGTGGCTGAGGACATGAAGCTCAGGAGAGATTCAGGGCTGAGGAAGTGGAGAGAAGCAGACCCGTATGCTTCAAGGAGGAGGACTGCTGTTGACTACAGGTTCCACACTAAGGAACATCAGGACTTCTATGAGACAGTGCTTCTTGATAAGAAGCCAATAGTCTGTGATATGAGATGGGTTGACTGGCAGTACATCAAGGACAATGAGGAGCACTATCCTGGAGTGCAAGACAGCTTCATAGCTTGTGGAGTAGCTGACTTTGTTGGGCAGAAGCTCACAAAGTGAAATGAGGAGCTTATAATGCAGTTCTACTCCACAGCACATTTTTATTCAGATGGGAGGATCACATGGATGTCTGAGGGTACAAGGTACCAATCCACGGTTGCTGAGTGGGCACAAATCATTAATGCCCCAGAGGATCATGATGATGACTTGGACATATATGCCAAGAAGAATATGGACCATAACTCTATGTCCAATATGTACAAGGAAATTCCCAATGAAGTTATTGACACCTTCAAATTTGGGTCTGTGCATTACCTTCTGTCAGGGCTGCCAACTATCAATTGGATCTTGAGGCACACCTTATTGCCCAAGTCTGCAGATCACAAGATGATCAGAGGCCATGCTATCAACTTGCTACATGTATTTGATGTGCCTCAGAAGTTCAAGGTGATGAGCCTCATAGTGGAAACTATCAAAAGGACTGCAGCAGATCAGAAGAGGAGTTGCGGATATGCCCCTCAGATCCAGGAGCTCATTAACTCCAAGATGGGCACGGGCATATATTTATTGGACAAGGAACACCTGCCCATCTGTCCAGATTTTGAGGACAATCAAGTTGTCATGACTGAGAATGAGCCATCATCTGCCCAAGCATACGCAAAGAAGGAGAAGGCAAGGAAGGAGAAAGCTGCCAAGATGCCAACTCAAGAGGAGGCATCTGAGTATTTCTTGAAGACCAAACAAGAGCAGCTTGGTTACCTGATTGCATCCACCCTGCGGATTAAGCAAGGACTAGCCACCCTAACTCAAAACCAGGCAAGCCTAGAGATAATCATGGAACAAAAGTTCTATGACTTGGATGTCAAGGTAACGGAGATTCAGACTGCAGTGGAGCAGCTCCAAGATGATATGCAGGAGAGGAGAGGCAGGACTACCACTCATGCCTTTGCCAGAGTGCCACGAGGTCCGAGGTCGTCTGCCGTGCCAGTTGCTGACACAAGAGCCACCACCTCAGCACCAGCTACAGCCTCAGTTCCACCAGCTCCAGCATCTACTTCAGCTCTAACTCCAGCGTCTACTTCAGCGTCTACAGAAGCCTTCGTCCTTGGAGTGATCCGGACTCCACCACCACCAGAAGATCAAGCCTGAGCGTCGATCTAGTACTATGCATTTTCTAGGAACTTTTTGGTAACTTGTTGCCAAAGGGGGAGAAAAATGTATAGATCATAGGCTTCGAGAGAGAGAGTGTTGCTTTTCTCTCTTGCTTTATTTGGTGGTTTTTCAAACTTGTTTGCTTTTGAGTGCTTGAGATACTATGTCATTATTTGTGAGACATTGATGATCATGTGTTTGATCATAAGCTACACTTAATGCTTGCTTAATGCTATTATCTTATCTATCTTATGTGATCTTTCACTATTTTTGGTGATGAGTGCATGTATTTCATTCTTATCATTTTAAGCGCTCCACCAAGATGTATGTGACATGGAAGAGTAACCCATGACTCTAACTCCGTGTGCATTTGCAGTCCAAAGCAAATTTTAAATATGCACAAATTTAGGGGGAGCTCTCACTTATCACATACTTCTCAAAGCGACGATATATTTCATGCTTATTATCATTTGTCGAAGCTTTGATCTATATGTTGTCATCAATTACCAAAAAGGGGGAGATTGAAAGTGCAACTATCCCTAGGTGGTTTTGGTAATTCATAACAACATATAGTTCATTGAGCTAATGCTATTCCAAGATGATTATTTCAGGAAAGCTCAATGATTGGCATGGCATGGATGTGAAAGTGGAACCCTCAAAATGCTAAGGAAAAAGGATTGGCTCAAGCTCAAAAGCTCAAGACTCTTCATTTTATATTTTAGTGATCCAAGATCACATTGAGTCTTTAGGAAAAGCCAATACTATCAAGGAGGGATGAGGTGTTGCATAATGAGCCTCTTGCTTCATGTGCTTAGTGATATGCTCCAAAAACCCTCAACTACTTTCCCATATCCACATATGACCTAAACCCTAAGCCAAACTCGGTCCTACCGATTCTTCCTATCCGGCGCCACCGAGTTTCACTTGTCACTAGCCACTGCCAAACCCTAGCAATTCGGTTCTACCGATAGGGATCTCGGTCTCACCGAGATGGGATTGCAATCTCTCTGTTTCCCTTTCGTAACTTTTCGGTCTCACTGAAAGAGCGAATCGGTCCCACCGAGATTGCAATGTAAATTCAGTGTTTCCCCTTTGTAACTTTTCGGTCTCACCGAAAGAGCAAATCGGTCCCACCGAGTTTGCCTGACCAACTCTCTGGTTAGCTAATTACCAAATTCGGTCTCACCGAGTTTGTGTAATCGGTCTCACCGAGATTATGTTATGCCCAAAACCTAACCATATCGGTCCTACCGAGTTGCATGTCAGTCCCACCGAAAATCTCTAACGGTCACTAGGTTTACATTTTCGGTCCGACCGAATTTGTTGATTCGGTCCCACCGAGATTGGAAAACTGTGTGTAACGGTTGGATTTTGTGTGGAGGCTATATATACCCCTCCACCTCCTCTTCATTCGGAGAGAGAGCCATCAGAACACATACACCATTCCAACTCGTATGTTCTGAGAGAGAACCACCTACTCATGTGTTGAGACCAAGCTATTCCATTCCTACCATATGAATCTTGATCTCTAGCCTTCCCAAGTTGCTTTCCACTCAAATCTTCTTTCCACCAAATCCAAATCCTATGAGAGAGAGTTGAGTGTTGGGGAGACTATCATTTGAAGCACAAGAGCAAGGAGTTCATTACCTACACACCATTTGTTACTTCTTGGAGAGTGGTGTCTCCTAGATTGGCTAGGTGTCACTTGGGAGCCTCCGACAAGATTGTGGAGCTGAACCAAGAAGTTTGTAAGGGCAAGGAGATCGCCTACTTCGTGAAGATCTACCGCTAGTGAGGCAAGTCCTGTGTGGGCGATGGCCATGGTGGGATAGACAAGGTTGCTTCTTCGTGGACCCTTTGTGGGCGGTTGCTTCTTCGTGGACCCTTCGTGGGTGGAGCCCTGTGTGGACTCGCGCAACCATTACCCTTTGTGGGTGGAGCCCTGTGTGGACTCTCGCAACCGTTACCCTTTGTGGGTTGAAGTCTCCATCAACATGGATGTAGGATAGCACCACCTATCCGAACCACGGGAAAAACATCCGTGTCTCATATTGCGTTTGAATTCTCCAAACCCTTCCCTTTACATTCTTGCAAGTTGCATGCTTTACTTTCCGCTGCCAATATACTCTTTGCATGCTTGCTTGAATTATGTGATGATTGCTTGACTTGTCTTAAAATAGCTAAAATCTGCCAAGAACTAAAATTGGGAAAAGGTTAAGTTTCTATTTGGTAAAGTAGTCTAATCACCCCCCTCTAGACATACTTTCGATCCTACAGGTGGTCTCATACATAATTTCGGTGGCTGTGTTCTGAAGAAAATTGATTGACGAGGTGATGGTTCAAATGGATTAATACAAGGGGATATGGATGCGCCTGGGATTATTTATTGTTGTCTGATGAGTGGACAATTGATAAGGATATCGTGGCATCATAAGGCGTGTTGTTTGAGTTGCTGCAGTACTGCGCTGGCCTCCCGATGGCTCTAAGCCGCTGCGGTTGAGCATCGCCGACGTGCCCCTGCCGCCGTGGCTGTGCTTTGGTGCTAAATCTGCACCTCACTCCGGCCTCGCCTCCAAGCTGTTGAGCCGTCACTTGCAAATTGGCGTCGGTCTGTGGATGTCTCTACTACAACCCGGTCGTTGAACCGCCGCCAATGGTGGTCTACGGATGGAGTATACGACTTCGTTTATCATCCAGACAAATCAGGTGATATCCATCCAAGTTTGTTTTATTATTATATGTTGTTTTTGTTAAAGAACAAGTTTGTCTTTGCCTTGGTCTGCAATATTATTTATGCAAGGCAATTATTTATGACAAAAGGTGATATTATACCACGGAGATGGAGGCACGCCAACATCTTTCGGCCCAGGTGGTCGTCGTTATTCAATGAACAACCGCACCGGCTTACAGCGTCGTGGCCATTTCTCGTGACCGCACCGGTTTACAACGCCACGGCTGACTCTCCCGCCCACACCGGTTTAAAATGCCGCAGCCAAAATATCTGTCAGCACCTGCGGCTGACTCGGCCGTGATTGTTTTCAGTTTCACCACGGTGATCATCAACTCCACGGTGGATAACCCCTGGCATGATATATCAGGTGAAACCCATCCAATATATTTTATATTACATATTGCCTTCTTTAAAAGAGCAATTACTCCGGTTTGCAAAGTTGTTTAATGCAGGACCCTAAACCGCCATATTGGTGCAAATTTAAAGGCCGTCGGAAAATTTCCGGCTTAAAAAGAAGGATTCCGGTTTAATATCCGGCTCAAGGGGAAGATGTCTCCCACAAAGCTTTGAAGCTCTCAATATCCGGTTTAAGAAATCCCGATTCAAGAAGAATTTATCTCTTGCAAAAAAGTTAAAGGTTGCCAAAGAGGAACTGCTGCCATGATGCGCGGTTCAAACATGGGTATCATGCCTTATTGGCTTATCATATTATTGATCACTTGGGGGCTTGGTCATGTCTGAACCATAGTCACACCTCTTGATCGGCTCAATGCCACAGCATCAACTGGGGGCTTTGGTCGTGTCCGAACCAATGCAACACCTTTTTGATAGGCGAAAGCCACCAGATCACTTGGGGACTTGGTCATGTCTGAACCAGTCACGCCTCTTGATCGGCCTGAGGCCACAGAATCACTTGGGGGCTTGGTCGAACCCGAACCATTGCCACGCCTCTTGATCGGCATAATGCCACTGTTTCATTTGGGGACCTGGCTGACTTGAACCATAGCCACGCCTATCGGGGGCTTGGTCGTGTCCGACCATGGTAACGCCATTTGATCGGCTCAATAAGCCTCTTTTTGCAAATGGTTTTATCATTGCCTTTGCTTGAAATTTTCTTTGATAGATATTTCTTTTATTTTTGTTGCGTTTTTAAACCAACATTGTTAATCCGGTTCAACTGTCAATTACAAATTGTCGGAACACGCCAAATCTTAATCCGGAGACTATCTGTCCGGTTTGGTTTTAAGTTACCATCCTATTATGGAGTAAACCGGTGTTTATCAACCCGGCTCGGCTTTCAACTACAAGTTGTCAGTACACGATCAAGTTATAATTCGAAGACTATCAGCCGGTCTGGTTTGACTACAAGTCACCAGTATTATATATGGTCAATCTAGGGTTTATCACAAACTCGGTACGGTTTTATCATAAACCGGTACAATATGAAAAGAGTTATCATTACTCAAAGATTGGGGTTATCACTCTTACTACAAAAAGTTGGTAAACCAACGATGTGATTCAATGTCACAGGTATGATATATTTCATATTTTTAAGTGCAGCCTTGGTTATAAACCCAGGTTATATGTTGGGCATTATGACCCGTCCGGCGGTAAACCGCCAGGACACTTTAAACTTATTATATGCAGAAATAGGTTGAATAAAGTATGATGATAAATTCCGGTGTTTGTTAAACCGGCCTGGCTTTTGACTATAAGTCGCCAGTATGATGATAAATTATCTGATGTTTATTAAACCGGTCTGGCTTTAAGACAATAAGTTGCCAGTATATGATGAGAAATTATCCGGTGTTTGTTAAACCGGCCTGGCTTTTGACTATAAGTCGCCAGCATATATTTGGATTGCATCATTGGAATCATGCGCTCATAAATCATTGGATTATATTATTCAAATCTTCAAATAGCCAACATGGCTGGATTTTATTATGGTTATCAATAACCAGTATTGTGATTAAGGTTTTCAAAGTCGCTTTAGCGCAATGGCTATTATATTATCAGAGGATATGATTTATTTTACAATTGAAGGAATAGTCCCAAGTCGCTGCAGGCTTACGACCCGGCACTTGGGGGCTACATTATTCAACTTAAGATTATATCAAATATGCAAGCCTCATGTCACTGCAAGCATGCACCATGACACTTGGGGGCTAATGCAAAGTCATTTTTTGCTCACCTTATTGAAGACCCGACTCATCACATTGTAATGAGCCGGCCCTTGGGGGCTACATTTTGCCTCTGTCAACAATTTAAGCAATTACAAGTCCCAGGTTGCTACAAGCATGACAACCCGGCACTTGGGAGCTACATATATGGAGTCTTCAGTTTTTACTAGTGCTGAGATGAGCAACATGGATTTCTTCAAAGTGGCAGTAATTATATGGAAGCAAGTCTCAAATCATCACTTTGTTCTGTTCAAGACTTGGGGGCTACATGTAGTATGGATATAAGGGAGAAATATCTTTAAATTTCAGTTTTGAGCTAACCAGATTAACCTGGTGTCTGCAACAATTATAAAACGGCGTCACCAACAATTATTGACCCTGCATCACCAATCATTATGACCCGGTGTCTGCAACAATCATGAACCGGTGTCTGCAACAATCATGAACCGGCGTTGGCAACAATCATGAACCGGCATTGGAAACAATCATGACCCGAAATTATGAGTTTTTATAACCCGACAATTTTGGTGATATTAAACCGGCAAGTTTTATATCTTCAAACCGGCTGAATATCACATGAGTATTCAAGACCTATATTTCTTAAACTGGTGCTTTGGAAGCCGACTCAAGTGGATTATTCTTCATAATATTTTTCTATGAGAAACCAACATCAGTAATTTGAGTATGAGGCTGGTTATTGACCCGGATTTTCTAGAAGGAGGAAATGACAAGGATTTAAGGATGATTAGGTGCCTGTCTACAATAATTCTTAATCCGGAGCACAACCTGTCAAATTGGTTCTTGTGTTTGTTTTGCAGCATAAGTTTACCATGGATAAATCCAAGCTAAACTTGAGGGCTAATGTCGGGGATATACCCCGCGGCGTAAACCAGCCGGAAGTATAACCCGGCCGGACTTGGCGGTTTACTTGAGACCCGGCTGAGACTTGATGATTCACTGGTGACCCGTTTGGACCTGGCGGTTTATGATTCATTGGTAATCCGACAGGCGGGTCAGAGGAGCGACAAGACCCGGTGGCCCAATGGGCGGTTCATGAAGGCCGGTTCATACTATGGTGGGCCGGTTTAAGAGGAAAGGCATGAAGAACATTTATCTTACAAGGAGTTAAGACCTGGACTTGTATCCGGTTTGTATTAGAGATAGACTAGTCCTAATACTAATAGGACTCTACATGTAACCCGCCCCTCCAACATATATAAGGAGGGGCAGGGCTCCCCAAAAGGGGCAAGATTCACAAGTTCCATGAGTTGGACAACTTAGGTTTAGACAATAGCTCTCGAGATAGAGCACTCTTGTAACCGTGGTCATCATCATCAATATCAATGAAGCAGGATGTAGGCTTTTACCTCCACCGTGAGGGGCCGAACCTGGGTAAAACATCGCGTGTCTCGTCCCGCTCAACCCCTCTCAAGCTACCACATAGATGCGTTGGCCTCGTGACTAAGTCCTGACACTAAGGACATCTGTCGTGACAATTCCACGATAGAGATGGTGCTGGTGAAGATGTTGACGGAGATTGACCCCCTCCCGATGAGAGGATCGATGGTGATGACGATGGTCGTGATTTCCCCCTCCCGGAGGGATGTTTCCCCGGTAGAACAGCTCCGCCGGAGCCCTAGATTGGTTCCGCCAAGGTTCTGCCTCGTGGCGGCGATGTTTCGTCCCGAAAGCTTGCTTATGATTTTTTCCAGGGCGGAAGACTCCATATAGCCAAAGATGGGCACCAGAGGCCTGCCAGGGGGCCCACAAGACAGGGGGCACGCCCAGGGGGTAGGGCACGCCCCCACCCTCGTGGATGGTGGGTGGCCCCCCTCTGGTGCTTTCTTCACCCAATATTTTTTATATAATCCAAAACTGACTTCCCTGGAGTTTCAGGACTTTTGGAGTTGTGCAGAATAGGTCTCTAATATTTGCTCCTTTTCCAACCCAGAATTCCAGCTGCCGGCATTCTCCCTCTTCGTGCAAACCTTGTAAAATAAGATAGAATAGGCATAAGTATTGTGACATAATGTGTAATAGCAGCCCATAATGCAATAAATATCGATATAAAAGCATGATGCAAAATGGACGTATCAACTCCCCCAAGCTTATACCTCGCTTGTCCTCAAGCGTAAGCCGATATCGAAAAATATGTCCACATGTTTAGAGATAGGGTTGTCGATAAAATAAAATACGGACATTAGGGCATCATGATCATTCTTATAAGAGCTATATATATATATTGTCATACGATATGCTAAAGTAACAATTCATTCACAATTTCAAGTATGAATCAGAAACTTCATTAAAAACTAACAAACTATAATCTCAGTCATTGAAGCAATTGCAATTTATCATAACATCGGAAAGAGTCAATATAAGAGCTTTTCAGCAAGTCCACATACTCAACTATCATTTAGTCTTTCACAATTGCTAACACTCACGCAATACTTATGGGTATGATGCTTTAATCAGACATAGAGAAAGATAGGGGCTTATAGTTTTGCCTCCCAACCTTTTACCTCAACGGTAATGTCAACAATAATAGTTTATGAAAACCCACATCCAATTAGCTATATATATCAGGATCTTTCCAACACATAGTGCTTGCCAAAGGATAAAATGCAAAAAAGGAAAGGTGAAGATCACCATGACCTTATATAAAGTATATGACAAAAATAAAGGATAGGCCCTTCGCAGAAGGAAGCAGAGGTTGTCATATGTTTTTATGGTTGGATGCACGAAATCTTAATGCAAAAGAACGTCACTTTATATTGCCACTTGTGATATGGACCTTTATTATGCAGTCTGTCACTTTTATTTCTTCCACATCACAAGATCGTATAAAGCTTATTTTCTCCACACTAATAAATCATACATATTTAGAGAGCAATTTTTATTGCTTGCAACAATGACAACTTACTCGAAGGATCTTGCTCAATCCATAGGTAGATATGGTGGACTCTCAAGGCAAAACTGGATTTTTGGATATTTGGAAGCACAAGTAGTATCTCTACTTGGTGCAAGGAATTTGGCTAGCATGAGGGGGAAAGGCAAGCTCAACATGTTGGATGATCCATGACAATATAATTTATTTCGGATGTAAGAAAACATAACCCATTACGTTGTCTTCCTTGTCCAACATCAACTTTTTAGCATGTCATATTTTAATGAGTGCTCACAATCATAAAAGATGTCCAAGATAGTATATTTATATGTGAAAACCTCTCTTTCTTTATTACTTCCTATTAATTGCAACGATGATTAAAACTATGTTTGTCAACTCTCAACAACTTTTATTCATCATGCTCTTTATTTGTGAAGTCATTACTCTCCATAAGATCAATATGATCTCTTTATTTCTTTTTATTCTTTCTCTTTTTTCTCATGACCACAGCAAGATAGCAAAGCCCTTGACTCAACACTAATCTTTATTATATATAGCTCACGGACTCAATTACATAGAAGGATCATAAAGCAAAACTCAAAACTAGATCATACTAAAACTTTATTCTACTAGATCAAGATATAACCAAAAGGATTGAACTAAGAAAAATGGTAAAGATAAAAGTGTGATGGTGATACGATACCGGGGCACTCCCCCAAGCTTGGCAGTTTCCAAGGGGAGTGCCCATACCCAATACTCAATTCTCCTTTGGTGCTAGTGATGATGGAGTTGTTGATGATGTAGGCTTGCCGTCCATCTTCCAAAGCATAGGCTCACCATCATAGAAGGATGATCGAGTCTCCGGGATCCTCAAATCTGCAGCCAAACTCATCCTCTTGAATCTATATTCATACTCACAATTTTGGTTTTGCAGGTCATAGATCTGGGCTTGGAAGTGCTCAATTTTCTCGTGAAGCTTGAAGATGGTCTCCCCAATGTTCTCGGCATCCAGCTTGTGATTGTTGGTGAACTCCGTGATCATCATGTGGTTGGTGTCGAGTCAGCGTTCCACCATCCCCTGGCACTTGAAAACTTGTTGCTCCATTGCTTCGAGTCTTGTCTCCACGCTTCCGGTCCTCCTTGGTCCCTCAACATCACGGATGTGCAGCACCCCTCACGCAACTCAATGGTTTGAGGGTGTTGCAGCACCTCCGCGAGGTAGGGGTTGATGACCCTCTCGAAAAACTTGTCCTTGGGGGCGCTTGAAGACGTCATGGTGATCTAGATCTGTCAGAAAATAGCTCGAAACAAAGACTGGAGATATTTGCGTGGTACGGTGGTCAAAACCTTCACGAGATTATATAATGAATTTTTACCGACCAAAAGGAGTATCGTGCAAGAAAACGGAGTCTGGAGGGCACACGAGCTGCCCACAAGGTAGGGGGAACGCCCAGGGGGTAGGGCGTGCCCTCCACCCTCATGGACGCCTCGTGTCCTTTCCGGACTGCTTCTTATTTTCCTATTTTCTTAAATATTCCAAAACAGAGAAAATTTGCTATTAGAACTATTTTGGAGTCAGTTTATTTACCGCACCACATACCTCTTCCTTTTCGGAGGATGAAACGTTCTGGAAGGTGTCCCTTATATACTCCTTCGGGGTTACGGCTTCAATAACATTAGTTTCAACATTTATAGGATTACCTGAGATATAATGTTTGATTCTTTGACCGATCACCACCCTCGGATTTGTGCCTTCGAAGTTGTTTATTTTTATGGCACCGGAACGATAGACTTCCTCGATAACGTAAGGACCTTCCCATTTAGATAGGAGTTTTCCTGCAAAAAAAACTTAAACGAGAGTTGTATAACAATACATAATCACCTACATTAAACTCACGTTTTTGTATCCTTTTGTCATGCCATCTTTTAACTTTTTCCTTAAACAGTTTGACATTCTCATAGGCCTGGGTTCTCCATTCATCATGTGAGCTAATGTCAAATAGTCTCTTCTCACCGGCAAGTTTGAAATCATAATTGAGCTCTTTAATGGCCCAATATGCCTTATGTTCTAGTTCGAGAGGTAAGTGACATGCTTTTCCATAAACCATTTTATATGGAGACATACCCATAGGATTTTTATATGCAGTTCTATAGGCCCATAATGCATCATCAAGTTTCTTGGACCAATTCTTTCTAGAACAATCTTTTGCAAAATTAATTTAAGCTTTCTATTACTCAGTTCTACTTGACCACTAGACTGCGGATTATGGAGATGCAATTCTATGATTAACATCATACTTAGCAAGCATTTTACGAAAAGCACCATGAATAAAATGTGAACCACCATCAGTAATTAAGTATCTAGGGACTCCAAACCTCAGAAAAATAACTTCTTTAAGCATCTTAATAGAGGTGTTATGATCAACACTACTAGTTGGAATAGCTTCTACCCACTTAGTAACGTAATCAACAGCAACTAAAATATGGGTATACCCATTAGAGGAAGGAAACGGTCCCATATAATCAAAGCCCCAAACATCAAATGGTTCAATAACAAGTGAATAATTCATAGGCATTTCTTGACGTCTACTAATATTACCAATTCTTTGACATTCATCACAAGACAAAACAAACTTACGGGCATCCTTGAAGAGAGTAGGCCAATAAAAACCGGATTGCAATACCTTATGTGCAGTTCTATCTCTAGCATGGTGTCCTCCATAAGCCTCGGAGTGACACTTGTGTAGGATCTGTTCCTGTTCATGCTCAGGTACACAACGTCTAATAACACCATATACTCCTTCTTTATAAAGGTGTGGGTCATCCCAAAAGTAATGTCTCAAATCATAGAAAAACTTTTTCTTTTGCTGGTATGTGAAACTAGGTGGTATAAATTTAGCAACAATGTAATTGGCATAATCAGCATACCATGGAGCAGTACGTGAAACATTTATGACAGCTATTTGTTCATCAGGAAAGCTATCATCTATAGGTAGTGGATCATCAAGAACATTCTCTAACCTAGACAAGTTGTCTGCAACGGGGTTCTCAGCTCCCTTTCTATCAATAATATGCAAATCAAATTCTCGTAGTAGGAGAACCCGTCTAATAAGTCTAGTTTTAGCATCTTTCTTTTCCATAAGATATTTAATAGCAACATGATCAGTGTGAACAGTTCCTTTAGAATCAACAATATAAGGTCTGAACTTATCACAAGCAAATACAACTACTAATAACTCTTTTTCAGTAGTAGCATAATTTCTCTAGGCACTGTCTAGAGTTTTACTAGCATATTGGATAACATTTAATTTCTTATCAACTCTTTGTCCTAACACATCACCTACAGCATAATCACTAGCATCACACATAATTTCAAAGGGTAAATTCCAATCAGGAGGCTGAACAATAGGTGCAGAAATCAAGGCTTTCTTAAGTATTTGATATAGGGTAGGAACCCTAGGGGCCGATCTTTCATGAAAGGAGCGGATCCCGTGAAGAACACGAAGAACACAAGGGAGAAAACTAGGGGAAACACGAGGGAACACACGAGAGAAACACTAAACCAACAAGAAATAGTCACACATATGCTAGATCCTCAAGTACATAAGAGATCACATGATCCACGGACAACTAAGGACGATACAAAGGTAGCCGGTCTTCTCCGTGGGGAGGTCTTGAATCCACGAGGGGATCTTCCCTTAGAGGGGTCTTGAATCCAAAGGGATCTTCTCCGAACAGGGTCGCTGTCTCTCTCGTGGAGTAGATCCAATGTGGATGAGCAATGCTCTATCTCTAAATATGAGCTAAACCAATGCTAACCCTAGCTAGGATGAATAGGAGGTCTATTTATTGTCTTAGTGCAAAGGGGGATGGAGTGAGGAGGTACATGGGCCTCGGGCCCGAATCCTGTGCACAAACAGGTACCGGACGTCCGCTGGGGACCGGTCGTCCGGCGGCTCATGGGCGGCCGGACGTCCGGTAAGCGCCGGTCGTCCGCTCATTCTGGCTCGAATGCTGGTGTAGGGGATTTCCGGCCGTGGCCGGTCGTCCAATGGCGTCGGATGTCCGCTCGCTTGGCTCGGGTGCAGGGGCATCGGTCGTCCGGTCCGGGCCGGACGTCCGCTCGCTAGGGTTCGGCTGGAGCTTCAGGTTCCGGACGTCCGGTCCTGACCGGTCGTCCGGTGGCTGGGACTTCTTCTGTAGCTCCTCTTCTTCTCCGTCTTCACGTCCAACTTCCTCTTCTGATTCTCCTTGCTCCTTGGCTTCTTCATGGCCAACTCCTTGATACCTGAGTAGGCACAATGTCTCCGTTTGAGGTAGTAGCCATGTCTCATGTGCATCGAAGTGGAAATGTGAGAGGAGAGATGTCACCTCGGTTTCGAGATCTCTTGCACATGCTCATGTCATGGGTCCACTAGGCACTTGGTGAGACGATGGTAGGTCCATGGGGATGACCTTGGGATGCTCCGCATCATCTCCCCTTACTTGGGGAAGATTCATCCTCAGATCAAATTCTTCATCACCATGGTAGGGAGAGAGATCTTTGACGTTGAAGATGTCGCTCACAGAGTACTTGTCGCGTGGAATGTCGATCTTGTATGTGTTGCTGTTGTAGCGTGCAAGCACCTTGAAGGGTCCATCCGCTCGTGGTCGAAGTTTGGACTTGCGTTCTTGGGTAAAGCGGTCCTTGCGAAGGTGTATCCACACAAGATCTCCAATGTGGAATACCATAGGGTGCTTGTTGATGTTGAGCTTGGCCGCAAGTCGTTGTACTTGGCACTCGATGGTATGCCTTGTATATTCATGCACCTTATTGAGATGATTCACACATGCACTTGCGTCCAAATTGATGTGCTCTTGTAGTGGTAGAGGAAGAATGTCCAATGGTGACAATGGGTTGAATCCATAGACGACCTCGAAGGGGGACTTGCCGGTTGTTGAGTGGTTTGCACGGTTGTAGGCGAACTCGGCGATAGGTAGACACTCCTCCCACTCCTTGATGTTCTTCTTGATGAGTACTCGAAGTAGAGCAGAGAGTGTGCGGTTGGTCACCTCCGTTTGGCCGTCAGTTTGCGGGTGATACGCCTTGGAGAAGAGTAGCTTGATTCCGAGCTTGGCACATAGGGTCTTCCAAAAGTAGCTTAGGAACTTGACGTCGCGGTCTGAGACGATCGTCTTTGGCACTCCATGTAGATGCAATATTTCCCTACAAAATAGATTGGCAACATGTGAAGCATCGTCTATCTTGTTGCATGGTATGAAGTGTGCCATCTTAGAGAATTGGTCCACAACGAGAAATACCGAATCTTTTCCATTTCTAGTCCTAGGCAATCCAAGTACAAAATCCATGCTAATATCTTCCCATGGTTGATATGGAATTGGAAGAGGCATGTAAAGGCCATGGGATTGAGCTTTAGACTTAGCTTTGCGACATGTAGAGCATCGGTTGGTGAAGCGGTTGACGTCGCGAAACATCTTGGGCCAAAAATAGTTCTTGGAGAGCGTGGCAAATGTCTTGTCGCATCTAATGTCCCATTAAGCCTCCTCCATGAGATTCCTGTAAAAGCAACAAATGAAGAGAATACTCAGGGATGCAAAGCTTGCTAGCTCTCATAAGATATCCATCTTTGATGTAATAGCGTTCCCAAGATGTAGGCGTCAAACATTTGGCATAAGGAGTAGCAAAAGTAGGATCATGCTCATACAAGTCTTGTATATGCTCAAAGCCAATGACATACAATTCAAGTTGAGTACCAAGCATGCATATGCGGGAAAGGGCATCCGCCACAATATTTTCCTTACCTTTAATGTACTTGATTGCATAAGGAAAAGACTCAATAAATTCACTCCATTTAGCATGATGCTTGTTCAACTTGGTTTGGCCCTTAAGATACTTGAGTGTTCCATGATCGGTATGAATGATAAATTCATGAGGGCGAAGATAGTGTTCCCATTCATGCAAAACGCGCACTAAAGCATAGAGCTCTTTGTCATAGATGGGGTAATTGAGTTGCGCTCCGGAAAGTTTCTCACTAATGTAAGCTATGGGCGCTTCTCTTGCGTTAACACACCTCCTATGCCATTACTGAAGGAAATATGCCCTAGAGGCAATAATAAAGTTATTATTTATTTCCTTATTTCATGATAAATGTTTATTATTCATGCTAGAATTGTATTAACCAGAAACATAATACATGTGTGAATACATAGACAAACATAGTGTCACTAGTATGCCTCTACTTGACTAGCTCGTTAATCAAAGATGGTTATGTTTCCTAACCATAGACAAAGAGTTGTTATTTGATTAACGAGATCACATCATTAGGAGAATGATGTGATTGACTTGACCCATTCCGTTAGCTTAGCACTCGATCGTTTAGTATGTTGCTATTGCTTTCTTCATGACTTATACATGTTCCTATGACTATGAGATTATGCAACTCCCGTTTACCGGTGGAACACTTTGTGTGCTACCAAACGTCACAACGTAACTGGGTGATTATAAAGGAGCTCTACAGGTGTCTCCAAAGGTACATGTTGGGTTGGCGTATTTCGAGATTAGGATTTGTCACTCCGATTGTCGGAGAGGTATCTCTGGGCCCTCTCGGTAATGCACATCACATAAGCTTTGCAAGCATTGCAACTAATGAGTTAGTTGCGAGATGATGTATTACGAAACGAGTAAAGAGACTTGCCAGTAACGAGATTGAACTAGGTATTGAGATACCAACGATCGAATCTCGGGCAAGTAACATACCGATGACAAAGGGAACAACGTATGTTGTTATGCGGTCTGACCGATAAAGATCTTCGTAGAATATGTGGGAGCCAATATGAGCATCCAGGTTCCGCTATTGGTTATTGACCGGAGACGTGTCTCGGTCATGTCTACATTGTTCTCGAACCCGTAGGGTCCGCACGCTTAAGGTTTCGATGACAGTTATATTATGGATTTATGAGTTTTGATGTACCGAAGGAGTTCGGAGTCCCGGATGAGATCGGGGACATGACGAGGAGTCTCGAAATGGTCGAGATGTAAAGATCGATATATTGGACGACTATATTCGGACATCGGAAAGGTTCCGAGTGGTTCGGGTATTTTTCGGAGTACCGGGGAGTTACGGGAATATGGGAGAAGTATATGGGCCTTATTGGGCTTTAGGGGAGAGGGAGAGGCAGGCCGCACGCCCCCCCAAGGCCTAGTCCGAATTGGACTAGGGGGAGGGGCTGCGCCCCCTCCTTCCTTCTCTTCCCTCTTCCCCTTCCTTGTCTCCTACTCCTACTACATGGAAGGACTCCTAGTTGGACTAGGAAAGGGGGAATCCTACTCCCGGTGGGAGTAGGACTCCCCTAGGGCGCGCCATAGAGAGGGCCGGCCCTCCCCTCCTCCACTCCTTTATATACGGGGGCAGGGGGCACCCCATAGACACACAAGTTGATCCACGTGATCGTTTTCTTAGCCGTGTGCGGTGCCCCTTCCACCATAATCCTCGATAATATTGTAGCGGTGCTTAGGCGAAGCCCTGCGACGGTAGAACATCAAGATCGTCACCACGCCGTCGTGCTGACGGAACTCTTCCCCGACACTTTGCTGGATCGGAGTCCGGGGATCGTCATCGAGCTGAACGTGTGCTAAAACTCGGAGGTGCCGTAGTTTCGGTGCTTGATCGGTCGGGCCGTGAAGACGTACGACTACATCAACCGCGTTGTGCTAACGCTTCCGCTTTCGGTCTACGAGGGTACGTAGACAACATTCTCCCCTCTCGTTGCTATGCATCACCATGATCTTGCGTGTGCGTAGGAAATTTTTGAAATTACTACGTTCCCCAACAATTACCACTAGCATCGCAATGAATCTCAAAGGGCTTGTCAAAGTTTGGTAATGCAAGCACGGGAGCATGAGTAAGCAAATTCTTAAGCTCATTGAAAGCGGTATCTTGGTATGGTCACCAAACAAAAGGCACATTATTCTTGCTCAAAGCATGCAAAGGAGAAGCAATGGTGTAAAATCTTTCACAAAGCGACGATAGAAGCCCACAAGGCTAAGAAAGCTACGCACTTGTTGTAAGTTGGTTGGTTGGGGCCAAGTCTTAATAGCATTGATCTTGGACTCATCTACATGAACACCCTTAGAAGAAACAACAAAACCCAAGAAAACAAGCTTATCAATGCCAAAAAGGCATATCTCCATATTAGCATAGAGACGCTCTTTTCGAAGAGTTTGTAAAACGGTTCGAACACGGGTGACATGATCATGAAAAGATTTGCTATAAACAAGAATATCATCGAAGTAGACCACAACAAACACACCAATGTAAGGGTGAAAGACATGATTCATAAGACGCATAAAAGTACCCGGAGCTTCTGATAGACCCATAGGCATGATTAACCACTCATACAACCCAAACTTGGTTTTGAAAGCGGTTTTCCATTCATCACCCTCTTGTATGCGGATTTGATAGTAACCACTCTTAAGATCAATTTTGGAAAATATAGTGGCACCACTAAGTTCATCAAGCATATCATCAAGGCGTGGAATGGGATACCTATAATGAACGGTGATAGCATTGATGGGTCTACAATCGGAGCACATGCGAAAGCTACCGTCTCATTTTGGCACAAGAATGACCGGTACGACACAAGGGCTCAAACTCTCACGCACATGTCCATGGTCTATGAGATGCTTTACTTGCATTTGTATTTCTTTGGTTTCTTCGGGGTTGACGCAGTAGGGAGCTTTGTTCGGAAGAGGTGCTCCGGGGATGAGGTCGATGCGGTTCTTGATGCCTCATAGTGGAGGTAGTCCCGGAGGAAGCTCGTCGGCGAAAACATCTTAAAATTTCTGCAAAAGAGAAGACAACACTAAAGGTAGAGCATGAGAGGTGTTAGCGTTTGGTGCATTGTCCTTGCACAAAAGGACATAGTGTAGGACACTAGATGGGTTCTCACATACTCCTCTTATCTCACTTTTGGTGGCAAATAGGACTAAGTTTTTCTTTTCGCTCATCGTGGAGGCGCTCGATTTGGGCTTGTGGCGCTCACTCTCTTTTTGGTGGCTCGCTCTCTCACTATTCTCTCCACGATGGGTGGCTTGCTTGTCGGCGATCACTTGGCTTGGAGACATGGGGCGAAGTACGTACTCCTTTCCTTTCATCTTGAAGATATAGTGGTCGTTCGGCCATTGTGGATGACACCTCTATCAAATTGCCATGGGCGTCCAAGAAGAAGGTGACAAACGATCATTGGAATGACGTCACACTCCAAAGTGTATTCATAAGCGCCAATTTTGAAGGAGACTTGTACTCGATGCTCGACTTGGATAGTGCCGGGGTCGCTAAGCCATTGAACTTTGTAAGGATGTGGCTGCTTCGTCTTGGGCAATTGGAGCTTGGAGCAAAGTTCTTCACTTGCGAGGTTATGACAACTCCCTCCACCGATGATGACCTTGACGGATCGTCCATTGATGTCGGCCTTGGTATGAAAGATGTGGCATCATTGGTCTTCTTCTTGGTGATGTTGGAGAGTCAAGACCTTGGAGACAATAAGAGCGGGACTTGAATCTTCATCGCAAAAGACTTGTTCTTCTTTATTGTTCACTTGCCGGTGCATGGCGACTTGCTCGAGGGCGTCCATTTCTCCTTCACTCATTGAGTCGTAAGTGCCGTCGTCGTTGAGGATCATGGTCCGCTTGTTGGTGCACTCATAGGACTTGTGTCCTCGGCCTCCACATGTGAAGCATTTGAAGGAACTTGTCTTAACGGACTCATCGATGGGGGTTGATGATGATGAAGCTCTCGGCTTGAAGTTGTTTGTAGTAGGAGGATGACTTGGAGTTGACGAAGCTTTCTTATAACTCGACTTGTCGATGTTGCTTGTAGAAGGCTTGGTAGACAGTGTTGGAGTCGTTGCAGCTTGGGTGTTGGAGAAGCCGTAAGACTTGGATGAGAACTTGGCATACTTGTAATCATCTTGCACTTGGCGTTCCGCTTTGGTAGCTTGATGCACTAGCTCGATGAGATTCGAGTATGGTTGGAAGTCGACGATCTTCTTGATAGGATGATTGAGTCCATTCAAGAAACGTTCCATTGTTTTCTCATCATCTTCCGTGACATTAGCTCTTATCATGGCAATCTCCATCTCCTTGTAGTACTCTTCAACGCTCTTGGTTCCTTGCTTGAGAAGTTGAAGCTTCTTGAAGAGGTCGCGGTTGTAGTAGGTAGGCACGAAGCATGCTCTCATGACATCCTTCATTTGCGCCCAAGTAGTGATGGGTGATTCTCCTCTTGCCTCGCGGCGCTCGATAACTTGTTCCCACCAAATGAGGACATAGTCTTGGAACTCAAGGGATGCCATCGTGATCTTCTTCTCTTCATCGTAGTTGTGCAAGCGAAAGATTTTGTCGACCTTCAATGCCCATGAAAGGTACTCTTCGGGATCGTTGCTGCCATTGAACTTGGGCATGGTGAATTTTAGCTTGCCGTAGCGTTGCTCTTCATTGTGTTGGGGTCAGGGATAATGACGTCCATGTTGTTGATGATTGTCAAGCTCGTGTTGCTCTTGGCAAGGAGGGTTGTCGAACTCATGTTTCTCTTGTCATGGATGATTTCTGTTGTCTTCATGCTCTTGGTGAACTTGTGGAGGAGCTTGTCAAGCTCGAGGAGGAACTTGAGGAACTTGACGATGCATGCGAGCTTGAAATCTTCGTTCGTGAGCTTCTTCGCGAAGTGCTTCTTCATGTTCACGAGCTTGTCGGCCTCGGTTGGCTATGGCTCGACTTGAATCTTGGAGGGCTTGTTGCGCCTCAAGTGCTTGAGCATCTTGCAATTGTTGCTCTTGACATTGTGCCTCGGCATCTTATGCTTCTTGGTGTAGACGCGCTCGCTCTTCCTCTTCATGTTGGCGTTGTCGTTGCTGTTCTCATGCTAGCGCAAAAGTCGCTTCGGTGTCGCGTAGAGGATTGAGCTTGCTTGACGATCATTGTGCGCGGCTCGTCAAAGAGTGTTCAAAGTCGGTGTACTTGAGCCAGAGAGGGTGAAGTCGGAATGTCGACTTGAGCGGCTCCGTCTTGATGAGGACGAAGTGGAAGAAGAGAGGTTGATCAACAAAGCCGAATCTCGTCCATTCTTGCGTCGTTCTCTTGCTTGTGATCGTCGAGCTTGTGGTTGAAGTAGTCCCTTGTATGTTTCTCGGAGAGTCGCAAGTCAGTGGCGAGGTTGTCGATGCGTTCACTCATTGCTTGTTGCTCTTGATGCAAAGCACGTTGTGCACCAAAGAGGTGGCTCTTGGTGACGTAGGAGTTAATGTCGTCGTTGTGCTCAATGAAGAGTGGGTTGGTAGAAGTACTAGGCCTATCCATCATTCCAAGAGAAAAATGTGAGTGGTAGAAAGAGAAGAACAAATACCAAATGTACCTTAACCGAAGTTGAAGGTGGATCAATGATCACTCCAATGTGGACAAGGAAATAGCACAATTGGTACCAATTCTTCTCGGTTTCTCACACCTACACAAGTAAAAGCTTATGGTGGAGCTTGGTTAGGATGGTGGCACAAAATTTAATGCAATTGTAAGTGAGCTTCAATAATGTTGGAAAAGATTCGCAAGTTCGCAATGCAACAAGTAGACCAAGCAATATAAGGTACACGGAAACACACACGCAAAAGATAAGTGGCGTCGTGCAACCAAGGATGAGCCAAAATGTGGAATCCACAAAAATGCTCTTGTTGCACAACACTAGGGAGACGCTAGCACGATTGCACAATAGGCGGATACAAGACTTGTGCACAACCTACTAAGCAAAATGCAACGACTTCTATCCCAAGTATGCTCTATGTATGGTGTTTCTATGATATGATCCAAGATGATCTAGTATGACAATCTTAATGTTGTATGATGATATGGTTCTTGCTTAAAAGCTCTTTGCTTATCTTTCCCTTTTGCTTAAAATCTTGTTTGGCTCTTTGTTGTTTGAGCTCTTTTCTCATGCAATGCTTCACGAACCAAGACAGCAATTGTGTATGTAATGACAACCTTGTGACACAAGAGATGGTACCAAGATATGCAACAATGATGTATGTATGCTATGGGAAGTATGATCACTAATGTGCACAAGTCTCGTTGCCGGCAATACTCAAAGGCTAGTCTCGATGGGTAAGCGACGCAAAGGAATAAGGCTATGATGTCTATCAATGTAATGGCAAGAATGATATGTGCAATACCAAGACGAGGCTACTGTTCTTGCTTACGGTATGGTGTCAAAATGGTGGCACGAATACCAAGATGTAGTCGAGGTGGTCGTTGTTGATGACGTGTCCGTGGCGAAGATGAGCGGTGGTGGTGTTGATGTCGAACCGTACCTAGATAGCCGAAACACAAAAGGACATGGAACCGCAACTCAAATTATCAAAGCTCGAAGTGGCAACACGTGTCGGAGTGCGAAACAGGTAAGCAATGGTGGTGGTATGCGGAAGTGGTGATGGCGTATAGGTGGTAGGAGTGCGTATGCGGAAATGTGGGGCGGTGGTGGTGACTGAACTGAAAAAAATTCAGTTTCGTCAGGGAACTCCGGACATCCGGTGGTGAGTGGTCGTCCGGTCATCGGATGTCCGGTGGCGAGCGGACGTCCGGTGCCTGGGCGATTCGCGGGCACGGGATGAACTGGCGGTGTTCGTGATGGAGAGGTCGAAATTCTTCGAATCCGGGCGGATTTGTGGATGGAAAAGGTGGGGGAAGGGGGGGGAAGCTAGATCCATCAAGACAAAGCAATTCCACGGATCAAATCCAACAAAATTTCAACACACCAACAAATCACAAAAAAATTGGGGCTATTTTTGTGGGGAATTTTCGAAATAGGGACAAAATCAACAAAACTAGGCTAGAAACACAATGGGGAGGCTCCGAAATCGTGATCAACGTGGCTCTAGATACCAAGATGATATAGGGTAGGAACCCTAGGGGCTGATCTTTCACGAAAGGAGTGGATCCCGTGAAGAACACGAAGAACACAAGGGAGAAAACTAGGGGAAACACGAGGGAACACACGAGCGAAACACTAAACCAACAAGAAATAGTCACACATATGCTAGATCCTCGAGTACATAAGAGATCACATGATCCACGGACAACTAAGGATGATACAAAGGTAGCCGGTCTTCTCTGTGGGGAGGTCTTGAATCCACGAGGGGATCTTCCCTTAGAGGGGTCTTGAATCCAAAGGGATCTTCTCCGAAGAGGGGCCACGGTCTCTCTCGTGGAGTAGATCCGATGTGGATGAGCAATGCTCTATCTCTAACTATGAGCTAAACCAATGCTAACCCTAGCTAGGATGAATAGTAGGTCTATTTATAGTCTTAGTGCAAAGGGGGATGGAGTGAGGGGGTACATGGGCCTCGGGCCCGAATCCTGTGCACAGACAGGTACCGAACGTCCGCTGGGGACCGGTCGTCCGGTGGCTCATGGCCGGCCATACGACTGGTAAGCGTCGGTCGTCCGCTCGTTCTGGCTCGGATGCTGGTGTAGCAGATTTCCGGCCGTGGTCGGACGTCCGGTCGTCGGACGTCCGGTCGCCGGACGTTCGGTGGCGTCGGATGTCCGCTCGCTTGGCTCGGGTGCAGGGGCACCGGTCGTCCGGTCCGGGCCGGACGTCCACTCGCTGAGGTTCGTATGGAGCTTCAGGCTCCGGACGTCCTGTCCCGACCGGTCGTCCGGTGGCTGGGACTTCTTCCGTAGCTCCTCTTCTTCTCTGTCTTCACGTCCAGCTTCCTCTTCCGATTCTCCTTGCTCCTTGGCTTCTTCATGGCCAACTCCTTGATACCTTAGTATGCACAATGTCTCTGTTTGAGATAGTAGCCATGTCTCATGTGCATCGAAGTGGAAATGTGAGAGGAGAGATGTCACCTCGGTTTCGAGAGCTCTTGCACGTTCTCGTGTCATGGGTCCGCTAGGCACTTGGTGAGACGATGGTAGGTCCATGGGGATGACCTTGGGATGCTCCGCATCTTTTTGTAAGAGATTAGTCAGAGGCCTGGAAATTTTTTAGAAGTCTTTAATGAACCTCCTATAAAAACTGGCATGACCAAGGAAACTTCTTATGCCTTTAATGTCTTTAGGACACGACATCTTTTCAATAGCATCAACTTTAGCTTTATCAACTTCAATACCTCTTTAAAAAGTTTTATGGCCCAAGACAATACCTTCATTAACCATAAAGTGGCACTTCTCCCAATTCAAGACAAGATTAGTTTCTTCACATCTCTGCAAAACTCGATCAAGGTTGCTTAAGCAATCATCAAGAGAAGTTCCATATACAGAAAAATCATCCATGAATACCTCGACAATATTTTCACAAAAGTCAGAGAATATTGCAGTCATACATCGTTGAAAGGTAGTAGGTGCATTACATAAACCAAAAGGCATATGTCTATAAGAAAAGGTACCGAAAGGACAAGTAAAGGTGGTCTTTTCTTGATCCTCTTTTGACACAGGTATTTGAGAGAAACCAGAATAACCATCTAGAAAGAAAAAATGTGTATGTTTGGATAATCTTTCTAGCATTTGATCAATGAAAGGTAGAGGGTAATGATCCTTTTTAGTAGCTTTATTTAAGTTGCGGAAATCAATTACCATTCTATAACTTGTAACAATTCTTTGTGGGATCAATTCATCTTTATCATTTGGAACAACAGTAATACCTCATTTCTTATGGACACAATGGACAGGACTTACCCACTGACTATCAGCAACAGGATAAATTATACATGCCTCCAGAAGATTTAGTATTTCTTTTCTTACCACTCCTTTCATCTTAGGATTTAACCGTCGTTGGTGATCAACAACGGTTTAGCGTCTTTCTCCAATTTTATTTTGTGCTGGCATAGAGTGGGACTAATGCCCTTAAGATCATCAAGAGTATATCCAATAGCAGCACGGTGCTTCTTTAGAGTTTTCAATATTTTCTCTTCTTCCTGCTCTGAAAGGTTAGCACTAATAATAACAGGATATATCTTCTTTTCATCAAGATAAGCACATTTAAGAGTATTAGGCAATGGTTTAACCTCAAACACGGGATCACCCTTGGGTGGAGGAGGACCCCCTAGAATTTCAACAGGCAAGTTGTGTTTCAAAATAGGTCCCTGTTTAAAGAATACTTCATCTATTTCTCTTCTTTCATTCATAAACATACCATTTTCATGGTCTAGCAAATATTGTTCTAAAGGATCATTAGGAGGCACGGCAATAGAAGCAAGACCAATAATTTCATCTTTACTAGGCAATTCTTTATCATGGGGTTGTCTACGAAATTTAGCAAAATTAAAATCATGAGACATATCCCCTAAACCAACAGAAACAATATCCTTTTTGCAGTCTATCTTAGCATTAACAGTATTCAAGAAGGGTCTACCAAATATAATGGGACAAAAGTCATCTTGTGGGGAACCAAGAACAAGAAAATCAGCAGGATATTTAACTTTCCCACACAAGACTTCAACATCTCTAACAATCCCAATCGGTGAAATAGTATCTCTATTGGCAAGCTTAATTGTAACATCAATGCCTTCTATCTCAGCAGGTGCAATATCATGCATAATTTCTTCATATAAAGAATGAGGTATTGCACTTGCACTAGCACCCATATCGCATAAGCCATGATAGCAATGATCTCCTATTTTAACAGAAATAACAGGCATGCCTACGACAGGTCTATGTTTATTTTTAGTATCGGCTCTAGCAATTCTAGCAGCTTTATCACAGAAGTAAATAACATGCCCATCAATATTATCAACCAAGAGATCTTTAACCATAGCAATACTAGGTTCAACTTTAGTTTTCTCAGAGGGTGTAGGTGTTCTAGTATTACTCCTACGAACCACAGTTGAAGCTTTAGCATGATCCTTTATTCTAGTAGGGAAAGGTGGTTTCTCAATATAAGCGGTAGGAACAATAGGATCAACATTATAAGTGATAGTCTTTTCTTCAACTTTAATAGGTTCAACTACTTTTACTTCAATGGGAGGATGATATTTAAGCCAGTTCTCCTTAGGGAGATCAACATGAGTAGCAAATGATTCACAGAAAGAAGCTACTATCTCAGAGTCAAGTCCATATTTAGTGCTAAATTAAACGAAAAGCATTGGTATCCATAGAAGATTTAACACAGTCAAACTTAGGTGTTATACCTGACTCCTTACCTTCGTCGAGTTCCCAATCTTCAGAGTTGCGTTTAATTATTTCCAATAAATCCCATTTGAATTCAATAGTCTTCATCATAAAAGATCCAGTACAAGAAGTATCGAGCATGGAGCGATTTGAGAGAAAGCCGAGCATAATTTTTAAATAATAATTTCTCTTGAGAGCTCATGATTGGGGCATGAATATAACATTGACTTAACCCTCCCCCAAGCTTGAGCGATGCTTTCTCCTTCACGAGGCCAAAAATTATATATGTATAATTATGATCACGATGAACTAGATGCATAGGACAAAACTTCTGATGAAATTCCAATTTCAATCGGTTGTAGTTCCATGATCCAATATCATCACCCAGCCTAAACTATGTCAATGCCTTTCCCTTCAAAGATAAAGGGAAGACCTTCTTCTTGATAACATCCTCAGGCATACCTGCAAGCTTAAATAATCCACAAACTTCATCCACATAGATTAAGTACAAATCGGGATGCAATGTTCCATCTCCTATAAAAGGATTAGCTAGCAGTTTCTCTATCATACCCGAAGGAATTTCAAAGTAAACATTTTCAGTAGATTCAGTAGGGTGAGGAGGAACTCTTTGCTCTACTGGTCAGGGTGAAGATACCCCAAACAAGCCCCTCAAAGGATTACTTTCCATAGTAACAAGTGACAGTAAATTTCAGCACACTATATAATTTTTTCCTTAGCAAATTCCACTTACCAAAGGCGCTTCACTCCCCGGCAACGGAGCCAGAAAAGAGCCTTGATGACCCAGAAGTATAGGGTATCTATCATAGTCCTTTCGATAAGTAAGAGTGTCAAACCCAACGAGGAGCAGAAGGAAATGACAAGCAGTTTTCAATAAGGTATTCTCTGCAAGCACTGAAATTATCGGTAACAGATAGTTTTGTGATAAGGTAATTTGTAATGGGTAACAAGTAACAAAAGTAAATAAGGTTCAGCAAGACGTCCCAATCCTTTTTGTAGCAAGGGACAAGCCTAGACAAACTCGTATATAAAGGAAAGCGCTCCCGAGGACACATGAGAATTATCGTCAAGCTAGTTTTCATCACGCTCATATGATTCGCGTTCGTTACTTTGATAGTTTGATATGTGGGTGGACCAGTGCTTGGGTACTGCCCTTCCTTGGACAAGCATCCCACTTATGATTAACCCCTCTTGCAATCATCCGCAACTACAAAAGAAGTATTAAGGTAAACCTAACATAGCATGAAACATATGGATCCAAATCAGCCCCTTACGAAGCAACGCATAACCTAGGGTTTAAGCTTCTATCACTCTAGCAACCCATCATCTACTTATTAATTCCCAATGCCTTCCCCTAGGCCCAAACAATGGCGAAGTGTCATGTATTCGACGTTCACATGACACCACTAGAGGAAAGACAACATACATCTCATCAAAATATCGAACGAATACCAAATTCACATGACTACTTATAGCAAGACTTCTCCCATGTCCTCAGGAACAAACGTAACTACACACATATCATATTCATGTTCATAATCATAGGGGTATTAATATGCATAAAGGATCTGAACATATGATCTTCCACCAAGTAAACCAACTAGCATCAACTACAAGGAGTAATCAACACTACTAGCAACCCACGGGTACCAATCTGAGGTTTTGGGACAAAGAATGGATACAAGAGATGAACTAGGGTTTGAGATGAGATGGTGTTGGTGAAGATGTTGATGGAGATTGCCCCCCTCCCGATGAGAGGATCGATGGTGATGACAATGGTGGTGATTTCCCCCTCCCGGAGGGATGTTTCCCTGGTAGAACAGCTCCGCCAGAGCCCTAGATTGGTTCCGCCAAGGTTCCGCCTCGTGGCGGCGGTGTTTCTCCCGAAAGCTTGCTTATGATTTTTCTAGGGAGAAAGACTCCATATAGCCAAAGATGGGCACCGAAGGCCTGCCAGGTGGGCCCACGAGATAGGGGGCACGCCCCCACTCTCGTGGATGGTGGGTGGCCCCGCTCCGGTGCTTTCTTCACCCAATATTTTTTATGTAATCCAAAACTGACTTCCGTGGAGTTTCAGGACTTTTGGAGTTGTGCAGAATAGGTCTCTAATATTTGCTCCTTTTTCAGCCCAGAATTCCAGCTGCCGGCATTCTCCCCCTTCGTGCAAACCTTGTAAAATAAGAGAGAATAGGCATAAGTACTGTGACATAATGTGTAATAATAGCCCATAATGCAATAAATATCGATATAAAAGCATGATGCAAAATGGACGTATCACATATCATGAGTTTTGCTTGTTGCCTCTTGTATTATATGAGTCTTTTATTTTTTTGCTTTTTAGTTTGTCACAATTATCCATGCTGGACACACCTATTTGAGAGAGCCAAAATTATGCTATGATTTGTTAGAATTGCATTATGTGCTTCACTTAAAAAAATTGAGCTATGGAATTGCTCTACTGCTTCACTTATATTTTTTTGAGCATGATGTGCTTTAATTTTTTTTTTTTGAAGAAATACTCTCATGCTTCACTTGATTTATTTGACAGTTAGTAATTTTTTTAAGAAATTCTCTCATGATTCACTTATATTATTTTGAGAGATGAAAATTTTTATGCTCATGTTCTTCACTTAAATTTGTTTGAGCTTGTCAAAAGCAATGGAAATATATGAAACTAGTCCCAAAGTGATAGATATTCAAGAGGGGTATAATAAAAAATTTCATCAAGATCATTGGACAAAATAAACTTGATTCTTTGTAATAGTTTTGAGATATGATGATAGTAATATGTGAGTCATGTTGGTGAATAATTATGCTTTAGTAAGAATATTGCTGTTAAGGTTTGTGATGCCCTATGCAAGCACGAAAGTCAATAGTTATGCAATGAAATTACATCCTACTTGTGGTGCATTATTCGGCGTTAATTATGCTTAATGCTCATTTATGAGAATTTTCTTTTCTTGGTTGGTTGCTTCTCAATCTATTTGCTAGCCTCCATTTGCAGTAAGTGGGAATACTACTTGTGCATCCAAAATCCTTAAACCAGTTATGCCATATGAGTCCACCATACCTACCTATATGCGGCATTTTCGTGTCGTTCTAAGTAAATTTGTATGTGCCAACTCTAATTTTCAAAATGAATTTCTTTTTTGTGTGCCCGTACTTCTCATGAAGCGGCGGGGGGTGGCCAATATTTTTCCATCCTAGATGTGTTATTTTCAAGATGAGTGTTTATTCACTTGTCATTGCATGAGAGTACGGCGGTAATAGGGATGCCCAGTCCCGAAAGGAAAAATAAATTTACTTTATGTTGTCAAATAATAAATTCCTTGGAAAGTATTGGTATGGAAGGCACCCCTGGATACGGCTAGCCATGATTGTGATAGAATGGTGGAAAAAGGAATAAACTTTATTTTATATTTGGGAACCACCTATGATGTATCTAGCATGGAAAGTATTAGAAATTACTCAGTCGTTTTCGTTGATGGGAAAAGCATGCCTCTAAAAAAATTATCTCTCAATTTAAGATTTGAGCTCTGGCACCTCTACAAATCTCTGCTTCCCTGTGCGAACGGCCTATCTATTTTATTTTATGCAATTTTTTTATTTGAGTCTCCGTCTTCTCTTTTTTTGGAACATAGATGCTAGAAGCGTCCGGCTTTAAATTAATAAAGCCACCAGGCAGGATCCACACATAATAAGTCTTACAAACCGAATAAAACAGTCAACAAGCCCACGGCTCAGAATAAAGATAAGAAGGCCATAGCCAAAAGTTCCATAGCGCAAAAGCGGAGCATCGAGATGTAAGATAGCTAAAAGTAGAGGTCTCATGATCAAGCCATCATCCTTGTCGTGCCTTCACCATAGTCGTCTTGATCAGCTCCATAGTCTCGTTCATGCGGTCGACGTCACGCTTCTTTCCCAGCGGTGCCCATACCTGAAGGAAAATGTGACATTTGAAAATGATATCAGCGGGGTGGTCCGGAAACTTGTGCTCTATCGTAATTTTGTTTCGAACCGTCCAAAGGGACCAAAGTAGCGCCCCAACGCATCTCCAAACGATCCTAGCATTGGCCCCTCTTTGCAATGTTAAGATATCCAGAACATCATGGCTAGACTATGGATACCAATTTTGTTTGAAAGCGTCTCTAACCGCACTCCACGCAAATCTAGCGAGCACACATCCAAAGAACACATGATTCGCGTTTCCCCCTAAACCGCAAGTGGTGCACGTTCCGTCAGCTGGCCCGTTGCGTTTGGCCACGTTATCCGAAGTAGGTAAGTGGTTGGGAAACATTTGCCATAAGAAGATCTTGATTTTGACAGGAATGCTAGCCTTCCATAGCCCCTAGCTATATCCAGCGTAGCACCCTCGGAGAACTTGTCGTACAGGGACTTGACCGTAAATTTATTGGAGGAGGTCAACTTCCACGTAATCGTATCCGCACCATTACTACTAGTCAGCCCTCCCAAGTTAGCCGCCAACGCGACCCAGCAAGCGGCCTCCGTTGCCTCTAGCGTCCTAATAAAAGAGATGGCCGGCGGCTGGACTCGCAGAGCATCAGCCACCGTAATGTTGGTGTCTGTTGCCAGTTTGTACAGCTCCGGGTGAGATTGCCACAGCGGTTCCTGACCCCGCCAATGATCGAGCCAGAAGCGTGTGGACTTGCCATCGTTTACACGGAACTGTGCACCCACTGTAAAGGCCGGTCGGACCGCTTGGACCCCGTTCCAAAAGGCCGAACCATTGCTTTTGGCCTTGAACAAATTCCCGTCCGGGAAATATTTAGCCCGGAGGATGTCTGCCCAGAGTCCCAACTCGTTTTGGGCGAGACGGCACCACCACTTAGCAAGCAGGGCCACGTTCATGAGTTTAGAGTTCATAATACCCAGGCCGCCAAATTTTTTGGGCCTACAAACCGCTACCCATTTCACTAAGTGGTACTTGCACTTGGTCCCAGCTCCTTCCCAAAAGAACCGGGAGCGCGGAGTATCGACTCTAGCGTGAACCCCATCCGCAAGTAGGAACATTCCCATTATTAAAATAGGAAGGGAGGATAAGCTCGAGTTGGTGAGGATAAGCCTCGCCGCCGAGGACATAAACCTGCCCCTCCAAGGGCTCACTCTGTTAGCGACTTTCCCATACAGCGGCTCCCATTCCGCTATGGTTAGTTTCTTGGTCGAGATCGGAAGACCCGAGTATTTAATCGGGAAGCTCCCTAGCTTGCAATTAAATAGATTCGCAATCCGAGTGCTTGCTAGATCATCCATCCCAATGGTGATCACTTCGCTCTTCAGAAAGTTGATCTTAAGCCCCGATAAAATATCAAAAGCGAGCAGTAGTAACTTGATGGTAGCTATGCTGTGGTCGTCGGGTTCGAATAAGAGCATCGTATCATCTGCGTATTGCAGATGCGTAACCCCACCATGAATAAGGTGGGCTACAAGACCTTTAATGTGCCCCGCTGCCCTCGCTTTATTAATCATGGCCGCCAGGGCATCCGCAACAAAGTTAAAAATGAGTGGCGAGCTTGGGTCTCCGTCTTCTCTTATAAAGCACCAACTAGGGAGCACTATGATCGTACTTGTGCATTGGGTGTAGCTAATATTCGAGTGTTTTTTTTTGAATGGATGAATGATTGAGCATGATGGGCTAGGGATAACTTTCTTTAGTTTTGATATTTTGAAAGACATGGTTTGCTCGTTGATATGCTTGAGTATTGAAGTCTTCATGTCAAATATAGACTATTGTTTTGAACCGTCTAAAAGTCTAAATGTCCATGCTACAAAAGAAAAGAATATGTGATGAACATGTTAGGCAGCATTCAACATCAAAAATTCTGTTTATAATTTACCTACTAGAGGACGAGCAGAAATTAAGCTTGGTATGCTGATACATCCCCAATGTATCTATAATTTTTTATTGTTCAATGTTGTTATATTATCATTCTTGGATGTTTTACAATCATTTTATAGCCACTTTATATCACTTTTTGGGACTAATCTATTGACACAGTGCCCAATGTCAGTTGTTGTTTTTTGCTTGTTTTTATTTCACGGAATATCCCTAGCAAACGGAGCGAAACTATTTGGAGATTTTTTTGGACCAGAAGACAACTTGGGAGCCAAGGAAACACCATGGGGGAGGCCCGTAGGGCCCAAAAGACACGAGGGCGCGCCAGAGGCCCTGGCGTGCCCTGATGGGTTGTGGGGCCCACAGGGGTCTCCTCCACCGCCTCTCAACTCTATAAATACACAAATATTTGAGAAACCCTAGGGGAGTCGACAAAACACAATTCCAGCCACCGCAAGTTGCAGAACCACGAGATCCAATCTAGAGCCCTATTCCGGCACTCTGCCAGAGGGGAACACGATCACGGAGGGGTTCATCATCCTCATTGGTGCTCCTCCGATGATGTGTGAGTAGTTCACCATAGACCTATGGGTCCCTAGTCATCAACTAGATGGCTTCTTCTCTCTTTTTGATTCTCAATACAATGTTCCCCTTGTTGTTCTTGGATATCTATTTGATGTAATGACTTGTTGCGGTGTGTTTGTTGGGATCCGATGAAGTTTGAGTTTATGATCAGATCTATATCCATGAATATTATTTGAGTCTTCTTTGATCTCTTATATGCATGATTATTTATAGCCTCGTATTTCTTCTCTAAAACTTTGGTTTGGTTTGGCCAACTAGATTGATTTTCTTGTAATGGGAAGAGGTGCTTTTGATGGGTTCGATCTTGCGGTGTCCTCACCAAGTGACAGAAAGGGTAGCAAGGCACGTATGTATCATTCCTATTAAGGATAAAAATATGGGGCCTATTCCTACATGAATAGATCTTGTGTACATCATGTCATTGTTCTTATTGCATTACTCCATTTCTCCATGAACTTAATACACTAGATGCATGCTGGATAGCGGTCGATGTGTGGAGTAATAGTAGTAGATGCAGGCAGGAGTCGGTTTACTAATCTTCGACGTGATGCCTATATTCATAATCATTGCCTTGGATGTCATCATAATTATTTGTTCTTCTATCAATTGCCCAATAGTAATTTGTTTACCCACTATATGTTATTTTCTCGAGAGAAGCCACTAGTGAAATCGACGGCCCCGGGGTCTATCTTTTATCATATTGTTTTCAGATATATTATTCCAAAAACCCAAAAATACCTTGCTGCACTTTTTATTTACTTATTTTACTTTGTGTTTTATTCATATTATTTATCCAATCTCATACAATTTAATCTATCTTTTTACCGAGGAGGAAATGACAACTCCTCTTACGTGTCGGCTTGCAAGTATTTGTTCTTTGTGTGCAGGTACCATTTACATAGTGTTGCTTGGTTCTCCTACTTGATTGATAACCTTCGTTTCACAACTGAGGGAAATACTTACCGTAGCTGTGTTGCATCACCCCTTCCTCTTTGGGGAAATACTGACGCAGTCTCAAGCCACGTCAATGCGGTGGTGCGACGACGGAGTCCCTTGATCAATTGCCCCTCTAGAATCCTTCCGAAGGCTAGAGTTCTTCGTTTCCGTTGTGTTTCTGGTGGCTAGGAGTCTCTGATCCCCGATGTATCTGCACAAGGAAGTAGTTGACCAAGCAGAGGCAGCGATGGGCCGTTTTGTGCTATGGAGGCTCCTGCATGAGCTATCTCTTCTCCCAGGTGTTTTATTCCTTTATGGTAATGTTTTATCACGTTAATTGATGTGATTTTATCACCATAAATTGGTGTTCTTTCCTTGAACTCCAAAACAAAGAAGGTGCGTGAACATGGTAAAATCCAAAGAATCCTATACTACAAAACAAAATAAAAGGTGGAAATTAACATATAAATTTGATTCATCAAACGCAAAGATATATAGTAGACACAAAGATTTAAAAACTCACTTCAACACAAAAGCTTAAAACCGTCTCACAATCTTACACACGACAAATCAAGAATACATTCGTACAAGAGCTAAGTCGACTAGAGATGATGAGTGATAGCAGCGGAACACTTGGTAATGGTGGCCAAGTTGTTCTAAATTTTCTCATATCTGCCTCTTCCTTTGGTGTATTTTCTCACATAGATTGGTTTGTATCAAGGTAGAGTTTGTGGTGCGTTCACCGCGAATACAATGAACGACCTCCACCAAGAATGATCTATTTGATGTGGCAGGTCTATTGGACACGACATGTCTCAGAGTGGCCACTACAAACAACTGTGTATGCAGGTAAACCCGGGCAAAAGTCGGGTCGGGCCGGGTTTCGGACCGGGCTTGTAAAAGCCCGACCTTCATTTCTCAAGCCCGAGCCCGGCCTGAAGCCCGAAATACTCCATGTTTTCAAGCCCGAGCCTAGCCTGAAATCAAGTCCGAAGCCCGAAAGCCCGGCCCGAATGTTGTTTTTTAGTACGCGCACATGCAAGCCCGACCCGAAATACAGAAAAGCTGGAGCCCGAGCCTGGCCCGAACTATCTTTCGGGCTGCAAAACAAAGCCCGAGCCCGAGCCCGGCCCGAATGTCAAGCTCGACCCGGCCCGGCCCGGGTTTTTTGGGCCGGGTAGTCGGGTCGGGCTGCCCATGCCCGGGTTTACATGCAGGATTGAGGGTTTGAATATGCCGATAGGAGGATGAGAGGAGGGGGTTGAAAGGCGGCTACATCTTTTTTCTTTTTAATTGCCTTTAGTGATTGTGGATAAAGTAAGTTATCTAAATATGCAAATACAGGATACAACCTATATGACAAGATAAAGCTAGGTGCACAAGATCCACAAGTAAACAAAGCTAGCAATAACTTGCAGATAGTAAATGATGAGGCACAAAATAACCACAAGTTGGAGTTGAAGGAATTATCCCCCATTTCACACACTTGGAGAAATAATAATCTTCGTTGGAGAGGTATAGGGAACACAAGTACCCCCCACAACACAAAGTATTGCCTTCTTCTCCTTTGAGCCTCCAACACAAAGTAGGAGCTCAAATAGCTAGTGGTTTGCCTTGAGGTGACCATCAATCCTTCCCAAGCTTCTCAGTTAGCTAAACTTGCATCTAGATCTACTTAGGACATATTTGTTGGATATGTGTCAAACACTCAAAATTCTACAATAAATTCGTCAAACGTGTTGAAAAATCTTGTGTTGTGGATTTTGATGAAGATAATGGATCCCAAGTGGAGCAAGTTGTTCCCAGTGTCGTAGGTGATATAGATTCTTCTGAAGCTACAAGGACATGGGTGTTGTAAACATCTTACACATTGAACAAGCTCAAGTGATGAAGGAGAAGAGTCAAGTTCAACACAAGTAGAACCTCCTACCTCAACAAAAAGGTTAACACAATGATCAAGATCAATTCATACTTGAAGATCAACTTCCTATCCAAGAACATGTCCCTCAATCAAGTGAACAAGACCAAGGGCAATGTCATTCAAGTGACCAAGCTCAAGTTAGAGTTTAAACATCAAATGTTGACATCCCAAGGAGAAGCTCGCAAGTTGAGCTCAAGCTTCAAATGAAGATTGAGCATTAATTGATGAAGCTATGTGTACAAAACAAAACACCATGCACATTTGCAGCATGTCCAACAGTAGCAACATCGAAAAATCTTGGTTTTCACAGCCCTCTCACCATCACAATGCAGGCGCCGCCTTTTGTTGAATTCGAGCTGGCTCGCTAACCATGAACCCGACACACCAAGTGCCTGTTAGAGCTATATTAGGCAATCCTTGACTCATTCCATTCTACCATGATATCCGTTGGAGCTTGGTGGTGCGAACTCAAGCTCCACAGTGAGGTATCCATGAAGCAGCATGTATTCAACTCAAACACCACTCTAGAGTATGCCCATGGCGCGAGCTCCAGGCCACTAACTGTCATGGAGGAGGACACTTGGGAGGGGATCGAAGGAGGGGGACACATGAGGAACCGCGAGACGAGTAGCATTCGGGCGGATATGACATCTGGGAGAGGAGTGTTTGGAATAGGAAGGAGACAAGGTGGAGGAACCTATCAATATCCATCGGTAGGTTGATAACAATCATTTACATTGACACTACTTGTCGATTGAAACCAATATGTTTGCCTTTAGAAGCCCCTTGCCATAAAACTACGAAAACCTTTAAAACTAAATTGAAATTGGAAAAAGCTAGTGGTCAACCGATCGATCTTTCCTCTCACATCCACCACGTTCTATGCTTTGACACATGTTTTGATGGGTAAGCGCACCGCTTCTTTCCATCTCTATCTCTGACGAAATGGCCGCATATTTTTATCTCTCCTATCCATGCGTTGAATCTCATCTGACCATGCAGAGTGCTCCATACTACAGTTCTTATAACTGAGCACCTGTTTCGAAAAAGTATACCGCAACAAATGGGGTGATGCAGAGACCACGGGTTGCTCTCTTCGAGTTGCAGCCGTCGGCGGTCTTGCAAGTTTTGGCAACAACAGTCTTGTTGCAGGAATACATAGAAGAAGTTAGAGATGTTGGGTCTATTGCAATGGAAGTTTTGCAACGAGTGTCTTGTTACAAACAAATAGAGAAGAAGTTTTGTATCAAGGGTCTTGTTGCAGAAAAATAGAGAAGAAAAAGTTTTGCAATAGGGGTCTTGTTGCAGTAAATTAAATAAGAGAATATTTTGCATCAGATGTTTTGTTGTAGAAAATTAGAGAAGAAGAGATTTTTGTAACATGACTCTTGTTGTAGAAAGTTAGAGAAGAAAAGGTTTCGCAGCAAGAGTATTGTTGCAGAAAATTATGCTTTTCAGAAAACAAATTGTACGCAAGAAAACCTTATGCGATTACAGTATAACCAAGAAACTATGATTGCATTCATCCTAAGGACAAAGAACTGAAAATCATTCACCCATTGTTTTGCTAAAAGATAAAATTGCCCTTACATATCTCCCAGCTTAGTTAACGTTAACGACACTCTCTGAACATGTACAAAACAAGAGTTATATCCGGCAAGACTTCTACGGCGTGATGTGTCCAAGTTACATCATCATTCAGACATTTCATCATACAGTAGTACAGAGCAGTGCATTAGCTAACTCGGTGCCGGCGGCTATGGCGAGTGGCGGAGGACTTGCTTGGGCGTGTACCGGGCGGCAAGCAGCAGGTAGAGCAGCAGGTTGCCGGCGCTGATGACGGCCCACAGCCAGAAGTAGTAGTCCAGGTGCCCCTCGTTGAGGTCGCGCGCCAGCCACCCGGGCCTCAGCGCCGCCACCGCGGTCACCACCACCGAGTTGACGTAGAACCCCAGCGACAGCGCGAGGAAGGAGAGGGCGGAGCAGATGCTGCGCATCGACGCCGGCGCCTCCCCGTAGAAGAACTCCAGCTGCGCGATCCCGCAGAACACGTCCGACCCGGCCACCAGCACGAACTGCGGCACCTGCCACGCGATGCCCATCTTCCGGCCCGCGCCGGCCACGCGCAGCCGCCGGCTCTCCACCAGCGCCGCCGTCGCCATGGCCAGAACCACCAGGACCCTCCCCACGCCCATCCGCTGCAGCTGGGACAGCCCGGCGCTCCCGACTCGGCCCCACCTCCGGGCGAGCGGCATGATGACGGCGTCGTGCAGGAGCACCCACAGCAGCATGAACACCACCTCGATCGACACCATCGACGCCACCGGCACCGTCACCTTCCCGAGCAGCTTGTTGTCCATGACCATCCCCTGCTGGATGAAGGTGGTGGTCATCTGCCCCAGGGACGCCGCGTACAGCACGCACGTCACCCAGATGGGCACCATGCGCGCCAGGATCTTGACGGCCTCCACCTCGCTCACCGTGCACAGATTCCACGGGCCTTCGCGGCCGTCGCCGCCCTTCGCCGCGGCCTTGTCCAGACACCTGAGCCCCTTGGTGTGCGCCAGCTTCTGCAGGTCGTCGTCTTCCGCCACCTCGTGCAGGCCAAGGTCACCTTGACCCGCGGCTGCAGGCAGCCTGGTCTTCCTCTTCTTGACGGACGCCACCACCACCCTGAGGATGTCCCTGAGCGGGCTGCCGGCGGGGAGCTGCACCCTGTACCAGGGCGTGCCGGCCAGGAAGCCCGCGGCCGCCAGGAGCAGGCAGAGCGCGGAGACGCCGAAGCCGAGCGCCCAGGACACGTTCTGCTGCAGCCAGGACACGAGCGTCCCGGCGACGAAGATGCCGAGGTTGATGGCGCCGAAGAACCAGGTGAAGAAGGACTGCTTCCTCCGGCTCTCCTCCGGGCTGCTGTCGTCGTACTGCTCCGCCCCGAACGGGAGGAGGGCCGACTTGACGCCCCCGGTGCCGATGGAGGTCAGGTACAGCGCCGCGAAGAAGACGGAGAACTGGGTCCGTGAGGCCGGCGGGCACGAGAGCCCCTGGCACGACGACGGCCGGAAGGGCGAGATCGCCGCGGACAGGGTGAGCAGCACGAGGCCCTGCATCCATCGATCGACATTTCATTTCCCCATCAATCTCAACTACAGTACGACTTTTGCCTGACGGAATCACAAGTGAAGTGATGAAGATAAGAGGAGGATACTGACGGCGAGGTAGAAGAGGAGCGAGACGACGATGGTGTTGTACTTGCCCCAGCAGCTGTCGGCGAGGAAGGCGCCGAGGACGGGGACGATGAAGGTGGTGCCGTTCCAGGTGTCGACGTGGGCGGCGTTGAAGGCGGTGGTGCCATGGAGCACGGTGCCCAGGTAGATGACCAGGTTCAGCGCAACGCCGGAGAAGGCGATGCTCTCCAGCAACTCGAAGCCTGCACACCACAGCCAGTCATTCATTCAGCCACATGAATCAATGGAAATCGTCGTCGTCGTTGGTTACTTACCCATAACAATGGCAGGCCCTGTCCAGGTGAAGGGGCGCGGTTTCCCCGCCACCGCCGTCATCTTGGCAGCAGCGGCCGGCGACGAGGAGGAGGAGGACGACGACCCATGGCCGGACTCGAGCGCGGCCATCTCCTTGCCATTACCAGCAGAGGACGCCATCTGCAGGCCGCATCCAGATTCAGCGAGTAAAGATCGACCAGGAGCAAAGACGGAAGGTTCTAATGACTGTGACAGACAGACAAGGCAGCGGGATGAAATGAAATGAATGAAACAGTAACTAAAATAGTAAACCGCGAGACCGGAGTGGGCGCAAATCCCCCGGAATTGATGAGCTCGGCGGATTTGGTCGCGCGCGGTGAAAGTCAAGCTACAGGGCGAGGCAGAGCGTCATGCCGCTCGGCCTCGGACAAGTACGGGCGGAGAGGATAAACGAGCTGGATCAACCAAACCCGCGGGCAGCGACGCCACCGCAGTGCACTGAAAAACCCAAAGAAAGGATGTGCGGCGTACCTCGTCCGTCAGAGGCGGCCGTGGGCGTGCGGGCGGTGCGGGACCGTGAGCCTTGGCGCCATCCATGGTTGTTGGGGCAGAAGGCGGAGGGATAGGCGGCGGGTCACGTCACCTTCCCTTGCAACCCAAGACACCAAGGCAGCCCGGATTCGCCACGGAAGCCCCGTTTCAGGCAGCTACGGCCTACCCAACCGTCCTTCGATGCCGCTCTCGCGTTTGCTGATGTGCATGGGACGTGGGCGGCGACAGTCTAGCTGCTGCTTCTCATTTTCCTTTGGCCTCAGAGTTAAGCTCGGAGTAGACCAGGCACGCGCATTTGATACTGCGTCCAGTTGTCACTAAGAATACTACTGCACTACTGACATTGCTGCAAGATAACAGCGAGGAGAGCACTGGAAGGCATCCAGATTCAGACGAGCAGTCGAGCACCGCTTGCTGTTATAGTTTATGACTTGGGCTACTTGTGGTCAGCTCTTCATCGGCCACTAGGCAGGCAGTTGCGACTTGCGACCACTTAATTAGGCCGCGGGATTAGCTCGATGCATGAGCTAAAACTATAGCAGCCAATGACCCAACCTTGCGTCTGTCCGCGTTCACGGTGCTGGCACTAGTCTAGTATTGCCGATCCAGCTCAACTTGCAACTTGCCTGGCTACTTGGGTTTCCTGGAACTGCTGGCGACGGGCAACCTCGCCATGTGACTCTCATCAATCCCAACCAATTCCCCAACTACTGGGCTAGGCACATTGATTCAAGTGTGATCCGCAAATGTGTTGCTGGTCAACAAGAACCGCTCAAGAGATGTATTGCTGGAAGTTCAGATGTTAGGTAGGCCATAGAAGTGAGGCCTCTTGGTGAATAAACGCGGATAGCACCCCAGCAGAGTCATACTAGTGAGAATTCAAAGTTCAGATGTATTGATGTATGCACAGCTGCAAACAGAGGGAGCTAGCTTTGTTTCATTTCTGTTCCAAAGGCACTTTTTATATTTATTCAAATGAACACAGCTACAGGAATTTTGGGCGATATTTAATTACATCGAACTGGTTTTGTAGACGGTACATACACAACAAAGAGGATGAAAAACGTACGCCTGTGACCGACAGCAAACCGTGTTCACCGGAGCTCGACTTTCTTCACCGTGTAATTCTTGGCGAATGCCGTGTACACAACAAAGTTCACCGCGCCGATCCCCGCCCACAGCCAGAAGTAGTAGTCGAGATGCCCGTCGTTCAGGTCGGCGGGAAGCCAGCCCTGCCCGCCCCCGCTCTTCGTCAGAGCGGCGATGGCCCAGATGATCATCGAGTTCAGGTAATATCCAAGTGACATCGCAAGGAACGAGAACGCCGAGCACAGGCTCCGCATCGACATGGGGGCCTCCGAGTAGAAGAACTCGAGCTGAGCTATGCCGCAGAACACGTCGGAGCAGGCGATGAGCATGAACTGGGGGAGCTGCCATGCTATGCTCAGGTTGTGGCCGGCCCTGATGCTGCGCAGCCTCCACATTTCAACCAGCGCCGCCGCGGCCAGCGCCGGGACCGCTAGGAACCGGCCGACGCCCATCCGCTGCAGCTGCGTGAGCCCGGCGACGTTTCCGGTGTATCGTCTGGCTACCGGGATCACAATGCTGTCCTGGATCACGACAAAGATCATCATGAAGACCACCGAGGCAGAGTTCATGGAAGCAGGAGGGACGGAGAAGGATCCAATCTTTGTGTTCATTTTGTTCCCCTGTTGGATGAAGGTGGTGGCCGTTTGGCACATGGAAGCTGCGTAGAACACGCTGGTGAACCATATTGGAAGCATCCGAACAAGGATCTTCACTTCCTCCACCTGAGTTACTGTGCATAGCATCCATGGACGCCCAGAAAGGCTCTCCTTTATCTCTTGGTCCCCTAAGACTACGGCAGCCTTATCTAAGCACCTGAAAGAATTCCAATGTCAATGTGCAGAATACATATTCGACTAAAAGGTAACAAAGCACCTGAAAGAATTCAACTGTCAAAGTGCAGAATACCTATTCGACTGAAAGGTAACAAAATGACTCAAATTGCACACAAACTTTACCACGAGTCCATGATTATAACTAACACGTTACACGTAACAGAAACTGGATTTGCTGTATTATACTGTAGTACAAATGCAAAAATTCTACGTATTGTCTTTTTTAAAGGAGGGTAACTACAAGTGCAATGAACACAGCCACAGAAAATTCTAAAAAATTCTAATGTTTGATCATTATATAACATAACATGACTCACATGTACAATGTTGCGAGAGACAACTTAATTCTATCTGGTAGATTAGGGCCCTGTTTGGGATCTCTCCACTCCGCTCAACTCCACGGAGCTGCGGAGCTCGCTTTGAGCTGCTCCGTAAAAAGCTGCAGCAGCCCGCTCCGCTCCGGGAGCTGAGTCACGGGAGCGGAGAGAAACCGAACAGGCCCTAGATGGGGCTAATTAGGACTGATATGTTTCATGACATTTTTTTTACTAATTACAATCGGAGGTTGTGGTTGAAGAATAGTACTCCTTTTAGCTTGCAAAAACATCTTATATTCTGGGACGGAGGACCTCGAGTACAATATGAGGACAGACTGAGCTTAATTTCTCTTTGAGATTCACATGAACAAATCAAGGCCACATGTCAATGTAACCTTTTGATACAAAAATCACATTTTTTTAGAAGAACAAAAAAAAATTCACATTTTCCCAGCAGCTCTAACAACACCATTCTTTACAAGAAAAAGGATATAAAAAACGCTACTGATTTCATAAATATGTTTTGACTCTATTTTCGTAAAATAATGTTAAGGGGGATATTACACCTTCCATATGTCTATTTGTAGCTAGTGGGGAATTCTTGAAATCATGTGAAATAAGTTTCTTTTTACAACAAACAAATTTGAACTAACTTGTCCGGCTATGCTACCAGCCTGGATTTCATCATGTGATAAACGTACCTGAATCCTTCGGTATGTGCCAATTTGTTTGGTGCCTCATTGGTTAAGTCGGTTTCATTCCCATCAAACAATATTGAGCTATCAGCAGGAACCTCCACTTTCCTCTTTTTAAATGATGCGACAAACACCGCTACAAGACTTTTCAGTGGGCTTCCAGTAGGAAGTTGAACCCTGTAGATTGGTGTTCCTGCCAAGAAGGCAACTGTGGCGATAATGAGGCATATCGATGAGATGCCGAATCCAAGAGACCAAGCAACATTTTGCTGTATCCATACAACAACTGTCCCCGAGATGAAGACGCCAAGGTTAATGGCAATGAAGAACCAGCTAAAGAAAGCCTGCTTCTTTTTACTCTGCTCAAGGTTTGAATCATCATACTGATCAGCTCCAAGTGGGAGCAAAGCTGATTTAACCCCTCCAGTCCCAACCGAGACAAGGTATAGTGCAGTAAAGAAGACAAAATTCTGAAACCCTGTGGCAGGAGGGCATGAAGTTCCTTCACATGCGGCGGGTTGTAAAGATGGAATGATCGCCGAAGCAGTTATGATGAGCAGCCCCTATTTGTTGACAGAAAAATTGAGGAGTTAAGAAATCACACATGATGACTGCAATAAAATGAGCATAACAGAGAGCAAGTTCTGAATCTGTAGAATGCATGTACTTACAGTAAGATAGAATATTATGGAGATTGCGACGGTCTTGTACTTCCCCCAGTATGTATCAGCAAGAAATGCTCCGAGAACGGGCGTGAGGAACGTGGTGCCGTTCCATGTATCGACATTCGCGGCATTTGAAGCCGTAGTTCCATGAAGGACCTTCCCAAGATATACTACCAAGTTGAGGGCAATACCAGCGTAGGCAATGCTCTCCAAGAACTCAAACGCTGCGGTGAAAAGGAGTGTTAATTTGTTTGCAAGAGAAGAAAATGTTCATAGTATCGTAGGTTTGTTTGCATCCATGAGACTGGTAGGAAGTAACATGAGGAGGAGCTGACCCAAGATAATAGCAGGAGCCTTCCAGTTGAAGGGTTTGCCGTTGTGATTTGCCGACGGGACCTGTATGCATGGAGAAACAGATGAAGCAAGTTAAAGGTGACCAGATTGTGCGACTTGAAATGAGGAAGAAAATGGTTGACCAATTTAGGGAGCAGGGATGAGAGCCGAGAGATTTAGTTTGAGGTGGATAGCAAGTGCCCAAGCGTCAGTGCAGAGGAGTGGCAAGCAGGAGTGCGAATCTAAGGTGGAATTTGGATGTAATGTAAGTGAGCCGAGATCGGAATGTGCGCGCTGCTTGCTGCTACAAGCAAGCGAGCGACGGGGAGATCTAACAGGATGAGCGCCGTGTACTTACAGTCTACTACAATGAGAGTAGTACTAAAATTGAGCAACACCAACCCTATCTGACAAACCCGGAGCCGAATCTGAAGCCCGTGGCGTGGCCATGAATCCGAGGAGCCTGATCTCAACCTCTCCCTACTTGCGACGCGAGAGATGCTGGTGGTGGTGCAAGAAGTAGAAGAAGATTTGTGATGTAGTAGAGGCGCCGAGCCAGAGCCAGAGCCAGAGCAGAGAAATAAATGGGTGGCGGGTAGGCAGGCGTTTTTGGGGAATGGGCTTTTCCGGTGGGCAAGGCGGGGTTACCTGGTTGGGGCTGTGCTGGTGGGAGAGGAGGGGCGCCTCTCCGGCCTCCGCGTCCATGGCGTGCCGCTGCCGCTGCCGGCCGTGGGTGCCGACGGAGGCTGGCCGGAGCGGGGCTCCCTCCGACTCTCTCACCTCACCTTCCCCCGGGTCCGCTTCCTCCCCGTTCCAGCCTTCCAGCTACTCCTACTTGGTGGTCGTCCTTGGCACGGCACGTAGCCGCCAGTACCAACGACTTTTATTTGCTCTCATCGAACCGTGGCTTCATTATTTGCGCGCGTCGCGTTTACGCGCGCGTTGCGTATTCTAATTATCTCCGTCGTTTTCTATTCGGATCCACCCAACTTCATTCATTTCCTTATGTCCTCGAGCTCGAGTATACTACTGCTGTAGACAGTGAGAGCGGAACGGATGACTGATTCCCTCCCGTAGCAGTAGCAGTAGCACCGGCGACTTTCCTCCGCTCGTGTTGTTATTTTGTTTTCCCTGAGGAAAAACGTAGCAGTAGCAGTGGCACCGGCGACTTTCCTCCGCTCGTGTTGTTATTTTGTTTTTCCTGAGGAAAAACGTAGCAGTAGCAGTGGCACCGGCGACTTTCCTCCGCTCGTGTTGAGCATGTCCTTTATTTTGTTTTCCCTGAGGAAAAACTAAGGCCTCCTTTAATTCATAGGGTAAGAAAATCATAGAAATAGGAAAACCATAAGAAATGAGATGACATGTATCTCAAATTCTATGAAGCCTTTTTTTGGTTCATAGGGTAGGAAAAATGTATGAATAGAAAAGTCATAGGAAATGAAATGACATGTATCTCAAATCCTATGAGTAGGAATAAGAAAGGAGATGTCCTTTGATTCACATCATATAATTTTTTCCATGAAGTCTAGGCAAATGTTTAGGCCTCCTTTGGTTCATAGGATAGGAATGTTATAGGAATAGGAAGATCAAAGGAAGTGAGATGACATGTATCTCAATTCCTATAGAGAAAGACATGTCATTTGATGCATAGAATAGGAATGTTTCCATTGAGTCTTAGGCCTCCTTTGGTCTGGAGGAATTTCATAGGAATTCTAGAGGATAGGATTCTTATAGGATTTTTTCCTTTAGAGCCCTTTGGTTCATAGGAATGGATTCCTATTCCTACATAGGATTGGTTCCTATCCTCCACATTTTATAGGAAAATAAAAATGAGCCTAGACTCAATGAAAAAATTCCTTTGGTGTCAACCAAATGACATCTTGTTTTTTCTATTCCTACTCATAGGATTTGAAATACATGTCATCTCATTTCCTACAAGATTCCTATTCCTACGATAATCCTATCCTATGAACCAAAAGAGGCCTTAGCTAATGTTTTTTTCCTCCAAAATGTGAAGAATTGATTCCTATCCTACATATGATGAATAGGAATCCATTCCTACAAACCAAAGGGCTTCAAAGGAAAATTTTCTATGCAAATCCTATCCTATAGAAATCCTATGAGATTCTTACAAACCAAAGGAGGCCTTATTTTCCTATGAAATGTGGAGGATAGGAAGAATTCCTTCATAAGAATATGATTATATTCCTACAAGCCAAAGGGATCTAAAGGAATTTTTCCTATAGAAATCATATCCCATGAAATTCCTACAAGATTCCTCTAAACCAAAGGAGGCCTGAGTAGAAATAGGAAAAGAGATGTCCTTTGATTCACATCATAGTATTTTTTTCCATTGAGGCCTTCTTTGGTTCATAGGATAGGAATTTTATAGGAATAGGAAAATCATAGGAAGTGAGATGGCATGCATGTCAATTCCTATAGAGAAAGAGATGTCATTTGTGAAGAAAATATGCCTTAGAGACAATAATAAAGTTGTTATTTATGTTTCCTTATATCATGATAAATGTTTATTATTCATGCTAGAATTGTATTAACCGGAAACTTAGTATATGTGTGAATACATAGACAAACAAAATGTCACTAGTATGCCTCTATTTGACTAGCTCGTTGAATCAATGATGGCTATGTTTCCTAACCATAGAGATGAGTTGTCATTTGATTAACGGGATCACATCATTAGAGAATGATGTGATTGACTTGACCCATCCGTTAGCTTAGCACGATGATCGTTTAGTTTGTTGCTATTGCTTTCTCCATAACTTATACATGTTCCTATGACTATGAGATCATACAACTCCCAAATACCGGAGGAACACTTTGTGTGCTACCAAACGTCACAACGTAACTGGGTGATTATAAAGGTGCTCTACAGGTGTCTCTGATGGTGTTTGTTGAGTTGGCATAGATCGAGATTAGGATTTGTCACTCCGATTGTCAGAGAGGTATCTCTAGGCCCTCTCGGTAATGCACATCAATATAAGCCTTGCAAGCAATGTGACTAATGAGTTAGTTGCGGGATGATGCCTTACGGAACGAGTAAAGAGACTTGCCGGTAACGAGATTGAACTAGGTATTGAGATACCGACGATCAAATCTCAGGCAAGTAACATACCGATGACAAAGGGAACAACGTATATCGTTACGCGGTTTGACCGATAAAGATCTTCGTAGAATATGTGGGAGCCAATATGAACATCCATGTTACACTTTGGTTATTGATCGGAGACGTGTCTCGGTCATGTCTACATAGTTCTCGAACCCGTAGGGTCCGCATGCTTAACGCTCGGTGACGATCGGTATTATGATTTTATGTGTTTTGATGTACCGAAAATAGTTCGGAGTCTCGGATGTGATCACGGACATGACGAGGAGTCTCGAAATGGTCAAGACATAAAGATTGATATATTGGATGACTATATTCGGACACCGAATGAGTTCCGGGGATCACCGGATAATTATCAGACTGTCGGGGGGTTATCGGAACCCCCGGGGGAACTAATGGGCCAACATGGGCCTTGTGTGAGAGAGAGAGGACGGGCCATAGGGCTGCCCCCCCTTGGGAGTCTGAATTGGACAAGGAGGGGGGCGGCGCCCCCTCTTTCCCTCCCTCTCTCCCTCTCCTTCCTTCCCCCTCCCTCCTCCTAGTTGGACTAGGAAAGGGGGAGTCCTACTCCTACTAGGAGGAGGACTCCTCCCCCTCCTTGGCGTGCCCCAAGGCTGGCCGGCCTCCCCCTTGCTCCTTTATATACGGGGGCAGGGGCACCCTAGAACACACAAGTTGATTCTTTCCAGCCGTGTGCGGTGCCCCCTCCACCATAATCCACCTCGGTCATATCGTAGCGGTGCTTAGGCGAAGCCCTGTTCCGGTAGCATCATCATCACCGTCATCACGTCGTCGTGCTGACGAAGCTCTCCCTCGACACTCTGCTGGACCGTGAGTTCATGGGACGTCACCGAGCCAAACGTGTGCAGATCGCGGAGGTGCCGTACTTTCGATAATAGGATCGGTCGATCGTGAAGATGTATGACTACATCAACCGCGTTGTCATAACGCTTCCGCTTATGGTCTACGAGGGTACGTAGATAACACTCTCCCCTCTCGTTGATATGCATCACTATGATCTTGCGTGTGCGTAGGAATTTTTTTGAAATTACTGCGTTCCCCAAAAGTGGCATCTGGGCCAGGTTTATGCGTAGATGTTATATGCACGAGTAGAACACAAAGGAGTTGTGGGCGTGGGTATATACATATTTCTTGCCGTCACTAGTTGATTCTTGATTCGGCGGTATTGTTGGATGAAGCGGCCCAGACCGACATTACGCGTACGCTTACGCGAGACTGATTCTATCGACGTGTTTCGCACACAGGTGGCTGGTGGGTGTTAGTTTCTCCAACTTTAGTTGAATCGGGTTCAATGAACAGGGTTCTTTCTGAAGATCAAAAAGCAATCACTATACCGCGTTGTGGTTTTTGATGCGTAGGTAAGAACGGTTCTTGCTCAGCCCGTAGCAGCCACGTAAAACTTGCAACAACAAAGTAGAGGACGTCTAACTTGTTTTTGCAGGGCATGTTGTGATGTGATATGGTCAAGACATGATGCTAAATTTTATTGTATGAGATGATCATGTTTTGTAACCGAGTTATCGGCAACCGGCAGGAGCCATATGGTTGTCGCTTTATTGTATGCAATGCAATTGTGCTGTAATGCTTTACTTTATCACTAAGCGGTAGTGATAGTCGTAAAAGCAATAGTTGGCGAGACGACAACGATGCTTCCATGGAGATCAAGATGTCAAGCCGGTGATGATAGTGATCATGACGGTGCTTTGGAGATGGAGATCAAAGGCACAAGATGATGATGGCCATATCATATCACTTAAAATGATTGCATGTGATGTTTATCCTTTATGCATCTTATTTTGCTTGGCGGTAGCATTATAAGATGATCTCTCACTAAATTTCAAGGTATAAGTGTTCTCCCTGAGTATGCACCTTTGCTATAGTTCGTCGTGCCGAGACACCATGTGATGATCGGGTGTGATAAGCTCTACGTTCACATACAACGGGTGCAAGCCAGTTTTGCACACGCAGAATACTCGGTTTAAACTTGACGAGCCTAGCATATGTAGATATGGCCTCGGAACACTAAGACCGAAAGGTCGAGTGTGAATCATATAGTAGATATGATCAACATAGTGATGTTCACCATTGAAAACTACTCCATCTCACGTGATGATTGGACATGGTTTAGTTGATTTGGATCACGTGATCACTTAGATGATTAGAGAGATGTCTATCTAAGTGGGAGTTCTTAAGTAATTTGATTAATTGAACTTTAATTTATCATGAACTTAGTACCTGATAGTATTTTGCATGTCTATGTTGTTGTAGATAGATGGCCCGTGCTGTTGTTCCGTTGAATTTTAATGCGTTCCTAGAGAAAGCTAAGTTGAAAGATGATGGTAGCAACTACACGGACTGGGTCCGTAACTTGAGGATTATCCTCATTGCTGCACAAAAGAATTACATCATGGAAGCACCGCTAGGTGACAAACCCGCTGCAGGAGCAACGCCAGATGTTGTGAACACCTGGCAGAGCAAAGCTGATGACTACTCGATAGTTTAGTGTGCCATGCTTTACGGCTTAGAACCGGGACTTCAACGATGTTTTGAACGTCATGGAGCATATGAGATGTTTCAGGAGTTGAAGTAAATATTTCAAGCAAATGCCCGGATTGAGACATATGAAGTCTCCCATAAGTTCTACAGCTGCAAAATGGAGGAGAATAGTTCTGTCAGTGAACATATACTCAGAATGTCTGGGGTACCATAACCACTTGACTTAGCTGGGAGTTAATCTTCCTGATGATAGTGTCATTGACAGAGTTCTTCAATCACTGCCACCAAGCTACAAGAGCTTTGTGATGAACTATAATATGCAAGGGATGGATAAGATGATTCCTGAGCTCTTCACAATGCTAAAGGCTGCAGACGTAGAAATCAAGAAGGAGCATCAAGTGTTGATGGTCAACAAGACCACCAGTTTCAAGGAAAAGGGTAAAGGGAAGAAGGAGAACTTCAAGAAGAACAGCAAGCCAGTTGCTGCTCAAGTGAAGAAACCCAAGTCTAGACCTAAACCTGGGACTGAGTGTTTCTACTGCAAAAGGACTGGTCACTGGAAGCGGAACTGCCCCAAGTATTTGGCGGAGAAAAAGGATGGCAAAGTGAAAGGTATATTTGATATACATGTTATTGATGTGTACCTTACTAATGCTCGCAGTAGTGCCTGGGTATTTGATACTGGTTCAGTTGCTAACATTTGCGACTCGAAACAGGGGCTACGGATTAAGCGAAGATTAGCTAAGGACGAGGTGACGATGCGCGTGGGAAATGGTTCCAAAGTCGATGTGATCGCCGTCGGCACGCTACCTCTACATCTACCTTCGGGATTAGTTTTAGACCTAAATAATTGTTATTTGGTGCCAGCGTTGAGCATGAACATTATATCTGGATCTTGTTTGATGTGAGGCGGTTATTCATTTAAATCAGAGAATAATGGTTTTTCTATTTATATGAGTAATATCTTTTATGGTCATGCACCCTTGATGAGTGGTCTATTTTTACTAAATCTTGATAGTAGTGATACACATGTTCATAGTATTGAAGCCAAAAGATGCAAAGTTGATAATGATAGTGCAACTTATTTGTGGCACTGCCTTTTAGGTCATATTGGTGTAAAGCGCATGAAGAAACTCCATTCTGATGGACTTCTGGAATCACTTGATTATGAATCACTTGGTACTTGCGAACCATGCCTCATGGGCAAGATGACTAAAACTCCGTTCTCCGGAACAATGGAGAGAGCAACAGAGTTATTGGAAATCATACATACTGATGTATGTGGTCCAATGAACATTGAAGCTCGCGGCGGATATCGTTATTTTCTCACCTTCATAGATGATTTGAGCAGATATGGGTATATCTACTTAATGAAACATAAGTCTGAAACATTTGAAAAGTTCAAAGAATTTTAGAGTGAAGTGGAAAATCATCGTAACAAGAAAATCAAGTTTCTGCGATCTAATCATGGAGGTGAATATTTGAGTTATGAGTTTGGACTTCATTTGAAACAATGCGGAATAGTTTTGCAACTCACGCCATGTGGAACACCACAACGTAATGGTGTGTCTGAACGTCGTAACCGCACTTTATTAGATATGGTGCGATCTATGATGTCTCTCACTGATTTACCGCTATCGTTTTGGGGTTATGCTTTAGAGACGACTGCATTCACGTTAAATAGGGCACCATCTAAATCCGTTGAGACGACACCTTATGAGTTGTGATTTGGCAAGAAACCCAAGTTGTCGTTTCTTAAAGTTTGGGGCTGCGATGCTTATGTGAAGAAGCTTCAACCTAATAAGGTCGAACCCAAATTGGAGAAATGTGTCTTCATAGGATACCCAAAGGAGACTGTTGGGTACACCTTCTATCATAGATCCGAAGGCAAGATATTCGTTGCTAAGAATGGATCCTTTCTAGAGAAGGAGTTTCTCTTGAAAGAAGTGAGTGGGAGGAAAGTAGAACTTGATGAGGTAATTGTACCTTCTCCCTTATTGGAAAGTAGTTCATCACTGAAATCAGTTCCAGTGATTCCTACACCAGTAGGTGAGGAAGCTAATGATGATGATCATGAAACTTCTGATCAAGTTACTACCGAACCTCATAGGTCAACCAGAGTAAGATCCGCACCAGAGTGGTACGGTAATCCTGTTCTGGAAGTCATGTTACTTGACCATGACGAACCTACGAACTATGAGGAAGCGATGATGAGCCCAGATTATGCGAAATGGCTTGAGGCCATGAAATCTGAGATGGGGTCCATGTATGAGAACAAAGTATGGACTTTGGTTGACTTGCCCGTTGATCGGCAGGCCATAGAGAATAAATGGATCTTCAAGAAGAAGACTGACGCTGACGGTAATATTACTGTCTACAAAGCTTGACTTGTTGCAAAAGGTTTTCGACAAGTTCAAGGAGTTGACTATGATGAGACCTTCTCACCCGTAGCGATGCTTAAGTTCATCCGAATCATGTTAGCAATTGCCGCATTTTATGATTATGAAATTTGGCAAATGGATGTCAAAACTGCATTCCTTAATGGATATCTTAAAGAAGAGTTGTATATGATGCAACCAGAAGGTTTTGTCAATCCAAAAGGTGCTAACAAAGTGTGCAAGCTCCAACGATCCATTTATGGACTGGTGCAAGCCTCTCGGAGTTGGAATATACGCTTTGATAGTGTGATCAAAGCATATGGTTTTATACAGACTTTTGGAGAAGTCTGTATTTACAAGAAAGTGAGTGGGAGCTCTATAGCATTTCTGATATTATATGTAGATGACATATTGTTGATCGGAAATGATACTGAATTTCTGAATAGCATAAAAGGATACTTGAATAAGAATTTTTCAATGAAAGACCTCGGTGAAGCTGCTTATATATTAGGCATCAAGATCTATAGATAGATCAAGACGCTTAATTGGACTTTCACAAGGCACATACCTTGATAAAGTTTTGAAGAAGTTCAAAATGGATCAAGAAAAGAAAGGGTTCTTGCCTGTGTTACAAGGTGTGAAGTTGAGTCAGACTCAATGCCCGACCACTGCAGAAGATAGAGAGAAAATGAAAGGTGTTCCCTATGCTTCAGCCATAGGCTCTCTCATGTATGAAATGTTGTGTACCAGACCTGATGTGTGCCTTGCTATCAGTCTAGCAGGGAGGTACCAAAGTAATCCAAGAGTGGATCACTGGACAGCAGTCAAGAACATCCTGAAATACCTGAAAAGGACTAAGGATATGTTTCTCGTATATGGAGGTGACAAAGAGCTCATCGTAAACGGTTACGTCGATGCAAGCTTTGACACTGATCCGGATGACTCTAAGTCACAAATCGGATACGTGTTTTTATTAAATGGTGGAGCTATCAGTTGGTGCAGTTCCAAGCAGAGCGTCGTGGCGGGATCTACGTGTGAAGCAGAATACATAGCTGCTTCAGAAGCAGCAAATGAAGGGGTCTGGATGAAGTAGTTCATATCCGATCTAGGTGTCATACCTAGTGCATCGGGTCCAATGAAAATCTTTTGTGACAATACTGGTGCAATTGCCTTGTCAAAGGAATCCAGATTTCACAAGAGAACTAAGCACATCAAGAGACGCTTCAACTCCATCCGTGATCAAGTCAAGGAGGGAGACATAGAGATTTGCAAGATACATACGGATCTGAATGTTGCAGACCCGTTGAGTAAGCCTCTCTCATGAGCAAAACATGATCAGCACCAAGACTCCATGGGTGTTAGAATCATTACAATGTAATCTAGATTATTGACTCTAGTGCAAGTGGGAGACTGAAGGAAATATGCCCTAGAGGCAATAATAAAGTTGTTATTTATATTTCCTTATATCATGATAAATGTTTATTATTCATTCTAGAATTGTATTAATCGGAAACTTAGTACATGTGTGAATACATAGACAAACAGAATGTCACTAGTATGCCTCTACTTGACTAGCTCGTTGAATCAATGATGGCTATGTTTCCTAACCATAGACATGAGTCGTCATTTGATTAACGGGATCACATCATTAGAGAATGATGCGATTGACTTGACCCATCCGTTAGCTTAGCACGATGATCGTTTAGTTTGTTTCTGTTGCTTTATCCATAACTTATACATGTTCCTATGACTATGAGATCATACAACTCCCAAATACCGGAGGAACACTTTGTGTGCTACCAAACGTCACAACATAACTGGGTGATTATAAAGGTGCTCTACAGGTGTCTCCGATGGTGTTTGTTGAGTTGGCATAGATCGAGATTACGATTTGTCCTTCTGATTGTCGGAGAGGTATCTCTAGGCCCTCTCGGTAATGCACATCACTATAATCCTTGCAAGCAAGGTCAGTGTCAAAATCGGCGGTTCTCGGGCGGGGGGTCCCGAACTGTGCGTCTAAGGTTGATGGTAACAGGAGACAGGGGACACAAAGTTTTACCCAGGTTCGGGCCCTCTTGATGGAGGTAATACCCTACGTCCTGCTTGATTGATATTGATGAGTATGACGGTTACAAGAGTTGATCTACCACGAGATCGTAATAGCTAAACCCTAGAAGTCTAGCCTGTCAGATTATGATTGCCTCTATGGACTAAACCCTCCAGTTTATATAGACACCGGAGGGGACTAGGGTTGTACAAAGTCGGCTAAAGAGAAATGAATCTTCATATCCGAACGCTAGGCTTGCCATCCACGCCAAGGAGAGTCCCATCCGGACACGGGAGGGAGTCTTCTGTCTTGTATCTTCATAGCCCATTAGTCTGGCCCATGTCACACAGGTCGGGCGCCCGAGGACCCCTTAATCCAGGACTCCCTTAGTAGCCCTGAACCAGGCTTCAATGACGAGGTGTCCGGCACGCAGATTGTCTTCGGCATTGCAAGGCGGGTTCCTCCTCCGAATACTCCAAAATAGCTCTCGAACACAGAGAACGTGTCCGGCTCTGTAAAACAAACAACACATATATCCGCAGAGAGTATAATATTTTATGAGTCTGATCACTGACAACTTTTGTAGCGTGACATCATGTCATAGCCCGGTCATTATTTCAAACCGGTTTTAGACTCCCGCTCCATGTTTCAAGATGCGGTTTTATTGGCACGTCTTGTCAAAGCAGAGATCGTGTCCCCTTATTGCGGGATTCTCATAAATACGGGCATGGGTAATCCAACCGCGCCGTCTGCACGACCCTTGGGGAATAGGAGAGTTTTAAGGCGAGTGGGGAGGCGCTTGATATTCACTGCCTTTATAAAGGGATAAGGATTCACCTCTTTCACCCATGCCTTCTGAAAGTGCAACTATCCCTAGGTGGTTTTGGTAATTCATAACAACATATAGCTCATTGAGCTAATACTATTCCAAGATGATTATTTCAGGAAAGCTCAATGATTGGCATGGCGTGGATGTGAAAGTGGAATCCTCAAAATGTTAAGGACAAAGGATTGGCTCAAGCTCAAAAGCTCAAGACTCCTCATTTTATATTTTAGTGATCCAAGATCACATTGAGTCCATAGGAAAAGCCAATACTATCAAGGAGGGATGAGGTGTTGCTTAATGAGCCTCTTGCTTCATGTGCTTAATGATATGCTCCAAAACCCTCAGCTACTTTCCCATATCCACATATGACCTAAACTCTAAGCCAAACTCGGTCCTACCGATTTTTCCTATCCGGCGCCACCGAGTTTCAATTGTCATTAGCCACTGCCAAACCCTAGCAATTCGGTCCTACCGATAAGGATCTCGGTCCCACCGAGATGGGGTTGCAAACTCTCTGTTTCCCTTTCGTAACTTTTCGGTCCCACCGAAAGAGCGAATCAGTCCCACCGAGATTGCAATGTAAACTCAATGTTTCCCCTTTGTAACTTTTCGGTCTCACCGAGTTCCACTCGGTCCCACCGAAAGAGCAAATCGGTCCCACCGAGTTTGCCTGACCAACTCTCTGGTTAGCTAATTACCAAACTCGGTCTCACCGAGTTTGTGTAATCGGTCTCACCAAGATTAGTTATGCCCAAACCCTAACCGAATCGGTCCTACCGAGTTGCATGTCAGTCCCACCGAAATTCCTAACGGTCACTAGGTTTACATTTTTGGTCCGACCGAGTTTTATGATTCGGTCCCACCGAGATTGGAAAACTGTGTAACGGTTGGATTTTGTGTGGAGGCTATATATACCCCTCCACCTCTTTCTCATTCGAAGAGAGAGCCATCAGAACACACACATCATTCCAACTCATTTGTTCTGAGAGAGAACCACCTACTCATGTGTTGAGACCAAGACATTCCATTCCTACCATATGAATCTTGATCTCTAGCCTTCCCAAGTTGCTTTCCACTCAAATCTTCTTTCCACCAAATCCAAATCCTATGAGAGAGAGTTGAGTGTTGGGGAGACTATCATTTGAATCACAAGAGCAAGGAGTTCATTACCTACACACCATTTGTTACTTCTTGGAGAGTGGTGTCTCCTAGATTGGCTAGGTGTCACTTGGGAGCCTCCGACAAGATTGTGGAGTTGAACCAAGGAGTTTGTAAGGGCAAGGAGATCGCCTACTTCGTGAAGATCTACCGCTAGTGAGGCAAGTCCTTCGTGGGTGTTGGCCATGGTGGGATAGACAAGGTTGCTTCTTCGTGGACCCTTTGTGGGTGGTTGCTTCTTCGTGGACCCTTCGTGGGTGGAGCCCTCCGTGGACTCGCGCAACCGTTGCCCTTGGGTGGAGCCCTGTGTGGACTCGCGCAACCGTTACCCTTCGTGGGTTGAAGTCTCCATCAACGTGGATGTAGGATAGCACCACCTATCCGAACCACGGGAAAAACATCCGTGTCTCCAATAGCGTTTGAATTCTCCAAACCCTTCCCCTTACATTCTTGCAAGTTGCATGCTTTACTTTCCGCTGCCAATATACTCTTTGCATGCTTGCTTGAATTGTGTGATGATTGCTTGACTTGTTCCAAAATAGTTAAAACCTGCCAAGAACTAAAATTGGGAAAAGGTTAAGTTTTTATTTGGTCAAGTAGTCTAATCACCCCCCTCTAGGCATACTTTCAATCTCACAAGTGGTATCAGAGCTTTGGTCTCCACTTGCTTGATCTCCATAGCTTTTGGTGGTCATAGCCTTGGTTTCACAACCTAGGAGAGTATGGCGTCTAGTGAGGGAAATTATCACCGTAGAGGTCCTTACTTTGATGGTACTAATTTTGCTAGTTGGAAGCATAAAATGAAAATGCATATTCTTGGACATAACCCCGCCGTTTGGGCTATTGTGTATGTTGGTTTGCAAGGTGACTTCTTTGATGGGAAAGAACCAAACCGTGAAGCTACCGCGGATGATTTGAAGATGTTGCAATACAATGCTCAAGCATGTGATATTCTCTTCAACGGATTGTGCCCCGAAGAATTCAACAAAATCAGCCGCCTTGAGAATGCAAAGGAAATTTGGGACACTTTGATTGATATGCACGAAGGTACCGACTCCGTCAAGGAATCCAAGTTGGATGTGCTTCAAAGCCAACTTGACAAGTTCAAGATGAAGGATGGTGAAGGTGTCGCCGAAATGTACTCTAGGCTTGCTCTCATCACAAATGAGATTGCCGGCTTAGGAAGTGAAGAGATGACCGATAAATTCATCATCAAGAAGATCCTAAGAGCCTTGGATGGAAAATATGATACCGTGTGCACATTGATCCAAATGATGCCCAATTACAAAGATCTCAAGCCAACGGAGGTGATTGGAAGGATTGTTGCTCATGAGATGTCACTTAAGGATAAAGAGGAACTTCACAACAAATCAAGTGGTGCCTACAAAGCCTCATGTGAAGCCCCTACATCATCAAGTGATAAACAAGACTTCAATGAAGAATTGAGCTTAATGGTGAAGAACTTCAACAAGTTCTACAAGAGTAGAAGCAAAGATAGAAGCTCCAAGTCAAGGTCCTACAATGACAAAAGATCTTCTAGTCGAGAGCGAAACTGTTACAATTGTGGAAGACCCGGACACTATTCCAATGAGTGTACGGCTCCCTACAAGAGAAGAGAAGATTCTCCAAAAAGAAGAAGCAAAGGATCCCCACCAAGAGAGAGAAGGAGTAGAGATGATCGTTATGAATGAAGATACTCACGGAGAAGCAAGGATTCGGAAAGGAAGGAAAAATCATCAAGGAGCTATACAAGACGAAGACATCAAGCTCATGTTGGTGAATGGGTATCCGGCTCCGACTCCGACAGCCACTCCGAGAGAAGTTATCACTCCGACTCCGAAGATACTCAAGATGAAGGTGTTGCCGGTCTAGCACTTGTGTCATCCAACTCCTACGACATATTTGACTCACCAAATGAAGGAATTGGAAGATGCTTCATGGCCAAAGGTCCTAAGGTAACACACCCCAAGTATGTTGATTTCAATAGTGATGAAGATGACTTTTTAGGTGATGATTTGATTGGTGACAACTCTAGTAATGAATACTATGATGAAAGACCAATTAATCATGCTAATCAAGATAAAACGAATGACAATGATAAAGAGAAGATTGAGGCTCTAACTAAAGAACTAAAAATTCTTAAGTTAGCTCATGACACTATCTTCGAAGATCATCGAGAACTTTTAAGGGCTCATGAGAAGCTACGTTTGAAAAGCTCAATATTGAGCAAGAGCATGAGTTCTTAAAGGCAATCAATGATGATCTCCGCAAGAAAAGTTCTTCTTACATTGCCAAGCGTTTACTCTTATCCACTTACATGCCTCAAGTCAAATCTAACAAGAAAGATTCCTCCTCTAGTAGTAACAATGATCATGCTAAATCCAATATTGTTGCTTCTAGTAGTTCTCTTGATTCCACTAATGATTCTCTTAGCCAAGTTACACTTGAGCAAGAAAATAGCTTATTGAAGGGAATTATAGAGAAAGGATTGTACAAGAGCCTTGCTGGGAGTAAGCAATTCGAGGAAATTGTGCGCAAGCAAGGAATGCACCGGAAGAATCAAGGTGTTGGTTTTGAACGAAATTTCAATGCCAATGGAGTTGAATGGGAAGAAGATCAATACCCCAAGACGAAGTTTGTCCCTCAACAAGAGAAGTATACTTCTTTCAAAGGGACACAAGCTCAAGATGATCTTCTACCACAAGACTACGAGCAAAAAGGGAAGGACAAGCTTCAAGAGGAAATTGATGCATTTTAAGAAGATCCAAAGACCTTAGTCAAGTGGATTCCCAAGACTACTTCAAGTTCCACTTCATCAAGTACGACTACAACTCCAAGGATTCCCATCAAGATGATGTGGATCCAAAAGAAGAAGAACTAGAGAGTTCTCGAGGGTGACTCCGCCAACATACTTCACTCTCATCATTTTGGCAAGAACAAGTGCAATCAACTTCCACATCTTGCACTAGTTCAAGGAGTCACAAACCCTCTTGTTGGTAAGACAAGGGACAAGGTAACCTAAAGTTTTCATGGACATCATATCTTGTGTGCATCACTCTATGTCTATGGATATCCTTGTTTGTTCCTTGTGGGACTAACCCATGTAGGTATTGAAAGTACAATTCACTCAAAAGGATAGCTCCAAGAGATCTACATCAACATTGAGCATCCACATCTTCAATATCTACATGAAGTCATCATCGACAAAACCCAAGGTTAGTTCATCCCTCTTAGGGGGGATATCACATCTAGGGGGAGCTTTACTCCAAGACTTGAGCTAAAGCAACTCTAAAGATGTGAACAAAACAATGCTTTATGTAAAAGTGGTAACCCCACTTGAGCTTAAACGATGAGTATGACCTACAATCAAGTGTTCTCACTTGACTCCTAAGTCTATATACTCATATATAGATGACCTAGTCATCGCAAATTGCTTGATAGATGCTAGAATTGGTTGTGCATGCTTTGCCACATATTTCATTTGCCATCTTATTGTGTGAGCACGCTGATTGCATATTTTACTCATTCGAGGACATCCACTTGTTGCTTTGATTGGTTGGCTTTTTTCTTTTGCCAAGTGGATGGACAAGAATGCCTAAGAACCTCCTCTAGCTATCTATGCTTTTCTCGTCTCAAACTCTATTCATGCTGCATCACAAAATTTGATCAAGTCAGATTCGAACCACTCTGTGTGAGGAGCGCTCGGAGTCCCCGATTCGTCATAGACTTAAACTTCCAAAACCTCTTTATGAATCTCGGTTTGACCGATACTCCATTGTCGATCCTACCGAGTTCATTAAGTTGATCTAGGTTTTTGATCTCGATGCAACCGATTTGAACTTTTCGGTCACACCGAGTTGCAATAACTGTACACAGTTTTGCATCTCGGTGCCACCGAGTTGTTCCACTTGGTCACACCGACAGGGTCGGGCTATATATAGTGACGGGCAGAATTTTGGAAATTTCTCCAAAACCTCCTCGCCCGCGCGATAGCCTGCTCTGCCCTCGAGGTCTCCGGATCGTCTCCTCGCCGCCAGCAGCCTCCAGTAGCTGGTCTTCGCCGCCGTCAACGGATTTCTACCCCGCCGTTGCCGCCGTAGCAAGTCCACGCCGAATTAGGGTATGGACTTGATCATTGTGCTATCCCTTAATCTGATTCCTAGCACATTGTGATCATCATGAATCTTGCCACGATTGATAAACTTCTATCCAGTCAAAACGCTCATAGATTAGGTTTAATTCGAAAATTTTAGGGTTAGGTTTCCGCCGAAACCATCTCGGACCCACCGAGTTGAAAAACTCGGTCCCACCGATCTGGCTTTTGCCATTGCCCAAGTTAAACTCGGTCTGACCGAGAATTACTTATCGATGCGACCGATTTTGGAATTCTGTGAAACCCTAGCAGTCTCGGTGCCACCGAACTGTGACTCGGTCTGACCGAGTTCACCAGTTCTGGTGCCAAAACTGCTTCGGTGTCACCGAGTTTGAAAATCGGTAGATCCGAGATGCTTTCTGTGGAAAACTAAAACTAAGTTTTTGAATTATTCTTTTGCAAAAATCTCTGCTTTTTGTGATGCTCATACACTCTATCTCTTCTATAATCTATTCACAGGGTCAGCAGTCAGTTGCAACATGTCTGATCAAAGTGACAGTCAAAACCTCTCAGAGCAGCAAGTTGTGATGAGTGAGGGCACTAGCCCCTCAAGTTCTTCTGATGATGGCAGCAGGAGCACACCCAGCAATCTGCCTAAGGCTGCCACACGTCAAAGGAAAAAGAGAACGTCTAATTCTGACGATGAAGACTATGTGGCAGAGGAAGAGGCCACTTCCAAAAGGGTTGAGCCAGCTCAAGGCTCAAAGCTAGGCCTGAAGATCAAGAGGCCAGCAGGGAGGTAGCCAATGTCAAAGGCTAGAGCCTCAACTGAGAAGCCTACACCTGCTCCCATTGAGCCCATTGCTGCTGAGGGCAAAAAGAGAAAAGAAAGGGTGAAGAAGACTGTAGCCAAAGTGCTTGGGAGAGCCTCCATCATGGTAGAAGAGGAGGAGGAAGAAGAGGTTGCTGCACCAGCACCCAAAGCAGCCAAACTTATGGGAGATGCCATAAGGTCAGGGGGAGCTGCATCCAAGCCCAAGGAAGCTCCTAAGGCTGCATCTAAGCCTAAGACAGCTCCCAAGAGAAACACAAGGAGGATACCTGCTGCAGAAAAGAACAAGGCCCCAGTGCCTGAAGCTATTGAAGAAGAGGAAGAAAGTGTCCTTCGGAAGCTAAAGCCCAAGATCCCAGACCACAACGATGCTCATCCTGTGGCTGAGGACATGAAGCTCAGGAGAGACTCAGGGCTGAGAAAGTGGAGAGAAGCAGACCCGTATGCTTCTAGGAGAAGGACTACCGTGGACTACAGATTTCACACAAAGGAGCAACAAGATTTTTATGAAACTGTTTTGCTTGACAAGAAGCCAATCGTTTGTGACATGAGATGGGTCGACTGGACCTACATCAAGGAGAATGAGGAGTACTTCCCAGGAGTTCAGGACAGCTTCAGAGCGTGTGGAGTAGAGGACTTTGTTGGGCAGAAGCTCACAAAGTGGAACGAGGAACTCATCATGCAGTTCTACTCCACAGCTCACTTTTATCCGGATGGAAGGATTACTTGGATGTCTGAGGGTACAAGGTACCAATCTACAGTGGCTGAGTGGGCACAGATCATCAATGCCCCAGAAGAGCAAGATGAGGACTTGGACATCTATGCCAAGAAGAAAATGGACCATAACTCCATGTCCAACATGTACAAGGAAATCCCCATTGAAGCTCTTGACACATTCAAGTTTGGGTCAGTACAGTATCTGCTCCCAGGATTGCCTACGATCAATTGGATACTAAGGCACACCCTTCTGCCCAAATCTGGAGATCACAAGATGATCAGAGGTCATGCTATCAACTTAATTCATGTTTTTGATGTGCCTCAAAAATTCAAGGTCATGAGTCTCATTGTGGAAACCATTAAAAGGACAGCTGCAGATCAGAAGAGGAGCTGTGGATATGCCCCTCAGATTCAGGAGCTCATCAACTCTAAGATGGGCACGGGCATATATCTTTTGGATAAGGAACACCTGCCCATCCGTCCAGATTTTGAGAACAATGAAGTTGTGATGACAGAGAATGAGCCATCGTCTGCACAAGCTTATGCAAAGAAGGAGAAGGCGAAGAAGGAGAAAGCTGCCAGGATGCCTACTCAAGAGGAGGCATCTGACTATTTCTTGAAGACCAAGCAAGAGCAGCTCAGTTACTTGATTGCATCCTCGCTGAGAATTGAGCAAAGTCTAGCCAACCTCACTAAAAATCAGCAGAGCCTAGAGAGGATCATGGAACAGAAGTTCTATGACTTGGATGTCAAGGTAACAGAAGTCCAGTCTGTAGTGGAGCAGCTCCAGGAGGACATGAATGAGAGGAGAGGCAGGACCACAACTCATGCTTTTTCTAGAGTGCCACGAGGTCCATGGTCGTCTGCACTGCCAGTTGCTGACACCAGAGCTACAACGTCTGCACCAGCCACAGCCTCAGCTCCAGCGTCTACCTCAGCTCCAACTCCAGCAACTACTTCAGCATCTACAGAAGCCTTCGTCCTTGGAGTGATCCGGACTCCACCACCACCTGAAGATCAAGCCTGAGCGACGACTTAGCACTATGCATTTTCTAGGAACTTTTGGGTAACGTGTTGCCAAAGGGGGAGAAGATGTATAGATCATAGGCTTCGAGAGAGAGAGAGAGTGTTGCTTTTCTCTCTTGTTTTATTTGGTGGTCTATTCGAACCTTTTTCTGCTTTTGAGTGCTTGATACTATGTCATTATTTGTGAGAAATCGATGATCATGTGTTTGATCATAAGCTACACTTAATGTTTGCTTAATGCTTGCTTAAATATTATGATGCTATCTATCGCTTGTGATCATTCACTATTCTTGGTGATGAGTGCATGTATTTCAATCTTATCATTTTGAGCGCTCCACCAAGATGTATGTGACATGGAAGAGTAACCCATGACTCTAACTCTTTGTGCATTTGCAGTCCAAAGCAAATTTTAAATATGCACAAATTTAGGGGGAGCTCTTACTTATCACATACTTCTCAAAGCGACGATATAATTCATGCTTATTATCATTTGTCGAAGCTTTGATCTATATGTTGTCATCAATTACCAAAAAGGGGGAGATTGAAAGTGCAACTATCCCTAGGTGGTTTTGGTAATTCATAACAACATATAGCTCATTGAGCTAATACTATTCCAAGATGATTATTTCAGGAAAGCTCAATGATTGGCATGGCGTGGATGTGAAAGTGGAATCCTCAAAATGTTAAGGACAAAGGATTGGCTCAAGCTCAAAAGCTCAAGACTCCTCATTTTATATTTTAGTGATCCAAGATCACATTGAGTCCATAGGACAAGCCAATACTATCAAGGAGGGATGAGGTGTTGCTTAATGAGCCTCTTGCTTCATGTGCTTAATGATATGCTCCAAAACCCTCAGCTACTTTCCCATATCCACATATGACCTAAACTCTAAGCCAAACTCGGTCCTACCGATTTTTCCTATCCGGCGCCACCGAGTTTCAATTGTCATTAGCCACTGCCAAACCCTAGCAATTCGGTCCTACCGATAAGGATCTCGGTCCCACCGAGATGGGGTTGCAAACTCTCTGTTTCCCTTTCGTAACTTTTCGGTCCCACCAAAAGAGCAAATCGGTCCCACCGAGATTGCAATGTAAACTCAGTGTTTCCCCTTTGTAACTTTTCGGTCTCACCGAGTTCCACTCGGTCCCACCGAAAGAGCAAATCGGTCCCACCGAGTTTGCCTGACCAGCTCTCTGGTTAGCTAATTACCAAACTCGGTCTCACCGAGTTTGTGTAATCGGTCTCATCGAGATTACGTTATGCCCAAACCCTAACCGAATCGGTCCTACCAAGTTGCATGTCAGTCCCACCGAAATTCCTAATGGTCACTAGGTTTACATCTTCGGTCCGACCGAGTTTTATGATTCGGTCCCACCGAGATTGGAAAACTGTGTAACGGTTGGATTTTGTGTGGAGGCTATATATACCCCTCCACCTCTTTCTCATTCGAAGAGAGAGCCATCAGAACACACACATCATTCCAACTCATTTGTTCTGAGAGAGAACCACCTACTCATGTGTTGAGACCAAGACATTCCATTCCTACCATATGGATCTTGATCTCTAGCCTTCCCAAGTTGCTTTCCACTCAAATCTTCTTTCCACCAAATCCAAATCCTATGAGAGAGAGTTGAGTGTTGGGGAGACTATCATTTGAAGCACAAGAGCAAGGAGTTCATTACCTACACACCATTTGTTACTTCTTGGAGAGTGGTGTCTCCTAGATTGGCTAGGTGTCACTTGGGAGCCTCCGACAAGATTGTGGAGTTGAACCAAGGAGTTTGTAAGGGCAAGGAGATCGCCTACTTCGTGAAGATCTACCGCTAGTGAGGCAAGTCCTTCGTGGGCGATGGCCATGGTGGGATAGACAAGGTTGCTTCTTCGTGGACCCTTCGTGGGTGGAGCCCTCCGTGGACTCGCGCAACCGTTGCCCTTGGGTGGAGCCCTGTGTGGACTCGCGCAACCGTTACCCTTCGTGGGTTGAAGTCTCCATCAACGTGGATGTAGGATAGCACCACCTATCCGAACCACGGGAAAAACATCCGTGTCTCCAATAGCGTTTGAATTCTCCAAACCCTTCCCCTTACATTCTTGCAAGTTGCATGCTTTACTTTCCGCTGCCAATATACTCTTTGCATGCTTGCTTGAATTGTGTGATGATTGCTTGACTTGTTCCAAAATAGTTAAAACCTGCCAAGAACTAAAATTGGGAAAAGGTTAAGTTTTTATTTGGTCAAGTAGTGTAATCACCCCCCTCTAGACATACTTTCGATCCCACACCTTCCTTCTCTATGCCCATCCATTCTCGAGCTCCAGTGCCCAAGCTTCCATCCTTTCCATCTCAAAAAAGCACTCCAGCCATGTCCGGATCCGGAGCACAAGGCAAGTGGACGGTTTCCTCCGTCAAGGAGAAGGACATCACCAAACTCCGGGAGGCCGGATACTTAGCCAAGGAAATGGCCCACCGGCTTCCGGCCAAAGGACAGATTGTCCCTACTCCGGAGCCCCATGAGAGGGTCGTGTTCATCCCCCACTTCGTCCGCAGGTTGGGATTTCCTCTCCGCCCATTCGTTTGTGGACTCATGTTCTACTATGGGCTGGATTTCTACGATCTGCCCCCCCAACTCCTTCCTCAATATCTCGGCATTTATTGTCGTGTGCGAGGCCTTCCTCCGTATTCCACCCCACTTCGGACTGTGGTTGAAGATCTTCAACGTGAAGCCGAAGGTGGTGGATGGCCAACATGCAGAGTGCGGAGGCGCCATGGTGAGCAAGCTGCCCAATGTCACATGGCCCAAAGGTACCTTCATGGAGACCGTCAAAGGGTGGCAACAGTAGTGGTTCTACATCACAGAGCCTCGTGACGCCACCTGGGCCGCGGCTCCTGAATTCCAGTCCGGCGCCCTGATGCGGCTCACCTCCTGGCTGGAGAAGGGCCTGGACTGGTCTTCGTCGGACGAGCTGACCGCACTTCAGACGCGCATCAGGAGCATGGTGGACAAGAACGTCAAGCTTGTCATGATCCAGGTGATGCTCACTGAAAGTGCAACTATCCCTAGGTGGTTTTGGTAATTCATAACAACATATAGCTCATTGAGCTAATGCTATTCCAAGATGATTATTTCAGGAAAGCTCAACGATTGGCATGGCATGGATGTGAAAGTGGAACCCTCAAAATGCTAAGGACAATGGATTGGCTCTTCCCCGGCAAGCTCTTCCCCGGCAAGGTTACCGTCACGGCGGCAAGCTTTCCCCGGCAAGGTCACTGTTCACGGCGGCAAGCTTTCCCCGGCAAGGTCACTGTTCACGGCGGCAAGCTTTGAGTCCATAGGAAAAGCCAATACTATTAAGGAGGGATGAGGTGTTGCTAATGAGCCTCTTGCTTCATGTGCTTAATGATATGCTCCAAAATCCTCAACTACTTTCCCATATCCACATATGACCTAAACTCTAAGCCAAACTCGGTTCTACCGATTCTTCCTATCCGGCGCCACCGAGTTTCACTTGTCATTAGCGACTGCCAAACCCTAGCAATTCGGTTCTACCGATAAGGTTCTCGGTCCCACCGAGATGGGGTTGCAAACTCTCTGTTTCCCTTTCGTAACTTTTCGGTCCCACCGAAAGAGCGAATCGGTCCCACCGAGATTGCAATGTAAACTCAGTGTTTCCCCTTTGTAACTTTTCGGTCTCACCGAGTTCCACTCGGTCTCACCGAAAGAGCAAATCGGTCCCACCGAGTTTGCCTGACCAACTCTCTGGTTAGCTAATTACCAAATTCGGTCTCACCGAGTTTGTGTAATCGGTCTCACCGAGATTACGTTATGCCCAAACCCTAACCGAATCGGTCCTACCGAGTTGCATGTCAGTCCCACCGAAATTCCTAACGGTCACTAGGTTTACATTTTCGGTCAGACCGAGTTTATTTATTCGGTCCCACCGAGATTGGAAAACTGTGTAACGGTTGGATTTTGTGTGGAGGCTATATATACCCCTCCACCTCTTTCTCATTTAGTGAGAGAGCCATCAGAACACACACATCATTCCAACTCATATGTTCTGAGAGAGAACCACCTACTCATGTGTTGAGATCAAGACATTCCATTCCTACCATATGAATCTTGATCTCTAGCCTTCCCAAGTTGCTTTCCACTCAAATCTTCTTTCCACCAAATCCAAATCCTATGAGAGAGAGTTGAGTGTTGGGGATACTATCATTTGAAGCACAAGAGCAAGGAGTTCATTACCTACACACCATTTGTTACTTCTTGGAGAGTGGTGTCTCCTAGATTGGCTAGGTGTCACTTGGGAGCCTCCGACAAGATTGTGGAGTTGAACCAAGGAGTTTGTAAGGGCAAGGAGATCGCCTACTTCGTGAAGATCTACCGCTAGTGAGGCAAGTCCTTCGTGGGCGATGGCCATGGTGGGATAGACAAGGTTGCTTCTTCGTGGACCCTTCGTGGGTGGAGCCCTCCGTGGACTCGCGCAACCGTTGCCCTTGGGTGGAGCCCTGTGTGGACTCGCGCAACCGTTACCCTTCGTGGGTTGAAGTCTCCATCAACATGGATGTAGGATAGCACCACCTATCCGAACCACGGGAAAAACATCCGTGTCTCCAATAGCGTTTGAATTCTCCAAACCCTTCCCTTTATATTCTTGCAAGTTGCATGCTTTACTTTCCGCTGCCATATACTCTTTGCATGCTTGCTTGAATTGTGTGATGATTGCTTGACTTGTTCCAAAATAGCTAAAATCTGCCAAGAACTAAAATTGGGAAAAGGTTAAGTTTTTATTTGGTCAAGTAGTCTAATCACCCCCCTCTAGACATACTTTCGATCCTACAAGTGGTATCAGAGCTTTGGTCTCCATTTGCTTGATCTCTATAGCTTTTGGTGGTCATAGCCTTGGTTTCACAACCTAGGAGAGTATGGCGTCTAGCGAGGGAAATTATCACCGTAGAGGTCCTTACTTTGATGGTACTAATTTTGCTAGTTGGAAGCATAAAATGTAAATGCATATTCTTGGACATAACCCCACCGTTTGGGCTATTGTGTGTGTTGGTTTGCAAGGTGACTTCTTTGATGGGAGAGAACCAAACCGTGAAGCTACCGCGGAAGAGTTGAAGATGTTGCAATACAATGCTCAAGCTTGTGATATTCTCTTCAACAGATTATGCCCCGAAGAATTCAACAAAATCAGCCGCCTTGAGAATGCAAAGGAAATTTGGGACACTTTGATTGATATGCACGAAGGTACCGACTCCGTCAAGGAATCCAAGTTGTATGTGCTTCAAAGCCAACTTGACAAGTTCAAGATGAAGGATGGTGAAGGTGTCTTTGAAATGTACTCTAGGCTTGCTCTCATCACAAATGAGATTGCCGGCTTAGGAAGTGAAGAGATGACCGATAGATTCATCATCAAGAAGATCCTAAGAGCCTTGGATGGAAAATATGATACCGTGTGCACATTGATCCAAATGATGCCAAATTACAAAGATCTCAAGCCAACGGAAGTGATTGGAAGGATTGTTGCTCATGAGATGTCACTTAAGGATAAAGAGGAACTTCACAACAAGTCAAGTGGTGCCTATAAAGCCTCATGTGAAGCCCCTACATCATCAAGTGAGAAACAAGACTTCAATGAAGAATTGAGCTTAATGGTGAAGAACTTCAACAAGTTCTACAAGAGTAGAAGCAAAGATAGAAGCTCCAAGTCAAGGTCCTACAATGACAAAAGATCTTCTAGTCGAGAGAGAAACTGTTACAATTGTGGAAGACCCGGACACTATTCCAACGAGTGTACGGCTCCCTACAAGAGAAGAGAACATTCTCCAAAAAGAAGAAGCAAAGGATCACCACCAAGAGAGAGAAGGAGTAGAGATGATCGTTATGAACGAAGATACTCACGGAGAAGCAAGGATTCGGAAAGGAAGGAAAAATCATCAAGGAGCTACACAAGACGAAGACATCAAGCTCATGTTGGTGAATGGGTATCCGGCTCCGACTCCGACAGCCACTCCGAGAGAAGTTATCACTCCGACTCCGAAGATACTCAAGATGAAGGTGTTGCCGGTCTAGCACTTGTGTCAACCAACTCCTACGACATATTTAACTCACCAAATGAAGGAATTGGAAGATGCTTCATGGCCAAAGGTCCTAAGGTAACACACCCCGAGTATGTTGATTTCAATAGTGATGAAGATGACTTGTTAGGTGATGATTTGCTTGGTGACAACTCTAGTGATGAATACTATGATGAAAAACCAATTAATCATGCTAATCAAGATAAAACGAATGCCAATGATAAGGAGAAGATTGAGGCTCTAACTAAAGAACTAAAAACTCTTAAGTTAGCTCATGACACTATCTTCGAAGATCATCGAGAACTTTTAAGAGCTCATGAGAAACTATGTTTTGAAAAGCTTAATCTTGAGCAAGAGCATGAGTTCTTAAAGGCAATCAATGATGATCTCCGCAAGAAAAGTTCTTCTTACATTGCCAAGCGTTTACTCTTATCCACTTACATGCCTCAAGTCAAATCTAACAAGAAAGATTCTTCCTCTAGTAGTAACAATGATCATGCTAAATCCAATATTGTTGCTTCTAGTAGTTCTCTTGATTCCACTAATGATTCTCTTAGCCAAGTTACACTTGAGCAAGAAAATAGCTTATTGAAGGGAATTATAGAGAAAGGAGTGTACAAGAGCCTTGCCGGGAGTAAGCAATTCGAGGAAATTGTGCGCAAGCAAGGAATGCACCGGAAGAATCAAGGTGTTGGTTTTGAACGAAAGTTCAATGCCAATGGAGTTGAATGGGAAGAAGATCAATACCCCAAGACGAAGTTTGTCCCTCAACAAGAGAAGTATACTTCTTTCAAGGGGACACAAGCTCAAGATGATCTTCCACCACAAGACTACGAGCAAAAAGGCAAGGACAAGCTTCAAGAGGAAATTGATGCATTTGAAGAAGCTCCAAAGGCCTTAGTCAAGTGGATTCCCAAGACTACTTCAAGTTCCACTTCATCAAGTACGACTACAACTCCAAGGATTCCCATCAAGATGGTGTGGATCCAAAAGAAGAAGAACTAGAGAGTTCTTGAGGGAGACTCCGCCAACGTACTTCACTCTTATCATTTTGGCAAGAACAAGTGCAATCAACTTCCACATCTTGCACTAGTTCAAGGAGTCACAAACCCTCTTGTTGGTAAGACAAGGGACAAGGTAACCTAAAAGTTTTCATGGACATCATCTTTTGTGTGCATCACTCTATGTCTATGGATATCCTTGTTTGTTCCTTGTGGGACTAACCCATGTAGGTATTGAAAGTGCAATTCACTCAAATGGATAGCTCCAAGAGATCTACATCAACATTGAGCATCCACATCTTCAATGTCTACATGAAGTCATCATCGACAAAACCCAAGGTTAGTTCATCCCTCTTAGGGGGGATATCACATCTAGGGGGAGCTTTACTCTAAGACTTGAGCTAAAGCAACTCTAAAGATGTGAACAAAACAATGCTTTATGTAAAAGTGGTAACCCCACTTGAGCTTAACCGATGAGTATGACCTACGATCAAGTCTTCTCACTTGACTCCTAAGTCAATATACTCATATATAGATGACCTAGTCATCGCAAATTGCTTGATAGATGCTAGAATTGGTTGTGCATGCTTTGCCACATATTTCATTTGCTATCTTATTGTGTGAGCATGCTGATTGCATATTTTACTCATTCGAGGACATCCACTTGTTGTTTTGATTGTTGGCTTTGCGAAGTGGATGGACAAGAATGCCTAAGAACCTCCTCTAGCTATCTATGCTTTTCTCGTCTCAAACTCTATTCATGCTGCATCACAAAATTTGATCAAGTCAGATTCGAACCACTCTGTGTGAGGAGCGCTCGGAGTCCCCGATTCGTCATAGACTTAAACTTCCAAAACCTCTTTATGATTCTCGGTCTGACCGATACTCCACTTTGGTCCTACCGAGTTCATTAAGTTGATCTAGGTTTTCGATCTCGATGCAACCGATTTGAACTTTTCGGTCACACCGAGTTGCAATAACTGCACACAGTTTTGCATCTCGGTGCCACCGAGTCGTTCCACTCGGTCACACCGACAGGGTCGGGCTATATATAGTGACGGGCAGAATTTTGGAAATTTCTCCGAAACCTCCTCGCCCGCGCGATAGCCTGCTCTGCCTTTGTGGTCTCCGGATCATCTCCTCGCCGCCAGTAGCCCCCAGTCGTTGGTCTTCGTCGCCGTCAACGGATTTCTGCCCCGCCGTTGCCGCCGTAGCAAGTCCACGCCAAACTAGGGTATGGACTTGATCTTTGTGCTATTCCTCAATCTGATTCCTAGCACATTGTGATCATATTGATTCTTGCCACGTTTGAGAAACTTCTATCCAGTCAAAACGCTCATAGATTAGGTTTAATTCAAAAATTCTAGGTTTAGGTTTCCTCCGAAACCATCTCGGACCCACCGAGTTGAAAAACTCGGTCCCACCGATCTGGCTTTTGCCATTGCACAAGTGAAACTCGGTCTGACCGAGAATAACTTATCGGTGCGACCGATTTTGGAATTCTGTGAAACCCTAGCAGTCTCGGTGCCACCGAACTGTGACTCGGTCTGACCGAGTTCACCAGTTCTGGTGCCAAAACTGCTTCGGTGTCACCGAGTTTGAAAATCGGTAGATCCGAGATGCTTTCAGTGGGAAACTAAAACTAAGTTTTTGAATTAATCTTTTGCAAAAATCTCTGCTTTTTGTGATGCTCATCCACTCTATCTCTTCTATAATCTATTCACAGGGTCAGCAGTCAGTTTGCAACATGTCTGATCAAAGTGACAGCCAGAACCTCTCAGAGCAGCAAGTTGTGATGAGTGAGGGCACTAGCCCCTCAAGTTCTTCTGATGATGGCAGCAGGAGCACCCCCAGCAATCTGCCTAAGGCTGCCACACGATAAAGGAAGAAGAGAACATCTGATTCTGAGGATGAAGACTATGTGGCAGAGGAAGAGGCCACTTCCAAGAGAGTTGAGCCAGCTCAAGGCTCAAAGCCAGGCCTGAAAGTCAAGAGGCCAGCAGGCAGGCAGCCAATGTCAAAGGCTAGAGCCTCAACTGAGAAGCCTGCACCTGCTCCCTTTGAGCCCATTGCTGCTGAGGGCAAGAAGAGGAAGGAGAGAGTAAAGAAGACTGTAGCCAAAGTGCTTGGGAGAGCCTCCATCATGGTAGAAGAGGAGGAGGAAGAAGAGGTTGCTGCACCAGCACCCAAAGCAGCCAAACTTATGGGAGATGCCATAAGGTCAGGAACAGCTGCATCCAAGCCCAAGGAAGCTCCTAAGGCTGCATCTAAGCCTAAGACAGCTCCCAAGAGAAACACAAGGAGGATACCTGCTGCAGAAAAGAACAAGGCCCCAGTGCCTGAAGCTATTGAAGAAGAAGAAGAGAGTGTCCTTCGGAAGCTCAAGCCCAAGATCCCAGACCACAACGATGCTCATCCTGTGGCTGAGGACATGAAGCTCAGGAGAGACTCAGGGCTCAGGAAATGGAGAGAAGCAGATCCATATGCTTCTAGGAGAAGGACTGCCATGGATTACAGATTTCATACCAAGGAGCAACAAGATTTTTATGAGACTGTTTTGCTTGACAAGAAGCCAATCGTTTGTGACATGAGATGGGTCGACTGGACCTATATCAAGGAGAATGAAGAGCACTACCCAGGAGTTCAGGACAGCTTCAGAGCGTGTGGAGTAGAGGACTTTGTTGGGCAGAAGCTCACAAAGTGGAACGAGGAACTCATCATGCAGTTCTACTCCACAACTCACTTTTATCCAGATGGGAGGATTACATGGATGTCAGAGGGTACAAGGTACCAATCTACAGTGGCTGAGTGGGCACAGATCATTAATGCCCCAGAAGAGCAAGATGAGGACTTGGATATCTATGCCAAGAAAAAGATGGACCACAACTCCATGTCCAACATGTACAAGGAGATTCCCAATGAAGCTCTTGACACATTCAAGTTTGGCTCAGTACATTATCTGCTCTCAGGATTGCCTACTATCAATTGGATACTAAGGCACACTCTGTTGCCTAAGTCTGGAGATCACAAGATGATCAGAGGTCACGCGATCAACTTGCTTCATGTCTTTGACGTGCCTCAGAAATTCAAGGTCATGAGTCTCATTGTGGAAACCATTAAGAGGACAGCTGCAGATCAGAAGAGGAGCTGTGGATATGCCCCTCAGATTCAGGAGCTCATCAACTCCAAGATGGGTATGGGCGTATATTTGTTGGATAAGGAACACCTGCCCATCCGTCCAGATTTCGAGGACAATGAAGTTGTGATGACAGAGAATGAGCCATCGTCTGCACAAGCATATGCAAAGAAGGAGAAGGCAAAGAAGGAAAAAGCTGCCAGGATGCCTACTCAAGAGGAGGCATCTGACTATTTCTTGAAGACCAAGCAAGAGCAGCTCAGTTACTTGATTGCATCCACGCTGAGAATTGAGAAAAGTCTGGCCAACCTCACTAAAAATCAGCAGAGCCTAGAGAGGATCATGGAACAGAAGTTCTATGACTTGGATGTCAAGGTAACAGAAGTTCAGTCTATAGTGGAGCAGCTCCAGGAGGACATGAATGAGAGGAGAGGCAGGACCACGACTCATGCGTTTGCAAGGGTGCCACGAGGTCCGAGGTCGTCTGCACTGCCAGTTGCTGACACCAGAGCTACTACTTCAGCTCCAACTCCAGCGACTACTTCAACATCTACAGAAGCCTTCGTCCTTGGAGTGATCCGGACTCCACCACCACCTGAAGATCAAGCCTGAGCGTCGATCTAGTGCTATGCATTTTCTAGGAACTTTTTGGTAACTTGTTGCCAAAGGGGGAGAAGATGTATAGATCATAGGCTTCGAGAGAGAGAGTGTTGCTTTTCTCTCTTGTTTTATTTGGTGGTTTCTTCGAACTTTGTTTGCTTTTGAGTGCTTGATACTACGTCCATATGTTTGTGAGACATCGATGATCATGTGTTTGATCATAAGCTACACTCAATGCTTGCTTAAATATTATCATTCTATCTATCATTTGTGATCATTCACTACTCTTGGTGATGAGTGCATGCATTTCAATCTTATCATTTTGAGCGCTCCACCAAGATGGATGTGACATGGAAGAGTAACCCATGACTCTAACTCTTTGTGTATTTGCAGTCCAAAGCAAATTTTAAAATATGCACAAATTTAGGGGGAGCTCTTACTTATGACATACTTCTCAAAGCGACGATATATTTCATGCTTATTATCTTTTGTCGACGCTTTGATCTATATGTTGTCATCAATTACCAAAAAGGGGGAGATTGAAAGTGCAACTATCCCTAGGTTGTTTTGGTAATTCATAACAACATATAGCTCATTGAGCTAATGCTATTCCAAGATGATTATTTCAGGAAAGCTCAATGATTGGCATGGCATGGATGTGAAAGTGGAACCCTCAAAATGCTAAGGACAATGGATTGGCTCTTCCCCGGCAAGCTTTCCCCGGCAAGGTTACTGTCACGGCGGCAAGCTTTCCCCGGCAAGGTTGTCACGGCGGCAAGCTTTCCCCGGCAAGGTCACTGTTCACGGCGGCAAGCTTTCCCCAGCAAGGTCACTGTTCACGGCGGCAAGCTTTGAGTCCATAGGAAAAGCCAATACTATTAAGGAGGGATGAGGTGTTGCTTAATGAGCCTCTTGCTTCATGTGCTTAATGATATGCTCCAAAATCCTCAACTACTTTCCCATATCCCCATATGACCTAAACTCTAAGCCAAACTCGGTTCTACCGATTCTTCCTATCCGGCGCCACCGAGTTTCACTTGTCATTAGCCACTGCCAAACCCTAGCAATTCGGTTCTACCGATAAGGTTCTCGGTCCCACCGAAATGGGGTTGCAAACTCTCTGTTTCCCTTTCGTAACTTTTCGGTCCCACCGAAAGAGCGAATCGGTCCCACCGAGATTGCAATGTAAACTCAGTGTTTCCCCTTTGTAACTTTTCGGTCTCACCGAGTTCCACTCGGTCTCACCGAAAGAGCAAATCGGTCCCACCGAGTTTGCCTGACCAACTCTCTGGTTAGCTAATTACCAAATTCGGTCTCACCGAGTTTGTGTAATCGGTCTCACCGAGATTACGTTATGCCCAAACCCTAACCGAATCGGTCCTACCGAGTTGCATGTCGGTCCCACCGAAATTCCTAACGGTCACTAGGTTTACATTTTCGGTCAGACCGAGTTTATTTATTCGGTCCCACCGAGATTGGAAAACTGTGTAACGGTTGGATTTTGTGTGGAGGCTATATATACCCCTCCACCTCTTTCTCATTTAGTGAGAGAGCCATCAGAACACACACATCATTCCAACTCATATGTTCTGAGAGAGAACCACCTACTCATGTGTTGAGATCAAGACATTCCATTCCTACCATATGAATCTTGATCTCTAGCCTTCCCAAGTTGCTTTCCACTCAAATCTTCTTTCCACCAAATCCAAATCCTATGAGAGAGAGTTGAGTGTTGGGGAGACTATCATTTGAAGCACAAGAGCAAGGAGTTCATTACCTACACACCATTTGTTACTTCTTGGAGAGTGGTGTCTCCTAGATTGGCTAGGTGTCACTTGGGAGCCTCCGACAAGATTGTGGAGTTGAACCAAGGAGTTTGTAAGGGCAAGGAGATCGCCTACTTCGTGAAGATCTACCGCTAGTGAGGCAAGTCCTTCGTGGGCGATGGCCATGGTGGGATAGACAAGGTTGCTTCTTCGTGGACCCTTTGTGGGTGGTTGCTTCTTCGTGGACCCTTCGTGGGTGGAGCCCTCCGTGGACTCGCGCAACCGTTGCCCTTGGGTGGAGCCCTGTGTGGACTCGCGCAACCGTTACCCTTCGTGGGTTGAAGTCTCCATCAACGTGGATGTAGGATAGCACCACCTATCCGAACCACGGGAAAAACATCCGTGTCTCCAATAGCGTTTGAATTCTCCAAACCCTTCCCTTTATATTCTTGCAAGTTGCATGCTTTACTTTCCTCTACCATATACTCTTTGCATGCTTGCTTGAATTGTGTGATGATTGCTTGACTTGTTCCAAAATAGCTAAAATCTGCCAAGAACTAAAATTGGGAAAAGGTTAAGTTTTTATTTGGTCAAGTAGTATAATCACCCCCCTCTAGACATACTTTCGATCCTACACTCGCTCGCCGGATCTTCCGTGCCAAAGCCGGACTTGCCACTTGTGGGAGTTCGATCCGGCCAAGCACCAGACCGTGCAACGGTTCTTCGGCACTACGCACGAAGACATCTGGAAGGTGCTCTTCAAGGCCAACGGGACGTGGCCGGCGACGATCGAAGACCGCGGGCACGACCTGGCCCATCCCGCTAGTGCGGTAAGTTTTCCGTATTTCAAGGTGTATGCTTTACTTGCTTACTCAAGGAAGATGTCTAAGATTCCATATTTGTTTCTTCAGGGTTGGACAAAGAAGGCGGAGTGGATTCGGTGTCCGGATCTGCTGCCTGAAGAACCAGCTATCCCTCTTCTAACGAAGATGCTGGTTCCGGCGCCCTATCAAGCGCCGGAGAAGAAAGCCAACAAGAAGGCCAAGGGGACCAGAGGTGGTCTCCGCCATAAGGGCACTTCGGACATGACATCCGAAGACGCCGAAACCCACTCCCCTCCCACCACCGATGACGAGGAAGAGGAGGAAAGCAATTCTCCCCCTGAGGGGGGGGGAGGAAGAAAAGGGCGGCCTCCGTGCATCTGGAGGCAGAGGCATCCAAGAAGGGGAAGGCCTCCGCCGCGGACAACTCCGCGTGGGAGGTTGATAGCAGCTCCGAGTGGCGCCCCAGGGATAAGCCCCTGGCCGAATCGTAAGTACTCGAAGATGCACACAAATACCCAACCTTCTTTACTTCATAATTTTAACATGTTAAATCATGCACTTGCAGTCCAGCTCGTTCCGACCTCGAGTGATCCTCATCTTCGGGAAATTCGCTGGATCCGAAGGTGATGGACAGCGGGTCCCTTCCGGCGGCCTCCTCTCCCAAGGCTACGGAGGACGCTAAAGTGTTGTCCCGAAGGACCCTCCCGGGGGAAGCACATGAGGCCGTTACGGTGGCACCAGAGGACGATACCTCAGCCGCCGAACACATGGGGGAGCAGGTCCCCATGGAGACTGGCGATGGGGGCAATATCCAATTTGGCCCCTAGCCGAATACGATCCCGGAGACCTATACGGCTGCGGAATCCGGCAAGCAGCCTCCTTCGAAAGAAGGAGGTGCACCGATTCCACCGGTGCCCTCTGTCCATCCAGAGGCACCGGATACTCTACTGGAAGTGTTGCGAAGTGCTTCCATTGTTGAGGAACACAGTACCCTCATGGGTACGATGGTTGAGAGGATTCAGTCCGCAAAGAGCGGACTAACCGAAGCCTGCACAAGCCTTCTAAGAGGCTTTGAGGTAAGCGACACAATTGTATAAAAAGAATGTCATGGTATAGACAGTAGCCCCTGAGACTCTGTCCAGTGTTCTGAAAGAAAAGTCGGATAGAGGATCAAGTAATTCTCGCAGGAGACTAACTTAATATGTCTTATGTGAATAAGCAGGCATTGTTGCTGGCCGCAACCTCTCATGCTGCTGAGGTCTCCGGACTAAAGCAGAGTCTGAAGCGGGCCGAGGAAGAGCTGGGCCGTGTAAAAAAGCAGCTAGAAGACAAGCAAGGTATGTAATGACCTTGTGTATATCCGGAAAGGATGAATGATTTGTGCTGACCATAGTGCCATGATAGTTATTAGGGGAGGCGACCGAGGTGGAGGCCCTCAAGAAGGCACTGGTCGAGCCCGAGGAGAGAGCGGCAAAGGAACAGGCCGCCCGTGAAAAGCAGTGAGGCCAGGGTCGGTGAGGTCCAGCAGGAGCTCCAGGACGTCGTGAAGAAATATGAGTCCTTAGAGCGCCACGTTGTGGATCAAGAGTCTGAACTCGCCAAGGCCCGCCAAAGTGCACAAGATGCCCGGGTCGAAGCCCAGGGCGCCCTCCAGAAGATCCAAGAGGCCAAAAAAAATCGCGGCGGGTAAGGCCTTCATTATGCAGAGCAAATATGTGAAGAAGAGGTATCTCTTACTAACCCGGATTTGGAGTTCTCCAGGAGCGTTTGCGGATTTACCGTGCAGTGTTGCCGATGCTGCGGAGTTCTTCCGAGCCGAAGAGGGAAGCTCGACGGAGAAGCTGTTCTGGTCACAATGCCTTGCGCCAGAACATCCGGTGCCCTTTAGCGATCAGCTATAACAGTTGGTCGAACTGCATAGGATGGCCGAACTAGCCATGAAGGATTTAATAATCCAGCTATGGCCTGCCGAAGTCATACCCAGCAGCTACTTCGGACTCGTGAAGCGGCTAGTCAATGCCTGCCCCCGTCTTGACGTCATCAAGCGGTCAGTCTGCATTGAAGGTGTGCGGATGGCCTTCGCCCATGTCAAGGTGCAGTGGGCGAAGATGGACGCCGTCAAGCTTGTGACCGAAGGACCGCCCGCTGGCAAGGAGCACCGCACGCCGGAGCGATATTTTGACGATGTCCTCAAGGGGTCCCGTATTGTAGAGGGCCAGTGTTCAAAAGACATTATCTTCGAATGAATACATTCATGTTATCTTGTCTTGTATGATGAAACAATGCCGTTATGTAATATAATGCTTGTTTATTATTTAAAAAATTTCCTCCTTTGTGGCTGTTTTTATTAAATCTGAGAGTTGGCCAGTCGTCGGCTTCAGCCCCCACGTAGGTAGTACAGGGATGTTCGGGATGGAATCTAAACACTCTTGATCCAAGAATTTGGTCCTTGAAGGAGGTGTTTAGCGCAATGAACCAGGCAATCGGACTATGTGGCTTTATCACCCTCACTTAGCCATAGGAGTTTGACAATAAAAATGTAGGCGCGGCCCCTAGTTAGCATTTAATCCAGACTGGGGTGCTGTAAACACCTGATCGGATGAAGACCGATTCATCGCATAATGCGGAAAAAATCGTAAAAGATTTTTATCCTCCAAAGTGCTGACTGGCTCGCGCCGCATCATGATAGTCAGTTTTCGGCTTTCTTTGCTGGGTGATCATCCAGATAAACCAGGACACAGTCGCAGTAGTTCTCCCTTTACTACCCTAGCCGATAGAGCAGAACATAAGGTAGTAAGCACAGGAGCCGGGCAACCCAACTATTGACCAAAGACATGATTCGGAGCCGATGCATATAATGCTAAATTCGGGGACCGAACTATACTGTAAAAGTGTTCGGACTTGTTGCTGTAGTATGGAGCGCAATAAAGCCCTAGGCGAACTACAGCGTACCAAAGTGTACGGATGCAATCAATAAGAATAGCGAAATAAAAATGAAGTAGTAAGCTAGTGCCACATAAGTTGGGCCGCAAACTATTTCCATTATAATTTTGATTAATACGTCAAAGCGTATTTGTACAAAATAGTGCGATAAGCAACAATGGCTATTTAACATGCCAAGACCAAGGGGGAGCTGCGTATGGGTCCTGAAAATAGGTAGAATGATCATTAAAAAGAACATCTAGAGATTCCCCCATACGTCTGTGCTACTTGCCACCTTGGTATATCCGTCCTTTGAAAGGACTGATTATCAGGCTGTCGAGAGGGGCATGTGGAAAAGAAACGTGAAAAGGATAAAAAGAAAGGTAAAAGTATGTGTGTCCCGGGAAGGTCGAGCAGTATTGTGGACCACAGTCCGGTTATGCCTCCGTCTTTGCCCATGGTATTTTTAGTGCGTAGTTATGTACGCGCGGTACGTATGCCTTCACTTGGTCGGGACTGAGACGGAGATCGAATTGCTAGTCTAACTCCTGACGAACTGGACTGTCATGCTGCGGAGTAGTCCGGACTCGTTTGACAGTGTCCAGGAGCTTGGCTGCTGAATCAAAGTTTTGCCTTAAAAGGCCGCTCTGTACTTCCACTGCCAGGGCTGTGGTATGTTCCTCGATACGGAGGGAGCGCTTCATGTTTCCATTGACTGTTATGACACCGCGTGGTCCGGGCATCTTTAGCTTGAGATAAGCATAGTGCGGCACCGCATTGAATCGAGCAAACGCGGTTCGTCCGAGCAGTGCGTGATAGCCGCTGCGGAAGGGGACGATATCGAAGATTAACTCTTCGCTTCGGAAGTTGTCCGAAGATTCGAAGACGACCTCCAATGTGATTGAGCCCGAGCAACGGGCCTCTACACATGGTATAACTCCTTTAAAGGCAGTTTTAGTGGGCTTGATCCTAGATGGATCGATGCCCATTTTACGCACTGTATCCTGATAGAGTAGGTTGACGCTGGTGCCATCGTCCATGAGGACTCGTGTGAGGTGGAATCCATCAATTATTGGGTCGAAAACCAATGCGGCTGAACCGCCATGACGGATACTGGTCGGATGGTCCCTGCGATCAAAGGTGATCGGGCAGGACGACCATGGGTTGAATTTTGGGGCGACTGGCTCTATCGCATAGACGTCCCTGAGCGCGCGCTTGCTCTCCCTCTTGGGGATATGGGTAGCATATATCATGTTCACCGTTTTGAACCGAGGGGGAAACTTCTTCTGTCCCTTGTGTTTGGTGGACGGGGCTCCTCGTCGTCATTCTCGCTTTGCGACCCCTTCTCCTTGTCTTCGGCATTTAACTTGCCGGCTTGTTTGAAGACCCAACAACTCTGGTGGGTATGATTGGTTGGTTTATCAGGGGTGCCATGGATCTGACATGGACGATCAAGTATGCAGTCCAGGCTGGAAGGGCTCTGATTATTCCTTTTATATGGCTTCTTCCGCTGACCGGACTTGGAGCCACTGAATCCGGCGTTGACCGCCGTGTCATCTATATTGTCACCATTGTTTCGACTCTTGTGCTTGTTGCGTCGGGGCTTGCCGTTGCTATTTCTGGCTTTTGAGGTGCCAGGTTCGCTTGCATTGTTATTGTTGCGGGCTAGCCAGCTATCTTCACCCGCACAAAAGCGGGTCATGAGTGCCGTGAGGGCCGCCATGGACTTCGGCTTTTCTTGGCCGAGGTGTCGGGCGAGCCATTCGTCGCGGGTGCTGTGTTTGAAGGCCGCTAGGGCTTCGGCATCTGGACAGTCGACGGTCTGGTTCTTTTTAGTTAAGAACCTAGTCCAAAATTTCCTCGCTGACTCTCCGGGCTGTTGGACTATGTGACTTAAGTCATCGGCATCCGGAGGTCTGACATATGTGCCTTGGAAGTTGTCACGGAAGGCATCTTCTAGGTCTTCCCAGCTGCCAATAGAGTTTTCAGGTAGGCTGTTCAGCCAGTGTAGGGCCAGTCCCTTGAGTTTTAGGGGGAGGTATTTGATGGCATGAAGATCAACGCCGCGGGCCATATGAATATGGAGAATAAAGTCTTCAATCCATACCACGGGATCTGTGGTTCCATCATATGATTCGATATTCACGGGTTTGAACCCTTCTGGGAATTCGTGTTCCATTACTTCATCAGTGAAGCAGAGGGGGTGTGCGGCGCCTCTATATCGGGCCAGATCGTGTCGTAGTTCAGATGGATTCCGTCTACGGTTTTCGGCCCAGACGTGATTGTGCTTGCCGTGTTCGGCTTGATAGCCGTCGTCGCGCATCGGGGCACGCCCCCGCAATCCGTAGATCGATCTGGCCGGACCTGATTTATTCTTCAGGTCCTGCCGCAAGTCATATGTGTATCCCCAAGCTGTTTTATCTTTGCCTTTTACGATGAGGTAGGACGGGCTGGTGTTCGGCCCGAGTTGTCGTTTTGTCCCGGCCACGTGGTGGTCGATCAACCGCATTATGCGTTGATGGTACGGGCTCAAGTGCCTCGTCATCGAATTGAGGTAGCAGTTTACGCTTCGGGTAACTTTTGGTTGAGCGCTTGAGGCCATATTCCTCTGCTGCCAGGACATTAGTCCATCTATTGTTGAGCAGATCTTGATCAGCTTGAAGCTGCTGCTGCTTCTTTTTCAGGCTCCTTGCAGTGGCTATTAGCCGTTGCTTAAAGCGCTCCTGCTCAAGAGGTTCCTCAGGCACGATAAAGTCTTCGTCACCGAGGCTCACCTCATCCTCGAAGGGTGGAAGGTAACTATTGTCCTCTGAGTCTTCATTTGCAGCCTGTCCGTCAGGGCTAACTTGCCCATCCTCCCGATCGTCTTGTTTAGAGTTTTGCTCGACGGGGTTTTCTTGGTCTTCGGCATCTTCCGGAGTGTTGTTGTCTCTCGTGCCGGTATTGATGTATTTGCTGCGGCGTGATTTAGAGCGGCGTCGTCGGCGCTTTGGTTGTATCTTGGGAGGTTCATCCTCTACTAGATTTTTTCTCATTATCGATGTCACCCTCCTTGGGTGTATCCACCATGTACACGTCATACGAAGAGGTGGACGTCCAGCGTCCGGTAAACGGTGGGTTTTCGGCTTGCTCCTCTCCGGCATCGTCGTCCATACCGTCGATGTCTTCAGAGCCGTAATCGAGCATGTCAGTTAAGTCCTCTACTGTGGCGATGAAGTGGGTGGTGGGTGGGATGTAAAATTCCCTACTCTCAGCCCCTAGTCTGGGTTGGGCGTAGTTCGGACATTGCTCCTCTGTAATTACGAGGGATCGCATCAAGTGCAGAGCCTCGCTTAACAGCGAGGTTTGTCGGGGGAGAAAAGAGTCCGTGGAGCATGGCGGGAAGAGAATTCCTTGGCCGAGCTCACACGATGCTGACTCCAAGAGTTCGGCGCCAGTGTTCGGGGAAGAGTCCGGCTTTGCGATAGTTTCCGGCAACACTACTTCCTCCGGCTCTCCAGTACTGGGCCTAATGGCCACAGATAGTCCGGCAGGTTTAGCGTCTTCGGTCCTGGCGAGGTGCTCCAGCCCTAAGGCCAGAGCGGAGGTTGGGGTCGTGAATCCTTGGAAGATCAAGTCTCATCAGATATCAGTGACATAATCCAGGTTTCCAAAACTAATCTGGTGACCTAGGGCGTAGCTGTCGATCTGCTCTAGATGGCCAAGTGAGTTGGCCCGCAGTGCGAAGCCGCCGAATACGAAGATCTGGCCGGGGAGAAAAACCTCCCCTAGGACAGTATCGTTGCAAATGATGGATGGAGCCATCAAACCTTCTGACGGCGACATAGTGGAACTCTCAATGAAAGCACCAATGTCGGTGTCAAAACCGGCGGATCTCGGGTAGGGGGTCCCAAACTGTGCGTCTAAGGTTGATGGTAACAGAAGACAGGGGACACGAAGTTTTACCCAGGTTCGGGCCCTCTTGATGGAGGTAATACCCTACATCCTGCTTGATTGATATTGATGAGTATGAGGGTTACAAGAGTTGATCTACCATGAGATCATAATAGCTAAACCCTAGAAGTCTAGCATGTCAGATTATGATTGCCTCTACGGACTAAACCCTCCGGTTTATATAGACACCGGAGGGGACTAGGGTTGTACAAAGTTGGTTACAGAGAAAGGAATCTTCATATCCGAACGCTAGGCTTTCCATCCACGCCAAGGAGAGTCCCATCCGAACATGGGAGAGAGTCTTCTATCTTGTATCTTCATAGCCCATTAGTCTGGCCCATGTCACACATGCCGGACGCCCGAGGACCCCTTAATCCAGGACTCCCTCAAGCAATGTGACTAATGAGTTAGTTGCGGGATGATGCATTACAGAACGAGTAAAGAGACTTGCCGGTAATGAGATTGAACTAGGTATTGAGATACGACGATCGAATCTCGGGCAAGTAACATACCGATGACAAAGGGAACAACATATATCGTTATGCGGTTTGACCGATAAAGATCTTCGTAGAATATGTGGGAGCCAATATGAACATCCAGGTTTCACTATTGGTTATTGACCGGAGACATGTCTCGGTCATGTCTACATAGTTCTCGAACCCGTAGGGTCCGCACGCTTAACGTTCAGTGACAATCAGTATTATGAGTTTATGTGTGATACGTCTCCAATGTATATATAATTTTTTATTTTTCCATGCTATTATATTATCTGTTTTGGATGTTTAATGGGCTTTAATATACCTTTTCATATAATTTTTGGGACTAACCTATTAATCAAAAGCCCAGTGCAAATTGCTGTTTTTTTCTTATTTCAGTGTTTTGCAGAAAAGGAATATCAAACGGAATGAAACCTTCGCGAGGATCGTTTTTGGAACAAACGCAATCCAGGAGACTTGGAGTGGATGTTAAGGAAGCAGCGAGGAAACCACGAGGCAGGAGGGCGCGCCCTAGGGGGTGGGTGCCCCCCCACCCTCGTAAGCCCCTCACAGCTCCACCGACCTACTTCTTTCGCCTATATATACTCTTATACCATGAAACCTTCAGGACGAGCCACGAAACACCTTTTCCACTGCCGCAACCTTTTGTACCCGTGAGATCCCATCTTGGGGCCTTTTTCGGCGATCTGCCAGAGGGGGGTTCGATCACGGAGGGCTTCTACATCAACACCATAGCCTCTCCGATGATGTGTGAGTAGTTTACCACAGACCTTCGGGTCCATAGTTATTAGCTAGATGGCTTCTTCTCTCTCTTTGGATCTCAATACAAAGTTCTCCTCGATCTTCTTGGAGATCTATTCAATGTAACTCTTTTGCGGTGTGTTTGCCGAGATCCGATGAATTGTGGGTTTATGAACTTGATTATCTATGAATATTATTTGATTCTTCTCTGAATTCTTATATGCATGATTTGATATCTTTGCAAGTCTCTTCGAATTATCGGTTTAGTTCGGCCTACTAGATTGATCTTTCTTGCAATGGGAGAAGTGCTTAGCTTTGGGTTCAATCTTGCGGTGCTCGATCCTAGTGACATAAAGGGAAACGACACGTATTGTATTATTGCCATCGAGGATAAAAAGATGGGGTTTATATCATATTGCTTGAGTTTATCCCTCTACATCATGTCATCTTGCCTAATGCGTTACTCGTTCTTATGAACTTAATACATGCTGGATAGCGGTCGATGTGTGGAGTAATAGTAGTAGATGCAGAATCGTTTCGGTCTACTTGTCACGGACGTGATGCCTATATTCATGATCATTGCCTTAGATATCATCATAACTATGCGCTTTTCTATCAATTCCTCGGCAGTAATTTGTTCACCCACCGTAATACATGCTATCTTGAGAGAAGCCACTAGTGAAACCTATGGCCCCCGGGTCTACTTTACATCATATAAGTTTCCAATCTATAATTCTAGTTTACTATTTATTTTGCAATCTTTATTTTCCAATCTATACCACAAAAATACCAAAAATATTTATCATATTATCTTTATCAGATCTTACTTTTGCAAGTGGCCGTGAAGGGATTGAAAACCCCTTTATCGAGTTGGTTGCAAGGTTCTTATTTGTTTGTGCATGTACTAGGCGATTTGTGTGTAGTCTCCTGCTGGATTGATACCTTGGTTCTAAAAAACTGAGGGAAATACTTACGCTACTTTGCTGCACCACCCTTTCCTCTTCAAGGGAAAACCAACGCATGATCAAGAGGTAGCAAGAAGAATTTTTGTCACTGTTGCCGGGGAGATTTGCACCAAGTCAAGTCAAGATTTGATCTCCCGTCAACTAGCCATTTCTGGCGCCGTTGCTGGGGAGATCTACGCCAAGTCAAGACATACCAAGTACCCATCACAAACTCTTATCCCTCGCATTACATTATTTTCCATTTGCCTCTCATTTTCCTCCCCCCACTTCACCTTTGTCGTTTTATTCGCCCTCTTTTGTTCGTCCTTCTGTTTGCTCGTGTTACCATGTGCCTTCTATTAGCTTGCATCTTCGCTTGCTAAATATCTATTGATATGGATCCTCATCCTCTTGCTAATCTTTTTAAAAGATCCAATTATGATGAACCAATTGCTAGTGATTGAGTGTACTGGATTATCTTTATGAGGTTTTGCTTGAAATTTGTGAATCTGAAAATTGTGATGAAGTGCTTTATGAAGTGATTCATGATAGATCTTTGAATAAAAAGCATGATTGCAATGATGTTATTGTAAATTCTATTAATGTCAATTGTTCTAATAATATGCAAAACTGTAAGCTTGGGGATGCTAGTTTTGCTATGACTACTATTTGTTGCAATGATCATGATTGGGGTGATTGTTCTTTTGATCTTGAAAATTTATTTAAGCCCCATGATGAATATGAGATTGATAATAGTGTTTGCAATATTATTGAAAGTGGGTTTGGAAGAGTGTCAACTTTAGATCCCACATATTTGGATAATGTTAAATCTTATGAAATTGTTTATAAAAGTGGGTTTGGAGAGGTCATGACTTTAGTTAATGTTAATCCCACTATTTTGGAAGAGTGTCAACTTTGCATGCATGTGGATCGTGTTGAAAATATTTTATGTGATAGTTATTTTGTTAAATTTGCTTATGATCCTACATGTAATTATTATGAGAGAGGAAAATATGGTCGTAGAAATTTTCATGTTACTAAATTACCTCTCGTCATGTTGAGATTGCTATTGTTTCTTTTTTCTTCCATGCATATGCTAGTTTTGCTTGTCTTGATAATTTGTTTGCTTATAAAATGCCTATGCATAGGAAGTATGTTAGACTTAGATGTGTTTGTCATGTGTTTTGTGATGCTCTCTTTGTGCTTCAATTCTTGTCTTTCATGTGAGCATCATTGAAATCGCAATGCCTAGATAGGGGCGTTAAACGATAGCGCTTGTTGGGAGGCAACCCAATTTTATTTTTTGTTCCTTGCTTTTTGTTCCTGTTTAGTAATAAATAAATCATCTATCCTCTGTTATGATTGTGTTTTTATGTTTTAATTAGTGTTTGTGCCAAGTAAAGCCTTTCGGATCTTCTTAGGTGATTGTTATTTGATCTTGCTGGAAAAAACAGAAAGTATGCTCTCACGAGAATAATTTTCATTTTTAACCAGAGAGAGATAAAATACTGATTCCAACTGCAGTAGATCAAAATACAAATTATTTAGTATGTCCTAATTTCTTAGGAGTTTTGGAGTTACATAAGTATTGTAACCTACAGATTACTGCAGACTGTTCTGTTTTTGACAGATTCTGTTTTTCGTGTGTTGTTTGCTTATTTTGATGAATCTATGGCTAGTACCGGGGGGTATGAACCATAGAGAAGTTGGAATACAGTAGGTTTAACACCAATATAAATAAATAATGAGTTCATTATAGTACCTTAAGGTGGTAATTTGTTTTCTTATACCAACGGAGCTCATGAGATTTTCTGTTTAGTTTTGTGTTGTGAGTTTTGAAGTTTTTGGGTAAAGATTTGATGGATTTTGGAACAAGGAGTGGAAAGAGCCTAAGCTTGGGGATGCCCAAGGAACCCCAAGGTAAAATCCAAGGACAACCAAAAAGCCTAAGCTTGGGGATGCCCCGGAAGGCATCCACTCTTTCGTCTTTGTTTATCGGTAACTTTACTTGAGGCTATATTTTTATTCACCACATGATATGTGTTTTGCTTGGAGTGTCTTGCATGATTTGAGTCTTTGCTTTTTAGTTTACTACAATCATCCTTGCTGTATACACCTTTTGGGAGAGACACACATGAATCATAATTTATTAGAATACTCTATGTGCTTCACTTATATCTTTTGAGCTAGATAATTTTTCTCTAGTGCTTCACTTATATTTTTAGAGCACCGTGGTGGTTTTATTTTGTAAAAATTATTGATCTCTCATGATTCACTTATATTATTTTGAGAGTCTTTTAGAACAACATGGTAATTTGCTTTGGCTATAAAATTAGTTCTAATATGATAGGCATTCAAGATGGGTATCATAAAAACTTTCATATAGAGTGCATTGAATACTATGATACTTGATAGACGTTTTGAGATATAAAGGTGGTAATGTTAGATTCATGCTAGTTGGGTAATTGTTAAATTCAGAAATACTTGTGTTAAAGTTGGCAAGTCCCGTAGCATGCACGTATGGTAAACGTTGTGTGACAAATTTGAAGCATGGGGTGTTCTTTGAGTGCTTTCCTTATGAGTGGCGGTCGGGGACGAGCGATGGTCTTTTCCTACCAATCTATCCATCTAGGGGCATGCGTAGTAGTACTTTGCTTCAAGGGCTAATAAACTTTTGCAATAAGTATATGAGTTCTTTATGACTAATGTGAGTCCATGGATCATACTCACTCTTACCTTTCCGCAATTTGCTAGCCTCTACGGTACCGTGCATTGCCCTTTCTCACCTTGAGAGTTGGTGCAAACTTCGCCGGTGCATCCAAACCCCGTGATACGATACACTCTATCACACATAAGCCTCCTTATATCATCCTCAAAACAGCGACCATACCTACCTATTATGGCATTTCCATAGCCATTCCGAGATATATTGCCATGCAACTTTCCACCGTTTCGTTTATTATGACATGCTTCATCATTTTCATATTGCTTTGCATGATCATGTAGTTGACATCGTATTTGTGGCAAAGCCACTTTCATAATTCTTTCATACATGTCGCTCTTGATTCATCGCATATCCCTGTACATCGTGGGAGGCATTCACATAGAGTCATATTTTTGTTCTAGTATCGAGTCCGGACTTGTATATTCCAATGATGGGCTTCCTCAAAATACCCTAGGTCTTCGTGAGCAACAAAGTTGGATGCAGAACCACTTAGTTTCTTTTGATGAGCTTTCATACACTTATAGCTCTAGTGCATCCGTTGCATGGCAATCCCTACTCCTCGCATTGACATCAATTGATGGGCATCTCCATAGCCCGTTGATTAGCCGCGTCAATGTGAGACTTTCTCCTTTTTTGTCTTCTCACATGACCCCCATCATCATATGCTATTCCACCTATAGTGCTATATCCATGGCTTGCGCTCATGTATTGCGTAAGGGTTGAAAAGGCTGAAGCGTGTTAAAAAGTATGAACCAATTGCTCGGCTTGTCATCAGGGTTATGCATGATGGGAGCATTTTGTGTGACGAAAATGAAGCATGGCAAAACTATATGATTTTGTAGGGATAAGCTTTCTTTGGCTATGTTATTTTGATAAGACATAATTGCTTGGTTAGCATGCTTGACGTATTACTATTTTTATGTCAACATTAAACTTTTATCTTGAATCTTTTGGATCTGAACATTCATGCCACAATAAAGAGAATTACATTGAAAATTATGTTTGGGAGCATTCCACATCAAAAATTTTGTTTTTATCATTTACCTACTCGAGGACGAGCAGGAATTAAGCTTGGGGATGCTTGATACGTCTCCAACGTATCTATAATTTTTGATTGTTCCATGCTATTATATTATCTGTTTTGGATGTTTAATGGGCTTCAATATACCTTTTTATATTATTTTTGGGACTAACCTATTGACCGAAAGCCCAGTGCAAATTGTTGTTTTTTTCCTATTTCAGTGTTTCGCAGAAAAGGAATATCAAATGGAATGAAACCTTTGCGAGGATCGTTTTTGGAACGAACGCAATCCGAGAGACTTGGAGTGGACGTCAAGGAAGCAACGAGGAAGCCACGAGGCAGGAGGGCGCGCCCCCACCCTCATGGGCCCATCGCAGCTCCATCGACCTACTTCTTTCGCCTATATATACTCTTATACCCTGAAACCTTCAGGAAGAGCCACGAAACACCTTTTCCACTGCCGCAACCTTATGTACCCGTGAGATCCCATCTTGGGTATTTTCCAGCGATCTGCCGGAGGGGGATTCGATCACGGAGGGCTTCTATATCAACACCATAGCCTCTCTGCCTCCCCCCTCGAGCGTGGGGCTCGACGAGGCTGACGGTGCCGTGCTGCTTCGGACCTAGGGTTTCGCGACGGCGACCCCAGATCCAGAGGGTCGGGCCTCTGGACCTGGTGTGGCGAGCACGCGGGTGGCGCGGCGCGACCCTTTGGGGGTGCGGCTGCGGCTGTTTGGCTGTGCCCCAGCGGATCCAGGTGGCGGAGGCTGCGGGTCACCGTGGCAGCGGCATGGTGAAAGTGCAACTATCCCTAGGTGGTTTTGGTAATTCATAACAACATATAGCTCATTGAGCTAATGCTATTCCAAGATGATTATTTCAGGAAAGCTCAATGATTGGCATGGCATGGATGGTGAAAGTGGAACCCTCAAAATGCTAAGGACAAAGGATTGTCTCAAGCTCAAAAGCTCAAGACTCTTCATTTTATATTTTAGTGATCCAAGATCACATTGAGTCTTTAGGAAAAGCCAATACTATCAAGGAGGGATGAGGTGTTGCTTAATGAGCCTCTTGCTTCATGTGCTTAGTGATATGCTCCAAAACCCTCAACTACTTTCCCATATCCACAAATGACCTAAACCCTAAGCCAAACTCGGTCATACCGGTTCTTTCTATCCGGCGCCACCGAGTTTCACTTGTCATAAGCCACTGCCAAACCCTAGCAATTCGGTTCTACCGATAGGGATCTTGGTCTCACCGAGATGGGATTGCAAACTCCCTGTTTCCCTTTCGTAACTTTTTGGTCTCACCGAAAGAGCGAATCGGTCCCACCGAGATTGCAATGTAAATTCAGTGTTTCCTTTTTGTAACTTTTCGGTCTCACCGAAAGAGCAAATCGGTCCCACCGAGTTTGCCTGACCAACTCTCTGGTTAGCTAATTACCAAAATCGGTCTCACCGAGTTTGTGTAATCGGTCTCACCGAGATTACGTTATGCCCAAACCCTAACCATATCGGTCCTACCGAGTTGCATGTCAGTCCCACCGAAAATCTCTAATGGTCACTAGGTTTACCTTTTCGGTCCGACCGAGTTTGTTGATTCGGTCCCACCGAGATTGGAAAACTGTGTGTAACGGTTGGATTTTGTGTGGAGGCTATATATACCCCTCCACCTCCTCTTCATTCGTGGAGAGAGCCATCAGAACACATACACAATTCCAACTCATATGTTCTGAGAGAGAACCACCTACTCATGTGTTGAGACCAAGATATTCCATTCCTACCATATGAATCTTGATCTCTAGCCTTCCCCAAGTTGCTTTCCACTCAAATCTTCTTTCCACAAAATCCAAATCCTATGAGAGAGAGTTGAGTGTTGGGGAGACTATCATTTGAAGCACAAGAGCAAGGAGTTCATTACCTACACACCATTTGTTACTTCTTGGAGAGTGGTGTCTCCTAGATTGGCTAGGTGTCACTTGGGAGCCTCCGACAAGATTGTGGAGTTGAACCAAGGAGTTTGTAAGGGCAAGGAGATCGCCTACTTCGTGAAGATCTACCACTAGTGAGGCAAGTCCTTCGTGGGCGATGGCCATGGTGGGATAGACAAGGTTGCTACTTCGTGGACCCTTTGTGGGTGGTTGCTTCTTCGTGGACCCTTCATGGGTGGAGCCCTTCGTGGACTCACGCAACCATTACCCTTCGTGGGTGGAGCCCTCCGTGGACTCGCGCAACCGTTACCCTTCGTGGGTTGAAGTCTCCATCAACGTGGATGTAGGATAGCACCACCTATCCGAACCACGGGAAAAACATCCGTGTCTCCAATTGCGTTTGAATTCTCCAAACCCTTCCCTTTACATTCTTGCAAGTTGCATGCTTTACTTTCCGCTGCCAATATACTCTTTGCATGCTTGCTTGAATTGTGTGATGATTGCTTGACTTGTCCTACAATAGCTAAAATCTGCCAAGAACTAAAATTGGGAAAAGGTTAAGTTTTTATTTGGTCAAGTAGTCTAATCACCCCCCCTCTAGACATACTTTCGATCGTACAAGTGGTATCAGAGCCTTGGTCTCCATTTGCTTTGATCTCCATAGCTTTTGGTGGTCATAGCCTTGGTTTCACAACCTAGGAGAGTATGGCGTCTAGCGAGGGAAATTATCACCGTAGAAGTCCTTACTTTGATGGTACTAATTTTGCTAGTTGGAAGCATAAAATGAAAATGCATATTCTTGGACATAACCCCGCCGTTTGGGCTATTGTGTGTGTTGGTTTGCAAGGTGACTTCTTTGATGGGAAAGAACCAAACCGTGAAGCTACCGCGGATGAGTTGAAGATGTTGCAATACAATGCTCAAGCTTGTGATATTCTCTTCAACGGATTGTGCCCCGAAGAATTCAACAAAATCAGCCGTCTTGAGAATGCAAAGGAAATTTGGGACACTTTGATTGATATGCACGAAGGTACCGACTCTGTCAAGGAATCCAAGTTGGATGTGCTTCAAAGTCAACTTGACAAGTTCAAAATGAAGGATGGTGAAGGTGTCGCTGAAATGTACTCTAGGCTTGCTCTCATCACAAATGAGATTGCCGGCTTAGGAAGTGAAGAGATGACCGATAGATTCATCATCAAGAAGATTCTAAGAGCCTTGGATGGAAAATATGATACCGTGTGCACATTGATCCAAAAGATGCCCAATTACAGAGATCTCAAGCCAACGGAGGTGATTGGAAGAATTGTTGCTCATGAGATGTCACTTAAGGATAAAGAGGAACTTCACAACAAATCAAGTGGTGCCTACAAAGCCTCATGTGAAGCCCCTACATCATCAAGTGAGAAACAAAACTTCAATGAAGAATTGAGCTTAATGGTGAAGAACTTCAACAATTTCTACAAGAGTAGAAGCAAAGATAGAAGCTTCAAGTCAAGGTCCTACAATGACAAAAGATCTTCTAGTCGAGAGCGAAACTGCTACAGTTGTGGAAGACCCGGACACTATTCCAATGAGTGTACGGCTCCCTACAAGAGAAGAGAAGATTCTCCAAAAAGAAGAAGCAAAGAATCACCACCAAGAGAGAGAAGGAGTAGAGATGATCGTTATGAATGAAGATACTCATGGAGAAGCAAGGATTCGGAAAGGAAGGAAAAATCATCAAGGAGCTACACAAAACGAAGACATCAAGCTCATGTTGGTGAATGGGTATCCGGCTCCGACTCCGACAGCCACTCCGAGAGAAGTTATCACTCCGACTCCGAAGATACTCAAGATGAAGGTGTTGCCGGTCTAGCACTTGTGTCAACCAACTCCTACGACATATTTGACTCACCAAATGAAGGAATTGGAAGATGCTTCATGTCCAAAGGTCCTAAGGTAACACACCCCGAGTAAGTTGATTTCAATAGTGATGAAGATGACTTGTTAGGTGATGATTTGCTTGTTGACAACTCTAGTGATGAATACTATGATGAAACATCAATTAATCATGCTAATCAAGATAAAACGAATGACAATGATAAGGAGAAGATTGAGGCTCTAACTAAAGAACTAAACACTCTTAAGTTAGCTCATGAAACTATCTTCGAAGATCATCGAGAACTTTTAAGAGCTCATGAGAAATTACGCTTTGAAAAGCTCAATCTTGAGCAAGAGCATGAGTTCTTAAAAGCAATCAATGATGATCTCCGCAAGAAAAGTTCTTCTTACATTACCAAGCGTTTACTCTTATCCACTTACATGCCTCAAGTCAAGTCTAGTAACAAGAACAAGAAAGATTCTTCCTCTAGCAGTAACAATGATCATGCTAAATCCAATATTGTTGCTTCTAGTAGTTCTCTTGATTCCACTAATGATTCTCTTAGCCAAGTTACACTTGAGCAAGAAAATAGCTTATTGAAGGGAATTATAGAGAAAGGAGTGTACAAAAGCCTTGCCAGGAGTAAGCAATTCGAGAAAATTGTGCGCAAGCGAGGAATGCACCGGAAGAATCAAGGTGTTGGTTTTGAACGAAAGTTCAATGCCAATGGAGTTGAGTGGGAAGAAGATCAATACCCCAAGACAAAGTTTGTTCCTCAACAAGAGAAGTATGATACTTCTTTCAAGGGGACACAAGCTCAAGATGATCTTCCACCACAAGACTACGAGCAAAAAGGCAAGGACAAGCTTCAAGAGGAAATTGATGCATTTGAAGAAGCTCCAAAGACCTTAGTCAAGTGGGTTCCCAAGACTACTTCAAGTTCCACTTCATCAAGTACGACTACAACTCCAAGGATTCCCATCAAGATGGTGTGGATCCAAAAGAATAAGAACTAGAGAGTTCTTGAGGGTGTCTCCGCCAACATACTTCACTCTTATCATTTTGGCAAGAACAAGTGCAATCAACTTCCACATCTTGCACTAGTTCAAGGAGTCACAAACCCTCTTGTTGGTAAGAGAAGGGACAAGGTAACCTAAAAGTTTTCATGGACATCATCTTGTGTGTGCATCACTCTATGTCTATGGATATCCTTGTTTGTTCCTTGTGGGACTAACCCATGTAGGTATTGAAAGTGCAATTCACTCAAATGGATAGCTCCAAGTGATCTACATCAACATTGAGCATCCACATCTTCAACATCTACATGAAGTCATCATCGACAAAACCCGATGTTAGTTAATCCCTCTAAGGGGGGATATCACATCTAGGGGGAGCTTTACTCTAAGGCTTGAGCTAAAGCAACTCTAAAGATGTGAACACAACAATGCTTTATGTAAAAGTGGTAACCCCACTTGAGCTTAAACGATGAGTATGACCTATGATCAAGTGTTCTCACTTGACTCCTAAGTCAATATACTCATATATAGATGACCTTGTCATCGCAAATTGCTTGATAGATGCTAGAATTGGTTGTGCATGCCTTGTCACATATTTCATTTGCCATCTTATTGCGTGAGCATGCTGGTTGCATATTTTACTCATTCGAGGACATCCACTTGTTGTTTTGATTGTTTGGTTTTATTTCCTTTTGCCAAGTGGATGGACAAGAATGCCTAAGAACCTCCTCTAGCTATCTATGCTTTTCTCGTCTCAAACTCTATTCATGCTACATCACAAAATTTGATCAAGTCAGATTCGAACCACTCTGTGTGAGGAGCGCTCGGAGTCCCCGATTCATCATAGACTTAAACTTCCAAAACCTCTTTATGATTCTTGGTCTGACCGATACCCCACTTTCGGTCCTACCGAGATCATTAAGTTGATCTAGGTTTTCAATCTCGGTGCAACCGATTTGAACCATTCGGTCACACCAAGTTGCAACAACTGTATACAGTTTTGCATCTCGGTGCCACCGAGTTGTTCCACTCGGTCACACCGACAGGGTCGGGCTATATATAGTCACGGGCAAAAATTTGGAAATTTCTCCGAACCCCTTCGCCCGCGCGATAGCCTGCTCTGCCAACTTGGTCTCCGGATCGTCTCCTCGCCGCCAGCCGCCTCCAGTCGCTGGTCTCCATCGCCGTCAACGGAATTCAACCCCGCTGTTGCCGCCGTAGCGAGTCTCCGCCGAACTAGGGTATGGACTCGATCTTTGTGCTATTCCCCAATCCGATTCTTAGCACATTGTGATCATCATGATTCTTGCCACGTTTGTTAAACTTCTATCCAGTCAATGAACTCGTAGATTAGGTTTGATTCGAAAATTCTAGGTTTAGGTTTCCGCCGAAACCATCTCGGACCCACCGAGATGAAAAACTCGGTCCCGCCGATTTGTCTTATGCCATTGCACAAGTGAGACTCGGTCTGACCGAGAATTACTTATCGGTGTGACCGATTTTGGAACTCTGTGAAACCCTAGCAGTCTCGGTGCCACCGAACTGTGACTCGGTCTGACCGAGTTCACTAGTTTAGGTTCCGAAAACTGCTTCGGTATCACCGAGTTTGAAAATCGGTAGATCCGAGATGATTTCAGTGGGAAACTAAAACTAAGTTTTTGAGTCATTCTTTTGCAAAAATCTCTGCATTTGGTGATGCTCATCTATTCTACCTCATCTATAAACTATTCACAGGGTCAGCAGTCAGCTTGTTCCTCATGTCAGACCAAAGTGATAGCCAGAACATGTCAGAAGAGCAAGTGCAGATGAGTGAGGGCACTAGTCCCTCAAGTTCTTCAGATGATGGCAGCAGAAGTACCCCAAGCAATTTGCCAAAAGCTGCCACCAGACAGTGGAAGAAGAGAACTTCTGATTCTGAGGATGAAGATTATGTGGCAGAGGAAGAGGAAGCCACATCAAAGAGAGTTGAGCCAGCACAGGGCACAAAGCCAGGCTTAAAGATCAAAAGGCCAACAGGTAGGCAGCCTATGCCAAAGGCCAGAGTTTCAACTCAGATTCCTGAAAAGCCTGCACCCATAGAGCCAGTTGCTGCTGAAGGCAAGAAAAGAAAGGAAAGGGTGAAGAAGACCGTAGCCAGAGTGCTTGGAAAGGCTTCCATCATGGAAGAAGAGGAAGAAGAAGAGGTAGCTGCACCAGCACCTAAGGCACCTAAGCTTATGGGTGATGCTATAAGATCAGGGGCTGTCACATCTAAGCCCAAAGAAGCACCCAAAGCTGCCTCCAAGCCCAAGTCTGCACCAAAGAGAAATACAAGGAGCATACCTGCAAATGAAAAGAACAAGGCCCCAGTGCCTGAAGCTACTGAAGAAGATGATGAAGAGCACGTTCTGAGAAGGCTCAAGCCCAAGATCCTAGACCACAATGATGCTCATCCTGTGGCTGAGGATATGAAGCTCAGGAGAGACTCAGGGCTGAGGAAGTGGAGAGAAGCAAATCCGTATGCTTCAAGGAGAAGAACTGCTGTGGATTACAGGTTTCACACCAAGGAACAACAGGACTTCTATGAGACAGTGCTGCTTGATAAGAAGCCCATAGTTTGTGACATGAGATGGGTCGACTAGACCTACATGAAGGAAAATGAGGAACACTATCCTGGTGTGATTGACAGCTTCAATGCTTGTGGAGTAGCAGACTTTGTTGGGCAGAAGCTCACAAAGTGGAACGAGGAACTCATTCTGCAATTCTACTCCACAGCACATTTCTACCCAGATGGAAAGATAACTTGGATGTCTGAAGGTACGAGGTACCAATCTACAGTTGCTGAATGGGCTCAGCTGATCAATGCCCCAGAAGAGCATGAGGATGACTTGGATATCTATGCCAAGAAGAAGATGGACCACAACTCTATGTCCAACATGTACAAGGAAATTCCAAATGAAGCACTTGACACTTTCAAATTTGGCTCAGTGCACTATCTTCTGTCAGGGCTGCCAACTATTAATTGGATTTTGAGGCACACTCTCTTGCCCAAGTCAGGTGATCACAAGATGATCAGAGGCCATGCGATCAATTTGCTTCATGTATTTGATGTGCCTCAGAAGTTCAAGGTCATGAGCCTCATCGTAGAAACAATCAAGAGGACTGCAGAAGACCAGAAGAGGAGCTGTGGATATGCCCCACAGATTCAGGAGCTCATCAACTCAAAGATGGGCACAGGCATATACTCATTGGACAAGGAACACCTACCCATCCGTCCAGATTTTGAAGATAATCAAGTTGTTATGACTGAGAATGAACCATTGTCTGCACAAGCACAAGCAAAGAAGGAGAAGGCAAGGAAGGAGAAAGCTGCCAAGATGCCAACTCAAGAGGAGGCATCTGAGTATTTCTTGAAAACCAAACAAGAGCAGCTTGGTTACCTAATTGCATCCACCCTGCGGATTGAGAAAGGACTAGCCACCCTAACTCAGAACCAGGCAAGCCTAGAGAGAATCATGGAACAAAAGTTCTATGACTTGGATGTCAAGGTGACAGAGATTCAGACTGCAGTGGAGCAGCTCCAGGATGACATGCAGGAGAGGAGAGGCAGGACTACAACTGATGCATTTGCCAGAGTGCCAAGAGCTCAGAGATCACATGCAGTGCCAGTTGCTATAGCTTCAGGTCCACCAGCTCCAGCGTCCACTTCAGCCTCAACTCCAACCACGTCTACAGAAGGCTTCGTCCTTGGAGTGCTCCGGACTCCACCACCACCTGAAGATCAAGCCTGAGCATCGATCTAGCACTATGCATTTTCTAGGAACTTTTTGGTAACTTGTTGCCAAAGGGGGAGAAAATGTATAGATCATAGGCTTCGAGAGAGAGTGTTGCTTTTATTCTCTCTTGTTTTATTTGGTGGTTTTTTCGAACTTTGTTTGCTTTTGAGTGCTTGAGATATTATGTCATTGCTCGTGAGACATTGATGATCATGTGTTTGATCATAAGCTACACTTATGTTTGCTTAATATTATCATCTTATCTATCTTATGTGATCATTCACTATTCTTGGTGATGAGTGCATGTATTTCATTCTTATCATTTTAAGCGCTCCACCAAGATGTATGTGACATGGAAGAGTAACCCATGACTCTAACTCTTTGTGCATTTGCATTCCAAAGCAAATTTTAAATATGCACAAATTTAGGGGGAGCTCTTACTTGTCACATACTTCTCAAAGCGACGATATATTTCATGCTTATTATCATTTGTCGAAGCTTTGATCTATATGTTGTCATCAATTACCAAAAAGGGGGAGATTGAAAGTGCAACTATCCCTAGGTGGTTTTGGTAATTCATAACAACATATAGCTCATTGAGCTAATGCTATTCCAAGATGATTATTTCAAGAAAGATCAATGATTGGCATGGCATGGATAGTGAAAGTGGAACCCTCAAAATGCTAAGGACAAAGGATTGGCTCAAGCTCAAAAGCTCAAGACTCTTCATTTTATATTTTAGTGATCCAAGATCACATTGAGTCTTTAGGAAAAGCCAATACTATCAAGGAGGGATGAGGTGTTGCTTAATGAGCCTCTTGCTTCATGTGCTTAGTGATATGCTCCAAAACCCTCAACTACTTTCCCATATCCACAAATGACCTAAACCCTAAGCCAAACTCGGTCATACCGATTCTTTCTATCCGGCGCCACCGAGTTTCACTTGTCATAAGCCACTGCCAAACCCTAGCAATTCGTTTCTACCGATAGGGATCTCGGTCTCACCGAGATGGGATTGCAAACTCTCTGTTTCCCTTTCGTAACTTTTCGGTCTCACCGAAAGAGCGAATCGGTCCCACCGAGATTGCAATGTAAATTCAGTGTTTCCTTTTTGTAACTTTTCGGTCTCACCGAAAGAGCAAATCGGTCCCACCGAGTTTGCCTGACCAACTCTCTGGTTAGCTAATTACCAAAATCGGTCTCACCGAGTTTGTGTAATCGGTCTCACCGAGATTACGTTATGCCCAAACCCTAACCATATCGGTCCTACCGAGTTGCATGTCAGTCCCACCGAAAATCTCTAACGGTCACTAGGTTTACCTTTTCGGTCCGACCGAGTTTGTTGATTCGGTCCCACCGAGATTGGAAAACTGTGTGTAACGGTTGGATTTTGTGTGGAGGCTATATATACCCCTCCACCTCCTCTTCATTCGTGGAGAGAGCCATCAGAACACATACACAATTCCAACTCATATGTTCTGAGAGAGAACCACCTACTCATGTGTTGAGACCAAGATATTCCATTCCTACCATATGAATCTTGATCTCTAGCCTTCCCCAAGTTGCTTTCCACTCAAATCTTCTTTCCACAAAATCCAAATCCTATGAGAGAGAGTTGAGTGTTGGGGAGACTATCATTTGAAGCACAAGAGCAAGGAGTTCATTACCTACACACCATTTGTTACTTCTTGGAGAGTGGTGTCTCCTAGATTGGCTAGGTGTCACTTGGGAGCCTCCGACAAGATTGTGGAGTTGAACCAAGGAGTTTGTAAGGGCAAGGAGATCGCCTACTTCGTGAAGATCTACCGCTAGTGAGGCAAGTCCTTCGTGGGCGATGGCCATGGTGGGATAGACAAGGTTGCTACTTCGTGGACCCTTTGTGGGTGGTTGCTTCTTCGTGGACCCTTCATGGGTGGAGCCCTTTGTGGACTCACGCAACCGTTACCCTTCGTGGGTGGAGCCCTCCGTGGACTCGCGCAACCGTTACCCTTCGTGGGTTGAAGTCTCCATCAACGTGGATGTAGGATAGCACCACCTATCCGAACCATGGGAAAATCATCCGTGTCTCCAATTGCGTTTGAATTCTCCAAACCCTTCCCTTTACATTCTTGCAAGTTGCATGCTTTACTTTCCGCTGACAATATACTCTTCTCATGCTTGCTTGAATTGTGTGATGATTGCTTGACTTGTCCTACAATAGCTAAAATCTGCCAAGAACTAAAATTGGGAAAAGGTTAAGTTTTTATTTGGTCAAGTAGTCTAATCACCCCCCCTCTAGACATACTTTCGATCCTACACATGGTCGGCGGCAACAAGGTGCGGGTGGCAGGTCCCCACGATGGCGCCACTACTCCTGCTCGACGCGACCCCCTGCGGTGGCTGGCCTTGTTTGGCAGCCATCTGGCGGCTGCTGCTCTGCAATGGCCGGTGCTTCCCTACATCGACGGTGACAACACGTGGTTTCCCTCTCGGTGCTGATGGTCTTCTCTGGTGGTCTGCTTCCCCGTCTCCTGTCTGCTTTGCTTCGACGGTATTTGGGGTTCTGGTCTTGGTCCAGGGCAAAATCCCTGCGCGGCGATGTCCTGCGCTGACAACGGTGACACCTGATGGTGTCGTAACCTCCATGGAGGCGCTGTCATGGCCCGGACTGACCCTCTCCTCGAGCACCGGGGGAAACCCTTGGTCCAGTTCATTGGACAAGGCAGCGGTGGCGTCTCAGCGCCATTCCCTTCTTGAAGGCGTTGTTTGGGTCGCACTTGCAGTCCCCGATGCGGCAACTGGAGATGGTGGCCTCCCCGGTCTTCCGGTGAGGCTTGCTGGTAATGCGATGCTGTGACGAGGGCTTTAGCATAGAGCGTGAACGTCCGGGGCGCTATGTACACTAGCGCCGACATGTCCAAGACGATGGCTTCACTAGTCCTGGTTGGGTCCTGCCATCCACCTGCCGTCTCTTAGGCACATATGGGTGGAAGGTACGTTGGCCTGGACAGCCCTGGAGATGCGGTCTTCTTTGGAGGCGCCTGGCAACGGCTGTGACGCGGCCTTGAGGCTCTAAGTCTAGTTACCTCGTCGTTCATGGTTGGAGGCTGGACAAGGCTAGACCTTTCGTAGTTGAAGTCTGTAGTTGGTAGCACCTCCTCGCTTGCTCGTTTGGTGAGGACGATGATGTGTGTGTGCATGTGTCCATCCTCTTGGGAGGTTGTACCTGTACTGTTGTTCTCTTCCTGTTCAATGAAATGAAACGCAAACTCTTTTGCGTTTTCTTGAAAAAAGTAGTATACCACAGACCTTCAGGTCCATAGTTATTAGCTAGATGGCTTCTTCTCTCTCTTTGGATCTCAATACAAAGTTCTCCTCGATCTTCTTGGAGATCTATTCGATGTAACTCTTTTGCGGTGTGTTTGCCGAGATCCGATGAAATGTGGGTTTATGAACTTGATTATCTAATATTATTTGATACTTCTCTGAATTCTTATATGCATGATTTGATATCTTTGCAAGTCTCTTCGAATTATCGGTTTAGTTTGGCCTACTAGATTGATCTTTCTTGCAATGGGAGAAGTGCTTACCTTTGGGTTCAATCTTGCGGTGCTCGATCCCAGTGACATAAAGGGAAACGACACGTATTGTATTGTTGCCATCGAGGATAAAAAGATGGGGTTTATATCATATTGCTTGAGTTTATCCCTCTACATCATGTCATCTTGCCTAATGCGTTACTCCGTTCTTATGAACTTAATACTCTAGATGCATGCTGGATAGCGGTCGACGTGTGGAGTAATAATAGTAGATGCAAAATCATTTCGGTCTACTTGTCACGGACGTGATGCCTATATTCATGATCATTGCCTTAGATATCATCATAACTATGCGCTTTTCTATCAATTGCTCGGCAGTAATTTGTTCACCCACCGTAATACATGCTATCTTGAGAGAAGCCACTAGTGAAACCTATGGCCCTTCGGTCTACTTTACATCATATAAGTTTCCAATCTACAATTCTAGTTTACTATTTATTTTGCAATCTTTATTTTCCAATCTATACCACAAAAATACCAAAAATATTTATCTTATTATCTTTATCAGATCTCACTTTTGCAAGTGGCCGTGAAGGGATTGACAACCCCTTTATCGCGTTGGTTGCAAGGTTCTTATTTGTTTGTGCAGGTACTAGGTGATTTGCATGTAGTCTCCTACTCGATTGATACCTTGGTTCTCAAAAACTGGGGGAAATACTTACGCTACTTTGCTGCATCACCCTTTCCTCGTCAAGGGAAAACCAACGCATACTCAAGAGGTAGCAATGTGTTTTGATGTACCGAAGGTAGTTCGGAGTCCCAGATGTGATCACGGACATGACGAGGAGTCTCGAAATGGTCGGGACATAAAGATTGATATATTGAATGACTATATTCGGACACTGGATGAGTTCCGGGGGTCACCGGATAATTATCAGAGTGCCGGGGGGTTATCGGAACCCCCGGGGGAACTAATGGGCCAACATGGGCCTTGTGTGAGAGAGAGGAGGGGCCATAGGGCTGGCCGCCCCCCTTTGGAGTCCGAATTGGACAAGGAGGGGGGGCGCCCCCTCTTTCCCTCCCTCTCCTACCTTCCCCCTCCCTCCTCCTAGTTGGACTAGGAAAGGGGGAGTCCTACTCCTACTAGGAGGAGGACACCACCCCCTCCTTGGCGCGCCCCAAGGCCGGCCGGCCTCCCCCTTGCTCCTTTATATACGGGGGCAGGGGCACCCTAGAACACACAAGTTGATTGTTTCCAGCCGTGTGCGGTGCCCCCCTCTACCATAATCTACCTCGGTTATATCATAGCAGTGCTTAGGCGAAGCCCTGTTCCGGTAGCATCATCATCACTGTCATCACGCCGTCGTGCTGACGGAGCTCTCCCTCGACACTCTGCTGGATCGTGAGTTCGTGGGACGTCACCGAGCCAAACGTGTGCAGATCGCGGAGGTGCCGTACTTTCAGTACTAGGATCGGTCGATCATGAAGACGTATGACAACCGCGTTGTCATAAAGCTTCTGCTTACGGTATACGAGGGTGCGTAGACAACACTCTCCCCTCTCGTTGCTATGCATCACTATGATCTTGCGTGTGCGTTGGAATTTTTCTGAAATTATTGCGTTCCCCAACAATTTGGTGCATAGGATAGGATTTTTTCCACTGAGTCTAGGCTAATGTTTTTTCCCTCCAAAATGTGAAGGATTGATTCCTATCCGACATAGGAATAGGAATCCATTCCTACAAAACAAAGGGATTTAAAGAAATTTTTCCTTTGCAAATCCCATCCTATAGAATTCCTACAAAAATCCTACAAACCAAAGGAGGCCTGAGTCTAGGCTAATGTTTATTTTCCTATGAAATGTGGAGGATAGGAATAATTCCTCCATAGGAATAGGATTCCATTCCTACAAACTAAAGGGCTCTAAAGGAATTTTCCTATAGAAATCCTATCCTATGAAATTCCTATAAGATTCCTCTAAACCAAGGGAAACTTTTGTGTTTGCCACTCTAGATTTTGCCAATTTTCCTTATACCATTCTAGATTTTGACATTTCACTTTTGCCACTCTTAGCTTTTGACAATTATCACAATTGCCATTCCGTGGCAAAAGCAGAATAATTTTATTTCATTTTTGCCACTCTTTGCTTTTGAAATGTATCACAATTGCCACTCCAAAAATTTTGCTTTTGCCGCCGGAATGGCAATTCAGATAATTGTCAAAAACTAAGAGTGGCAAAAGTGAAATGTCAAAATCTAGAGTGGCATAAGGAAAATTGGCAAAATCTAGAGTGGCAAAAACAAAATTTTCCCCTAAACCAAAGGAGGCCTAAATTATCACGTCTTCGTCCCTGCCCTGTCCAGTTCGTCGAAGCTTTTTTTTCCTTTTTCATTTCTTTGATTGATGTGTGTGTGGAGCATGACTTCATTCGCTGTCCTGTCTTGCGGCTGTCCATCTATCCACATCCAACTGCATCGTTCACTTCTTTTTCTAAACTTCAGTCTTAAGCCCATCTTCACAAATCAAATCAAATCAAACTAAACCAAATGATGTGATTATTTTGGGGAAGTACATCATACATAGCTTTATTGATACGAAAACACGAATACATCATTCACTAGTTTCCCCAGCTAAAAAGTTCGGGAGTTCATCGACCCAACTATAGGAATTCTTATTACTCAAACTAAACCGTGCTAGCTCATGTGCCGCACAATTCGCTTCTCATCCCGAAGGCCAAATTCTTTGCGTGGTTGGCAATCCAAGGAAGGATTTGAACTGCGGATAGACTAGCCAAGCGTGGTTGGACAAATTGTGGCTTCTGCCCGCTATGCAAGAGGGAGCTGGAAACATCATCCCACTTGCTATACAAATGCCACTACACTTTCAGGCTTCAGTGTTTGGTTTAGAATTGGCTCCAACTAGTGCACATTGACACTATCATTTGGGCTATGGAAAGGTCCATAAAAGATTGGTGGATCAAAATTTCTGGAAGGAACATCCCAAACAGGAGTGCGATGGCTTCCACCACTCATGTGTTGGACCATTTGGAATGAGAGGAATGCAAGGTTCTCCCGGTACAAATCCGGCCTTATGACGATTCTCATGGAGGAGATTAAGAAATAAGCAATGGGTCATCACGGGTGCAAAGCAATTGGGTCAACTAATGTCAGGACAATAGTTGTACCAGTGTTGGAGCTTTTGCATCTTGTTGTAACCTCAACTCTATTTATCCCTTAATTAATTGATGAGGCTAATCGTATGCCTTCGTTTCAAAAAAAATCACTTCTCATAAGCAATGTAAGAATTTGACCTTCCTGTCATTGTTGTATGTGTCAACTCAATCCACCAATATTGTCATCGTTGCATCACACCATTAAAATTGTCCCTGTATATAAATTAATCACTTCTAGAGAATCCAAGTCGCTTCAAAAACATGAAACCAATTGAGTTTCCATGGATCAAGCCATTGTGTAGCCATAAATTTCAGCATGGCTACATCAACACCGTGTGATGTATATGAGCAATTTGCTGTAAGGGACTAACCTTTTCCATCTTTGACGATCGATGCAGTAGCACCATCCTCGACTGAAAGAGCATGGTGCCTCCATGTTTGGTTTTGGTAACTGATGACAATCCCTATGTACTAATGGTTGCTTTGAGTTATACTTAATGGTTTGTCCATAGGCGTTACTTAAGACCATATGTTGGTTTCAAGGTTATAAGAAGGAGATTATGTGTTGACCAAGGTGTTATTCAAGGAGTTATCCAAAGATTGGCCATGGAGAGTTGAGCCAATTGCAAGCATGTCTTGAAGAATAAGATTGTGTGAACATTCATGTTACCTTTCAATTCATCATCTTAATGGAGAAAGTAGGAAATATACAAGGTTGATCCAGACAAAGTGCTAAGAGTGGATTCAATTTGATCAACACACAAAGCATAGACCATGTACCAAGTGGGATCATGTGATATCACGGTATGGTAAGCATTGTCCATTACGCTATGTGAACTAACCCATGATCTATGTGTTTGGTGTTTCTATGTGGGGTTAGGTATCTTTCCATGGGCTTGCATCAAAAGGAAGATCTCATATAGCCCAAGAGAGGATGGCATCAAGTGATGATCGTCATCAAGGTTGCAGTGTGCAAGTTCAAGAGGAGCATAACGAAGAGATCACATGCTTGAAGCTTGTCGACCATTTGGTGATAATGGCCTCGTGGAGATGTGCCTAAAAGTAGCTCTCCCATAGTGGAGTATGGGAGAGCAAATCATGAGTCCTCACCAAGTGTGTGCTACCAAGAAAGGTGTTCCATCTTGAGGCGAGCATGATCGTCATCATCTAGCTCAAGTGGATTATGTGCAAGGCAAATGTTTGACCTTGATAGTTTCTTATTTTACTGGTCTCATGGTGTTAGTTAGGAGACCGGGTTATAGGTGTTTGTCGTACTATCAATGGGCTCTCTCGAGTGAGTAGCTTGATCGTATCGTTCATACAGAGCTCAAACCATTGCATCCTTGGCATCCTATTTGTTTTTTCTCTTTGCTAGGTTTTAGAGTTTGTGTTCGTCTTCTTGTCAAACTCAAGTTCATCGAAAAAGAGTTTGATGCATCATCTATGCCTTTTCGGTGTTGGAGATTTCGCCGGTTCATATTTGGGGAAGGTTCTCTTCTTTATCCTATTGGCATTTCTTCTCCATTGCTACTTCTTAATTTATCCAGTCCTTGTTGGATAGTGCTTGTTGTCATCTATCCAACAAGCTTGAGTGCTGATTTCGGAGTTTGTTTGCAGAAGTTATGGATGTTCTGGCTCTGTTGCTATCTATTTAGAGATAGTACCTTCCCCTTAAGAGGTAGTATTGCTTGTGCGATACTTCTGTTGTTGTATCGCGTGTACTATCGTGGTGTTTTTGTTACCCACCAATAATTAGAGGTAGTACCGCTTGTGCGGTACTTCTGCTATTATGTTGCACATACTACTGTGGGGATCTGTTACCCACCAATATCTAGAGGCAGTACCGCTCCCTTAAACGGTGGTACTGTTTGAGCTTTCCAGAACATAGCACTTAGATTCGTGGGGCCTATTTAAGGGGGCCCCCATGGTAGAACCATTGACCGGTCAGACGACACATCGTCACCAAAAAAAGATGCATGGTCCCACATGTAAGCAACCACGTCAGCATCTTCTGGGCCCATATGTCAGCAACCTTGACCGGTAAAAACTCATTGCGATTTATTACTGACGGGACTGTCAGCGATAAAACCCATGCCGGACCCACATGGAAGAAGCCACCTCAGCAACTGCTAGCCCCACCCGTCTGAATCTTTGACGGGTCAAGCCCCCGAACCGATCACCGGTGACGGGATTATCGTCACCAAAAAGATTTTAGGCGACAGATTGGGCCATCGTAGGTGAGATTCTGGGCCACCACCGAAGACGACCACTGGTGACATTTTTTGGTCTGTCACATAATATACGAACTTGCGTGACGGAAAAGTGGCACCGTAAAAAAATTATTTTCTATGACGGCGCTTCGGTGACGGTGGGCACGACCACCGGAAAATGTCGCCAGTGTATTTTCCATGACGAAAAGGGTTATACATGACACAACTGAAGCATCACAAAATAGAGCAAAGTTTATAATGGGAAGTCACAATACCTGCAGGGCGAGGGGAGAGAAAAAGCACAATGAAAGCGCAAGAAAGACGATGCAGGCCAAAGAGACCATGGCACGACGATGGTAGACTTCTCCTGCACCTTTTTAGGCGAAACTGGAAACAACCATCGGTCGCCCCTGGTTTCCGCCGCACTCGCCTACCTTGAGAGCGGTGATGATCGGCTAGGCAAAGATGGACCTGAGCTGACACAAACCCACAGGAATCCTGACAGGGAAGTTCACCCTTATGTTCGAGGGGAGCGAAGCTAGAGGACACCACCGTGCTTTGCTAAATTTAAATGGAAGGAGAGAGTCGCGACAACAAGAAAAATATATATGGGAGGCGATATGAGAGGATGGGCACAAGGGGTGTTTTTAAGCAACCCATGGCAACCGATGTTGCATGTCCCATCCATGTCAGACAACCAAGCACAAAGGAAGGTTGTACCTGGACGCACAGGCATACCAAATGCACATGCTCATGCGGGACAAACATTTGGCTGACAGACTCACACGAGCGAAGCTACAATCCAAGTGTTGGGGAACAAATTATTTCAAAAAAATTCCTATGATCATGCAAGATCTATCTAGGAGAAGCATAGCAACGAGCGGGGAGAGTGTGTCCACGTACGCTCGTAGACCGAAAGCGGAAGTGTTTAGTAACACGGTTGATGTAGTCGAATGTCTCCGCGATTCAATTGATCCAAGCACCGAACGTACGGCACCTTCGTGTTTTGCACACATTCAACATGATGACGTCCCTCGAGTTCTTGGTCCAGTTTAGGACGAGGGAGAGTTCCATCAGAACGACGGCGTGGCGACGGTGATGATGAAGTTACCAGAGCAGGGCTTCGCCTAAGCGCTACGATGATATGACCGATGTGTTAACTGTGCAGGGGGGCGCCACACACGGCTAGGAACAATTGATGTGTGTTCTAGGGGTGCCTTCCCCATGTATATAAAGGAGGGAGAGGGAGGGAGGCAGCCTCGGGCACGCCCAAGTAAGAGGAATCCTACTTGGGCCCGTAGTCCAATTTACCCCCATACCATATTTGGACAAGGGGGAAAGGAAGGAGGGGGAGGGGAAGGAAGCAGGAGTCCTACTTCATACTTTCCTTTCCCTCCTCTCCTTTCCCTTTCTCCCCACATGGCTGGCCCTATAGGAGGCGCATCAGCCCCTTGTGGGTTGGTGTGTTCTCTTACTTGGCCCATTAAGCCCATATCTTTGCCGGGGGTTGCCCGGAACCCCTTCCCGTGACCCGGTATCACCCGGAACACTTCCGGTGTCCAAATACCATCGTCCTATATATGAATCTTTACCTCTTGACCATTTCGAGACTCCTCGTCATGTCTGTGATCTCATCCGGGACTCCGAACAAACTTTGGTCATCAAATCACATAACTCATAATACAAATTGTCATTGAACGTTAAGCGTGCGGACCCTACGGGTTCGAGAACTATGTAAACATGACAGAGACACATCTCTGGTTAATAACCAATAGCGGAACCTAGATGCTCATATTGGCTCCTACATATTCTACGAAGATCTTTATCGGTCAAACCGCATAACAACATACATTGTTCCCTTTGTCATCTGTATGTTACTTGCCCGAGATTCGATTGCCGGTATCCTCATACCTAGTTCAATCTTGTTACCGACAAGTCTCTTTACTCATTCCGTAATGCATCATGCTGCAACTAACTCATTAGTCACATTGCTTGCAAGACTTATAGTGATGTGCATTACCGAGAGGGCCCAGAGATACCTCTCTGATACACGGAGTGACAAATCCTAATCTCGATCTATGCCAACCCAACAAACAACTTCGGAGACACCTGTAGAGCATCTTTATAATCACCCAGTTATGTTGTGACGTTTGATAGCACACAAGGTGTTCCTTTGGTATTCGGGAGTTGCATAATCTCATAGTCAGAGGAACATGTATAAGTCATTAAGAAAGCAATAGCAATAAAACTCAACGATCATAATGCTAAGCTAACGGATGGGTCTTGTCCATCACATCATTGTCTAATGATGTGATCCCATTCATCAAATGATGACACATGTCTATGGTCAGGAAACTTAACCATATTTGATTAACGAGCTAGTCTAGTAGAGGCATAATAGGGACACTTTGTTTTGTCTATGTATTCACACATGTATCAAGTTTCCGGTTAATAAAATTCTAGCATGAATAATAAACATTTATCATGATATAAGGAAAATAATAATAACTTTATTATTGCCTCTAGGGCATATTTCCTTCAGTCTCCCACTTGCACTAGAGTCAATAATCTAGTTCACATCGCCATGTGATTTAACACCAATAGTTCACATCTTTACCCATAGTTCACATCGCCATGTGACCAATACTCAAAGGGTTCTACTAGAGTCAATAATCTAGTTCACATCACTATGTGATTAACACCCAAGAGCAATAAGGTGTGATCATGTTTTGCTTGTGAGAGAAGTTTTAGTCAATGGGTCTGCCACATTCAGAGCCGTATGTAATTTGCAAATTTTCTATGTCTACAATGCTCTGCACGAAGCTACTCTAGCTAATCTCTCCCACTTTAAATATGTATCCAGATTGAGACTTAGAGTCATCCGGATCAGTGTCAAAGCTTGCATTGACGTAACCCTTTACGACGAACTTTTTGTCACCTCCATAACCGAGAAACATGGCCTTATTCCAATAAGGATAATTTTGACCGATGTCTAGTGATCCACTCCAGGATCACTATTATACCCTCTTGCCAAACTCATGGTGAGGTACAAAATAGGTCTGGTACACAACACAACATACTTTATAGAACCTATGACTGAGGCATAGGGAATGATTTTTCATTCTCTTTCTGTTTTCTGCCGTGGTCGGGTTTTGAGTCTTTACTCAACTTCACACCTTACAACTCAGGCAAGAACTCCTTCTTTTACTGATCCATTTTGAACTCCTTCAAAATCAACTTATGTACTCATCCAAAGTCTTATCAAGCGTCTTGATCTATTTTTATAGATCTTGATGCCCAATATGTAAGTAGCTTCACTGAGGTCTTTCATTGAAAAATTCATATTCAAGTATCCTTTTATGCTATCCAGAAATTTTGTATTATTTCCAATCAACAATATCTCATCCACATATAATATCAGAAATGCTACAGAGCTCCCACTCACTTTCTTGTAAATACAGGCTTCTCCAAAAGTCTGTATAAAACCATATGCTTTGATCACACTATCAAAGCGTACATTCCAACTCCGAGATGCTTGCACCAGTCCATAAATGGATCACTGGAGCTTACACACTTTGTTAGCACCTTTCGGATTGACAAAACCTTCTGGTTGCATCATATACAACTCTTCTTTAAGAAATCCATTAAGGAATGCAGTTTTGAAATCCATTTGCCAAATTTCATAAAATGCGGCAATTGCTAACATGATTCAGATAGACTTTAAGCATAGATACGAGTGAGAAACTCTCATGTAGTCAACACCTTGAACTTGTCGAAAACCGTTTGCGACAATTCAAGCTTTGTAGATAGTAACACTACTATCAGCGTCCGTCTTCCTCTTGTAGATCCATTTAATCTCAATGGCTCGCCGATCATCGAGCAAGTCAATCAAAGTCCATACTTTGTTCTCATACATGGATCCCATCTCAGATTTCATGGCCTCAAGCCATTTCGCGGAACTTGGGCTCATCATCACTTCCTCATAGCTCATAGGTTCGTCATGGTCTAGTAACATGACTTCCAGAATAGGATTACTGTACCACTCTGGTGCGGAACGTGCTCTGGTTGACCTACGAGATTCATAGTAACTTGATATGAAGTTTCATGATCATCATCATTAGTTTCCTCACTAATAGGTTTGGTTTCTTGCCAAACCATAGTTCATACGGTGTTGTCTCAACGGATTTAGATGGTGCCCTATTTAACGTGAATGCAGCTGTCTCTAATGCATAACCCCAAAATGATAGTGGTAAATCGGTAAGAGACATCATAGATTGCACCATATCTAATAAAGTACGGTTACGACGTTCAGACACACCATTACTCTGTGGTGTTCCATGTGGCATGAGTTGTGAAACTATTCCACATTGTTTTTAAATGAAGGCCAAACTCATAACTCAAATATTTTCCTTCGCGATCATATAATAGAAACTTTATTTTCTTTTTACGATGATTCTCAACTTCACTCTAAATTTCTTTGAACTTTTCAAATGTTTCAGACTTGTGTTTCATTAAGTAGATATACCCATATCTGCTTAAATCATCTGTGAAGGTTAGAAAATAACGATACCCGCCGCCAGCCTTAACACTCATCGGACCGCATACATCAGTATGTATTATTTCCAATAAGTCAGTGGCTCGTTCCATTGTTCCGGATAACGTAGTTTTAGTCATCTTGCCCATGAGGCATGGTTCACAAGCATCAAGTTATTTATAATCAAGTGATTCCAAAAGCCCATCAACATGGAGTTTCTTCATGCGCTTTACACCAATATGACCTAAACAACAGTGCCACAAATAAGTTGCACTATCATTATCAACTTCACATTTTTTGGCATAAATATTATGAATATGTGTATCACTATGATCGAGATTCAATAAACCATTCACCTTGGGTGTATGACCATAGAAGGTTTTATTCATGTAAACAAAATAACAATTATTCTTTGACTTAAATGAATAACCGTATTGCAATAAACATGATCCAATCATATTATGCTCAATGCAAACACCAAATAACATTTATTTTAGGTTCAACACTAATCCCCAAGGTAAAGGGAGTGTGCGATGGTGATCTTATCAACCTTGGAATCACTTCCAACACACATCATCACCTTGCCCTGAACTAGTCTCTGTTCATTTTGTAACTCCCGCTTCAAGTTACTAATCATAGTAACTGAACCAGTATCAAATACCCAGGGGCTACTATGAACACTAGTAAAGTACACATCAATAACATGTATATCATATATAGTTTTGTTCACTTTGCCATCCTTCTTATCCGCCAAGTATTTGGGGCAGTTCTGCTTCCAGTGACCATTTCCTTTGCAGTAGAAGCACTCAGTTCCGGGCTTGGGTCTAGCTTTGGGCTTCTTCACGGGAGCAACAACTTGCTTGCTATTCTTCTTGAAGTTCCCTTTCTTTCCCTTGCCCTTTTACTTGAAACTAGTGGTTTTGTCAACCATCAACACTTGATGCTTTCCTTTATTTTGTAGGATCTAGAAGTAGATGTGTCTAGAGGGGGGGTGATTAGACACTTAATGTTAAAGTTGCGATTTTTAAGCTTTTTCGGTTTAAGTGGAGTTTAGGGACAATTTCAACATACACAATACATATCAAGCAAGCATGCAAAGAGTATATGAGCAGCGGATTGTAAAGCATGCAACTTGCAAGAATGTAAAGGGAAGGGTTTGGAGAATTCAAACGCAATTGGAGACACGGATGTTTTTCCCGTGGTTCGGATAGGTGGTGCTATCCTACATCCACGTTGATGAAGACTTCAACCCACAAAGGGTAACGGTTGCGCGAGTCCACGGAGGGCTCCACCCACACAGGGTAACGGTTGCGCGAGTCCACGGAGGGCTCCACCCACGAAGGGTCCACGAAGAAGCAACCACCCACAAAGGGTCCACGAAGAAGCAACCACCCACAAAGGGTCCACGAAGAAGCAACCTTGTCTATCCCACCATGGCCATCGTCCACACAGGACTTGCCTCACTAGCGGTAGATCTTCACGAAGTAGGCGATCTCCTTGCCCTTACAAACTCCTTGGTTCAACTCCACAATCTTGTCGGAGGCTCCCAAGTGACACCTAGCCAATCTAGGAGACACCACTCTCCAAGAAGTAACAAATGGTGTGTAGGTAATGAACTCCTTGCTCTTGTGCTTCAAATGATAGTCTCCCCAATACTCAACTCTCTCTCATAGGATTTGGATCTGATGGAAAGAGGGTTTGAGTGGAAAGCAACTTGGGGAAGGCTAGAGATCAAGATTCATATGGTAGGAATGGAATATCTTGGCCTCAACACATGAGTAGGTAGTTCTCTCTCAGAAATAGGATGCTGGAAGTGTAGGCTTAGTCTGATGGCTCTCTCTATGAATGAAGAGGAGGTGGAGGGGTATATATAGGCTCCACACAAAATCCAACCATTACACAAAGTTTTCCAATCTCGGTGGGACCGAATCAACAAACTCGGTCGGACCGAAAAGGTAAACCTAGTGACCGTTAGAGATTTCGGCGGGACCGACTGCATCAACTCGGTGGGACCGATGTGCTAGGGTTAGGGTAAATCCAAAACTCGGTTTGACCGATCACTCAAACTCAGTGGGACCGATTTGGGTAATAAGTGAAACTGAGAGTTGGCCAAGCAAACTCGGTGGGACCGATTGCATATCTCGGTGGGACCGAGAATATTGCAATGGGTAACAAAGAGTTTGCAAGCCCATCTCGGTGAGACCGAGATCCCATCGGTGAGACCGAACTGATTAGGGTTTGGCAGTGGCTTATGACAAGTGAAACTCAGTGGCGCCGGATAGGAAGAATTGGTAGGACTGAGTTTGGCTTAGGGTTTAGGTCATATGTGGAAGTGGGAAAGTAGCTGAGGATTTTGGAGCATATCATTAAGCACATGAAGCAAGAGGCTCATTAAGCAACACCTCATCCCTCCTTGATAGTATTGGCTTTTCCTATGGACTCAATGTGATCTTGGATCACTAAAATGTAAAATGAAGAGTCTTGAGCTTTAAGCTTTAGCCAATCCTTTGTCCTTAGCATCTTGAAGGAGTTCCCACAACCTTTAGTCCATGCCACTCCATTGTTGAACTTATCTGAAACATGCTAGATAGAAATGTTAGTCCAACAAGAGATATGTTGTCATCAATTATCAAAACCAGCTAGGGAGCACTTGTGCTTTCAATCTCCCCCTTTTTGGTAATTGATGGCAACATACATCAAAGCTTTAGATACAGATATAAAGGACAGCAAGTAAAGCTTTGGAAGAACATGTAACAAGCATAGGCTCCCCCTACATGTATGCACTCATGTAAGTATGAAATATAGAGGCATGTGAAAGCATAACCATGACAGAGTTGGCAATGTGTTACATGCATCTTGGCCATATGCATCGGAGCAAAAGATTATCAAGGAAAATACCTTCATGCTCATGAGTCCTTCTTGCAAACAGTATGTACATAAGCAAGAACTCCTCATACTCATGATTTTGATGCATATACTTACCTTGTGGCCTTTAGTTGGCTTAGTATGGAATGAACCTGCACAAACAAGGTTAGATAACACAGGTACATCCACTAGCCAGAGCAAACAAAAGAAACCACAAGAATACCAAGACTGGGATGACATGTAGAGAGTGAGTACAAGGTACCACATTGAATTCAACATGTCCCCAAGAATAAAGATATACAATGAATTTGACTGATTTCTTTCCCTTAGGTGTCTTGCTCCCCCTGAATCTTACATGGGATATTGGGAGAAGATAGGGAACAGAAAATCAGAGCTGAAAGATACAAAATGAGTACATATGAACATGTCTTTCCCCCAAAAGGACATGTGGTATCTCTCCTCTTGAACATCAAGCATCTGGGATCCTTGAGTATTCTCTCCCCCTGGAGATTTCTCTCTCCGTCTTAATAACATCTGAAAAATCTCTCTCCCCCCTTAATAACATCTGGGATCCTTGAGACTTTCTCTCCCCCTTGAGCTTTGATGTGATCTCTTTCTCCCCCTTTGACATCAATTTCCAAGAAGGGCTTTCTGGAATCCGTCGTATAGGTTTGGTCCTTGAGACTCAGCACAAAGCAAAGGATAAAATTGTGATGCTTGTAGAGGACACGATTCATTGAGTGGAGCTGGATCAGAAGAAATGTAGAACAAGTGGCAAACTGTTTTTCTGATTGCAAAGTCGGTGGCACCGAGTGACATATTTCGGTGGTACCGAAAAGATTCTGTTGGACCGAAAATTGCAAGTCGGTGAAACCGAGTTTACATAGAGAAAAACACTTGTCACCTCAGCTCACTAGACATGTAGGATCTCACAAAGATTTGCAATGAATTTCCTGAAGGATTTGCAAGGAATTAAGTGCAGAAAATGCAGAACAAAAACAAAGAGAAAAGAGAAGAAACTGAAAGATCTAGATGAAGTTTTTTTTAAAAAGGAAGAAACTAAACATGCATGAGACAAATGCAATAACACAGAAAAGAACACAAGAGAACTTCATCTACAGTTGGGTGGTGACATAGTCACCTATGTTAGAGTATATTGACTTAGGAGTCAAGTGAGAACACTTGATCATAGGTCATACTCATCGTTTAAGCTCAAAATGGGGTTACCATTTTTCGTTTAAGCATCTTGATGTATTCACATCTTGTTAAGTTGCTTTGATTCATGTCTTGGAGTAAAGCTTCTCTAAGATGGAATAACATACCTTGGGTGGTGGTGTGGTTCTTGCTCATGTAGTTGAACTTGTGTGGGTGCTCAAGGTTGATGTAGCTCATCAAGAGTTGGGAGCACCACTTGGAGTTTGAGTTCATCTACCTACATGGGTTAGTTCTTGCAAGGAAGAGCACTTGTGTATCCAAAAATGACAATCATGAAGCTCAACATAGAATTTGTCAAAGGATATGTTTGAATGGTTTTGTGCTTCCTTGTCTTCAACCACCATTGTGTAGAGTCTTGGTGATGTAGAGATTGCTCAAGATGTGAGTGAGTCGCAATCTCATGGAATTAGATTCAACCAAGCACCTACATGGGTTAGACAACATGCAAGGTGCAAATATATCCAAGACATAAGATAGTTATCATAAGAGATATATCATGGATTAGTCATAAGCTCATGTCTTGCATGTATCCAATGGAGTTTCTACTCCAAGTTCGAAGCATCAATGATGTTCAATTCTCCTCTCAACCTGCAAAACACTCTCTCTTCAAGTGGTTTAGTAAATATATCCGCTAATTGCTTATCGGTGCGAACGTGCTTAAGATTAATGTCACCCTTAGCAACATGATCTCGAATGAAATGATGATGAACTTCAATATGCTTAGTTCGAGAATGTTGTACAGGATTATGACCAATTTTGATAGCACTTTCATTGTCACAAAGCAGTGGAACATGTTTCACATAAATCCCATAATCTTTAAGAGTTTGGGTCATCCAAAGTAATTGAGCACAACATGAACCAGCGGCAATGTATTCCGCTTCGGCGGTGGATAAGGATACCGAGTTTTGTTTCTTGGAAGACCAAGACACAAGGGATCTACCAAGAAATTGACAAGTACCTGAAGTGGACTTTCTATCAACCTTGTCTCCGGCATAATCCGAGTCGGAATAGCCAACAAGATCAAAAGAAGACCTCTTAGGATACCAAATGCCAAAATTTGGTGTATGGATTAAATATCTCACTATCCTTTTCACAGCCTTAAGATGACAATCTTTAGGAGCAGCTTGATATCATGCACACATGCACACACTTAGCATAATATCGGGACGTGAAGCACATAGGTATAACAATGAACCAATCATAGAGCGATAAACCTTTTGATCAACTGGTTCACCATCTTTGGTCAAATCATTATGTCCACTAGTAGGCATGGGTGTAGACATACCTTTGCATTCTTGCATATTGAACTTCTTGAATAAGTCCTTGGTGTACTTTGTTTGAGAGACAAATGTACCTTCCTTAGTTTGCTTGATTTGCAAACCGAGAAAGAATTTGAGTTCACTCATCATAGACATCTCAAACTTCTCTGACATTAGCTTTCCAAACTTTTCACTAAAGAGAGGGTTAGTTGAACCAAATATGATATCATCGACATAAATTTGGCATACAAATAGTTCTCCATTAACCCTTTTAGTAAAAAGAGTAGAATCAATTTTACCAATTTCAAAACCACTTGTAGTAAGGAACTTGGTCAAGCATTTATACCATGCTCTAGGAGCTTGTTTAAGACCATAAAGAGCTTTGTGAAGTTTTTAAACATGATTTGGTTTCTTAGGATTGACAAAGCCGGGAGGTTGTTTGACATAAACTTCCTCCTCTATTTCACCATTTAGAAAAGCATTTTTAATGTCCATTTGGTACAAGGTGATATTATGGTGATTAGCATAGGCAAGTAAGATGCGAATGGACTCAAGTCTAGCAACGGGAGCATACGTCTCACCATAGTCCATACCTTCGACTTGTGTGTACCCTTGGGCGACGAGACGTGCTTTGTTGCGAACCACTTGTCCATCTTCATCTTGCTTGTTGCGAAACACCCATTTGGTACCAATGATGTTGTGGTTGTTGTCGGGCTTCTCAACCAATGTCCAAACTTGGTTTCTCTCAAAATTATGTAGCTCTTCATGCATAGCGTTTATCCAATCCGGGTCTTCCAATGCTTCTTCAACCTTCATAGGTTCAATGCTAGAGATGAATGAATAGTTTTCACAAAAGTTAGCTAAACGAGTTTTTGAGCGAGTGATTCTCCCGGTTTGTATATCATTTAGGATTTGCTCGACGGGATGATCTTTGGCAATTCTTGCTCGAACTCGTGAGAGCCTTTGCTTGGGTCTTCGTTGAGCATCTTCTTCATCTTGTTCTTCTTCTTGGCCTTCTTCATTGTTGACGTCGTCGTTCTCTTGTCGTGGTGGAGAAGGAGGTTGTTGATGTTCGTCTTGATGTATTTCCTCGTTTTCTTCATCTTGGTGTGTCCCACTTGTGGATGCTTCCGTGTCGATTCTTGGTTCACCTTGTCGTGAAGTAGAAGCTTCCACTTGGATGGATGAAGTACTCTCCTTCACCTCCGTTGGACGAATTTTGCCAATGGACAAGTCTTGAATTGCTTCTGAAGGGTCTTTGTCTCCTACATCAATTGGCAATTGCTCTACTTGCGAGCCATTAGATTCATCAAACTTCACATCTACCGTCTCTTCAACCTTTCGGGTGAAATTGTTGTAGACACGGTAAGTGTGAGAGTTTGAGCCATAACCAAGTAGAAAACCTTCATGAGATTTAGAAGAAAACTTTGAACGATGATGCTTATCAAGAATGTAGCACTTTGAGCCGAATACTCGAAAGTATCCAACTTGGGGTTTGTTACCGGTGAGAAGCTCGTATGCCGTCTTGCCGAGTAGCTTGTGAAGATATAAGCGATTTGTTGCGTGACAAGCTGTCTCAACCGCTTCTGCCCAAAAGTGCTTCAGCATCTTGTATTCATCAAGCATCGTTCTTGCCATTTCGATGAGCGTCCGGTTCTTCCTCTCAACAACTCCATTTTGTTGAGGTGTGTACGTGGCCGAGAACTCATGTGAAATCCCTTCTTCGTCAAGAAAGGTGTCCACATTTGCGTTCTTGAACTCCGTTCCATTGTCACTCCGAACCTTCTTGATATTCACGTCAAACTGATTTTGGGCCTTCCTAGCGAAGTTTCTGAAGATCTTCTGGACCTGCGACTTGTCATTAAGAAAGAACACCCACGTAAATCTTGAAAAATCATCAACTATAACTAGACCAAAAGAATTTCCACCGAGACTCTTGTAGGCGTTGGGACGAAAAAGATCCATGTGAAGTAGCTCGAGTGGCCTCCTTGTGGTCATGATGTTCTTCACGGGATGTCTTCCTCCAACCTGTTTACCTGCTTGACAAGCACTGCAAAGTCTATCCTTATCAAATATGACATCGTTAACTCCAAGGATATGATTTCCTTTAATAAGCTTGTCAAGGTTTCTCATGCCAACGTGACCTAGTCGTCTATGCCACAACCAACCTTTTGAGGATTTAGCAACAAAGCAAGTTTTAGGTTGTGCCTTTTTAGAGAAATCGACAATGTAAAGATCACCTCTACGCATACCGGTAAAGACCATTTTATGATTGTCTCGACGAAATACTTGGCAATCTACCTCAGTAAATAGGACATTCAAACCGAAATCAGCAAGTCTAGATACTGAAAGTAAGTTGTAGCCAAGAGATTCAACGAGCATGACATTTTGAATGGAACTATCATGTGAGATGGCCACCTTACCAAGGCTAACCACTTTACCCTTTGAATTATCACCAAAGGTGACATATTTTCGAGGGCCGTCATTTTCAGCAAGCTCACGAAACATCTCTTCATCTCCGGTCATATGATCAGTACATCCACTATCAAGAACCCATTCCTTTCCTCCTGATTCATATCCCCGAAGATTTGCCATAAGACCAAAATGTCTCATTGCATCATCAAGATCGAAGTCACTAACATCATCATCATCATAGTATCCATGTTCATCATGATCTTGTGACTCATCATTTCCTAGAGAGGGTAATTCATTAGATAAATGATCATCAAAGTGGTCACTTTTATGAATTCTTATAGCTTCGAATATGATATCACTAATGATTCCAACATCTCCTTTAGCATGCTTAAGATTGGTAAGTTCAAATAGACAATTACCAAAACTAGGATCACTAGAGTTCATCTTACTCAAGGCAATGGATTTATGGAGAATTTCATCCAAAGTTTTCAAGGAGTGATCGGGAAATCGTTCCTCAAGAAATTTCCATATAGTATAAGCACAATTAAGAGTAGGCAAACTAGCAATCAAATTTTTGGGCAATCCTCTAATGATGAGCTCAGCAGTTCTAAGATTGCGAATCATGTCAATATCTTCATCTAGGGTAGGATGCACAGGATCAATATGAGGTGCACAAGAACTAGCAATATACTTGTTCAAATGATATTGATTGAAGATTACAAGCATCTCATTTTTCCACTCATGAAAATACTCTCCATCAAGAATAGGCACTCTATGTCTAAGACTCCCTAAAGTAGACACATCCATCTTCCTCCAATGGTGATTAAACCAAGGCAATGGAGACCAATGCTCTGATACCACTTGTAGGATCTACAAGTAGATGTGTCTAGAGGGGGGGGGGGTGATTAGACACTTAATGTTAAAGTTGCGATTTTTAAGCTTTTTCGGTTTAAGTGGAGTTTAGGCACAATTTCAACATACACAATACATATCAAGCAAGCATGCAAAGAGTATATGAGCAGCGGAATGTAAAGCATGCAACTTGTAAGAATGTAAAAGGAAGGGTTTGGAGAATTCAAACGCAATTGGAGACACAGATGTTTTTCCCGTGGTTCGGATAGGTGGTGCTATCCTACATCCACGTTGATGGAGACTTCAACCCACAAAGGGTAACGGTTGCGCGAGTCCACGGAGGGCTCCACCCACACAGGGTAACGGTTGCGCGAGTCCACGGAGGGCTCCACCCACGAAGGGTCCACGAAGAAGCAACCACCCACAAAGGGTCCACGAAGAAGCAACCTTGTCTATCCCACCATGGCCATCGTCCACACAGGACTTGCCTCACTAGCGGTAGATCTTCACGAAGTAGGCGATCTCCTTGCCCTTACAAACTCCTTGGTTCAACTCCACAATCTTGTCGGAGGCTCCCAAGTGACACCTAGCCAATCTAGGAGACACCACTCTCCAAGAAGTAACAAATGGTGTGTAGGTAATGAACTCCTTGCTCTTGTGCTTCAAATGATAGTATCCCCAACACTCAACTCTCTCTCATAGGATTTGGATCTGATGGAAAGAGGGTTTGAGTGGAAAGCAACTTGGGGAAGGCTAGAGATCAAGATTCATATGGTAGGAATGGAATATCTTGGCCTCAACACATGAGTATGTAGTTCTCTCTCAGAAATAGGATGCTGGAAGTGTAGGCTTAGTCTGATGGATCTCTCTATGAATGAAGAGGAGGTGGAGGGGTATATATAGCCTCCACACAAAATCCAACCGTTACACACAGTTTTCCAATCTCGGTGGGACCGAATCAACAAACTCGGTCGGACCGAAAAGGTAAACCTAGTGACCGTTAGAGATTTCGGTGGGACCGACTGCATCAACTCGGTGGGACCGATGTGCTAGGGTTAGGGTAAATCCAAAACTCGGTTTGACCGATCACTCAAACTCGGTGGGACCGATTTGGGTAATAAGTGAAACTGAGATTTGGCCAAGCAAACTCGGTGGGACCAATTGCATATCTTGGTGGGACCGAGAATATTGCAATGGGTAACAGAGAGTTTGCAAGCCCATCTCGGTGAGACCGAGATCCCATCGGTGAGACCGAACTGATTAGGGTTTGGCAGTGGCTTATGACAAGTGAAACTCGGTGGCGCCGGATAGGAAGAATCGGTAGGACCGAGTTTGGCTTAGGGTTTAGGTCATATGTGGAAGTGGGAAAGTAGCTGAGGATTTTGGAGCATATCATTAAGCACATGAAGCAAGAGGCTCATTAAGCAACACCTCATCCCTCCTTGATAGTATTGGCTTTTCCTATGGACTCAATGTGATCTTGGATCACTAAAATGTAAAATGAAGAGTCTTGAGCTTTAAGCTTTAGCCAATCCTTTGTCCTTAGCATCTTGAAGGAGTTCCCACAACCTTTAGTCCATGCCACTCCATTGTTGAACTTATCTGAAACATGCTAGATAGAAATGTTAGTCCAACAAGAGATATGTTGTCATCAATTATCAAAACCAGCTAGGGAGCACTTGTGCTTTCAGATTTCTACCTTCACCGATTTTAGCATCACGAAGAGCTCGGGAATCGTTTTTGTCATCCCTTGCATATTATAGTTCATCACGAAGTTCCAGTAACTTGGTGATAGTGACTAGAGAACTCTATCAATCACTATCTTATCTGGAAGATTAAATCCCGCTTGATGCAAGCGATTGTAGTACTCAGACATTCTGATCACATGCTCACTGGTTGAGCTATTCTCCTCCATCTTGTAGGCAAAATACTTGTCTGAGGTCTCATACCTCTAGACATGGGCATGAGTCTGAAATACCTTCAACTCTTGGAACATCTCATATGCTCCATGGTGTTCAAAACATTTTTGAAGTCCCGGGTCTAAGCCATAAAGCATGGTGCACTAAACTATCAAGTAGTCGTCATACCGAGCTTTGTCAAACGTTCATAACGTCTGCTTCTGCTCCTGCAATAGGTCTGTCACCTAGCGGTGCATCAAGGACATAATCCTTCTGTGCAACAATGAGGATAATCCTCAAATGACGGATCCAGTCCGCATCATTGCTACTATCATATTTCAACTTATTTTTCTCTAGCAACATATCAAAAAATAAACAGGGAGCTATACGCGAGCTTCTTAACTACAACATAGATATGCAAATACTATCAGGACTAAGTTCATGATAAATTAAAGTTCAATTAATCATATTACTTAAGAACTCCCACTTAGATAGACATCCCTCTAGTCATCTAAATGATCACGTGATCCATATCAACTAAACCATGTCCGATCATCATGTGAGATGGAGTAGTTTTCAATGGTGAACATCACTATGTTGATCATATCTACTATATGATTCATGCTCGACCTTTTGGTCTCACTGTTCCGAGGCCATATCTGCGTATGCTAGGCTCGTCAAGTTTAACCCGAGTATTCTGCATGTGCAAATCTGGCTTGCACCCGTTGTATGTGAACGTAGAGCTTATCACACTCGATCACCATGTGGTGTCTCGGCATGACGAACTGTAGCAACGGTGCATACTTAGGGAGAACACTTATACCTTGAAATTTAGTGAGGGGTCATCTTTTAATGCTACCGCCGTACTAAGCAAAATAATATGCATAAAGGATAAACATCACATGCAATCAAAATAAGTGATATGATATGGCCATCATCATCTTGTGCATTTGATCTCCATCTCCAAAGCACCGTCATGATCTCCATCATCATCGGCTTGACACCTTGATCTCCATCGTAGCATCATTGTCGTCTCGCCAACTATTGCTTCTACGACTATCGCTACCGCTTAGTGATAAAGTAAAGCAATTACATGGCGATTCCATTTCATACAATAAAGCGACAACCATAAGGCTCCTGCCAGTTGCTGATAACTTTTACAAAACATGATCATCTCATACAAAAATTTATATCTCATCACGTCTTGACCATATCACATCACAACATGCCCTGCAAAAACAAGTTAGATGTCCTCTACTTTGTTGTTGCAAGTTTTACGTGGTCGCTACGGGCTTCTAGCAAGAACCGTTCTTACCTACGCATCAAAACCACAAAGATTTTTCGTCAAGTCTATTGTTTTAACCTTCAACAAGGACCGGGCATAGTCAAACTCGATTCAACTAAAGTTGGAGAAACAGACACCCGCTAGCCACCTATGTGCAAAGCACGTCGGTAGAACCAGTCTCATGAACGCGGTCATGTAATGTCGGTCCGGGCCGCTTCATCCAACAATACCGCCGAATCATAGTAAGACGTTGCTGGTAAAGCGGTATGACTATTATCGCCCACAACTCATTGTGTTCTACTCGTGCATATAACATCTACACATAGACGTAACTCGGATGCCACTCTTAGGGAACGAAGTATTTCAAAAAAATTCCTACGATCACGCAAGATCTATCTAGGAGAAGCATAGCAACGAGCGGGGAGAGTGTGTCCACGTACCCTCGTAGACCGAAAGCGGAAGCATTTAGTAACGCGGATGATGTACTCGAACGTCTTCGCGATTCAACCAATCCAAGCACCGAACGTATAGCACCTCCATGTTCAGCACACGTTCAGCACGATGACGTCCCTCGAGCTCTTGATCCAGTTGAGGACGAGGGAGGGTTCCGTCAGCATGATGGCGTGGCGATGGTGATGATGAAGTTACCGGTGCAGGGCTTTGCCTAAGCACTACAACGATATGACCGAGGTGTTAACTGTGGAGGGGGGTGCCTCACACGGCTAGGAACAATTGATGTGTGGTATAGGGATGCCCTCCCCACGTATATAAAGGAGGGAGAGGGAGGGAGGCAGCCTAGGGCGCGCCCAGGTAGGAGGAATCCTACTTGGGCCCCTAGTCCAATTCGTCCCCCTACCATATTTGGACAAGGGGGAAAGGAAGGAGGGGGGAGGGGAAGGAAGTAGGAGTCCTACTTCATACTTTCCTTTTCCTCCTCTCCTTTCCCTTTCTCCCCACGTGGCTGGCCCTATAGGGGGCGCACCAGCCCCTTGTGGGCTGGTGTGTTCCCTTACTTGGCCCATTAAGCCCATATCTTTGCCGGGGGTTGCCTGGAACCCCTTCCGGTGACCCGGTATCACCCGAACACTTCTGGTGTCCAAATACCATCGTCCTACATATGAATCTTTACCTCTCACCCATTTTGAGACTCCTCGTCATGTCCGTGATCTCATCTGGGAGTCCGAACAAACTTCGGTCATCAAATCACGTAACTCAAATACAAATTGCCATCGAACGTTAAGCGTGCGGACCCTACGGGTTCGAGAACTATGTAGACATGACCGAGACACATCTCCGGTCAATAAACAATAGCGGAACTTGGATGCTCATATTGGCTCCTACATATTCTACGAAGATCTTTATCGGTCAAACCGCATAATAACATATGTTGTTCCCTTTGTCATCTGTATGTTACTTGCCCGATATTCAATCATCGGTATCCTCATATACCTAGTTCAATCTCGTTACCGGCATGTCTCTTTACTCGTTCCGTAATGCATCATGCCGCAACTAACTCATTAGTCACATTGCTTGCAAGGCTTATAGTGATGTGCATTACCAAGAGGGCCCAGAGATACCTCTCCGATACGCGGAGTGACAAATCCTAATCTCGATCTATGCCAACCCAACAAACACCTTCAGAGACACCTGTAGAGCATCTTTATAATCACCCAGTTATGTTGTGACGTTTGATAGCACACAAGGTGTTCCTCCGGTATTCGGGAGTTGCATAATCTCATAGTCAGAGGAGCATGTATAAGTCATGAAGAAAGCAATAGCAATAAAACTCAACAATCATAATGCTAAGCTAACGGATGGGTTTTGTCCATCACATCATTCTCTAATGATGTGATCCCATTCATCAAATGACAACACATGTCTATGGTCAGGAAACTTAACCGTCTTTGATTAACAAGCTAGTCTAGTAGAGGCATATTAGGGACACTTTGTTTTGTCTATGTATTCACACATGTATCAAGTTTCCGGTTAATACTATTCTAGCATGAATAATAAACATTTATTGTGATATAAGGAAATAAAATAATAACTTTATTATTGCCTCTAGGGCGTATTTCCTTCACCAAGCTGGACACCAATGCAACACGACACCTTGTAGGATGGAGAAGAGGTGTCTAGAGGGGGGGTGATTAGACCCTCAACAAAGAAAAGTAGCACTTTTTAATTTCTTTAAGTTGAGGTGGAGTTTGAGCACAAATTTAAACATTCACAATACATTTCAAGCATGCATGGCAAGAGTATATGAGCAGCGGAAAGTAAAGCATGCAAGTTGCAAGAAAGTGAGGAGATGGGATTGGAGTGTGCAAACGCAATTGGAGACATGGAGATTTTTGGCGTGGTTCCGATAGGTGGTGCTATCGTACATCCATGTTCATGGAGACTTCAACCCATGAAGGGTAGCGATTTCTCGAATCCACGAACGGCTCCACCCACGAAGGGTACACGGAGAAGCAACCTTGTCTATCCCACCATGGCCATCACCCATGAAGGACTTGCCTCACTTGGGTAGATCTTCACGAAGTAGGCGATCTCCTTGCCCTTACAAACTCCTTGGTTGAACTCCAAAATCTTGACGGAGGCTCCCAAGTGAAACCTAACCAATCTAGGAGACACCACTCTCCAAAAGGTAATAGATGGTGTGTTGATGATGAACTCCTTGCTCTTGTGCTTCAAATGATAGTCTCCCCAACACTCAACTCTCTCTCATAGATTTGGATTTGGTGGAAAGATGATTTGAGTGGAAAGCAACTTGGGGAAGGCTAGAGATCAAGATTTTTGTGGTTGGATTGGAATATCTTGGTCTCAACACATGAGTAGGTGGTTCTCTCTCAGAAAATGAATGGTAGAAGTGTAGGCACGTTCTGATGGCTTTCTCCACGAATGGAGATGGGTGGAGGGGTATATATAGCCTCCACACAAAATCTAGCCGTTACACACAATTTACCAAACTCGGTGGGACCGAATCGAGAAACTCGGCTAGACCAATTTGGTTCCAAATGTGAACGTTAGAGATTTCGGTGGGACCGATATGTTAAGTCTGTGGGACCAATGTGCTAGGGTTAGGGTAAACCCTCAACTCGGTTTGACCGATTACACAAACTCGGTGGGACCGATTTTGGTAATAAGCAAAACAAAGAGTTGGTCAAGCTAACTCGGTGGGACTGATTGCATATCTCGGTGAGACCGAAATAATTGCAATAGGCAATAGAGAGTTTTCAAGCCCATCTCGGTGAGACTGAGATCCCATCGGTGAGACCAAAATGATTAGGGTTTCTTGTAGTGGCTATGTCAAGTGAACTCAGTGGCGCCGGATAGATCAAATTGGTGGGGCCGAGTTTGACTCTTAGTTTGGAACATATGTGGAAATGAGAAAGCGGCTGAGGGCTTTTGGAGCATATCACTAAGCACTTTGAGCAAGCTAGCCATTAAGCAACACCTCATCCCCTTTTAATAGTATTGGCTTTTCCTATGGACTCAATGTGATCTTGGATCACTAAAATGAAAATGAAGAGTCTTGAGCTTTTGAGCTTTTTGCCAATCTTCTGTCCTTAGCACCTTGAAGGGGTTCCACATCCTCTAGTCCACGCCACTCCACTGTTGAACTCATCTGAAATATACTAGGATGAAAATATTAGTCCAACAAGGGATATGTTGACATTAATTGCCAAAATCACCTAGTTGTGCTTTCAATATCCCCCTTTTTGGTAATTGATGATAGCATACATCAAAGCTTTAGATAAATATATAAAGAATATCAAGTAAAGCTTTGGAAAGACATGTAACATGCATGGGCTCCCCCTACATGTATGCAATCATGTGAATATGGAATATAAGAGCATGTTAATGCATAACCATGACAGAGCAAGCAATGAGTTACATGTATCCTGGCTATATGCATCAGAGCAAATGATGTGAATATAGGAAATGTACCTTCATGTTCATGATTTCTTCCTGCAAACAGCATGTACAGTAGCAATAAATTATCATGCATATGGATGTGATGCATATACTTACCTTGTGGTCTTGAGCTGGCTTTGGAGAAGGTGAACTTGAGAAAACAAGGTTAGATAACACAAGAACACCTACTAAGCAATGCAAGAACGGAAAACCACAAGAGTACCAAGATTGGGATGACATGTAGTAAGTGAGTACTAGGTACTCTATTGGATATAGACATGTCCCCAAAAAGATATGCAATGAATTCGAGGATTTCCTTCCCTTATATGTCTTTCTCCCCCTGAATATTATATGGATAATGTGAGAAGATAGGGCAAAAGAAAATCAGAGCGCAATCAATCATAACAAACATACTACATGTCTTTCCCCTCTTGAAGAGATGTATCTTCTCTCCTCTTTGAATGCCAAGCATCTGGGGTCTCTGCTCTTGGTGTGATTAAGCACTCCCCCTTTGATGTGATTAAGCTTTGATGTGATGTCTCTCCCCCTTTGACATCAATTTCCAGGAAGGGAACTTCTGGGGTGTGAGTCAAATAGGTTTAGTCCTTGAGTCACATGACAAAGCAGCATGTAAAATGTGATGCAGGTAGAGGGCAAGAATAATTTAGTGGAGCTAGAACAAATATGCAGGATGCAAATGGCAAAATGTCTCCTCGGCATTGAAATCGGTAATACCGAGTTGTTTTCTTCGGTGGCATTGAAATGATTCAGTTTGACCGAAGGAGACAAGCCGGTGTGACCGAAGGCAACACAGAGAGAGAACAATTATCATCTCAGCTCACTAGGCAAATAAGATCTCACAAAGATTTGCAAGGAATTAACTAAAAGATTTGCAATGAATTGGATGTAAGAAATGCAGAACATAACAGAGAAAATAAAGAGATCTTGATAAAGTTTTTCTTGATTAAAGAAGGGGAACAAATATGCAAGAGACAAATGCAAGAACTCAGAGAAACACTAGAGAACTTCATCTAGAATTGGTCGGCGACAGTCACCTATGTTAGAGTATATTGACCGAGGAGTCAAGTGAGAACACTTGATCGTAGGTCATACTCATCGTTTAAGCTCAAAATGGGGTTACCATTTTCCGTTTAAGCATTTTGATGTATTCACATCTTGTTGAGCTGCTTTGACCCATGACTTGGGGTAAAGCTTCTCTAAGATGGAATAACATACCTTGGATGGTGGTGTTGATCTTGATCATGTAGTTGAACTTGTGTGGGATGCTCAAGGTTGATGTAGCTCATCAAGAGTTGGGAGCACCACTTGTAGTTTTGAGTTCATATACCTACATGGGTTAGTCTTGCAAGGAAGAGCACTTGTGTATCCAAAATGACAAGCATGAAGTGTGATACCAAAAGAAATTTGATATATGGAAATTGTCAAAGGATATGTTGGAAAGGTTTCATGCTTCCTTGTCTTCAACCACCGTATTTTAGCGACTTGGTGATGTAGAGATTGCTTAAGATGTGAGTGAAGGGTTAGATGGCATGCAAGGGTGCAAATATATCCAAGACATATGATCATCATCATAAGAGAAATATCAAGGATTAGTCAAAGGCTCATGCCTTGCATGTATCCAAATGGAGTTTCTACTCCAAGTTTGAGGCATCAATGATGTTCAATTCACCTCTCAAAGAGCAAAATACTTTCTCATCAAGCGGTTTGGTGAATATATCCGCCAATTGCTTATCGGTATGAACATGCTTAAGATCAATGTCCCCTTTAGCAACATGATCTCGAATGAAATGATTACGAACTTCAATTTGCTTAGTTCGAGAATGTTGCATGGGATTGTGAGCAATCGTAATAGCACTTTCATTGTCACAAAGCAATGGAACATGTTTCACATAAATCCCATAATCTTTAAGAGTTTGGGTCATCCAAAGTAATTGAGCACAACATGAACCGACGGCGATGTATTCCGCTTCGGTGGTAGATAAGGATACCGAGTTTTGTTTCTTGGAGGACCAAGACACAAGAGATCTACCAAGAAATTGACAAGTACCCGAAGTGGACTTTCTATCAACCTTGTTGAAAGATCGTGGAAGTCGCCTAGAGGGGGGGGGTGAATAGGCGATTTAAAATAATTAAGGTTTAGGCTTGAACAAATGCAGAATAAACCTAGCGGTTAATTTGTCAAGCACAAAACCTACAACAACTAGGCTCACCTATGTGCAACAACAAGTTATACTAAGCAAGATAAACAACTATGTGATAGCAAGATATATGACAAGAAACAATATGGCTATCACAAAGTAAAGTGCATAAGTAAAGGGCTCGGGTAAGATATAAACGTGGCACGCGGAGATGATGATGTACCCAGAAGTTCACACCCTTGCGGATGCTAATCTCCGTTTGGAGCGGTGTGGAGGCACAATGCTCCCCAAGAAGCCACTAGGGCCACCGTAATCTCCTCATGCCCTCGCACAATGCATGATGCCGTGATTCCACTAAGGGACCCTTGAGGGCGGCCACCAAACCCGTACAAATGGTAACCCTTGGGGGCGGTCACCGAACCCGTACACTTTGGCAACCCTTGGGGGGGGGGGGTCACCGGTACCCGTCAAATTGCTCGGGGCGGTCTCCACAACCTAATTGGAGACCCTGACGCTTGCCCGGAGCTTTACACCACAATGATTGAGCTCTGAACACCACCAACCATATAGGGAGCCCAAGCACCCAAGAGGAAAAATCTCAAGGGTACCAAGCACCCAAGAGTAATAAGCTTCTCAACTTGTAACTTCCACGTATCACCGTGGAGAACTCAAACCGATGCACCAAATGCAATGGCAAGGGCACACAGAGTGCCCAAGTCCTTCTCTCCCAAATCCCACCAAAGCAACTAATGCTAGGGAGGAAAATGAGAGGAAGAACAAGAAGGAGACCACCAAGAACTCCAAGATCTAGATCCAAGGGGTTCCGCTCACATAGAGGAGAAAGTGATTGGTGGAAATGTGGATCTAGATCTCCTCTCTCTTTTCCCCCCAAAACTAGCACGAATCCATGGAGGGATTGAGAGATAGCAAGCTCGAAGAAGGTCAACAATGGGGGAAGAACACGAGCTCAAAGGATAAATTCATTGGGGAAGAAGACCCCCTTTTAAAGGTGAGAAAAAATCCAACCGTTATGCTCATAGCCCGCACAGAGTGGTACTACTGCTCGTCCTCATGGTACTACCGCTAGGAGTAGCGGTACTACTGCTTGCGAGCGGTACTAAAAAATTACATCCATGCCTACCACCGCTGGACTTATGACGAGTTTTTGGTCCGGAGCAGAAGTAGCCACGGAAGTAGCTGCGGTAGTACTGTCAGTGTCAAAACCGGCGGATCTCGGGTAGGGGGTCCCAAACTGTGCGTCTAAGGCGGATGGTAACAGGAAGCAGGGGACACAATGTCTACCCAGGTTCGGGCCCTCTCGATGGAGGTAATACCCTACGTCCTTCTTGATTGATCTTGATGATATGAGTATTACAAGAGTTGATCTACCACGAGATCGTAGAGGCTAAACCCTAGAAGCTAGCCTACTATTATGATTGTTGTCCTCCTACGGACTAAAGCCTCCGGTTTATATAGACACCGGAGGGGCTAGGGTTACACAGGGCCAGTTACAAGGGAGGAGATCTACATATCCGAATTGCCAAGCTTGCCTTCCACACAAAGGAGAGTCCCACCCGGACACGGGACGAAGTCTTCAATCTTGTATCTTCATAGTCCAACAGTCCGGCCAAAGTATATAGTCGGGCTATCCGAGGACCCCCTAATTCGGGACTCCCTCAGTAGCCCTTGAACCAAGCTTCAATGACAATGAGTCCGGCGCGCAGATTGTGTTCGGCATTGCAAGGTAGGTTCCTTCTCCGAATACTCCATAGAAGATTTTAAACACAAGGATAGTGTCCGGCTCTGCAAAACAAATTCCACATAGCACCGTAGAGAGTATAATATTTCCAAAAATCTAATCTGATGACAACTTTTCATAACGTGACATCACGCCATGGCCCGGTCATTATTCGAACCATTTTTTCCAACCAGCTACTGCACATATTGCGAGGCGGTTTTCTTGGCACGTCTTGTCGAAGCAGAGATCGTGTCCCCTTATCATGGGATTCTCATCAATACGGGTGTGGGTAACCCAACCGCACCATCAATCACGGTGCTTGGGGAATAAGCGAGTTTACCAGGCAGGTGGGGAGGCGCATAGTTTCTTCCACCCTTATAAAGGGACAAGGACTCCTCCTTTTCACCCACGCCTTCTTCTTCCCTGCCCATCCATTCTCGCGCACTCGAGCTCCAGCGCCCAAGTTCGCATTTCCTCCGCAAAACCACTCCAAACATGTCCGGAGTGGGAGGCAAGTGGATGGTCTCATCTGTTACGGAGGAGAACATTACGAAGCTTCGGGAAGCCGGATACCTAGCCGCAGATATCGCGCACTGGCTCCCAGATGCGGGGTAGATCGTCCCTACCCCCGAACCCTACGAAAGGGTTGTATTCCTTACCCATTTCGTCCGCGGGCTGGGATTTCCACTCCACCCATTTGTTCGCGGGCTCATGTTCTACTACGGGCTGGACTTCCACGATCTGGCCCCAATTTCATCCTCAACATCTCGGTGTTTATCATCGCTTGCGAGGCCTTCCTCCGCATCAAGCCACACTTCGACCTGTGGCTGAAGACCTTCAACGTTAAACCGAAGGTGGTGGTCGGCCAGCAAGCGGAGTGCGGAGGCGCCATGGTGGGAAAAATGCCCAACGTCACCTGGCTCGAAGGCTCCTATGTGGAGACAGTGAAGGGGTGGCAATCAGGGTGGTTCTACATCACCGAGCCGCGTGACACCAACTGGGTGGCGGCCCCCGAATTTTGATCCGGCAGCCCCACGCGGCTCACCTCCTGGAAAGAGAAGGGCCTATCCTGGGGTTCATCGGTGGAGCTGACCGGACTCCAGAACTGTGTTAAAAACATGATAAGCAAGAAAATCAAGCTTGTCAACATGGTCCAGGTCATGCTCTTCCGCCGGATCCTCCCATGTCAAAGACGGGCATTCAATATGTGGGAGTTTGACCCGGCTAAGCACCAGACGCTACGAGAGCTCTTTGACATGACACACCAGGACATCTGGAGGGTGCTATTTAAGTCCTTCGAGGTACCTCCTCCCCTTACCGAGGATCGTGGACTCAGCGCAAAGCACCCTGCCAATCCGGTAAGCTCCTTATATCTCATAAGATGTTTCTTTCCCCAGAACAAGCATGTAGGGGATCTAAGCCTCCATGCCATTTAACAGGAATGGGTTGCGACAGCAGAGCGGATAGATTGTCCAGCCCCACTGCTCGAGGATCCAGAAAGGGCTCTCTTAATGGAGATGCTGGTTCCGGCGCCCTATGAGGCGCCGGAGAAGAAGGCCAAGAAGAAGGGCACGGGGACCAGGAAAGGTCTTCGGTGCAAGGTCGCATCGGACTCATCGTCCGATAACACCGAGGCGCCCCTCCTCCCACAAAAACGAGGAGGAGGAAGATGAAAGTTCTCCCCCCAGCCGGGGGAGACAAGAAAAGGAAGGCTGCCCCGTCAGGGGAAGCCGAAGGGTCCAAGAAGGGAAGGACTCTCCTTCCGGACTGCTCCACGGCGGCCGCTTTTAGCGACGAGGAGTGGTTACCCAGGGACAAGCCCTTGGCGAAGTTGTAAGTATCTGGATACCATAATAGTTCTTGGTATGTTTTATTTTATTACTTCTTATCATGCCGAACATGATCATGCAGCCCCTCCAAAGCCCGTATCGACGTATCCTCTTCGGATGAGTCTTTGGGCCCGTCGGAGATGAACAATGATTCACTCCCGACCGTCTCCTCCCCCCGCCCTATGGACGACGTCAAGGTATTGTCTCAAAGGGTATTGAACCAAGGGGAGGCAGTTCCGGAAGCACCCCAAGGCGACATTCCAGACGCTGGGCGCACGAGGGGCAAGACTCCCATGGGCTCTAATGCCGGGGGAAGCAAGTCTGTGCCGATGGCCTGTGTCCATCCAGGGGCATCGGACAATTTGCTGGAAGCGCTTCGTGGAGCTTCCATTGAAGAAGAGCACCACACTATCATGAGTGCGGTGGTTAAGAAGGTTCAGTCCGCCAAAAGCGGACTGACTGAAGCATGTGCCAGCCTCCTAATAGGCTTCGAGGTAAGTAATCAAATTATGAGAAAATGTTACAGCATAGACAGTAGCCCCTGATGCTCTCTTTGGTGTTCCGAAGAAAGGCCTAACAGAGGATCAAATAATAATCACATGAGTCTAATCAGAATATGTCTATGTGAATAAGCAGGCTTCACTGCTGGCCGCTGCCGCTCACACGGCGGAGGTCTCCGCACTGAAGCGGGACCTTGAGCGGTCCGAGGAAGAGCTCGGCCTTACCAAGAGGCAGCTCAAGGAGAACAAAGGTAAGTGATACCTCGTCTGTTTATTGATAAAGAAAGAGGAAATTGGTTGTTAGATCACAGGATCGTCATGAATTTTGCTAGGGGCCATGATCAAAGTGGCGGCCCTGAAGAAGGCACTGACCGAGGCCAAAGGCAAAGCGGCCGAGGAGCGCGCCAAGCGCGAGAAGCAAGAGGCCCGAGTTGGCGAGGTTCAGCAAGAGCTCCAGGAGTTTGTCAAGAAGTACGAGTCCTTGGAGCATGACTCTAAGACGCAAGGGTCCGAGCTTGCGAAGGCCCTCGAGAACGCACAAAATGCCAAGGCCGAAGCCCAAAAGGCCATCCAGGAAATTAAGGCGGTCAAGAAGATAGCGGCAGGCAAGGCATTCATTATGCAAAGCAAGCATGTGAAGGAAACTGCTACCTCTTGAGCACAGCGTTGGATTTCCCCGAAGAGGAGAGGATGATGCAGCAAAGTAGCGTAAGTATTTCCCTCAGTTTTTGAGAACCAAGGTATCAATCCAGTAGGAGGCTACGCACGAGTCCCTCGTACCTACACAAAAACAATAGCTCAACGCAACCAACGCGCTTAGGGGTTGTAAATCCCTTCACGGTCACTTATGAAAGTGAGATATGATAGAGATGATAAATAATATTTTTGGTATTTTTAGTATAGATATGCAAAGTGAAAAGTAAAAGCAAAGCAATAATAAAGTGATGGAGATTGATATGATGAGAAAGAGACCCGGGGGCCATAGGTTTCACTAGTGGCTTCTCTCAAGAGCATAAGTATTCTACGGTGGGTGAACAAATTACTGTTGAGCAATTGACAGAATTGAGCATAGTTATGAGAATATCTAGGTATGATCATGTATATAGGCATCACTTCCGAGACAAGTAGACCGACTCCTGCCTGCATCTAGTACTATTACTCCACTCATCGACCGCTATCCAGCATGCATCTAGAGTATTAAGTTAAAAACAGAGTAACGCCTTAAGCAAGAGGACATGATGTAGAGGGATAGTTTCATGCAATATGATAAAAGAAACCATCTTGTTATCCTCGATGGCAACAATACAATCCGTGCCTTGCTGCCCCTTCTGTCACTGGGAAAGGACACCGCAAGATGGAACCCAAAGCTAAGCACTTCTCCCATGGCAAGAAAAACCAATCTAGTTGGCCAAACCAAACTGATAATTCAAAGAGACTTGCAAAGATAACCAATCATACATAAAAGAATTCAGAGAAGATTCAAATATTATTCATAGATAGACTGGATCATAAACCCAGAATTCATCAGTCTCAACAAACACACCGCAAAAAGAAGATTACATCGAATAGATCTCCACGAGAGAGGGGGAGAACATTGTATTGAGATCCAAAAAGAGAGAAGAAGCCATCTAGCTACTAACTATGGACCCGTAGGTCTAAAGTAAACTACTTACACTTCATCAGAGGGGCTTGGATGATGATGTAGAAGCCCTCCATGATCGATGCCCCCTCCATCGGAGCTCCGGAACAGGCCCCAAGACGGGGTCTCGTGGATACAGAAAGTTGCGGCAGTGGAATTAGGTTTTTGGCTCCGTCCCCGATCATTTGGGGGTACGTAGGTATATATAGGAGGAAGAAGTACGTCGGTGGAGCTTCGAGGGGCCCACGAGGCAGGGGGCGCGCCCTGGGGGGGGCACCCTCCACCCTCGTGGCCGCCTCGTGGCTTTCTTGACGGAGGGTCCAAGTCTCCTGGATCTTATCTGATGAGAAAATCACGTTTCCGATGGTTTCATTCCGTTTGGACTCCGTTTGATATTTCGTTTCTCCGAAACACTGAAATAGGCAAAAAACATCAATTCTGGGCTGGGCCTCCGGTTAATAGGTTAGTCCCAAAAATAATATAAAAGTGGAAAATAAAGCCCAATATAGTCCAAAACCGTAGATAATATAGCATGGAGCAATCAAAAATTATAGATACGTTGGAGACGTATCAAGCATCCCCAAGCTTAATTCCTGCTCGTCCTCGAGTAGGTAAATGATAAAAACATAATTTTTGATCCGGAGTGCTACTTGGCATAATTTTAATGTAATTCTTCTTAATTGTGGTATGAATATTCAGATCTGAAAGATTCAAGACAAAAGTTCATATTGACATAAAAATGATAATACTTCAAGCATACTAACTAAGCAATTATGTCTTCTCAAAATAACATGGCCAAATAAAGTTCATCCCTACAAAATCATATAGTTTAGTCATGTTTCATTTTCGTCACACAAGAATGCTCTCATCATGCACAACCCTGATGAAAAGCCAAGCAATTGTTTCATACTTTAGTAATCTCAAACCTATAAACTTTCACGCAATATATGAGCGCGAGCCATGGACATAGCACTATGGGTGGAATAGAATATAATGAGGGGGGGGGGGGTTATGTGGAGAAGACAAAAAAGGAGAAAGTCTCACATCAACGAGGCTAATTAATGGGCTATGGAGATGCCCACCGATTGATGTTAATGCAAGGAGTAGGGATTGCCATGCAACGGATGCACTAGAGCTATAAATGTATGAAAGCTCAACAAAAGAAACTAGTGGGTGTGCATCCAACTTGCTTGCTCACAAGACCTAGGGCACTTGAGGAGGCCCATTGTTGGAATATACAAGCCAAGTTCTATAATGAAAAATTCACACTAGTATATGAAAGTGATAACATGAGAGACTCTGTACTATGAAGATCATGGTGCTACTTTGAAGCACAAGTGTGGTAAAAGGATAGTAACATTGTCCCTTCTCTCTTTTTCTCTCATTTTTTGGGCCTTTTCTTTTTTAATGGCCTTTCTCTTTTTTTGGGCCTTCTCTTTTTTATGGCCTTTCCTTTTTTATTATTCCTCACTTGGGACAATGCTTTAATAACGATGATCATCACACTTCTATTTATTTACAACTCAATGATTACAACTCGATACTAGAACAAAGATGACTCTATATGAATGCCTCTGGCGGTGTACCGGGATATGCAATGAACCAAGAGTGACATGTATGAAAGAATTATGAACGGTGGCTTTGCCACAAATACTATGTCAACTACATGATCATGCTAAGCAATATGACAATGATGAATGTGTCATGATGAACGGAATGATGGAAAGTTGCATGGCAATATATCTCGGAATGGCTATGGAAATGCCATAATAGGTAGGTATGGTGACTGTTTTGAGGAAGATATAAGGAGGTTTATGTGTGAAAGAGCATATCATATCACGGGGTTTGGATGCACCGGCGAAGTTTGCGCCAACTCTCAATGTGAGAAAGGGCAATGCATGGTACCAAAGAGGCTAGCAAGGATGGAAGGGTGAGAGTGCGTATAATCCATGGACTCAACATTAGTCATAAAGAACTCACATACTTATTGCAAAAATCCACAAGTCATCAAAAACCTTGGCACTACGCGCATGCTCCTAGGGGGATAGATTGGTAGGAAAAGACCATCGCTCGTCCCCGACCGCCACTCATAAGGAGGACAATCAAATAACACCTCATGTTTCAAATTTGTTGCATAACGTTTACCATACGTGCATGCTACGGGACTTGCAAACTTCAACACAAGTATTTCTCAATTTCACAACTACTCAACTAGCATAACTTTGATATTATTACCTCCATATCTCAAAACAATCATCAAGCATCAAACTTTTTTCTTAGTATTCAACACACTCATAAGAAAGTTTTATTATTAATCTTGCATACCAAGCATATTAGGATTTTAAGAAAATTCCCATGCTATTAAGACTCAAAATAATCTAAGTGAAGCATGAGAGATCAATATTTTCTATAAAACAAATCCACCACCGTGCTCTAAAAGATATAAGTGAAGCACTAGAGCAAAACTATAAAGCTCAAAAGATATAAGTGAAGCACATAGAGTATTCTATCAAATTCCAAATCATGTATGGCTCTCTCAAAAGGTGTGTACATCAAGGATGATTGTGGTAGACTAACAAGCAAAGACTCAAATCATAAAATACGCTCCAAGCAAAACACATATCATATGGTGAATAAAAATATAGCTCCAAGTAAAGTTACCGATAGAAGTAGACGAAAGAGGGGATGCCTTCCGGGGCATACCTAAGCTTTGGATTTTAGGTGTCCAGATTATCTTGGGGGTGCCATGGGCATCCCCAATCTTAGGCTATTTCCACTCCTTGTTCCATAATCCATCAAATCTTTACCCAAAACTTGAAAACTTCACAACACAAAACTTAAAGTAGAAAATCTCGTGAGCTCCGTTAGCGAAAGAAAACAAAAGACCACTTCAAGGTACTGTACTGAACTCATTCTTTATTTATATTGGTGTTATACCTACTGTATTACAACTTTTATATGGATTATAAACTATTTTACTAGCCATAGATTCATCAAAATAAGCAAACAACACACGAAAAACAGAATCTGTCAAAAACAGAAGAGTCTGTAGTAATCTGTAGCTAGCGCAATATATGGAACCCCAAAAATTCTAAAATAAATTTCTGGACGTGAGGAATTTATCTATTAATCATCTTCAAAAAGAATTAACTGAATATCACTTTCCAAATAAAAATGACAGCAGTTCTCGTAAGCGCTAAAGTTTCTGTTTTTTACAGCAAGTTCAACAAGACTTTCCCCAAGTCTTCCCAGCGGTTCTACTTGGCACAAACACTAATTAAACACAAAAAACACAACAAAAACAGAGGCTAAATAAATTATTTATTACTAAACAGGAGCAAAAAGCAAGGAATAAAAATAAAATTGGGCTGCCTCCCAACAAGCGCTATCGTTTAACGCCCCTAGCTAGGCATAACAAGCAAGAATAGATCTAGGTATTGCCATCTTTGGTAGGCAATCCATAAGTGGCTCTCATGATAGATTCATATGGTAATTTTATTTTATTTCTAGGGAAGTGTTCCATGCCCTTTTTTAATGGAAATTGAAATCTAATATTCCCTTCCTTCATATCAATAATTGCACCAACCGTTCTAAGGAAAGGTCTGATTAGAATAATAGGGCAAGAAGGATTACAATCTATATCAAGAACGATAAAATCTACGGGCACATAATTCCTATTTGCAACAATAAGAACATCATTAATTCTTCCCATAGGTTTCTTAATAGTGGAATCCGCAAGATGCAAGTTTAGAGAGCAATCATCAAAATCACGGAAATCTAGCAAATCACACAAAGTTTTGGGAATAGTAGAGACACTAGCACCCAAATCACACAAAGCATAAAACTCATAATCTTTAATTTTAATTTTAATAGTAGGTTCCCACTCATCATAAAGTATTCTAGGGATAGAAACTTTCAACTCAAGTTTTTCTTCATAAGATTGCATCAAGGCATCAACGATATGTTCGGTAAAGGCTTTATTTTGACTATAAGCATGAGGAGATTTTAGCAAGGATTGCAACAAGGAAATACAATAAATTAAAGAGAAATTTTCATAATTAAATTCCTTGAAATCCAATATAGTGGGTTTAGCATCATCTAGGGTTTTATTTCTTTTAATCCCACTTTTATCAATTTCATCATCAAGATCTAAATACTCCGAATTTTTAGAACGCCTTCTAGGTAAAGGTGGATCATATTCAGTCCCATCATTATCAAGATTAATATTTCAAAACAAAGATTTAATAGGGGACACATCAATAACTTTTAGATCTTCATCATTATTTTCATAGGAACTAGAAGAATATGCTTTAATAAAGGCATCTTTCATAGCACGCGTCCTAGCAGTTCTTTCCTTGCACTCATCAATGGAAATTCTCATGGCTTTGAGAGACTCATTGATATCATGCTTAGGAGGAATAGATCTAAGCTTTAAAGAATCAACATCAAGAGAAATTCTATCAACGTTCCTAGCCAAATCATCAATCTTAAGCAAATTTTCTTCAATCATAGCATTAAAATTCTTTTGCAAAGAAATAAATTCTTTAATATTAGATTCAAAATCAGAGGGCATCTTATTATAATTTCCATAAGAATTGTTGTAGGAATTACCATAATTATTAGAGGGATTACTAGGATAAGGCCTAGGATTGAAATTTCCTCTATACGCGTTGTTAGCAAAATTGTTCCTACCAACAAAATTCACATCCATAGATTCATTGTTATTCTCAATCAAAGTAGACAAGGGCATATCATTAGGATCAGAAGAAACACTCTTATTAGCAAATAATTTCATAAGTTCATCCATCTTTCCACTCAAAATATTAATTTATTCTATCGCATGCACCTTTTTATTAGTAGATCTTTCAATATGCCATTGAGAATAATTAACCATAATATTATCTAGGAGTTTAGTAGCATCTCCTAAAGTGATTTCCATAAAAGTGCCTCCCGCGGCCGAATCTAAAAGATTTCTAGAAGAAAATTTCAATCCGGCATAAAATTTTTGTATAATCATCCACAAATTCAAACCATGAGTAGGGCAATTACGTATCATTAATTTCATTCTCTCCCAAGCTTGTGCAACATGTTCATGATCAAGTTGCTTAAAATTCATAATATCGTTTCTAAGAGAGATGATCTTAGCGGGAGGAAAATACTTAGAGATAAAAGCATCTTTGCACTTGTTCCATGAATCAATACTATTTTTAGGCAAAGATGAAAACCAAGCTTTAGCACGATCTCTAAGCGAAAAAGGAAATAGATTCAATTTAGCAATATCATTATCAACATCTTTCTTATTTTGCATGTCACACAAATCAACGAAGCTATTTAGATGGGTAGCGGCATCTTCACTAGGAAGGCCGGAGAACGGATCTTTCATGACAAGATTCAGCAAAGCAGTATTAATTTCACAAGATTCAGCATCGGTAAGAGGAGCAATCAGAGTGCTAAGGAAATCATTATTGCTGGTATTGGTGAAGTCACACAATTTAGTATTATCTTGAGCCATCGCGACAAACAAGCAATCCAACACACGAGCAAACAAAAAGCAAACGGGAAAAAAGAGGCAAATAGAGAGGGAGGATAGAGAGAGAGAGGGCGAATAAAACGGCAAGGGTGAAGTGGGGGAGAGGAAAACGAGAGACAAATGGCAAATAATGTAATGCGAGAGATAGGGATTGTGATGGGTACTTGGTATATTGACTTTTCCATAGACCTCCCCGGCAACGGCGCCAGAAATTCGTCTTGCTACCTCTTGAGCACTGCGTTGGATTTCCCCGAAGAGGAGAGGATGATGCAGCAAAGTAGCGTAAGTATTTCCATCAGTTTTTGAGAACCAAGGTATCAATCCAGTAGGAGGCTACGCGTGAGTCCCTCGTACCTACACAAAAACAATAGCTCAACGCAACCAACGCGCTTAGGGGTTGTCAATCCCTTCACGGTCACTTACGAAAGTGAGATCTGATAGAGATGATAAATAATATTTTTGGTATTTTTGGTATAGAGATGCAAAGTAAAAAGTAAAAGCAAAGTAAAAGCAAAGCAATAATAAAGTGATGGAGATTGATATGATGAGAAAGAGACCCAGGGGCCATAGGTTTCACTAGTGGCTTCTCTCAAGAGCATAAGTATTCTACGGTGGGTGAACAAATTACTGTTGAGCAATTGACAGAATTGAGCATAGTTATGAGAATATCTAGGTATGATCCTGTATATAGGCATCACGTCCGAGACAAGTAGACCGACTTGCCTGCATCTAGTACTATTACTCCACTCATCGACCGCTATCCAGCATGCATCTAGAGTATTAAGTTAAAAGCAGAGTAATGCCTTAAGAAAGATGACATGATGTAGAGGGATAGTTTCATGCAATATGATAAAAAAAACCCATCTTGTTATCCTCGATGGCAACTGTAAGGACATATTTATCCCTAAGTGTTTTGGTGATTGATGACAACGCATTTGCGGACTAATCGTGTGCCATGAGTATTCCAAACACTTTTTTGCTAGGCACAAGACGATTGGGTGCCCCTCGAAGACTGACGAAGACGGCGTCTTTTCTATGTTTCTTTTTGGTGGATTTGAGTCGTAGGAAAGCCGTACTATTAAGAGGGGGTCCGCATTGGAAAGGTTTGGGTGGAATCATCACGTACACGTCTCCTTTTATCCCCTCCTTCTTCCTTGGAGCTTCCTCCGTTTTCCTGCCTCCTGTGACTGGCTGCTGTTGTGGTTGCAGTAGTACTGCTCCTGGATCAACGGTAGTACCGTAGGCATCCACGGTAGTACCGCTCCCCTGGAGCCGCACTACCGCTGCCCACCAGGCTAGTGCCACCCCTTTGCGGTAGTAGGAGCGGATGTAATTTTTTACATCCGCACCTGCCGTGGTAGTACTGCTTTCTCCGTGCGGTAGTACCGTGCTATGCGGTCAGGCAGTAGTACCACCCCTCGGAAGTACTACTGTGTCGGGTTTTTGCTACTTCCGTTTTTTTTGCGGAAGTAGGCGCGGAAGTTTCCCTTCCCCCTGGCTGGGACTTTTGCCTTGCGGTAGTACCACATGGGGGGCGCGGTAGTACCGCGCGTGCGGAAGTACCGCCCCCAGCTTCTGTGCGTCTGTTTCTGTGCTAGGGTCGCGGCAGTACCGTGGGTCGGTACGGTAGTACCGCACAGCCGTGCGGTAGTACCGCTTGGTTGCAAGCAGTAGTACCGCGCGGCCTTGCGGTAGTACCGGTGTCCAGGCGCGGTAGTACCGCTGGCCGCGGGCTGGTTGGTGGGTAACGGTTGGATCTTTTCCACACACTATATAAGGGGTCTCCTTCTTCCCCGTTGACTTACCTCTTCCACCATTAAAGCTCCATTATTGCTCCAAGCTCCATTTTCGCCCGATCTCACTCCCTAGCCAACCAAACTTGTTGATTTTCTCGGGAGTGGTTGAGAAGGCCCCGATCTACACTTCCACCAAGAGATATTTGATTCCCCGCTACTAATCCCTTGCGGATCTTGTTACTCTTGGGTGTTTGAGCATCCTAGACGGTTGAGGTCACCGCAAAGCCATACTCCATTGTGGTGAAGCTTCGTGGTGTCGTTGGGAGCCTCCAATTGAGTTGTGGAGATTGCCCCAACCTCGTTTGTAGAGGTTCGGTCGCCGCCTCCAAGGGCACCAATAGTGGAATCACGACATCTTGCATTGTGTGAGGGCGTGAGGAGATTACGGTGGCCCTAGTGGCTTCTTGGGGAGCATTGTGCCTCCACACCGCTCCAACGGAGATGTACTTCCTCTCAAAGGGAAGGAACTTCGGCAACACATCCTCGTCTCCACCGTCTCCACTCTTGGTTATCTCATGCCTTTACTTGTGTAGCTTATTTGTTTCATATATCTTGCTTGCTTGTGTTCCTATTCGTGTTGCATCATATAGGTTGCTCATCTAGTTGCATATCTAGACAACCTACTTTGATGCAAAGTTTAAATTGCTAAAGAAAAGCTAAAAATTGTTAGTTGCCTATTCACCCCCCCTCTCTAGTCAACCATATCGATCCTTTCAATTGGTATCAGAGCCTCGTCTCTTTATTAAGGACTTTACCGTCCAAAGAGTATGGTTGATACCGAGACGGTGCGGAGGAACACTCCGGTGTGAATCCTATCTCGTCTACGGGCGATGGGGGAACCTCGGTCTCTCGTGAGGAGTTCAATGTGGCCTTGGAGACATTGAAAACCTGCATGACGACCGAAGTTGAGAGCATGTTTACTAAATTTCTTGAGGGGCTTAAAATATCCACCGCACCGTTGAAAGTGAGTGATCCCGCCAACAAGGTGACGGATGCTATCCCCGACAAGGGGGAAGCTAGTAGTGAAAAGGCTCCTTCTTCTAGTGGTAAGAATGGCACCGGCATCTTTGCCCATGTGGAACCACCACTTGTTTATGGTGGACCGATTCCTTCCACTCATTTGAATCATGCCGGTCCTCCTCCTAAGATTGTGAAAAATGAGGACTTTGATTCTTGGGTTTACCGCTTTAAACGTCATTTAAATCATGTGAACACTAACCTTTGGAGAATCATTGAAGAAGGTTTTTATCCGCATGATCCAAGAAACTTCACTCCTCGAGAAGCCGCAGATAATCAATTCAATGAGAATGCTCTCTTCATCATTCAATATGCAATTCCACCCGAAGACCTACCTCATCTTCGTCCCTTTGCCTTGGCCAAAGATGCATGGCGTTGTGTTGTCTCTCTCTACCGGGGAAGCGCAAGCATTCAATGCTCCAATTATGAAGTGGTACAAGATGAGGCCGATGAGTTTGCAATGAAAGAAGATGAAGAACCTCGTGAGCTTTATCGGAGAGTAACCAAACTCGCGGTCTCACTACGAGATCACGGGAGCAAGGACACGGATGACAGTTGGATCAAGCGCAAATTCCTCAAGGCAATGATGCCCTATCACAAGGCCATGTCCTCCGTCATTCGTCAAAGACCGGACTTCCACACTTTGACCTCAAGCGAAGTGTTGGATGAGTTTGTGGCCATGAACATTTTGGACAAGACCGCCGACAATGCGGTGCTCCATTCTCAATGGGCAAAGAAGCCTAACCTAGCATTGAAGGCCAAGCTCACCGTGGAAGAAGAAGAAGAGGAAGAAGAGGAGAGCAACCCCGAAGATATGAAGTATGCATATCATGAACACATGGCACTTGCTTCAAGGCAATTTTGGAGCAAGAAAAACTCGAGGCCAAACTTTAGCAAAAGCAACTCGAGTGGCACAAGGGGCAAGCAACGTGTAAGGACTTGCTACAATTGCGGCAACGTGAGTCATTTCGTTGCGGAATGCCCGTATGAGAAGAGGGAAGACAATGGTGGCAAGCTCATCCGAAAGGACAAGGCCAAGTCGTTCCCCAACAAGAACAACTTCACCAAGAAGACTCCTCCCAAGGCTTTGGTTGTGCAAGAAGAGTACAATGAGGATGACGACGATGATGAAGATGGTGAGTCGGTTGCCATGGCCTCTGTTGCCATTGCAACAACGTCACAGGTGTCTCTCTTCGACTCACCCAATGAGAGCATCACCGCCAAGTGCCTCATGGCTAAAGCCACCAACAAGGTAACCTCCAACATCAAAACTACCATCATTAATCATCCTTCCCCAACGGATAGCATTAATGAACTTGAGGGAGCTAATGTGGAGGCTAACGAGTTTGAGGCCTTTATGGGCAAACTCAAGGGAATCCAAGAAGCACTTTGTTGCTCTCTTGGAACAACTTGGTGAAGCCAATGACATGATCAAGGCTCACGAAGACACCATCTCTAAGATGGAAGGGCATAGTCGTGACTATGCCGATGAGATTTCAGATCTTTCCAATGCTCTTGAGGAAGAGCGTGGTCTTTGTTTGGCTCTTGAGTAGTCACACAACGTTGATCATGCTAAGTTAAAGAAAGATTATGATCATGTCCTCATTGTTTCTCGTGTGCTAAATTTCGAGAAGGCCAAACTCGGGGTTGATCTTGCTAGACTCAAAGAGGAGTTTGATATACTTGACAAGGCCCACAAGGCCTTGAAGGGTATTCACGCTAGTCTCAAGGAGTCTCATGATCAACTCCAAGTGAAGCTAACTAAGGAGAAAGCAACTTTTCCTCATATGGTTTTAATTGATAATGCAAATGCTACTAACCCGTGTTGTGAGCATATACATCTTGTTGAGGAAAATGCGAAGTTGAAGGAGCAACTTGAGAGAGGTCTTGCGACTTGCATACAAGGCAAGAAGGACCTCAACGATCTCTTGATCAACCAAAAGGGAGGTGTGGCCAAGGAAGGGGTTGGGTACGTGCCCGACTCCAAGAACAAGAAGAAGAATGACAAGACCAAACAACCTCCTCCCCTCATGCAAACCTTTGTGAGGGAGGGAGAGAGTGCCCCCGAGGAGAAGAAGAAGAACAATGTCAAGAAGGGCAATGCCACCCCTCTCAACAAAGCCGGCGATTTTAACCCTTCTTATGTGTTATGCCGTGCTAGTGATGGGCATGTTTATGACAAATTTGTTGGTTCTCTTCATGAATACATTGAATGGTCTATTTGGGTTCCAAAAACCCTTGTTACTAACATCAAAGGACCCATTACAAAATGGGTACCTAAAACCAAGCATTGATCTCTTGTAGGTGTTTGCTTCCGGTGGGGGATCATGGTTGCTCGATAGCGGAGCTACAAATCATATGACCGGAAGCAAGGACTTGGTGGTGGACGTGCACAAGGTTCCATCTATGCCCACCAATGTCGAGTGGGGTGACGCCTCATCTTCTAAGGTATTGGGACTTGGCAAGGTGGTCATCTCTCATGATCTCACGATCGAGAAGGTCATGCTTGTTGAGTCCCTTGCATACAATTTACTTTCCGTTCGTCAACTTGCTATCATGGGCTTTGCCACTTTCTTTGATATCGATACCGTGGCCCTCTTATGGAGCAAGACTCTTAAAGTAGCTTTTGTTGGGCATGTCGAGAACGGTCTATATGTGATTAACTTTTCGGAGCGACCCACTAAGACCGCGACATGCCTAATGGCTAAAGTTGATGTGGGATGGCTTTGGCATCGCCGTTTAGCCCATGTCAATATGAGATCTTTGCAAAGTCTCCTCAAGGGGGACCATGTCCGTGGACTAACGAATGTTAGTTTTGCTAAAGATCGTGCTTGCAGTGCCTGTATCGAAGGAAAGCTACATGAGAAGGCTCACCCTCCCACGACTATCATTTATTCAAAGAGGCCTTTGGAGCTCCTTCACATGGATCTCTTTGGGCCTCCATCCTTCGATAGTCTTGGAGGTAGGAAGTATTGCTTGGTGATTGTGGATGACTACTCAAGGTACACGTGGGTGTATTTCTTCAAGAGGAAGAGCGAGACCCAACAAATCGTCATTGACTTTGCAAATGAAGCACAACGTCAACACAATGCAAAAATCTTGACAATAAGAAGTGACAAGGGCACCGAGTTCAAGAACTACACCTTGGATGAGTTTCTTAGTGACGAGGGAATCAAGCATCAATATTCCGCACCCTACACCCCTCAACAAAACGGTGTTGCAGAGAGGAAGAACCGGACGTTGATGTATGCGGCAAGGACCATGATGGCAGAGTTCAAGTCTCCGTACAACTTTTGGGCCGAAGCCATCAACACCGCGTGTCATGCATCAAATCAGCTCTACCTCCGCAAGGGCTTGAACAAGACTCCATATGAGATACTCACCGGTAACAAGCCCAACCTCAAGTACTTCCGGGTATTCGGGTGTAAGTGTTTCATTCTCAAGAAAGGTGTTCGGTTGTCTAAATTTGAGGCTAGAGCTTATGAGGGCATATTTGTTGGTTATGCTACAAACTCTCATGCTTACCGTGTCCTCAATAAATCCACGGGGCTTATTGAGGAGATGTGTAATGTGGAGTTTGATAAGAATAACGGCTCCCAAGTGGAGCAAAGTGGCACTTGTGATGTAGGTGATGAAATTCCTCCTCAAGCCATAAGAAGAATGGGTGTTGGTTTTATCCTACCCATTGAGGAACCCCTTGTGGCCGAAGGAGAAGGACAATGCTCCACTCAAGTGGAGCCATCACCAACCCAAGGCCCACACGCTTCCGAAGAACAAAGTGAAGGCCCTCAACCTCATGAACAAGACCAAGGGCATGATCATACTCAAGACGGTGTGGACACACCAAGTGATGCCCAAGGTCAAGTTCTCTCCCCCGAGCAAGTTCAAGATCAAGAACAAGTTCATGATGGCGCTCAAGATGGTCAAGTAACCGCTCCTCAACTCACCACCGAGGAGGAATTAGAGCGTCGTGCCGCCAAGGTTGCTTCCAAGCTCTCCACCAAGGATCATCTCATGACGAATGTGCTTGGAAGCTTAAGAAAGGGGGTAAGCACTCGTAGACAATTAGCAAATTATTGTGAGCATCACACGTTTGTCTCTTGTGTGGAACCCCACAAGGTCTATGAGGCGCTAGAAGATCCGGATTGGCTCAATGCCATGCATGAAGAACTCAACAACTTCGAGCCCAACAAAGTGTGGAGATTGGTGCCAAGACCGACCGGAAATCACAATGTCATAGGAACCAAGTGGATATTTAAGAACAAGCAAGATGCCCATGGGATCATCATTCGCAACATGGCTCGTTTGGTAGCACAAGGCTACTCCCAAGTCGAGGGTATCAACTACGGTGAAACCTTTGCTCCCGTTGCTCGTCTTGAATCCATTCGCATGTTGATTGCATATGCTTCTCATCATAACTTTAAGTTACAACAAATGGATGTGAAGAGTGCTTTTCTTAATGGTCCCATTAATGAATTGGTTTACGTCAAGCAACCCCCCGGGTTCGAGGATCCCTACTTTCCCGATCATGTGTATCAACTCGATAAGGCACTCTATGGCCTTAAACAAGCCCCACGTGCGTGGTATGAACACCTTACCGAGTTGTTACAAGACCGTGGTTTTGAAGTTGGGCTAATCGACCCCACTCTTTTTACTAAGAAGGTGAAAGGGGAGTTGTTTGTGTGCCAATTATATGTTGATGATATTATCTTTGGTTCTCCTAACAAAGCTTTCAATGAGCAATTTGCCGCTCTCATGACCTCAAAGTTCGAGATGTCCTCCATGGGAGAGTTGAAGTTCTTTCTAGGGTTCGAAGTGAAGCAAAGAAGAGAAGGAACCTTCATCAATCAATCCAAATACACTCAAGACATGCTCAAGAGATTCAAGCTAAGTGACGTCAAGCCGGCTTCCACTCCAATGCCCACCAAGTGCCAACTTGACTTAGATCCCAATGGTAAAGTGGTGGATCAAAAGGTATATCGTTCCATGATTGGATCCTTGCTTTACCTTTGTGCATCTAGACCAGACATCATGTTGAGTGTGGGAATTTGTGCACGGTTTCAAGCCACACCTAAGGAAAGTCACTATGTGGCAGTTAAACGAATCTTTCGATATTTGGCTCATACCCCAAACTTTGGCTTATGGTACCCAAGAGGATCAAGCTTCAAGCTTGTAGGGTACTCAGATTCCGATTGGGCGGGAGACAAAGTGGATAGGAAGTCCACTTCCGGAGGGTGCCAATTCCTTGGTTGCTCTTTGGTAAGTTGGTCTTCCAAAAAGCAAAGTTGTGTGTCTCTCTCGTCCACCGAAGCGGAGTATGTGGCGGCCGGTAGTTGTTGTGCATAACTCTTATAGATGAGGCAAAATTTAAAGGATTACGGTGTCACTTGTGACAAAGTGCCTCTTTGGTGTGACAATGAAAGTGCCATCAAGATATCTCTCAACCCGGTGCAACACTTCAAGACGAAGCATATTGAGATCCGGTATCACTTCATCCGGGATCACATTAGGCGAGGAGAGATCGAGCTCAACTACATCAACACTCATGATAACCTTGCAGATATCTTCACGAAGCCCTTGGATGAAGCAAGATTTCGCGAGTTAAGGCATGAGCTAAATATCATCGATTCGAGCAATGTTGCTTGAACCCTTGCACACCCCACCATACTCAACGTGTTGTCCTATTTAGATGTAGGCATGGACATAGGGGGAGTGATGTTCTCTCAATGAACTCTCCCTCCCCCCATTATGCATAAATCAATCAAGTCTTTCACATTAGCCATGTTTGATGGTACTTTTGCTTCAAAGACGAGTTTTGGTTATGGACCCAAGGATAATTCTTCGCGGTGCCATACCAATTGACTCAAACATAGGTGGCTTCGGCCACCGCCCTCTCTTTTGGAGAGGTGGTGTCTTTCTGGTTTTGTGTGTTGCGTGGTCTTGTGGTGTCGTGTTGGCTCGGAGTGGTTTGTGCAAAGATCCAGTTTTTAGTGCGCTCGAAACGTGCATCTTCTTGAGCCCATGGTACTACCGCGTCTGGGCACGGTACTACCGCTTTGGGAGGCACGGTACTACCGCGCCACAACACGGTACTACCGCTCTGGTGCGGTACTTCGGAAGTACCGTGCCGTGCGGTACTACCGTGTCTGGGCACGGTACTACCGCGCCGTCAAGGGCGCGTGGGGGTTATGACTCGGGCAGGGGAGTTCCAACTCCCCATACCCATTCATTGTCTCTCTCTCCACGTCTCTCCCTCTCAAGAACGGTGCCGGAGGCCCTCGCCGGATCTCCGTCTCCGGCCACTCTCCTCGGATTCCGCCCGGTGGGATCGTTCCCCACCACTTCCTCTTGCCATGGACCAAGGTTTTTCCCCAAATCCCTCTTTTTCTTGGTTGTTCTATTGCTTCTAGGTTTTTGGGGAGAAACTTGTCGTTCTTGAGATTTTAGGCCAAATCTATGCAAGAGTAGGATGTAGGAGAGTCGTGATGCATAGGAAACATACTTGATATGCTGTCTTGTGGTAGCTTTGTCCAACCATAGTACCGCCCTGGTTTCGCGGGCTTTTTCAGATTTGAACCTGTTCAGATCTGACGCGGTGCGGTACTACCGTGCCCAATGTGCGGTACTACCGCTCTTGCAGTACTACCGCCCGTCAAGTGCGGTACTACCGTACCGTGTGGTACTACCGCTCTGTAGATGCGGTACTACCACGCCGGCCGCGGCGCTAAGGTCGTACTACCGCTCCTACACCCGGTACTACCGTGATCTTGCACGGTACTACCGCGTCTATGAACCGTACTACTATCTTAGCTCCGCATCACTTGGCAGTACTACCATAGGGATCAAATCTCTCTCTAGGCATTTATCATGTGTGCTTTCTGCTTGTTTCACTTGCGTCGTTGTGGTCTTTGCATTAACCTCTCTTGGCTGTTGTGGGTGTTTTTGCGTTCTGTGTCTCAGGTGTTGGCTCTCGCCGTTCCAATCCCAGTCGTGACACTGGCTCCAAGCGTCTGCGCAACCCCCAAGATGAAGCCCCAGAGGGCTCCAATGCCCCGAAGCACAATGTCAAGTCCACTGCCAGCAAGCAAAAGGAACTGGCTAAGGACATGGACGAGATTTCAACCACTGAGTATGTCGAGCGCCGGAAGATCAATCCCTATGTGAATCCTCGGGCTATCCTCAGAGGCACCGAGTTGTTCTGGACCAAGCAACAGGCTCTCATCTATCTGGATGTGATCAAGAACAAGCAGAATACCTTCGTGGATGTCAAGTGGATAGACATGCATCACCTGCGGAAGGAAAAGTTTCATGACTATTTTGGAGAGGCTCTGGACTTGGTGGAGCAGTTTGCTATTGAGCCGGTGATCTCCTTTCACCTTGACTATGACCCTGAGCTCATTTGTCAGTTCTTTGCCTCAATGTACTTTCATCCCGGGGAGGAGCAGAGGATGACCTGGATGACCAATGGCCGTCGGCTGTCTGCTACATGGAAAGAGTTCATGGATCTGCTGCACATTCCTGATGACGGGCTTCACACCCCCATTGGCGTTCACCCCCATGCCAACTCTGAGTCTGCCAACAAGAACCAGCTTCAACCCTTCCTTGTTGAGAAGGTACTCCCCAATGGCAAGTCATCTTGGGTGTTAAACTCCTTTCTGGATATCATGCATCGCATCTTCCGCAACACTCTGTTCCCACGCATTGGCGATAAGGACAAGGTACATGCATATCTAGTGGACATGTTGCTCTTGTGTGCAGAGGCACGTTCTTCTCAGACTCAGCCACTTGATGTCTCACACATCATGTGGTGTGAGCTTCAGTTTGCGGTGTTCACTCGCAAGGTACCTATCTATGGACCGTACCTGTTTCTGCTGCTCTCCACCACTTGGGAGAAGATGTATCCAGGTGATGAGTTCCTTGCTCCAGACTGGATTTGCCATGAGTCCATCAGCCTCCGCGTCAAGCCCAACTGGGCCAACACCAGTACCCGTGCTGAGGCATCTTCTGCTAGGAGGGCTGCTGGTGAGGGGGAGGCTGCTGCTGCTGAGACTGTTGCTGAGGACCGTGCTGCTAGGTCCACCACTTCTTCCTCTGAGCCATCATGGGCCAAGAAGCTGAAGGACAAGATGAAGACTCTCTTCTGCATGCAGGCGAAGGGACAGTACAGGGCTCACGTGGCTGACAAGGAGAGTCGCCGCCGTGACAAGAAGGTGATGAGCCTCTTTAGAGAGGATGTGTCTGGTGGGTCTGAGGACATCATCACACCTGAGGCTGCCTGGATGTCAAAGCAGGGCTACAAGTGGACCAGTTCAGAGGATGACCTCGAGGAGACTATCCCCACCGCTGAGTCTGACGAGGAGCACGAGGAGCAGTGGGACGACTTCTCTTCCTAAGCCACCCTGTGTGTGTAGGTGTCCTCTCTGCCTTTTTGGCGTCTCGATGCCAAAGGGGGAGAGAGTGTAGGGATTTGCGTTGTGTCGTGCTTGGTGTGTTTGTTTGCTTTGTCGTTTGGACCTCATTTGCCTCGTTTGCTTTTGTTTGGTTTGTGCCTTCGAGACCTATCCTCCATATGGTGTAAGACATATGCACTCTATCTATCTTAGTTATCTTATGTTTGTACTATCTTGTCTAGTGATAGATATGCCTTGTCTCTATAATATAGGGGGAGCTCTGTTCCTAGTATTCGTGCTCATCTAGGTGGCACATATTTAGGGGGAGCCCGTCTATATTATAGAGAGGAGGGGTTTGCATTTACTTAATAGTATTTTCTTTGTGCAAATCCCGTTTTGTCATCAATCCACAAAAAAGGGGGAGATTGTAAGGACATATTTATCCCTAAGTGTTTTGGTGATTGATGACAACGCATTTGCGGACTAATCGTGTGCCATGAGTATTCCAGACACTTCTTTGCTAGGCACAAGACGATTGGATGCCCCTCGAAGACTGACGAAGACGGCGTCTTTTCTACGTTTCTTTTTGGTGGATTTGAGTCGTAGGAAAGCCGTACTATTAAGAGGGGATCCGCATTGGAAAGGTTTGGGTGGAATCATCACGTACACATCTCCTTTTATCCCCTCCTTCTTCCTTGCAGCTTCCTCCGTTTTCCTGCCTCCTGTGACTGGCTCCTGCTGTGGTTGCGGTAGTACTGCTCCTGGATCAACGGTAGTACCATAGGCATCCACGGTAGTACCGCGCGGTGGCGCGGTAGTACCGCTGGTGCCCACGGTAGTACCTCTCCCCTGGAGCCGCACTACCGCTGCCCACCAGGCTAGTGCCGCCCCTTTGCGGTAGTAGGAGCGGATGTAATTTTTTACATCCGCACCTGCCGCGGTAGTACCGCTTTCGCCGTGCAGTAGTACCGCGTTATGCGGTCAGGCAGTAGTACCGCCCCTCGGCAGTACTACTGTGTCGGGTTTTTGCTACTTCCGTTTTTTTTGCGGAAGTAGGCACAAAAGTTTCCCTTCCCCCTGGCTAGGACTTTTGCCTTGCGGTAGTACCGCATGGGGGGCGCGGTAGTACCGCCGCCAGCTTCTCTGTGTCTGTTTCTGTGCTGGGGTCGCGGCAGTACCGTGGGTCGGTATGGTAGTACCGCACAACCGTGCGGTAGTACCGCTTGGTTGCAAGCAGTAGTACCGCGTGGCCTTGCGGTAGTACCGCTGGCCAGGCGCGGTAGTACCGCTGGCCGCGGGCTGGTTGGTGGGTAATGGTTGGATCTTTTCCACACACTATATAAGGGGTCTCCTTCTTCCCCGTTGACTTACCTCTTCCACCATTAAAGCTCCATTATTGCTCCAAGCTCCATTTTCGCCCGATCTCACTCCCTAGCCAACCAAACTTGTTGATTTGCTCGGGAGTGGTTGAGAAGGCCCCGATCTACACTTCCACCAAGAGATATTTTATTCCCCCCTACTAATCCCTTGCGGATCTTGTTACTCTTGGGTGTTTGAGCATCCTAGACGGTTGAGGTCACCGCGAAGCCATAGTCCATTGTGGTGAAGCTTCGTGGTGTCGTTGGGAGCCTCCAATTGAGTTGTGGAGATTGCCCCAACCTCGTTTGTAAAGGTTCGGTCGCCGCCTCCAATGGCACCAATAGTGGAATCACGGCATCTCACATTGTGTGTGGGCGTGAGGAGATTACGGTGGCCCTAGTGGCTTCTTGGGGAGCATTGTGCATCCACACCGCTCCAACGGAGACGTACTTCCTCTCAAAGGGAAGGAACTTCAGCAACACATCCTTGTCTCCACCGTCTCCACTCTTGGTTATCTCATGCCTTTACTTGTGTAGCTTATTTGTTTCATATATCTTGCTTGTTTGTGTTCCTATTCGTGTTGCATCATATAGGTTGCTCATCTAGTTGCATATCTAGACAACCTACTTTGATGCAATGTTTAAATTGCTAAAGAAAAGCTAAAAATTGTTAGTTGCCTATTCACCCCCCCTCTAGTCAACCATATCGATCCTTTCAGCAATAATACAATACGTGCCTTGCTGCCCCTTCTGTCACTGGGAAAGGACACCGCAAAATCGAACCCAAAGCTAAGCACTTCTCCCATGGCAAGAAAAACCAATCTAGTAGGCCAAACCAAACTGATAATTTGAAGAGACTTGCAAAGATAACCAATCATACATAAAAGAATTCAGAGAAGATTCAAATATTATTCATAGATAGACTAGATCATAAACCCACAATTCATCGGTCTCAACAAACACACTGCAAAAAGAAGATTACATCGAATAGATCTCCATGAGAGAGGGGGAGAACATTGTATTGAGATCCAAAAAGAGAGAAGAAGCCATCTAGCTACTAACTATGGACCCGTAGGTCTGAAGTAAACTACTCACACTTCATCGGAGGGGCCTGGATGATGATGTAGAATTCCTCTGTGATCGATGCCCCCTCCGGCGGAGCTCCGGAACAGGCCCCAAGATGGGATCTCGTGGATACAGAAAGTTGCGGCGGTGGAATTAGGTTTTTGGCTCCGTCCCCGACCGTTTGGGGGTACGTAGGTATATATAGGAGGAAGAAGTACGTCGGTGGAGCTTTGAGGGGCCCACGAGGCAGGGGCGCGCCCTCCACCCTCGTGGCCGCCTCGTGGCTTTCTTGACGGAGGGTCCAAGTCTCCTGGATCTTATCTGATGAGAAAATCACGTTTCCGAAGGTTTCATTCCGTTTGGACTCCGTTTGATATTCCGTTTCTCCGAAACACTGAAATATGCAAAAACAGCAATTCTGGGCTGGGCCTCCGGTTAATAGTTTAGTCCCAAAAATAATATAAAAGTGGAAAATAAAGCCCAATATAGTCCAAAACAGTATATAATATAGCATGGAGCAATCAAAAATTATAGATACGTTGGAGACGTATTAGAAACTTACCTTTTACTTACCCAAATTCGGAGCTCTCCATGAGCGTTCGCAGATTTACCCAGCAGTGTGTCGGATGCCGCAGAGTTCTACCGGCCGAGGAAGGGAGCTCGACGGAGAAGTTGTTCTGGTCTCAGTATACTGGGACCGAACATCCGATGCCCTTGAGCGGCCAGTTGAAGCAACTGGTCGAGCTTCACAAGGCGGCCGAACTGGCCATGAAGGGCCTCATAGTACGGATGTGGCCTGGCGAGCCCCTGCCTGGCAGCTATTTCAGCCTGGTAAGGCGGCTTGTGAACGTCTGCCCTCGGTTTGAAGTCATAAAGCGGTCCGTCTGCATTGAGGGTGCGCGCAGGGCTTTTGCCTGGGCGAAAGTGCACTGGGCGAAGATGGACGCCGAAAAGCTGGTGAAGGAGGGGCCGCCAGAGGGCAAGAAGTATCGCCACCCCGAAAAGTATTATGATAGTGTCCTGAAGGGTGCTCGCCTTGTGGCAGAAGAATGTGTTAAGGATGTAATATTTGAATGAATGTAGTCATGTGATCCTGTGATGTGAAACGAGTTCATGTGCGCTAAGTGACGCTTGTTAATTTAAAACATTACCTTCTATGCGGCCATTTATAAAATTTGAGAGTTGGCCAGTCATCGGCTTCTGCCCCCATGTAACTAGCACTGGGGTGTTCGGGATAAACCTGATCGCTCTTTATCCCAGTTTTGGGTCCTTCGAAGGAGGTGTTCAGCACAACGAACCAGGCAATTGGACTATAAAGCTTTATCACTCTCACTTAGCCATAGAAGTCTACAATTTTAAATTTTGGCGAAGCCCCTAGTATTCGGAAGGCCGATCTTGGGGCGCTATGTACGCCTAAATCAGACAAGGCCGACTCCTCGCCCGAAGCGAAAAAAATCTTTAAGGATTTGAAACCTCTCGAACAACGACCAGCTCTCGCCGCATCATGACAGTCAGTTTTCGGCTTTCTCTACTGAGGTGCTCGTCCGGAAGAACCGGGACACAATCGCAGTAGTTCTTCCAGTGCTACCTTAGCCGATATAGCGGAACGTAAGGCACCAAAACATGGGAGCCGGGCAAACCCAACTATTGACCCAGGACATGATTCAGAGCTGATGCATATAATGCTATAAGTTCGGGGTTCCGCACTATCGAAAGTGTTCGGACTTTTCATGCCATGTTATGGGGTACACTGAAGCCCCTGGCGCACTGGTCGTATCAGAATGTACGGGTGCGACTTGTCGTAAGTAAGCAGACAGGAAGAAGAAAAGAAAAAAAAGATAAAGGAATGCAATAATGAGCTGACGCTGTACATTGTTATTTAAATGATACGTCAAAGCGTATGCATATATGTAGTGCAATAAGTAAAGAATAGGACTATTTGACATGTCCTATCCAAGGTCAAGCTGCGTGTGGGTATACAAAACAGGTATATCGATCGTTATCAGAGACCACCTGAGGATTCCCTTGTACGTCAAAGCTTCTTGCTTCCTTGGTGTTTCCTTCCCGTGTTGGGTCCGATAATCAGATGAGTCGGAGAGGGACTTCAGAGAATAGGGGCCTAAAAGGAAGAAAATGTTAAAGGTATACGGGCTCTGAAGCGGTTGAGCCGCATTGTGGGCCGTGCCATGGCCGTGCCTCCGCCTATGCCCATGGTATCTTGAGTGCGTAATTATGTACGCGTGGTGAAAATTTCGCCGCTTGACTGGGACTAGGACGGAGGCCGAATTGCTAGGCGAGCTCTAAACGTGCCTGGCGATTCTCTTGCAGGGTACTCCAGACTCGCTTGAAGGTGTCCGGGGTCTTTTTCGCCGAATTGGCGGTTTGCCTCATAAGGCTGCTTTGCGCTTCTGCTGCGAGGGCCGCAGTGTGCTCCTCCGTGCGGAGCGAGCGTTTTGTGTTTTGATTAACTAATATAACGAGGTCCTGGCATTTTGAGCTTGAGGTATGCATAATGTGGTACCGCATTGAATCTGGCAAATGCGGTTCGTCCGAGTAGTGCGTGATAACCATTGCACAAGGGGACTGTCGGTGTCAAAACCGGCGGATCTCGGGTAGGGGGTCCTGAACTGTGCGTCTAAGGCAAATGGTAATAGGAGGCGGGGGACACGATGTTTACCCAGGTTCGGGCCCTCTCGATGGAGGTAATACCCTACGTCCTGCTTGATTGATCTTGATGATATGAGTATTACAAGAGTTGATCTACCACGAGATCGTAGAGGCTAAACCCTAGAAGCTAGCCTATGGTATGATTGTTATTGTCCTATGGACTAAACCCTCCGGTTTATATAGACACCGGAGGGGGCTAGGGTTACACAGAGTCGGTTACAAGGAAGGAGATCTACATATCCGTATTGCCAAGCTTGCCTTCCACGCCAAGGAGAGTCCCATCCGGACACGAGACGAAGTCTTCAATCTTGTATCTTCATAGTCCAATAGTCCGACCAAAGGATATAGTCTGGCTGTCCAGAGACCCCCTAATCCAGGACTCCCTCAGTAGCCCCTGAACCAGGCTTCAATGACGATGAGTCCGACGCGCAGATTTGTCTTCGGCATTGCAAGGCGGGTTCTTCCTCCGAATACTCCATAGAAGATTTTGAACACAAGGATAGTGTCCGGCTCTGCAAAATAAGTTCCACATACCACCGTAGAGAGAATAATATTTCCACAAATCTAATCTGCTGACACATTTAGCAACATGACATCATGTCATGGCCCGGTCATTATTCGAACCATTTTTCTCAACCAGTACTGCACATATCGCGAGGCGGTTTTCTTGACACGTCTTGTTGAAGCAGAGATTGTGTCCCCTCATCACGGGATTCTCATCAATACGGAGGTGGATAACCCAAACGCGCCATCAATTACAGTGCTTGGGGAATAAGAGGTTTTACCTGGTGAGTGGGGAGGCGCATCGCCTCTTTCGCCCTTATAAAGGGACAAGGATTCACTCTTTTCACCCACGCCTTCTTCCCGATTCATTCCCTTCTGCTCAGGCTCTAGTGCCCAAGCGTTCACCTTCTCTGCCCACAAAAGGTCTTCCAAAGATGTCCGGATCCAGAGCAGGAGGCAAATGGATGGCCTCTACCGTCCGAGAGAAGGATATCAAAAAGCTTCGGGAGGCCGGGTATCTGGCCAAGAAAATCAGCCACCGTCTCCCGACGGCGGGACAGATCGTCCCCACTCCGGAACACCACGAGAGGGTTGTATTCCTCCCTCACTTTGTCCGCGGGCTAGGGTTTCCCCTCCACCCGTTCGTTCGTGGCATTATGTATTATTATGGGATCGATCTTCACGATCTGTCCCCTAATTCCTTCCTCAACATCTCAACATTCATTGTCGTGTGCGAGGCTTTTCTCCGCATTTTGCCACACTTTGGTTTATGGCTAAAGGTTTTCAATGTGAAGCCCAAGGTGGTGGGCGGTGAGCACGCCGAGTGCGGGGGCGCTATGGTGAGCAAGATGCCCAATGTCATATGGCCAACGAGAACCTTTAATGATTCTGTCAAGGAGTGGCAACAGCAGTGGTTTTACATCACTGAGCCGCGCGGCAAGGAATGGGCCGCCTCTCCCGAGTTTCGATCCGGCGCCCCTCTGCGGCTTACATCCTGGGTTAAGGAAGGCCTAGACTGGTCCTCATCCGACGAACCGTCGGTGCTCCAGACACGCATTAAAGATATGGGAGATGAGAACATTGAACTTGTCAATGTAGTCCAGGTGATGTTAGTCCGTCGGATACTGCCTTGTCAACACCGGACTTGCAATCTATGGGAATTCGATCCGGCCAGGCACCGAACCTTGCGAGGGTTCTTCGGCTCCTCGCACAAGGACATTTAGAAGGTGCTTTTTAAGTCCAGCAAATCATGGCTGGACTCCGCCGAGGACCGCGGGTACCAACTGTCCCGCCCTACAAGTTCGGTGAGTTTATCAAACTTTTCTATCCACATGACCCAAAGGAAGCGCTTAACGCGTGTTATTCAACTCTCCCAAGGCTGGACGAAGAAGGCGGAGCGGATCCATTGTCCGGCCCCGCTGCTCGAAGACCCGGCCATCCCACTTCTGACGAAGATGCTGGTCCCGGCGCCTTACAAGGTGCCGAAGAAGACGGCCGAGAAGGAGGCCAAAAAGACCCGAGGCGGCCTTCGTCGCCACGGCACTTTGGACACAATATCCGAAGGTTCTGATGCCCATTCCGCCTTCGAAGAGGACGAAAAGGAGGAGGAAGATGAATCCCCTGTGGGGGGAAGAAGGAAGAGGACGGCCTCTGCACCCTTGGAGGCCGAACTGCCCAAAAGGGGAAAGGCTCCTCTTCTGAAGGAGTCCACTGCCGCCGCCGACAGTGGCCCGACATGGGATCCCAGGGCCCAGCCCCTAGTGAACTCGTAAGTACATAAAATCCGAGTACGTTTAAGCGTCCGGACTAATCGTGGCTTAGTATTTTAAACTAAGCATATATTTTTTTGTAGTCCGGCGAGGTCCCGTACCAAACAATCCTCATCGGAGGACCTGCTGAGCTCAAATGCTATGGAGAGCGGGACGCCCCCAAAGGCCCCTTCCTCCAAACAGGTGCATAACACCGAGGCTTTGTCCCAGAAGGACCCCGGCCAAGGAGGAAAGGAAGAAACCGTGAAGGCGGTGCCTGGAGGTCAAACCGCAGGGACCGAACACGTGGGGGAAAAGATTCCCATGGGGTCTGACGGCGGGGGCGATCCTGAGTTCGGCTCCCCACCGGATGCGATTCCAGAGACCTATACGGCTCCAGAATCAAGAAGGCACCCTCCTTCGGCTGGAGGGGGCGTGCCTGTTCCACCGGCAACCTCTGTCCATCCAGAAGTGTCGGATACTCTGTTGGTGGCGTTACGAGACGCCTCCATCGTTGACGAACATCGTGCCCTTATGGGTGCGGTGATTGAGAAGATTCTGTCAACTAAGAGTGGACTGAACGAAGCCTGTATCAGCCTTATAAGAGGCTTTGAGGTATGTTTTATAAGTTGTCGAAGAGTGTCATAGTATAGATAGTAGCCCCTGATACACTGTTCGGTGAAAGAAAGAACCGGACAGGGGATCAAATTGATGATCGCAGGAAGACTCATTGAATGACATTGATTTCTCTTCTGTTTCAAGAAGATACCTGTAGCGGCTGCTACCTCTCATACTGCAGAGATCTCTGGACTGAATCAAAGTCTGGAGCGGGCCATAGAAGAACTTGGCCAATTGAAAATGCAGTTGAGGGGTAAACAAGGTATGCACAAGCGTTGCGCGCATTTATTGTGAAATAAATGTTCTATATGAAATAAGCCGCATAATTTGTGCTAGGGGTTATGACCGAAGTCGAGGCCCTCAAAAGGGCCGTTGCCGAGGCCGAGGAAAAGGCGGCCACAGAGCGGACTCTTCGTGAAAAACACGAGGCCAGAGTTATTAAAGCTGAGTAGTAGCTACAAGAGGCCGTAAGTAAATGCGAGACCTTGGAGCAGAGTTTAACGGAGAAAGAGTCCGAACTCACCAAGGCGCGTCAAGGCACGGGAGATGCCCGGGGGGAAACCCAGAGCGCCCTGCAGGGGATCCAAGAGGCGAGAAAGATCGCGGCGGGTAAGGCTTTTCCCATGTAAAGCAAGTATTTGAAGGGAAAACTATGTTTCTGATTGTGAATCCGAATTTCTCAGGTGTATTTGCCGAGCTACCTCACAGCATATTAGATGCCGCCCAATTCTACCGAGCCGAAGAAAGGAACACCGCAGATAAGCTCTTTTGGTCGCAGTATTTGGCGCCGAATTATCCGGTGCCTTTTGCCGATCAACTGAAACAGCTGATCGAACTGCATAAGGCGGCGGAACTAGCCATGAAAGATATGGTTATCCAACTATGGCCTGCCGAGCCGATCCCAAGCAGCTACTTCGGGCTCGTGAGGCGGCTTGTAAGCGCTTGCCCTCGACTTGACGTCATCAAGCGGTCGGTCTGTATAGGAGCGGGAATGGCCTTCGCCCGCGCAAAGGTGCACTAGGGGAAGATGGATGCCGAAAAGCTGGTGACCGGAGGACCGCCAGAGGGGAAGGAGCACCGCAAGCCCGAATTATATTATAAGAGTGTCCTGAAAGGATCCTACCTTGCAGCGGAGCTATGCACCAAGGACAATATATTTCCATGAATGCCAATAATGTTGTCCTTTGTAATGTTTGAACAAGGTCGTTTATATGTCGCCTGTTATATAAAAGTTTACCCTCCTGTGTGGCCGTTTTTATGTTAAACCTGAGAGTTGGCCAGTCGTCGGCTTCTGCCCCCACATAAGAAGTACGGGGGTGTTCGGGATAAACCCGCGCACTCTTATTCCGGTTTTGGGTCCTCCGAAGGAGGTGCTCAGCACAACAAACCAGGCAATCGGACTATAGGGCTTTATCACTCTCACTTAGCCATAGGAGCTTTAGTATGGTCGGTGCAGCCCCTTGTGTTTGGAAGACCGTACTAGGAGCTTTATAAGCGCCTGATCGGAGAAAAAACCGATCCATCGCACGCTGCATTGGTTATGGCATTATGCGGGAGAAATCGTTAAAGATTTTGTAACCGCTCGAACAGCTGACCAGCTCTCGCCATATCATGACAGTCAGTTTTTGGCTTTCTCTACTGAGGTGCTCATCCGGAAGAACCGGGACACAATCGCAGTAGTTCTCCCAGTGCTACCTTAGCCGATATAGCGGAACGTAAGGTACCAAAACATGGGAGCCGGGCAAACCCAACTATTGACCCAAGACATGATTCAGAGCTGATGCATATAATGCTATAGGTTCGGGGTGCCGAACTTCCACGAAGGTGTTCGGACTTTTATTGCCGTGTTACGGGAAAAACGAAGCCCCTGGCATATTTAAGGCATATCGCTGTGTACGGATGCCACTTGACAAAATGATTTCGATAAGAAATAATCAGCAGGTAAACGTCATAAATCCACATGTTGTATTTGAATAATATGTCTATGCGTATGGGTACAAGTAATGTGATAAAAAAGGGGTTATGATAGCAGAACCTGCTGTGACCAGGGGGAAGAGGTTGAGTGCGGATCCGTAATATTGCTGGACGTTCACTGCAGGGAATCTCTAAGGATTCCCTAACGCGTTCAAGCTGCCTCCGTGTAGTCCGTCCTGGTCGGTGCAAAGGTGAACCTGCGAAGGAAATATAAGAAATGTTTACGTGCCGGAGGGCAGTTGAACCGCTGAGTTCGGCCTGTCATGGCCTTCGCCGGAGTGTTTAGTTGAGCTCTGGACGAGCCGGGGTATCCTTCTGCGAAATAGTTCGGAGCCCCTTGACGGTGTCCAGGAGCCTGGACGTTGACTCAAGGTTTGGCTGCAAGGTGCTACTCATTGTTTCTGCTGCTAAGGCAGTGGTGTATTTGTTGGTGCCAAAGGAAGGTTCGGCCTTGCCATGAACTGTGATGACGCCGCATGGACCGGGCATCTTGAGCTTACGGTAGGCATAATGTGGCACCGCGTTGAATCGAGCGAACACGGTTCGCCCGAGCAGTGCTTGATAATCACTGGTATGGTGCCTCTAAAAGTGGCTTTAGTGGGTTTGGTTGCCAAACGATCGATGCATATCTTGCGCACTATGTCCTGGTAAAGCAGATTTAAACTGCTACCTCTGTCCATAAGGACTCGAGTGAGGTGGAACCCGTCTACTATTGGGTCGAGGATTAGTGCGGTTGGATTGCCCTGATTGGCGTTAACCGGACGATCCATGCGGTTGTAGGTGACCGGCCCTAATTTATATTGTGGGACGGCTAGTTCCGTTGAGTCGCCATCCCTAAGGGTGCATGTCTGGTCCGAGTTGGAAATTTGGGTGGTATTTACCACATTCACCGATTGAATATGGGGGAAATTTCTTTTGCCCTCCTGTGTTCGGTGATCTGGGCTCTTCGTCGCTATCGTTGCTTTGAGACCCCTCTTCGTCTTTGGCACCTGCCTTGCCGGCTTGTTTGAAGACCCAACATTCTTTGTTGGTATGGGTGGTTGGCGTTTCTGGGGTGCCATGAATTTGACATTGGCGATCGAGTATGCGGTCCAGACTGGATGGACCCGGATTTTTATTTTTGGGTGGCCCTTTCCGCTGTCCAGACTTTGAGCCCCTGAACCCGGCATTAACTCCAGTATTTTTGGCGTTTTCACCATGTTTGCGGTGCTTGTGTTTGTTGCGTCGTGGTTTGCCGTTGCTATCCCTGGCTTCTGATATGCCAGGTTTGCTTGCTGTATTGGTACTACGAGCCAACCAGCTATCTTCGCCTGCACAAAAGCGGGTCATAAGTTTCATGAGGGCTGCCATGGATTTTGGCTTCTCTTGGCCGAGGTGCCAGGCGAGCCATTTGTCACGAATATTATGCTTAAATGCCGCTAAGGCCTCTGCATCCGGACAATTGACAATTTGATTCTTTCTTGGTTAGGAACCGGGTCCAGAATTTCCTGGCCGATTCCCCTGGCTGCTGATTTATATGACTTAAATCGTCAGCATCCGGTGGTCGCACATAAGTGCCCTGGAAATTGTCCAGGAATGCCTCTGCCAGGTTCTCCCAACTTCCGATGGAGTTTTCCGGCAAGCTATTGAGCCAATGCCGAGCCGGCCCTTTGAGTTTTAGCTGGAGATACTTGATGGCATGTAGGTCGTCCCCGCGGGACATGTGAATGTGGAGGAAGAAGTCTTCTATCCATACCGCGGGGTCTGTAGTACCATCGTATGATTCAATGTTTACGGGTTTAAACCCTTCTAGGAATTCGTAATCCATTACTTCATCAGTGAAGCATAAGGGGTGTGCGGCGCCTCTGTGTCGGGCTATATCACGACGCGGTTCATATGAGTCTTGTCTGCCGTGTTTGGCTCGGCCGGATTTGCTTTTAGTGTATCTGGCGTGACGATCATCGTCGCGTGTTGGTGCGCGCCCCCGTGATCCGTAGATAGATCTTGCATGTTTTGCCTTGTTTTCCAATACGTCTTGCAGGTCCCGCGTGTTGCCCCGGGCCTTGGTGTTTTTGTTTGAGTGGCGGTGGGGTGCAGGCAGAACTTCAGGCTGAAACGCCGCTCTGGCTCGGCCACGAGGTGGCCGGTCAGCCGCATCGTACACTGGTGATGTAGGTTTCAATGCTTCCTCCTCGAGGTGAGGTAGCAACCTCGCTTTGGGTAACTCTTGGAGGGGCACTCGAATTCATATTCCTTGGCCGCAAGGACTTCGGTCCATCTGTCTGCTAACAAATCTTGATCAACTCAAAGCTGCTGTTGCTTTTTCTTCAAGCTATTTGCCGTGGCCATAAGCCGGCGCTTGAAGCGCTCCTGCTCGACGGGATCCTCAGGCATGATAAATTATTCGTCGCCGAGGCCCACCTCATCTTCAGAGAGAGGCATGTAATTGTCCTCCTCTGATTCTCCATCCGATGCCCGCTCTGGAGGGCTAGCTTGTTCACCCTCCCGCTCTAAATCGTGCTGGAGGGGATTGTTGTCGTCTTCGGCACTATCCGGAGTGTTATTGTCTCTTGTGCCGGTATCACTACTTTTGCTATGGCGGGACTTAGAGCGACGCCGCTGACGTTGGCGCTTGGGTTGCTTCTTGGAGGGGTCATCCTCCGTTGTCTTGTCGCCATTGCCTTTTTTGGGGGTGTCCACCATGTATATATCATATGATGAGGTGGCGGTCCAGCGCCCTGTGGGCGGTGGTTCCTGTTCGTCTCCTGCATCATCATCCATACCGTCGATGTCTTCGGAGTCGAAGTCGAGCATGTCAATTAATTCGTCGACAGTGGCTACAAAGTGGGTGGTGGGTGGGGAGCAAATCTCTTCGTCGTCCACATCCCATTCTAGCCGGAAATAGTTCGGCCAAGGTTCTCCTAACAAGGAGAGAGACTTTAATGAATTTAGCACATCGCCAAAAGGTGAGTGCTGAAAGATATCCGCGGAGGTGAACTCCATGATCGGCGCCCAATCGGATTCGATAGGCACCGACGTAGGCGACTCAGAGTCCGTGGCCGGAGATGAATCCAGTGGTTTGGCAACACGGCTCTCGTAAGGGGTGAAGTCAGTATCCGGCTCTATCGCCACTGAGAGTGCAGCCTCCATGGCGCAGTCTATCCACCCATCCTCGGATGGCGCAATTTGGTCCGGATTGAAGGCCGGAGTAGTTGCAGGTGTGATCTCCCAACACTGTCTGACGATAGAGCTAAATCATGCTCGTCGTGATTGTGCGGCGCACCTGACGTCGGCTCGAATCTGTCGAACATCAAGTCTCCATGGATGTTGGCAGTGTAGTTTAAGTTTCTGAACCTGACCTGATGGCCAGGGGCGTAGCTCTCGATCTGCTCCAGATGGCCAAGCGAGTTGGCCCGCAGTGCGGAGCCGCCGAATACAAAGATCTGTCCGGGGAGGAAAACCTCACCCTGGACCGCATCGTTACCGATGATCGAAGGAGCCATCAAGCCTCACGACGACGGCACAGTGGAACTCTCAATGAAAGCACCAATGTCGGTGTCAAAACCGGTGGATCTCGGGTAGGGGGTCCCGAACTGTGCGTCTAAGGTGGATGGTAACAGGAGGCGGGGGACACAATGTTTACCCAGGTTCGGGCCCTCTCAATGGAGGTAATACCCTACGTCCTGCTTGATTGATCTTGATGATATGAGTATTACAAGAGTTGATCTACCACGAGATCATAGAGGCTAAACCCTAGAAGCTAGCCTATGGTATGATTGTTGTTGTCCTACGGACTAAACCCTCTGGTTTATATAGACACCGGAGGGGGCTAGGGTTACACAGAGTCGGTTACAAGGAAGGAGATCTACATATCCGTATTTCCAAGCTTGCCTTCCATGCCAAGGAGAGTCCCATTCGGACACGGACGAAGTCTTCAATCTTGTATCTTCATAGTCCAACAGTCCGGCCAAAGGATATAGTCCGGCTGTCCGGAGACCCCCTAATCCAGGACTCCCTCAGGGATGATATCGAAGATTAACTCCTCGCTTCGGAAGTTGTCCAGAGATCCGAAGACCACTTTGAGTGTGATTGAGCCCTGCAACAGGGCTCTACACCTGGGATGACACCTTTAAAGGTGGTTTTGGTGGGTTTGATCCTCGAGGGGTCTATACCCATTTTGCGCACTGTGTCCTGATAGAGCAGGTTCAGGCTGCTGCCACCGTCCATAAGGACCCGAGTGAGGTGAAATCCGTCAATGATGGGGTCAAGGACCAATGCGGCAGAAACGCCATGACAGATACTAGTGGGGTGGTCCCTGTGATGGAAGGTGATCGGACAAGAAGACCATGTGTTGAACTTTGGGGCGACTGGCTCCATCGCATAGACGTCCCTTAGTGCACGCTTCCGTTCCCGCTTGGGAATATGGGTTGCGTATATCATGTTTACCGTTTTCGCTTGGGGAGGAAATTTCTTCTGTCCTCCTATGTTCGGCGGCCGGGGCTCCTCGTCGTCGTCGCTATGCAGCCCCTTTTCCTTGTTTTCGGCATTCAACTTGCCGGCCTATTTGAACACCCAGCATTCTCTGTTGGTGTGGTTGGCTGGATTATCGGGGGTGCCGTGAATTTGACACGAACGATCGAGTGTGCGGTCCAAGCTGGATGGGCCCAGATTGCTTCTTTTGAACGCCTTTTTCCACTGACCGGATTTAGAGCCACTGAATCCCAGCATTTACTGCCGTGTTTTCGGCGTTGTCGCCGTTGTTACGGCGTTTGTGTCTGTTGCAACGTGGTCTGCCGTTGCTATTTTTAGCATCTGAATTGCCAGGGTTTCTTGATGTGTTGTTGCTGCGAGCCAACCAGCTATCCCCGCCAGCACAAAAGCGAGTCATGAGTGTCGTGAGGGCTGCCATGGATTTCAGCTTTTCTTGGCCGAGGTGTCGGGCGAGCCACTCGTCGCGGATGTTATGCTTAAATGCCGCTAAGGCCTCGGCATCCGGATAGTCGATAATTTGGTTCTTTTTAGTTAGGAACCGAGTCTAGAATTTCCTGGCTAATTCCCCTGGCTATTGGGTTATGTGACTCAAGTCATCGGCATCCGGTGGTCGCACATAAGTGCCCTGGAAGTTGTCAAGGAATGCGTCTTCCAAATTCTCCCAACTGCCAATGGAGTTTGCCGGCAGGCTATTGAGCCAATGCCGAGCATGTCCTTTGAGTTTTAATGGGAGGTAGTTGATGCCATGTAGATCGTCACCGCGGACCATGTGGATGTGGAGGAGGAAATCTTCGATCCATACCGCGGGGTCTGTTGTACCATCATATGATTCAATATTCATGGGTTTAAAACCTTCTAGGAATTTGTGATCCATTACGTCGTCGGTGAAGCATAGGGGGTGTGCGGCGCCTCTATGCCAGGCTATGTCACGACGCAGTCCACATGAGTCTTGTCTGCTGTATTCGGCCTGGCCGGATTTGCTTTTAGTATATCCGGCGTGACGGTCGTCATCACGTGTTGGAGCGCGCCCCCGTGATCCGTAGATCGATCTTGTATATCCTGCTTTGTTTCCCAATACGTCTCGCAGGTCCTGCGTGTTGACCCGGGCCTTGGTGTTTTTGTTTGACTGGCGACGGGGTGCGGGCTGGACTTTGTGCTGATATGCCGCTTTGTCTAGGCCACGAGGTGGCCGGTCAGCCGCATCATATGCTGGTAGTGTAGACTTTAATGCTTCCTCCTCGAATTGGGGTAGCAACCTGCGCTTTGGGTAACTTTTGGTTGGGCGCTCGAGTTCGTATTCCTCATCTGCCAGCACCTCTGTCCATCTATCCGCTAGCAGATCTTGATCAGCTTGAAGCTGTTGTTGCTTTTTCTTCACGCTTTTTGCTGTGACTATAAGCCGACGCTTGAAGCGATCCTGCTCTACGGGATCCTCAGGCACGATAAATTCTTCGTCGTCGAGGCTCACCTCGTCTTCAGAGAGGGGCATGTAATTGTCATCCTCTGATTCTCCGTCTGCCGTATGTTCCTTAGGGCTAGCTTGCCCATCCTCCCGCTCGAAGCCTGGCTGGAGGGGATTGTCTTCGTCTTGGCACTATCCGCAGCGTTATTGTCTCTTGTGCCGGTATCGCTGCTTTTGCTATGGCGGGGCTTGGAGCGGCGCCGATGACGCCGGTGCTTAGATTGCTTCTCGAGGGGATTATCCTCCGTTGCCTTATTGCCATCGCTTTCTTTGGGGGTGTCCACCATGTATATATCGTATGATGAGGCGGCTGTCCAGCGCCCTGTGGGCTGTGGTTCCTATTCTTCTCCTGCATCGTCGTCCATACCGTCGATGTCTTCGGAGCCGAAATCAAGCATGTCGGTTAAGTCGTCGACTGTGGCTATTAAGTGGGTGGTGGGTGGGGAATGAATTTCGTCGTCCGCTTCCCACTCAAGCTGGACATAGTTCGGCCAAGGGTCTCCTAACAAGGAGAGAGACCTCAATGAATTTAGCACGTCGCCCAAGGGCAAGTGCTGAAAGATATCCACGGAGATAAACTCCATGATCGGTGCCCAATCAGATTCGATAGGCACGGACGCAGGTGGTTCAGAGCCTGTGGACGGGGATGAATCCAAGGGTCCGGCAACACAGGTCTCATAGGAAGTGAAGTCAGTATTCGGCTCTATCGCTGCTGAGTGTGCGGCCTCCATGGCGGGGTCCATCCCCCCGTCCTTGGATGGCACGATATGCTCCGGATTGAGGGCCGGAGTAGCCACAGGTGTGATCTCCCTAACACCGTCCGGCGGCAGAGCTAAGTCATGCTCGGCGTGACTGTGCGGCGCACCTGACATGGGCTCGAATCCATCGAAGATCGAGTCTCCGCGGATGTCGGCAGTATAGTTCAAGCTTCCAAACCTGACCTGATGGCCAGGGGCGTAGCTCTCGATCTGCTCCAGATGGCCAAGCAAGTTGGCCCGCAGTACGAAGCCGCCGAATATGAAGATCTGTCCAGGGAGAAAAACTTCACCCTGGATTGCATCGTTGCCGATGATCGAAGGAGCCATCAAACCTTATGGTGACGACACAGTGGAACTCTCAATGAAAGCACCAATGTCGGTGTCAAAACCGGCGGATCTCGGGTAGGGGGTCCCGAACTGTGTGTCTAAGGCGGATGGTAACAGGAGGCGGGGGACACAATGTTTACCCAGGTTAGGGCCCTCTCGATGGAGGTAATACCCTACGTCCTGCTTGATTAATCTTGATGATATGAGTATTACAAGAGTTGATCTACCACGAGATCATAGAGGCTAAACCCTAGAAGCTAGCCTACGATTATGATTGTTGTCCTCCTATGGACTAAACCCTCCGATTTATATAGGCACCGGAGGGGGCTAAGGTTACACAGAGTCGGTTACAAGGGAGGAGATCTACATATCCGAATTGCCAAGCTTGCCTTCCACGCAAAGGAGAGTCCCACCCGGACACGGGACGAAGTCTTCAATCTTGTATCTTCATAGTCCAACAGTCCGGCCAAAGTATATAGTCCGGCTGTCCGAGGACCCCCTAATCCGGGACTCCCTCAAGTACCACTCCCATGGGCGGTAGTACCGCCGCAGCCTTTTTAAGGACACCAAAACTGACACAACTTCTACAAACGGACTCCGAATTCAACGAAACCAAGTTTGATGGAAAGCTAGAGACAAGGGGTAACACAATATTGATAGAAATAACAATATAAAGCAAATTAGAAAAGGCCCATAATAAAATGGTGAGAACCCTTCCTCGAATAAGACCGATAAAACCTCCAACAGCGAAAACGCAACAGAAGAAGCATGAGAGCTCCGTTTTTGATGAACTCGAGCTTGTCATCAAGATGACCATAAGCTCTAAGACTCACAAAGAGAACCAAATAAGAACCAAGAAATATGATGCAAGGATGCAATGGTTTGAGCTCTCTGCGAACGATACGATCAAGCTACTCATCAAGAGCCCCCCTTGATAGTATGGCAATCGATCCTACAACCCGGTCTCCCAACTACCGCCATGAGACCGGTAAAATAGAAAACCTATCAAGGGCAAACCTTTTCCTTGCACAAAGTCCACTTGAGCTAGATGTAGATGATCTTAACTTCCTCAAGTTGGACCACCTTTCTTGATTGCGTTGGCTTGGTGAAGACTAGTAGATTGCTCCCCCATACTCCACTTTGGTTGAGCCACTCTTCGGCACATCTTCACAAGTCCATTGTCACCACAATGGACGGCAAGCTTCAAGCACTTGATCTCTTCGTGATGCATCACTTGAACTTGCACACAGCAACCTAACCCCACAAGGAACTCTCACGAAGACCATGGGTTGGCATACAGAGCGTAATTGACAATGCTTACCATACCATGGGATCACTTGATCCCTCTCGGTACATCTTCTATGCTTTGTGTGTCGATCAACTTGATTCACTCTTTGACTTAGTCTTGATCAACCTCTCACAAGAGCAATCTTTAGGTAATTCCTTGAATAGCACCTTGGTCGACACAAACTCTCCTTGAAACCAACACATGTACTCCAAGAAAAGCCTATGGACAAAACCTTCAAATATACCTCAAGGCAACCATTAGTCCATAGAGATTGTCATCAATTAGCAAAACCAAACATGGGGGCACCGCATGTTCTTTCAATCTACCCAATTTTGGTAATTGATGACAATCACTTTCAAGAGAGTTTATACAAGGAATTATGCATCACCATGCAATGCAATAACCAATAATGCATGCATATGAGGTACAAATTCTTAGGAACACAACCAAAGAAAGAAAAGATGAATCTCTAAACTTATCCACAAAACTCTCTGAAACTTATCCCCCATTGGCATCGATTGCTAACATGGGAGAAAAGCTTAGAAGGCCAATATAAATTGTGTTTCTTTATAAATTGTGTATTTCTCCACAAGAGAGTGGAATGCAATACACATATCCAATGGTAAATACTTGGAGGAAGACAAACTATATTGAGGCCCAAAGATTGCAAAAGAATGATATGCCACAAAGACATAACAAAGAGAGAAACAAGCACTCAAGCAATCAAAAGATACCAACTGAAGCGAGCTATCAAAAGATACCAATTGAACCAACTAGACCAAAGATCCTACGAGCCACATGAATAAAAGATATTATGATATGAGCAAAGGGGTGTTCTAGAGAAACTAGAGAAGCTCCCCATGATTTGTGCATAATTTAGTTTTGTAATTGGATACAACGAGCACAAAATAGGATCGCCACTCCCCCAAGATCAATAGAACCTCACTACAAGTGCAAGAGAGCAATGGAGTGTTCTAAAGACACTAGTGAAGATCCCCATGATTTGTGCACTCCTTAGAATATTTGCATTAGGATACCAAGTGCACAAAAATAGGATCATCACTCCCTGAAGATCAATAGAAACTCACAACAAGTGCAGGTGGACATGTACGAAACAAATCCTAGCACTTGCAACAAACAAAAGGTTGAGCAACATATAAAAGAGGCAACTTAAGAGTAGGATTAACCAAAATGATGTGTGTGAGTCATGATAAAGCACTTGAGAAGACTAATATAAGGATGAGCATAAAGCATCAACATAGTCTTGGATAAATGAGATACATGGTGCATGACATGTCCTCCCCTGTAACATCCCAAATTTTCAATTTGGAATGTTATACGTAGATCATTCTTGCATATCATATTTTATTGCATTTCGTCTCGTGATCCTCGAAATCCTAAGCAACTCAAGGACCCTCGGAGAGAGTTGGGGATTTCCCCGGTTTTCAAATTTGATTTTTATCAAATTTTGGAATGAGGATTTTTGGTTTTAATTATTTTTCTCTCCGAAAATATTTCATATTAAAATATATGAGAGGAGATAATATGACTTCTCCAAAATAAATGAAATATGGGAGGAAAAATATTAAAATCAAATTTTTGTTTTTATTTGGATTTTATTGCAATTTTATTTGCATTAGAAAAATTGCACGTTTTTCAAAGTTGCATTTTTGGGCCAAGAAAATGTTCATCCCGTTCTAAATATTTTATTTAGACAGTGAAAATTTGTTTTTGGCATTTTTAGATTTTTTTTATTTTATTTTCTAGGATTTTCTTTTTTTGTTCGGCGGAATTGTTTTAAAAAAAAGATCCCCGGGTGCCGACTAGGCCGAAACCCCAGCCGGGCCAGCCCACTCCCTCCGGCGCACCATCTCCCTCGAGGAGACTGGCCGCGCCGCCGCCACCGACGACTCGGTTAGCCGTATCCCCGGTTATGGACAATCTTGAGTATCTAGTACTTGGAGTATCTTAAGTATCTCATCACTTTTAACTTAATATTGTTGGGTTGTTAATTACTTTAATTGGGATTGAGTTGGAGGAACCTTCTCAATGATGTTTCAACTACCATGATAGTTAAATTAAAATCTATTCCTTTGTTGTAGGGAAAAATTGGCTTTTCGCAAAACTGTAACCATAGAGCTTTCCACCAGCCAAATATGCATGTAGTGATAGCATTATTCTGTTCTTGCTCTACTGTGTTACTTTGCCAGCATATTCCATGTGCTGACCCGTTTTCGGGCTGCAACGTATTATGTTGCAGACTTTTCAGACGAGGAGTAAGGTTCGTTAGGTCATTGCCGTGCAGCTCAGCTATGCCGTTGGAGTTGATGGACTCACTTTATCTTCCAAGCCTTCCGCTGTTATCGTATTAGATGGCCTTAAGCCATATTTATTGTAATAAGTTCTCTTTGGAGACATTTTATGTAATAAGTATTTGATTGCTACTCTGTTATAAATCCTCGAGTACTGTGTGTGTCAGCATTAGCGGTCCAGGGATGACACTGAAGCACAGAGACTTGACCGTTTGAGGTCGGGTCGCTACAAGATGGTATCAGAGCACACGCTGAGTGTAGGACACAACCACTAAGCTAAAACCATAGATCACTATTCTCTTCTCATTTCCGACTCCTCTCCATTTTCCACTCTTTAGGATGGCGGATGCAAGGAACAAGTTTGCACAACCGGATGAAGAAGCACCTTTTGGACGACACTTGAAGGAACTCACTAGGTACCTGAACATAGGAATACCAAGCTTCACCGGGACTTACAACGTCACTTTACCAGAAGAGGAGCGATGGATGATTCAAGTTCAAGTTCCAGGAAGGACCTTCACGCCAGTCACTAAGCCCATAGAGTTTTCCTTCGATGCACCAACTTGGAGTCTAGGAAAGAGTATGGCAGCTCACATCACCATGGGACGCATTGGAGAAGTTTACCAAAAGGAGCTTAAGGATACTATCTATCAGATTTCTGGGCACCGAGACGAGCAATGGGAGATGATCAGCACCAGGAAGGATAGATCAATTGCAGCTTTCATCAGGAACTAAACCAGCACATTTGACGCCAGGAGAATCAGATGTGCGCATGCATGATAGATCTGAAGAAGGCAATGACTAGGATCCAGAACTGGAGGAACAACTCAAGGCTACACGTGAAGATTATGAGGAAGAAATCGTCGTACTAGTGGAGAAGAATGATGGTCTGGAAAGGAAGCTAGGAGTATTCCTGGGAGACCCCGCACCAGGAGGAGAAGACGAAGAACCCAAGGAGATTTGCCCGGAGGACTACATCATCATCCACGACACCGAATCCGACCTTAGCAATGATGACTATGAAGACGAAGCTGGAGCAGACATCATGGAGTCTTCAACCGAGGAATATTTTTAGTAGACCACCACATCAGTAGTAGTATTCCACCATGTAAATACTATAGTTCAAGCACTTTTGCGATAGTTCTAGATCGATTGTATGCCTTGCTTGATTGAGTGAGTGAAATGATTGTGTTTGTCTCATGTGCATATGGGTAGTGCTTTCTCATTAGACCTCATTCTATTCTAATATGTCCCCTCTAAACCCATTAGATGCCTCTGAGACGTGACCCCAGATTTGCTTTCCCACCGGAGCTCACTCAGTTGATCCAGCAACAGAATACCCTGATGCAGTTGTTAGTCCAGAACCAAGGCAACAACACCAACAACAATCCACCACCACCACCACCACCAGTTGACAACTTAGCCCGTTTTCTGAGGTTGCAGCCGTCGGTGTTTTCCAGTAGCACCAAGCCTATAGTAGCAGATGATTGGCTCCGCAGGATTGGAAGGGAGTTAACCACTGCAGGGTGTACCGATGCCGAGAAAGTGCATTTTGCCGCACATCAGTTGGATGGACCAGCAGCCTCATGGTGGGAGAATTACACTGTCACCTACCCTATAGCCACGGTGACATCAGTTTCAGCAAGCCTTCCATACAGCCCATGTCTCAACTGGAGATATGAGTATGAAGAAGCGTGAGTTTCGCAACTTACGCCAGGGGAACCGTACTGTGGCTCAATACGCGGATGAGTTTATCAAGTTATCTCGCTATGCCCCTGATGATGTGGCCACAGATGCCGCAAAGCAGGAGAAGTTTATGGAAGAGCTGAATGATGAGATGAGCATGCAGTTGATGGTAGCAACCTTCAACAACTACCAGGAGTTGGTAGATAAGGCTCTTATGATCAAAGGGAAGCAGCAACAAATTGAGAACTGTAAGAGGAAGTATGGACAAGGGAGGTATAACTCAGGAGCTCAGCAGAAGCCTCGCCTAACCCTGAACACGGGAGGACTTGTTCATAACCATGGAGGCCACACCCATAATGGAGGAAGTAACCATAACCATACTGGCCCAAGGAATGGGAATGGGAATGGAGCAAACAACAATCAGAACCGCCCTAATCCAGCCACACCTGCTAAGAGAGATCTAAGTCACATTACTTGCTATAAGTGCGGGAAGACTGGACACTATGCCACGGAGTTCCCTGAAGGGAATAATGGAAACGGGAATGGGAGCGCTGGGAAGAAGCCCATTCCATTCAACAAAGGACAAGTGAACCATGTTAACATGGAGGAGGTTGAAGAGCAACCATACGCGGTTATAGGTAAGTTTTTGGTTAAGTCATTTACCGCTCTTATTCTTTTTGATACTGGTGCATCGCATTCATACATATCAAGGGGATTCGTGGATAAGTTCAGACTACCGACCCAAACCCTTAGGACCCCTCTGTTAGTAAGTTCACCTGGAGCAGAGTATATGGCTAGTCGATGGTGCAACCAGATACCCTTAACCATTGGCAACCATGTTTTTCCGTCCGACCTAATTATCTTGGAGTCACAAGGATTGGATGTGATATTAGGAATGGACTGGATGTCAAAGTACGGAGGAAGCATTGACTGTGTTAGTAAGTCGATTTATCTCACCACCCCGGAGGGAAAAAGGATCAAGTATATATCTAGGCATGCGCCAAGGAGTAGTCAAGTGAATACCCTCACATGAGTTGTTCAGGAGGAAGTGCCTGTAGTAAAGGATTACCCGGATGTTTTCCCAGAGGAGTTACCAGGCATGCCATCAGATCGAGATATCAAGTTTTTGATAAAGCTATTGCCAGGCACAGGGCCAATATCCAAGAGACCTTATCGGATGCCCGCGAATGATCTAGAGGAGATTAAGAAACAGATCAAGGAGTTATTGGAGAAAGGTTACACTCGACGGAGTTCATCACCATGGGGAGCCACAGTGCTTTTGGTTGAGAAGAAGGATAAGTCCCTAAGAATGGTTGTTGATTATCGGGCCTTAAATGAAGTGACGATCAAGAACAAGTACCCATTGCCGATGATCAATGATCTGTTTGACCAGCTGCAAGGAGCTAAGGTGTTTTCGAAGATCGATCTGCGATCAGGATACCATCAGTTGAAGATACGAGAGAAAGATATACCAAAGACAACATTCATCACATGGCACAGGTTATACGAATATACGGTCATGTCGTTTGGACTGACTAACGCCCCTGCCTACTTCATGAGCATGATGAACGAAGTATTCATGGAATATTTGGACAAGTTTGTTGTGGTGTTCATTGATGATATAATGGTATACTTGAAGAATGAGGAGGAGCACGAAGAGCATTTGCGATTAGTTCTCGAGAAACTCAGGGAACATCAGTTGTATGCCAAGTTCAGCAAATGCGAGTTTTGGTTGAAGGAAGTCGGATTCCTTGGACATGTTATATCAGGGGAAGGTATAGCAGTAGACCCCACCAAGATTCAGTCAGTCACTGAATGGTTGGCACCCACTTCACTTAGCGAGATCCGTAGTTTTCTTGGACTCGCAGGATACTATCGGAGATTCATTGAGAATTTTTCCAAAATTGCGAAGCCAATGACGGATTTATTGAAGAAAGATACCAAGTTTAAATGGACGGAAGATTTCCAGGCAAGTTTCCAGGAGCTGAAGAAACGTTTGACTACATCCACAGTGCTGACATTGCCAGATATACGTGAGGATTTCCAAGTGTATTACGACGCCTCTCGCCTAGGACTTGGAAGTGTACTTATGCAGGACGGAAGAGTTGTCTCGTATGCCTCACGACAACTGAAACCTCACGAGTTGAATTATGCCACGCATGATTTAGATTTGGCTGCCGTAGTGCATGCGTTGAAAACCTAGAGGCACTACCTTATTGGAAACCATTGTGATGTGTACATGGATCATAAGAGTTTGAAGTACATTTTCACACAGAAGGAACTGAACCTTAGGAAGAGGAGATGGTTGGAGCTCATAAAGGATTATGACATGAAGCTGCACTATCATCCAGGAAAGGCCAATGTCGTAGCAGACGCTTTGAGCTGGAAGAGTTATGTTAATACCCTAGAGAGCACGGGATTGCCGAAGGAGTTAGCAGAGGATCTCCGGGAACTTCGATTGGAGATTGTTCCTAGAGGTTTCGTTGCAACAATGGAGGTTCAGTCTACATTGTTGGGAAAGATTCGAGAAGCTCAGAAGGATGACAAAGAGATTGTCGAGATAAAAGAGAGAATGAGCAAAGGAAAGGCCAAAGGTTTTCGTGAGGATGAGCACGACACCTTATGGTTTGAGGACCGTGTTTATGTGCCCAATAACACAGAGATCAGGAAATTAATACTACATGAGGCTCATGACTCACCATATTCAATACACCTCGGAAACACCAAGATGTATTTGGATTTGAAGGAACGTTTCTGGTGGACAGGGATGAAGAAGGATATCGCCGAGTATGTAGCTGTATGTGATGTATGCCAGAGAGTGAAGGCAGAGCATCAAAAGCCAGCAGGATTGTTACAGCCTATGCCGATACCCGAATGGAAGTGGGATAAACTTGGCATGGACTTTATCACCGGATTACCCAGGACCAAATCAGGATATGATTCTATATGGGTAGTAGTTGACCGCTTGACCAAAGTGGCACACTTTATCCCAGTAAAAACAACTTATACCAGTGCAAAGTTGGCCAAGATATATATGACTAGGATCGTATGTCTGCATGGAGTTTCGAGGACCATCGTATCAGATAGAGGAACACATTTTACCTCAAAGTTTTGGCATCAGCTGCACCAGACTTTGGGAACGAGATTGGAGTTCAGTACAACATTTCACCCGCAGACCAATGGACAGACCGAGAGAGTCAACCAGATTCTGGAGGATATGTTGAGAGCCTGTGCGCTAGATTATGGGTCTAGTTGGGATGACAGTCTGCCTTACGCAGAGTTCTCATACAACAATAGCCACCAAGCTAGTTTGAAGATGGCACCATTCGAAGCCCTATATGGACGAAGGTGCAGAACACCATTGATGTGGGATGAAGTTGGACACCGACAGTTGTTTGGACCAGACTTGATCAAAGAGTCTGAGGAGAAAGTTAAACTGATTCGAGATAGACTAAAGATAGCTCAGTCAAGACAGAAGAGTTATGCAGATTCGGAACGCAAGGAGGTAACCTATGAAATTGGAGACATATCATATCTGCGAGTATCACCTTTGCGAGGAGTGAAACGTTTTGGAGTCAAGGGAAAGTTAGCCCCGAGATTTGTAGGACCGTATCGTGTTTTGTAACACATGGGAGAAGTTGCCTACAAGTTGGAGTTACCTGAAGGACTGTCAGGAGTTCACAATGTGTTTCACGTTTCCCAGTTGAAGAAGTGCCATGCTGAGATGGCCAATATACCGCTAAGAGATACCGTACCCTTGGAGGCGATTCAGTTGGACAATGGTTTGACTTATGAGGAGAAGCCAGTCAAGATTTTGGAGTTTGCTGGTCGAGTCACCCGCAGCAAGGTTATCAACTTTTGAAAACTTCAATGGAGCCACCATACTGAGGACGAAGCCACCTGGGAATGAGAGGATGATCTTCGCAAAGACCACCCACACCTATTTTCTAGCCAACCCGAATCTCGAGGGCGAGATTCATCTTAAGGGGGGTAGGTTTGTAACATCCCAAATTTTTAATTTGGAATGTTATACATAGATCATTCTTGCATATCATATTTTATTGCATTTCGTCTCGTGATCCTCGAAATCCTAAGCAACTCAAGGACCCTCGGAGAGAGTTGGGGATTTCCCCGGTTTTCAAATTTGATTTTTATCAAATTTTGGAACGAGGATTTTTGGTTTTAATTATTTTTCTCTCTAAAAATATTTCATATTAAAATATATGTGAGGAGATAATATGACTTCTCCAAAATAAATGAAATATGGGAGGAAAAATATTAAAATCAAATATTTGTTTTTATTTGGATTTTATTGCAATTTTATTTGCATTAGAAAAATTGCATGTTTTTCAAAGTTGCATTTTAGGGCCAAGAAAATGTTCATCCCGTTCTAAATATTTTATTTAGACGATGAAAATTTGTTTTGGCATTTTTAGATTTTTTATATTTTTTTCTAGGATTTTCTTTTCTGTTCGGCGGAATTGTTTAAAAAAAAGATCCCGGGGCGCCGACTGGGCCAAAACCCCAGCCGGGCCGGCCCACTCACTCCGGGGCGCCGTCTCCCTCCAAGAGACTGGCCGCGCCGCCGCCGCCGACTCGGAGGAGTCCGAGACGGACTCCGCCTCCCCCGCCGCCCATGCCCCCTCCCCAAGTCAGCCCCCCTTTAAATACCCAGCCCCGCCACCGCTGCCACCACCCACCCCGCCGCTGCTGCGCCTCGCCGCCGCCGCTGCCACGCCTTGCCGCCGTTCGCCGCCGCCTCGCCCCGCTGCCGTTCCCGCGTCTCGCCGGACCGACAAGGTAGCCGTTCGCTGCCAGTTTTTTTTAAAGAAAACCGATTTGGTTGTTTTTAGAAAAACCCTAGTTCGTTTTTTAGATCAGTTCACCGGTTTTTTCGGTTCTTGTCTTTAGCGGACGTTCGTCCGTATGTTCATTTCAACGAATGGTTTTTGCTCGTTAGTTACAGACAACGAACGCTCGTTCGCTAGCCTGTTCATCAGTTTTTTTTATCGGATTTTTTCACGATTATTTCTGGTCGCGATTTCTGATCCGATCTTCGTTCTAGTTTATCTTTTCGCTCGTTTGTCAGAATCAGGCGATTCAAGCGCCTAGATCTTCGTCTCGAGACCCTCTTTCTGTTTAATCAACTTAAACAAGATTTTGCTACTGTAAAATTTGACCTTAGTCCAGATTAGTAAACGGATCTTGTTTCTTTCGCCGTTTGAATTTCATTGCTCTGTTTGATTTGATTCTTTTGCTAACCAGACTTCTTAAGTTGAACTTTCTGGTAGATCTTCTTATTTGAGTTTCACCCCTGCTTCTTTGCTTGTTTGCTTATGTATGCTATTGTTTGTTTGCGATAGAATTGCCGGAGTGCGAAGCGTGTTATTTGGAGTCCCTAGGTTTCGTGGATCGTCGGCAAGGCAAGTAACACTTTGATCATATCGCTTTATCACCTAGTTTTTATGCATTAGTTCCAATCCTCAAACATTGCATGGTTAGGATGTCATTAACTTGTGGGTTGGGAACTAGTTGATGAGGTAGAACCTATTGCCCTGTTATATTCAAACCTTGGGAGTTACTTATACGAATTGCTTATATTGCTATGCTATGCTCGTAGACGTGGTTTGGGTGAGTGAAATCCATGACAGATATGAGATTGTTAATTAATGGTTTAACTTAAGGTGGCAACTTGAATACATATCTTGGTGGATTGAGGCACCTGGAGTACCAGTGTTGCCTGTATTTTTCAAAATCCAGGGGTTCCGTGTGATTTTCCTATGGACCGCCACTCAGGCTCAAAGGGAACTGAGATAATTCATGCTAGAAACTTCCATGTGCAGCCACAAGCTATTATGGGCTCTAGCATAGTTGAGTAAGCTATGTGAAGCTCTTGAAGAGGTGGATCAGCAGGTAGTGGGTTGTAGGTTTGGTATGGTCCGCCTGGAGTAGAGAGTTAATGTTCCTGAAAGACTGTGTCTCGGTCATCCGTTTCTCAAACATCATGTAGTGCGAGAAATTCAATGTAGGCGATCGAGTCTTGTGGGGAAAAGAGCAGAGTGAACAATCTAATCATGGTTAGTCGTGTCCCCGGTTATGGACAATCTTGAGTATCTAGTACTTGGAGTATCTTAAGTATCTCATCACTTTTAACTTAATATTGTTGGGTTGTTAATTACTTTAATTGGGATTGAGTTGGAGGAACCTTCTCAATGATGTTTCAACTACCATGATAGTTAAATTAAAATCTATTCCTTTGTTGTAGGGGAAAATTGGCTTTTCGCAAAACTGTAACCATAGAGCTTTCCACCAGCCAAATATGCATGTAGTGATAGCATTATTCTGTTCTTGCTCTACTGTGTTACTTTGCCAGCATATTCCATGTGCTGACCCGTTTTCGGGCTGCAACGTATTATGTTGCAGACTTTTCAGACGAGGAGTAAGGTTCGTTAGGTCGTTGCCGTGCAGCTCAACAATGCCGTTGGAGTTGATGGACTCACTTTATCTTCCAAGCCTTCCGTTGTTATCATATTAGATGGTCTTAAGCCATATTTATTGTAATAAGTTCTCTTTGGAGACATTCGATGTAATAAGTGTGTGATTGCTACTCTGTTATAAATCCTCGAGTACTGTGTGTGTCAGCATTACCGATACAGGGATGACACTGAAGCACAGAGACTTGACCGTTTGAGGTCGGGTCGCTACATCCCCACACACACCCAACAAGCAAATGGGTTCACAATATCACTAAAATGTGAATTAACAACAAGGCTTGCTACAACCCTGAAGGAAATATGCCCTAGAGGCAATAATAAAGTTATTATTTATTTCCTTATATCATGATAAATGTTTATTATTCATGCTAGAATTGTATTAACCGGAAACTTAGTACATGTGTCGATACATAGACAAACAGAGTGTCACTAGTATGCCTCTACTTGACTAGCTCATTGAATCAAATATGGTTAAGTTTCCTAACCATAGACATGAGTTGTCATTTGATTAACGGGATCACATCATTAGAGAATGATGTGATTGACTTGACCCATTTCGTTAGCTTAGCACGATGATCGTTTAGTTTGTTGCTACTGCTTTCTTCATGACTTATACATGTCCCTCTGACTATGAGATTATGCAACTCCCGAATACCGGAGGAACACTTTGTGTGCTACGAAATGTCACAACGTAAATGGGTGATTATAAAGGTGCTCTACAGGTGTCTCCGATGGTACTTGTTGAGTTGGCATAGATCGAGATTAGGATTTGTCACTCCGATTGTCGGAGAGGTATCTCTAGGCCCTCTTGGTAATGCACATCACTATAAGCCTTGCAAGGAAAGTGACTAATGAGTTAGTTGCAGGATGATGCATTATGGAACGAGTAAAGAGACTTGCCGGTAACGAGATTGAACTAGGTATTGAGATTCCGACGATCGAATCTCGGGCAAGTAACATACCGATGACAAAGGGAACAACGTATACCGCTATGCGGTTTGACTGATAAAGATCTTCGTAGAATATGTAGGAGCCAATATGAGCATCTAGGTTACGCTATTGGTTATTGACAGGAGATGAGTCTCAGTCATGTCTACATAGTTCTCGAACCTATAGGGTCCGCACGCTTAAAGTTTTGTGACGATCGGTATTATGAGTTTATGTGTTTTGATGTATCGAAGGTAGTTCAGAGTCCCGGATAAGATCGGGGACATGACGAGGAGTCTCGAAATGGTCGAGACATAAATATCGATATATTGGACGATTATATTCGGACATTGGGAAGGTTCCGAGTGATCCGGGTATTTTTCAGAGTATCGGGGAGTTACGAGAATACGGGGGAAGAAGTATTGGGCCTGATGGGCCAAGTGGTGGAAGAGAGGAGGCAGGACAAGGCAAGGTGCGTGGGCCCCCTAGCCCAAACCGAATTGGACTAGGGGGCCGGCCCCCCTTTCCTCCTTTTCTCCCTCTCCTTCCTTCTCCCTCTCCTCCTTCCTTTCCCCCTCCTAGTAGGAGTAGGAAAGGGGAGTCCTACTCCTACTAGGAGGAGGACTCTTCCTCCTGGCACGCCCTACAATGGCCGGCCGGCCTCCCCCTTGCCCCTTTATAACGGGGGCAGGGGGCACCCCAAGACACACAAGTTGATCATTGATCTTTCTTAGCCGTGTGCGGTGCGCCACTCCACCGTAATCCACCTCGGTTATATCGTAGCGGTGCTTAGGAGAAGCCCTATGTCGGTAGCTTCATCAACACCGTCACCACGCCGTCGTGCTGATGAAGCTCTTCCCCGAAGCTCTACTGGATCGTGAACTCACCGAGCTGAATGTGTGCTGAACGCGGAGGTGTTGTATGTTCGGTACTAAGGATCGGTAGATCATGAAGATGTACGACTACATCAACCGCGTTGTCATAACGCTTCTGCTTATGGTCTACGAGGGTATGTAGACAACATTCTCCCCTCTCGTTGCTATGCATCATCATGATCTTGCGTGTGTGTAAGATTTTTTTGAATTACAACGTTCCCCAACAGTGGTATCAGAGCCAGGTTTATGCGTAGATGTTATATGCACGAGTAGAACACATGTGAGTTGTGGGCGATACAAGTCATACTGCTTACCAACATGTCATACTTTGGTTCGGCGGTATTGTTGGATGAAGCGGCCCGGACCGACATTACGCGTACACTTACGCGAGACTGGTTCTACCTACGTGCTTTGCACACAGGTGGCTAGCGGGTGTCAGTTTTTCCAACTTTAGTTGAAACGAGTGTGACTACGCCCGGTCCTTGTTGAAGGTTAAAACAACACTAACTTGATGAAATATCGTTGTGGTTTTTATGCGTAGTTAAGAACGGTTCTTGCTCAGCCCGTAGCAGCCACGTAAAACTTGCAACAACAAAGTAGAGGACGTCTAACTTGTTTTTTCAAGGCATGTTGTGATGTGATATGGTCAAGACATGATGCTAAATTTTATTGTATGAGATGATCATGTTTTGTAACACAGTTATCGGCAACTGGAAGGAGCCATATGGTTGTTGCTTTATTGTATGCAATGCAATCGCCCTCTAATTGCTTTACTTTATCACTAAGTGGTACAATTGTCGTAGAAGAAATAGTTGGCGAGACGACAATGATGCTACGATGGAGATCAAGGTGTCGCGCCGGTGACGATGGTGATCATGACAGTGCTTTGGAGATGGAGATCAAAGGCACAAGATGAGGATGGCCATATCATATCACTTATATTGATTACATATGATGTTTATCCTTCATGCATCTTATTCTGCTTGATTGACGGTGGCATTATAAGATGATCTCTCACTAAATTTCAAGGTACAAGTGTTCTCTCTGAGTATGCACCGTTGCCAAAGTTCGTCGTGCCGAGACACCATGTGATAATCGGGTGTGATAAGCTCTACATTCATATACAACAGGTGCAAGCCAGTTTTGCACACACAGAAATACTCGGGTTAAACTTGACGAGCCTAGCATATGCAGATATGGCCTCGGAACACTGGGGACCGAAAGGTCGAGTGTGAATCATATAGTAGATATGATCAACATAGTGATGTTCACCATTGAAAACTACTCCATCTCATGTGATGATCGGACATGGTTTAGTTGATTTGGATCACGTGATCATTTAGATGATTAGAGGGATGTCTATCTAAGTGGGAGTTCTTAAGTAATATGATCAATTGAACTTTATTTAGCATGAACTTAGTCCTGATAGTATTTGCATAACTATGTTGTAGATCAATAGCTCGCGATGTAGCTCCCCGTTTATTTCTTTATGTGTTCCTTGAGAAAAACTATGTTGAATGGTGATAGTAGCAATGATGCGGACTAGGTCCGTGATTTGAGGATTATCCTCATTGCTGCATAAAAGAATTATCTCCTTGATGCACCGCTAGGTGACAGACCTATTGCATGAGCAGATGCAGACGTTATGAGCGTTTGGCAAAGCTCGGTATGATGATTACTTGATAGTTTAGTGCACCATGCTTTACGGCTTAGAACCGGGACTTCAAAAATGTTTTGAAATGTCATAGAAAATATAAGATGTTCTAAGAGTCGAAATTGGTATTTCATACTCATGCCCGTGTCGATAGGTAGGAGACCTCTGACAGTACTTTGCCTACAAAGATGGAGGAGAATAGCTCAACCAGTGAGCATGTGCTCAGATTGTCTGGGTACTGCAATTGCTTGAATCAAGTGGGAGTTAATCTTGCAGATAAGATAGTAATTGACAGAGTTCTCTAGTCACTATCACCAAGTTACTGGAACTTCATGATGAACTATAATATGCAAGGGATAACGGAAACGATTCCCAAGCTCTTCATGATGCTGAAATCGATGAAGGTAGAAATCAACAAAGCATCAAGTGTTGATGGTTGACAAAACCACTAGTTTCAAGAAAAGGGCAAAGGGAAGAAGGGGAACTTCAAGAAGAACGACAAGCAAGTTGCTGCTCAAGTGAAGAAGCCCAAGTCTAGACCTAGGCCTGAGACTAAGTGCTTCTACTGCAAAGGGACTGGTCACTGGAAGCAGAACTACCCCAAGTATTTGGCGGATAAGAAGGATGGCAAAGTGAACAAAGGTATATTTGATATACATGTTATTGATGTGTACTTTACTAGTGTTTATGGCAACCCCTTAGTATTTGATACTAGTTCAGTTGCTGAGATTAGTAACTCAAAACGGGAGTTGCAGGATGAACAGAGACTAGGTAAGGGTGAAGTGACGATGTGTGTTGGAAGTGGTTCCAAGATTGATATGATCATCATCGCACACTCCCTATACTTTCGGGATTAGTGTTGAACCTAAATAAATGTTATTTGGTGTTTGCGTTAAGCATGAATACGATTTGATCATGTTTATTGCAATACGGTTATTCATTTAAAGTCAGAGAATAATTGTTGTTTTGTTTACATGAATAAAACCTTCAATGGTCATACACCCAAGGTGAATGGTTTATTGAATCTTGATCGTAGTGATACACATATTCATAATATTGAAGCCAAAACATGCAAAGTTAATAATGATAGTGCATCTTATTTTTGGAACTGCCGTTTAGATTATATTGGTGTAAAGCACATGAAGAAAATCCATGCTGATGGGCTTTTGGAATCACTTGATTATGAATCAGTCGATGCTTGCGAACCATGCCTCATGGGCAAGATGACTAAGACTCTATTCTCCGGAACAATGGAGCGAGCAACAGACTTGTTGGAAATAATACTGTTGGCGTTCTGGGAACGGGGGTCCCCAGACTTGCCTGCCTGCGGCCTGCGGCGTGGCTCAAAGGGGGGCCCAGCACGGCCCATCTTCATCAACACAGACCCAAGACCCTCGCGAGGGGCCAAGCCTCGCGGGGCGGACGACATGGAGCTTCCTCAGGCACGGCCTCATCAGGCTGGCTCGCAAGGAGGCGGAGAGATCAAGGCGGGGTACCTCACGAGGTGCCCGTGACGCAAGCCATGACGACCAAAGGCACCAGGCGGGCGCCAGCCGCGAAGTGTCCTCCTTTCCTCTTTGGTGCAAAGGGAGCAAGCGCAGGCGAGAGCATCAAGCAAAGGCCCCCGTCGGTGCAACGAGACCAAGATCAGTCCAACGGCAGGGAGGAAGTCATTGTGGAGCCCAAGCCAGCGTCACCACCAGAGCCTTTGGCAGGCGAGGACCAACTTTAGTCAGGATAAGTGTACCAGATGTTCCCCTCCAAAATGGCCAATTGTTGGCGCCCTTCCCGCTCAATATTTGGGAAGAGGCCCAGGGCCTTTGCCTATAAATAGGGATAGCCACCCCCAGGGTAGAGGAGATCTAGAATCGGCCAACCCAGAAACAAGCTGGGATCGAAATCAGAGAGAGAATCGAGAAGAGAGAGAGAGAGAGAGAAGGGTGACCGGACTCCTCCTAGCAGTTCATCCCCCCAGCCAAGAACAGACCCTCGCGAGGCTGTTCTTCCTTGTATTGGTCATCATCATTAGCCCAAGAGGCAATCCACCACACCACACACTGGAGTAGGGTATTACACCACAACGGTGGCCCGAACCAGTATAAACCCTGTGTCTCTTGTGTTGTTCTTTCCATAGCTTAGATCTTAGCGAGGCGGAGGGGTGCAGGTAGGTAGAAGGCGAAATCTCCGCGCGCACCCCAGTGATCGAACCTCAAGGGTCTGCCGGAACCCGAAATCCGACATTTGGCGCGCCAGGTAGGGGTGTGCCGGAATTCGTCTTCCACCACCCCGTTCTCCTCCGACCATCGCGTCCATGTCTGACGCTCGTCGGGCCCGCGCCGAGCGCCGGGCCGCTCTCGCATCCCTCGTCGCCCAGACGGCTCCTATCGGCGGGCGTCCTCGCCGTTCCCCGTCACCTGCCGTCAACGCCGCCACCAGCCCGGCGGGGGACGAGCAGCAAGCGTCGTCTCAGCATCTGTCCGTGCGGCAAGACGGCCGCACCGCTACTCCCTCGCTCACCCCAGCTGGTTCTTCGTCCCGCGCGCTCCGCGGACCCATGGAGGCTCGAGCTGCGCTCATCGCGGCAAACGAGCTCCTGTGCTACCGTCCCGTTGACGACGTCTACGAATAATGGCTCGACCGCGTCGCCGAGCTCGTCCGCGCCGCAGGGGGCTCTCCTGCGCCGTCCGTTCCGCTGAACCGCACCCCGCCCCACGCGGGCGACGAAGCTCCGGGTCTCCCCAGCTGCCTCCTCCTCAAGAAGGCGCCATGGCTCCAAGGCGCGCGGCCCCTGGGCGGAACCCGCTCCGTCAGGTGCCAGCACGGCAAGAGCAGAGCTGCCAAGAAGTCCCTTGCCCGCAAGAAGCTGCCCGGGCGCTCCCTGCTCCAGCACGCCGCGACCATGCTCCTGCTCCCGCACGTCAAGACCCCGTGCTGCTCCCAGCTGCAGCGCGTGGGGACATGCAAGACCAAGCTCTCTGTCACCCAAGGCCTCCCGTGGCCACAGCAGGCTGCCGTGCCTTCACCACCGAGCTACGCAGCGTCGCGTGGCCCGGCAAGTTCAAGCCAAACCTGCCTCCTCGTTACGACGGCACGGCTGACCCTGCGGAGTTCCTCCAGCTCTATGAGCTGGGCATCGAAGCTGCCAATGGAGACGAGAAGGTCATGGCGAACTGGTCTCCCATGGCGCTCAAGGACAGGGCCCGCACCTGGCTCCTGAACCTGGCTCCAGGCACTATCTCCTCCTGGGACGAGATGCGCACCCGCTTCATCGCCAACTTCCAAGGTACTCGCGACCGGCCACCCGCCGTGAGCGACATGCGCCGCATCAAGCAACAACCCGGAGAGACCCTGCAGAAGTACATCCAGCGCTTCAACAACGCACGCCTCAAGATTCCCAAGGTGACCGAGGAGGCCATCATCTCAGCCTTCTCCGACGGCGTGCGCGATGTCAAGATGAAGGAGGAGCTGGCGATGCATGAAGACCTATGCACTTCCTTAGAGTTGTTCAACTTGGCAACCAAATGTGCCAGGGCTGAGGAAGGGTGTCTCTCCCTCCTCGAGCTGCCTGCCGCAGACCCAGAAGAGAAGAAGCCCAAGGCCAAGGATGTGAAGCGCAAGGGGGCTGCCGTGCTCGCGGCAGAACCAGACACCAAGCGGGGCAGAGATCAGCCCAAACCTTCCAAGGACAGTCGGTACTGTGTGTACCACGGCCTCCACACCCACAACACAACGAATGTCAAGAGCTCCGAGCCGTGCGAGAAGGAAGGATCGGCCGTTGCCCCGACCGCGGTGACCGGGGCTACGATCGAGGAGGAGGAAGGAACGCGGGACGCTGGGAAGACCGCTGCCCGCGCCAAGGGTGGTGCGATCAACCTCGCGAGGATCGCTGGCAAGACCCGCCTCGCGAGGGAGACTGGAGGGATCAGCCTCGCGAGGATCGCCCGCAAGGCAACGCAGGCCTCCCTCCGCTGCCGCCGCAGCCAAGGAGAAACGAGGACCGCCATCAGGACGAGGGGGCTGGGGGCTTCTAGGAGCCGCGCGCGATCGCCTGCATCCTGGGCGGGGCTCAAGCCCCAGCCTCTCAACGCATCTTCAAGCAGGTTGCCCGCTAAGTGAATGCAGTCCTCCCCAAGCTGGAAGCCACGCGCCCTCTCAGGTGGTCGGCGTGCGCCATCACGTTCAGCTCAGCAGATCAGCTCAAGTGTGCGGCCACAGCCGGAGTCCTCCCGATGCTTTGTTCCTCGATCATCAGCAACGAGGCGGTCAACAGGACCCTCATCGATGGCGGGGCAGGGCTCAACGTCCTGTCCGTGGAAACATTCAACAATCTCCAAGTGACCTACAACCAGCTTCAGCCAACCAAGCCTTTCTCCGGAGTCACCGACGGCTCCACGGTCCCGATTGGGAAGGTCCGCCTCCCTGTCACCTTCGGGGCACGCGACAACTACCGCACCGAGCTCATCGACTTCGACGTCGCTCACATTCGCCTGCCGTACAACGCCATCCTTGGGTACCCAGCGCTGGACAAGTTCATGGCCGTAACTCACCACGGCTACAACGTCCTCAAGATGCCAGGAAGTGGCGGAGTCATCACGGTGCCCTGTGAAGAGAAGGACGCGGTGTGTTCCCTGGAACGAGCCTTCCAGGCCGCATCACTGGAAGACCCGGATCGCGGAAGCAGGAGGCTTCCCGAGACCGCCCCCAAGAAGAAGAAGACATCGTCCGGCCCGGCCCCTCAGGAGGCAGGCCCCTCAGGGCCCGCGCCTGCCCATGGGGAACCTCCTTCCATCACATAGGAAAGCGCGCCCGGCGCCCTCCTCAGGCAGGGCTCGGGGGCTCTCCCCTGGAGGGCCACCGACCTGGCTAAGGTCACGAGGGAGGCGCTTGGGCACCACATGGAGGCGTGTTTCGAAGCATGTTTCCCTCAAGAAGGAGTAAGGCAAGGAGAGCCAGACCCTCAGGAGTTCATCAGCAAGGCCATTCAGGAGCTACAGGAGTCAAGAGTCATGAAAGGCGGCGGCCGCCTACCAGCTGTGGCTCCCCATCCAGGCGAGGATGGTGGGCCGCGCGTCTGCATCGACATACAAGGGCTCAATCGATTCGCCTCCCCGGAGCGCCTCTGGCCCTCGCGAGTGGGGCGTTGCGAAGACCCACCCCACAGCTACGTTCGCATGCCTTACGGCTTGCCGGACGCGGCTGCCACGTACCAGCGCCTCATGAGGGTCATCATGGAGGCTCAAGAGGCCAGGCGTTCCGCAGCCCTGGCGGAGATGGAGATGGTCCGCGAAGAGCCACCAACGCCTCCGGAGCCTCCCGAGGCCCCTGGGCCTGGGGGCTCATGAGGATCGGCTTCCGCAGCCCACCGAGTCTGCTACACCAACACTCCTTCGTCCTCAACATCATCAGGTGACATCTTTCAAGTTTCATTTCTAGCTGGGAGCACCCCCTAGGGCTGCATTATTCCCAGGCCGCGTGGGTCCGTCCCTGCAACATGTATCCCTTTTATTTCATGTTGTTAGCTTACCTTGTTGGGGGCGCCCCTCGGGCTGCATCATCCCCCAAGTCGCTCGGGCCAGACCTAGCGGCATGTATCCCTTTTGCGCCGAGAAGCCGCGCTGCGAGCGGCGAGGTACCAACAAGCACTGCGACGATATCACTGCCGCAACATCCGCCCCAGAACTCTCGAGGTAGGAGACCTCGTGCTCAGGCGGGTTCTTTCCAGGGAGGGACTGCACAAGCTCTCTCCCATGTGGGAGGGCCCGTTCAAGGTTGTTCATGTTTCCAGGCCCGGCTCCGCGCGCTTGGAGACTCAGGAGGGGGTGCCGGTCCAGAACGCATGGAACATCCAACACCTCTGGAGGTTCTACCCCTAAAAAGGCCCAGAGCCTGTGAAGAAGGCGAATGCCTGTGAAGCTGTCGCGTTTTGGAAAAGGCCCGGAGCCTGTGAAGAAGGCGAATGCCTGTGAAGCTGTCGCATTTTGGAAAAGGCCCGGAGCCTGTGAAGAAGGCGAATGCCTGTGAAGCTGTCGCGTTTTGGAAAAGGCCCGGAGCCTGTGAAGAAGGCGAATGCCTGTGAAGCTGTCGCGTTTTGGAAAAGGCCCGGAGCCTGTGAAGAAGGCGAATGCCTGTGAAGCTCTCGCGTTTTGGAAAAGGCCCAGAGTCTGTGAAGATGGCCAACGCCTGTGGAGCGAGCCGCCCGTGACACTCTCACGTAATAATGAGTTGGGGCTGTACACGCCCCGGAGTCTCAGGAGCGCCGGCCTCAGGCCCTGGGGCTCCCTCCTACGCCCAGTGTGTAACACCCTCGATGCGACTATAGCTCCCACGTGTCGAGGCACAACTTAGAGGCATAATCGCATTCAAGGCATATGTCGCAAGTTAGGCAATCTTCACAACATCCCATGTAATATAGATGATAAAAGGGGAGATAACATAGTTGGCTTACACTCGCCACGTCAATCAAGTACATAAATAACATTACATCATCCAAACACTCATGGCCCGACTACGGCGCCAAAGTAAAAGATAACCCAACATGCGACACGGTCCCGATCACCCCCAACTGGGCACCACTACTGATCATCAGGAAAGGAAACATAGTAACGTTGAGAGTCCTCGTCGAACTCCCACTTGAGCTCGAGCGCGTCACCTGGAGCGGAATCATCAGGCCCTGCATCTGGTTTAATAGCAATATGTGAGACACAGGGACTCAGCAATCTCGCACCCTCGCGATCAAGACTATTTAAGCTTATAGGTAAGGCAAGGTAAATATGTGGAGCTGCAGCAAGCGACTAGCAAATATGGTGGCTATCCTGTTCGCAAAAGAGAGCGAGAAGAGGAGGCAAAGCGCGAGCGAGAAACTAGAGAGCAACCTGCGCAAGCATTACTCCAACACCGTGTCCACTTCCCAGACTCCGTCGAGAAGAGGCCATCACGGTAACACACTCAGTTGATTCATTTTAATTAAGTTAAGGTTCAAGTTATCTACAACTAGACATTACCAAATTCCCATCTGCCCATAACCGCGGGCACGGCTTTTGAAAGTTCAAATCCCTGCAGGGGAGTCCCAACTTAGCCCATGACAAGCTCTCACGATCAACGAAGGAATATACCTCCTCCCGAGACGTTCCGATCAGACTCGGCATCCCGGTTCTTCAAGACAACTCCGACAATGGTAAAACAAGTCCAGCAACACCACCCGTTGTGCCGACAAATCCCGATAGGAGCTGCACATATCTCGTTCTCAGGGCACAACGGATAAGCTAAGCGTACGGGAGCCAACGTAACCCAAGTTGCCAAGGGACGGCCCTGCACGGTGCTCTAGGTTGGACCAACACTCAGGGGAGCACTGGCCCGGGGGTTTAAAATAAGATGACCCTTGAGTCTGCGAAACCCAATGGAAAAGGCTAGGTGGCAAATGGTAAAACCAAGGTTGGGCATTTCTGGAGGAGTTTTATTCAAGGCGGACTGTCAAGGGGTTCCCATTATAACCCAACCGCGTAAGGAACGCAAAATCCGGGAACATAACACCGATATGACGGAAACTAGGGCGGCAAGAGTGGAACAAAACACTAGGCGAGAGGCCGAGCCTTCCACACTTTACCAAGTATATAGATGCATTAAGATAACATGGCAATATAATGATATCCCAATCAAGTAAATAAAGGTTCCAACAAGGAACGACCTTCAATCTTCACCTGCATCTAGCAACGCTATAAGAGGGGCTGAGCAAAGTGGTACATAGCTAATCAACGGTTTGCTAGGACATGGTGAGTTAGAGGTTTGACATGGAAATTTGGGAGGCTTGAAAGCAAGTGGTAGGCATCGTAGCATTGGCATAGCAAAAGAGCGAGCATCTAGCAAAGCAAAGATAGTAGTGATTTCGAGGGTATGATCATCTTGCCTGCAAAGTTGTCAGCGTTGACTGGATCCTCGAAAGCAAACTCAACGGGCTCCTCGTTAGCGAAATCGTCTCCCGGCTCTACCCAAACAAGACAAAACAAGCAACAAGGACACAATCAACCATGTTCAAGGATCAGACAATATGATGCAAGGATGGTATGCTATGCGGGATGCGATGCGGGATGCATATGCAAGATTTGACAAGGGATGCATGACCCTGGCCTCAACTTGGGAATCCAAGTGTGCCACTGGAAAGATGAGATGAAATCGCTTGAAAACGATATAAAGAACGCTGGAATCGGAGTTACGGTTTGGAAATGGCAAGCGATTCAAATATGACACCGGTCTGCGATTTACAGCAAGTAGCCATCTAAAAGCAATGTGATGAGCAAGCTGCAGCACCCAAACATGGCAACAAAATACATGGCAGGGATGCATTCATGATGCTTAACAAAAGTCTAGCACTGAGCTACGGCCAATTTATCCATTAACAGGTTCAAACTAGCATGGCAAAAATGCATATGGCAAACAGATTTCAGACAGTGAAATTAACACTTGTATGAAATCTCAGATCAGGTAGCACTCTTTGGAGCAACAAAACTACAAGCTACAGGACCTGAACATGGCAAAGTAAAGCATGACATGGAGCTACTCAAAGAGCTTAACAAAAGTCCCTTAGTGACCTTGAGCAAAAAGGGATCAGAAAATACAATTGCAAGCATGTGAACATGGCAAAAACATAATCAGTTCTCAGACTTGGTGAAAACTGGAGCATGCTGAAAACAAATATCAAGTAGGCATGTTTACGAGCTCGATGCACTCACTACAAGGCAAGCCATGACAATCTAAGCATACACCCGTCAAGAATACACAAAATGCAAGCTAGAAATGGCAAGAACAATAGCATAGCATGCATGGATCAACTACAACATCATCGGCAAAATCGCTAACAAGTAGACAATCTGCCCAGATTCACGAAGTAGCAAAAGTAGAGCTCGATTGACTCAAGCTAGGGTGCTCCATAATTGCAAACAAAGATATGGATGGATAGAGCACTACAAGATTAACAAAACATCCTTACTGATCATCCTCAAAAGAGGCACGGATCACTAGGAAACAACATGAACATATGGCCATATGAAATAAACAGCTCAAGGACTTAGTGGAAATGCTAAGTCCCTGAAATCAGCATTACCAAGTGCCTCACTTTGCAAGCTTGTGCTAGTCACCACACACATCACAAAAATACATGGGTTGCACCTCTGGAAAGATGGCAAAACCATTAACAAAACATATGTAGAGCTCATGGGCATATCATGCACACAAAAATCATGGCAAAAATGACAAATATCTAAATGGAGTAGCAGATCTGACAATTATCTCAAGTAGCACTCTTCTAACAGCATTTCGGGCATCAAGATGAACTCAAATGAAAATGATGCAATGGAATGAAATGATGTACTCTCTGAGATGAACATTTTGATATGCTATATGCATGAATCAGAGCTACGGATACAAAGTTACGGCACGATGAACAGGAGCATTTGGACTGCAGACTTAGGAAAAAAGAGAGGAGGCAACCTAGGGTTTACTGTAGCTGCCAGATCTGGATCGCGCACGCGGTTCGAGGATGGCCGGGGAGCTTGCCGGAGTTCGTCGCCGGACTTGGCGAGGCACGCCGGCCGGAGGAGAGGAGGACGACGGGTTGGTGTGGCGCGGTGGCGGCGGAGGGCCTTGGCGGCGCGGGGCGACGAGGAGGGCCGGGGACGGGCGGTGGCAGCGACCGGAGAGCTACGGCGGCGGGGCGGCGATGTTCCGGCGATGGCGCGCGGCGGCGCCGGCAGCCCGGCGCGAGGGAGAGGCGGTGCGTGCGACGAGGAGGCGGCGGGGCAACGTGGGCCACGGGGGCCGGCCTCGGGCTGGGCGGGCCGCGGTGGTGGAGGCGGTGGCGGCGCCATGTGGCGCGACAGGAGTGGGCGGCGGCGATGTCCGGCGCGCGGACGGACGTGTCCGGCGCACAGATGAGGAGCGGGGCTAGGTTTAGGGTGGTTTGGATCCGGAATTTCAGGGAGGGGATATTTATAGAGGTAGGAGGAGCTAGGAAGCTCCAAATGAGGTGTGGTTTTCGGCCACGCGATCGTGATCGAATGCTCTAGATGATGGAGAGGGTTTTGGTGGGTTTTGGGCCAAAATGGAGGGGTGTTGGGCTGCAACACACACGAGGTCTTTTCGGTCCCTCGGTTAACCGTTGGAGTATCAAACGAAGTCCAAATGGTACGAAAGTTGACAGGCGGTCTACCAGTAGTAAACCAAGGCCGCTTGGCAAGTCTTGGTCCAATCCGGAAATGTTTAATCCCCACACATGAAAGAAAGGTAGAAATGACCACCGAAGGAGAACGAAGCGCCGGAAAGCAAAACGGACAACGGGGAAAATGCTCGAATGCATGAGATGAACACGTATGCAAATGCAATGCATATGATGACATGATATGAGATGCATGACAACGATAACAACACACGTAGAAAAAGACCCGAACCCGAGAAAATAAAATAACTTAACGCCGGAACGGCAAGTGTTGGAGTACAAATTGGGAAAGTCATATCCGGGGTGTTACAACACTCCACCACTAGGAAAGGATCTCGTCCCGAGATCTACGACTGAAAGAACGCCGGGTATTCAGAACGGAGGTGATCCTCACGTTCCCAGGTAGCTTCACGGTCGGAATGGTGTGACCACTTGACTTTGAGGAATTTGATTGACTTATTGCGAGTCTTGTGTTCAATCTCTTCGAGAATAGCAACGGGGTGCTCACGATATGAGAGATCTTCTTGGAGCTCAATGTCCTCGAAGTTGACTGTGTGGTCAGGAGTCTTGAAGCACTTTCGGAGCTGAGAGACATGGAACACATCATGAACATTTGCAAAGTTTGAAGGAAGCTCGAGTTGATAGGCGAGGTCGCCTCTCTTGCTGACAATCTTGAAAGGTCCCATGTATCTAGGGGCAAGCTTGCCTTTGATACCGAAGCGACGAGTACCTTTCATAGGAGAGACGCGGAGGTAAACATGATCTCCGATCTCGAAAGCCAAATCACGGTGCTTACTATCATAGTAGCTCTTCTGGCGGGATTGGGCTGCTTTGAGGTTATCTCGAATGACTTTGCACATTCCCTCTGCCTCTATGATTAAGTCATTACCCAAAAGCTGACGTTCACCGGTTTCGGACCAGTTGAGAGGGGTACGGCACTTCCTGCCATACAGAATTTCAAATGGGGCCTTGCCCGAACTTGCTTGAAAACTGTTGTTGTAGGAGAATTCAGCATAAGAAAGACAATCCTCCCACTTCATTCCGAAGGAGATCACACAAGCCCTGAGCATATCTTCAAGAATCTGGTTGACACGCTCGACTTGACCGCTAGTTTGAGGATGGAAAGCTGTGCTGAAGCGGATGTTGGTGCCCATGGCCTTCTAAAAAGAATCCCAAAACTTGGAGGTAAAGATGCTGCCACGGTCTGAAGAGATCACTTGAGGAATACCGTGCAGAGAGACAATTCGAGAGGCATAGAGTTCCTCCAATTGAGCTGCAGTGGTAGACTCTTTGATAGGCAGAAAGTGAGCCACTTTGTGAGTTTGTCGATGACAACGAATATAGCATCATTGCCACGCTTGGACTTTGGAAACCCAGTCACGAAGTCCATTTCAATGTGGTCAAACTTCCATTCTGGAATGGCAAGAGGTTGGAGGAGACCAGCTGGCCTTTGGTGTTCTGCCTTCACTCTTCTGCAGACATCACATTCATTCACGAATTGAGCAATCTCGCGCTTCATTCGAGTCCACCAATAAGCCTGCTTAAGATCTTGATACATCTTCGTACTCCCAGGGTGGATGGAGAGGAGAGAATTGTGAGCCTCGTTCATGATCACTTTACGAAGGTCACCTTTGGGTACAACAATACGATCCTCGAAGAAGAGAGTGTCCTTGTCATCAAGGCGGTAGCACTTGTACTTGGGTTGACTCTTGGCAATCCCAATCTTCACCTTTTTCACCATAGCATCAAGAAGCTGGGCTTGGCGAATCTGGTCTTCCAAGGTAGGAGAGACTTGAAGGTTGGCGAGGAAACCTTGAGGAACAACTAGCATATTAAGTTTGCGGAAAGCTTCACAAAGCTCGGGTTGATAAGGCTTGAGAATCAGACTGTTGCAATATGCCTTCCTGCTCAATGCGTCAGCAATCACATTGGCCTTGCCTGGAGTATACTCGATACTCGGATTATACTCTTGAATCATTTTGACCCATCGAGTTTGCCTGAGGTTGAGATTAGGCTGAGTGAAGATGTACTTGAGACTCTTGTGGTCAGTGAAGATGTCCACTTTTCTTCCCAACAAAAGATGTCTCCAAGTCAAAAGAGCGTGCACAACTGCTGCCAACTCGAGATCATGAGTGGGGTAGTTCTTTTCATTGGGCTTCAACTGGCGAGAGGTATAAGCAACAACTTTCTTCTCTTGCATCAACACTGCGCCAAGACCTTGGAGAGAGGCATCACAAAAGACCTCGTACGGCTTGGATTCATCAGGCGGAGTCAGAACTGGAGCAGTGATCAATTTCTCTTTCAAAGTGTTGAAAGCAATGTCACACTCCGGAGACCAAACGTACTTGACGTGCTTCTGAAGAAGATTTGAGAGAGGCTTCGCGATCTTAGAAAAGTTTTCAACGAATCTTCGACAGTAGCTTGCGAGACCGAGGAAGCTGTGGAGTTGCTTCACGTTCTGAGGAGGTTCCCAATTCACAATTGCAGACACCTTCTCGGGATTCACCGCAATGCCCTTGGAAGAAATGATATGCCCAAGATACAGAACCTCATCGAGCCAAAATTCGCACTTGGAGAACTTGGCGTAGAACTTGTTTTCCCTGAGCTTATCGAGTACCAAACGCAAGTGCTTGGCATGATCTTCCTTGTTCTTCGAGAAAACCAGAATGTCGTCGAGATAGACCAAAACGACGTCATTGGTGTAGGCATTGAAGATGGAGTTCATCATGCGGGAGAAAGTCGGAGGAGCGTTGACGAGGCCAAAAGACATGACAGTGTATTCATATGAACCATAGCTTGTCCTGAAGGCCGTCTTGGGAATATCTTGCTCACGGATTCGAATCTGATGATAACCCATACGGAGATCAAGCTTGGAGAATACTTGGGCACCTTTGAGTTGTTCGAACAGCTCATTGATGTTGGGAAGTGGGTATTTGTTCTTGATGGTCTTCTTGTTCAATGGACTGTAATCAAGACAAAGTTGGTCCGTTCCATCCTTCTTCTTCACAAAAAGAACACCACAACTCCACGGAGAAGAACTAGGCCGGATGAGACCCATTCTTTCTTGAATATCGAGTTGCTTCTTCAGCTCCTTCAACTCTTCAGGTCCGAGCTTGTAAGGACGCTTGCACACTGGTTCCTTGCCGGGCTCAAGATCAATAACGAATTCAACTGGCCGGTGCGGAGGCATTCCTGGAAGCTCTTCTGGAAAGACATCTTGATATTCACAAACGACTGGAATTTGCGAGATGGCATCGAGTTCACCCTTCTCATTGAGAGAAAACAGACGGATGGTATCATCACGAGCGGCAAACACAATTACATCCTCAGACGAATGAGTCAATTGAATCTGCCTGGCTGCATAATCAAGCTGAGCCTTGTGCTTAGAAAGCCAATCCATTCCGAGAACAAGATCAATATCCGAGTTACCCAGAACCATTGGAGAAGCCAGAAACTTGAAGTCACCCAACATGATAGAAACATCCGGGACTATTGAAGTAGCCCTCATAGACTTAGTCGGAGAGACCACTCCCATAGGTTTACCCAACATTTGCGAAACGAAGTCATGCTTGGAAACAAATGATCTTGACATGAAACAATGGGATGCACCAGTGTCAAAAAGAACGTTTGCGGGAAAAGAGTTAACTGGAAAGTTACCCATGATGACATCTGACGAGTCCTCTGCCTGAGCTGCATTCAACAAGTTGACCTTAGTGTGCTTGGGGTTATGCTTGACCACAGCTGTACTTGCCGATCTGACAGGAGGAGGAGGAGGGAGACGCCTCTGATTGAAACACTTGTTGGCATAGTGACCCTTCTATTGGCACTTGTTGCACGTGACCTCTAAAAGTGGACAGTGATACGGAGCACTCGATCTTGGAGCTTGAGACGAAGTCTTGTTCTGAAAGCCAGGGTTGGGTGGGTGGGAAGATCCACTGCCACCTTTGCTCTTCTGCTGATACGGCTGACGGAACGGAGGAGGAGGAAGCCAATACTTCTGCTGCTTGGCCACTTGAGTAGAGGAAGAAGGAGTAACATCTCTGACTCGCTTCTTGGAAGCATCACACCTCAGTTGAGCGGCCTCTTGCTTCAATGCCATGTTGTAGAACTCATCGTACCTCAAGGGCTCAAAGAGAACAAGAGCTAGCTGAATTTCTCCTCTGAGACCACCCCTGAACTGGTATATCATGCTCTTCTCATCAGGTATGTCCTGCTTGGCAAAGCGGGCGAGCTTCTGAAACAACTTGTTGTAGTCATAGACAGACAAAGAGCCTTGCTTCAGGTTGCGGAATTCCTCATGCTTGCTTTCAACCACGCTCTGAGGAATATGATGAGCTCTGAAATCTTGACGGAATTCATCCCAGGTAATAACACGTCCACCTCTGGAGTCCTTGTACTGCTGGAACCATTCTGCAGCTTGATCTTTGAGTTGGAAGGAAGTGAACTTGACAAAGTCCTCAGGCCTGACATTACTACACTCGAAATGCTTGCACAGATCCACAAGCCAATCGTCAGCATCGGTTGCCTCAACACAATTGCTGAAAGTCTTTGGCCCGTTAGCAAGGAACTGGTTGAGTGTAGCAAAGTGATTCTGATTGTTGCCTTGGTTCCCTTGGTTACCTTGATTGCGATCTTGAAGAATTTGCATGATCAACTGTGTGTTTGCATTGGTTGCGGCCATCGCAGCTTGCCATGCCTCCGGAGGAGGTGGAGGTGGTGGCGGATCAGGATTCGGAGTCGTGCGCGTTGGAGGAGCCATCCTTAAGAAGTTGACATCCATTAGCACATTGATAGACAAATATTGAAGCTGAATCCAATGGAATGAAAATTGCAACATATAGTCTTCACATCCGAACAAAATGAACGAATGCATTCCTCTTGAAATGGTCACATATCCATAAATTGAGAAGCCACTAGAATTAAGGTAGAGAAATAAATCAACAAGGTACGGATCAAGAACGAATACTCGGTAAGAAATCCCAATCTCAAACCAATATCCGTGGAAGAAGAACTAGAGCTACTGGAATTCCCACCTATGAAACTCCCGAACCTTTCCGGTTATGCAATCAGGTATTGGGGATACAGGGGAAGCATAATATCTCACCCAAATCTAGCAAATCCTACATCCAGCTGTATCCATCCTTCAACACATAACCAAGAAAAAACTTCGGAAACCATCTACCTCAACCTTCGAAAAGCATCCGTTATACAAGTTATGGCGATACTCCCGAACTCCCGCCCCAGTACTGGGTGGCGTCGAGGTTATCTCACCAACGAACTGCATAAAAGAGATTTTCGATGTCGGCGTACTAAACTCAGGTATACCAGAACTGCAACGATAAAATTATGACGACAACACCTCAGAGCTCAACTCCCCGGGACACTTCCACAAAACCCCTGACAGGAGGCACCAAGACAATGTTATCATCATAAAACCATCGGAACGATTCCAAGATACCCGTGTGATCCTAATTTTTTTTGTGAAACTTGAGAAGAGAAGAGTCAAAACTCTACGTCAGGATGCCTTACCAGAGCGATGAGGAGACTGGGAAGTAAAAAGAATTCCTAAACTCTCCGATACATAATTCCTAAATGACTCAAAACATTTTTCTAGACACAACTCGGCCACTAATAACGATCAAGCAATGGGGCTCCTAAGGTCGGGGAAAGCTCTGATACCAACTTGTAACACCCTCGATGCGACTATAGCTCCCACGTGTCGAGGCATGACTTAGAGGCATAATCGCATTGAAGGCATATGTCGCAAGTTAGGCAATCTTCACAACATCCCATGTAATATAGATGATAAAAGGGGAGATAACATAGTTGGCTTACACTCGCCACGTCAATCAAGTACATAAATAACATTACATCATCCAAACACTCATGGCCCGACTATGGCGCCAAAGTAAAAGATAACCCAACATGCGACACGGTCCCGATCACCCCCAACTGGGCACCACTACTGATCATCAGGAAAAGGAAACATAGTAACGTTGAGAGTCCTCGTCGAACTCCCACTTGAGCTCGAGCGCGTCACCTGGAGCGGAATCATCATGCCCTGCATCTGGTTTAATAGCAATCTGTGAGCCACAGGGACTCAGCAATCTCGCACCCTCGCGATCAAGACTATTTAAGCTTATAGGTAAGGCAAGGTAAATATGTGGAGCTGCAGCAAGCGACTAGCAAATATGGTGGCTATCCTGTTCGCAAAAGAGAGCGAGAAGAGGAGGCAAAGCGCGAGTGAGAAACTAGAGAGCAACCTGCGCAAGCATTACTCCAACACTGTGTCCACTTCTCGGACTCCGCCGAGAAGAGGCCATCACGGTAACACACTCAGTTGATCCATTTTAATTAAGTTAAGGTTCAAGTTATCTACAACCGGACATTAACAAATTCCCATCTGCCCATAACCGCGGGCACAGCTTTCGAAAGTTCAAATCCCTGCAGGGGAGTCCCAACTTAGCCCATGACAAGCTCTCACGGTCAACGAAGGAATAAACCTCCTCCCGAGATATTCCGATCAGACTCGGCATCCCGGTTCTTCAAGACAACTCCGACAATGGTAAAACAAGTCCAGCAACACCACCCGCTGTGCCGATAGGAGCTGCACATATCTCGTTTTCAGGGCACACCGGATAAGCTAAGCGTACGGGAGCCAACGTAACCCAAGTTGCCAAGGGACGGCCCCGCATGGTGCTCTAGGTTGGACCAACACTCAGAGGAGCACTGGCCCGGGGGTTTAAAATAAGATGACCCTTGAGTCTGCGAAACCCAATGGAAAAGGCTAGGTGGAAAATGGTAAAACCAAGGTTGGGCATTTCTGGAGGAGTTTTATTCAAGGCGGACTGTCAAGGGGTTCCCATTATAACCCAACCGCGTAAGGAACGCAAAATCCGGGAACATAACACCGATATGACGGAAACTAGGGCGGCAAGAGTGGAACAAAACACTAGGCGAGAGGCCGAGCCTTCCACCCTTTACCAAGTATATAGATGCATTAAGATAACATGGCAATATAATGATATCCCAATCAAGTAAATAAAGGTTCCAACAAGGAACGGCCTTCAATCTTCACCTGCATCTAGCAACGCTATAAGAGGGGCTGAGCAAAGCGGTACATAGCCAATCAACGGTTTGCTAGGACATGGTGAGTTAGAGGTTTGACATGGAAATTTGGGAGGCTTGAAAGCAAGTGGTAGGCATCGTAGCATTGGCATAGCAAAAGAGCGAGCATCTAGCAAAGCAAAGATAGTAGTGATTTCGAGGGTATGATCATCTTGCCTGCAAAGTTGTCAGCGTTGACTGGATCCTCGAAAGCAAACTCAACGGGCTCCTCGTTAGCGAAATCGTCTCCCGGCTCTACCCAAACAAGACAAAACAAGCAACAAGGACACAATCAACCACGTTCAAGGATCAGACAATATGATGCAAGGATGGTATGCTATGCGGGATGCGATGCGGGATGCATATGCAAGATTTGACAAGGGATGCATGACCCTGGCCTCAACTTGGGAATCCAAGTATGCCACTGGAAAGATGAGATGAAATCGCTTGAAAACGATATAAAGAACGCCGGAATCGGAGTTACGGTTTGGAAATGGCAAGCGATTCAAATATGACACTGGTCTGCGATTTACAGCAAGTAGCCATCTAAAAGCAATGTGATGAGCAAGCTGCAGCACCCAAACATGGCAACAAAATACATGGAAGGGATGCATTCATGATGCTTAACAAAAGTCTAGCACTGAGCTACGGCCAATTTATCCATTAACAGGTTCAAACTAGCATGGCAAAAATGCATATGGCAAACAGATTTCAGACAGTGAAATTAACACTTGTATGAAATCTCAGATCAGGTAGCACTCTTTGGAGCAACAAAACTACAAGCTACAGGACCTGAACATGGCAAAGTAAAGCATGACATGGAGCTACTCAAAGAGCTTAACAAAAGTCCCTTAGTGACCTTGAGCAAAAAGGGATCAGAAAATACAATTGCAAGCATGTGAACATGGCAAAAACATAATCAGTTCTCAGACTTGGTGAAAACTGGAGCATGCTGAAAACAAATATCAAGTAGGCATGTTTACGAGCTTGATGCACTCACTACAAGGCAAGCCATGACAATCTAAGCATACACCCGTCAAGAATACACAAAATGCAAGCTAGAAATGGCAAGAACAATAGCATAGCATGCACGGATCAACTACAACATCATCGGCAAAATCGCTAACAAGTAGACAATCTGCCCAGATTCATGAAGTAGCAAAAGTAGAGCTCGATTGACTCAAGCTAGGGTGCTCCATAATTGCAAACAAAGATATGGATGGATAGAGCACTACAAGATTAACAAAACATCCTTACTGATCATCCTCAAAAGAGGCACGGATCACTAGGAAACAACATGAACATATGGCCATATGAAATAAACAGCTCAAGGACTTAGTGGAAATGCTAAGTCCCTAAAATCAGCATTACCAAGTGCCTCACTTTGCAAGCTTGTGCTAGTCACCACACACATAACAAAAATACATGGGTTGCACCTCTGGAAATATGGCAAAACCCTTAACAAAACATATGTAGAGCTCATGGGCATATCATGCACACAAAAATCATGGCAAAAATGACAAATATCTAAATGGAGTAGCAGATCTGACAATTATCTCAAGTAGCACTCTTCTAACAGCATTTAGGGCATCAAGATGAACTCAAATGAAAATGATGCAATGGAATGAAATGATGTACTCTCTGAGATGAACATTTTGATATGCTATATGCATGAATCAGAGCTACGGGTGCAAAGTTACGGCACGATGAACAGGAGCATTTGGACTGCAGACTTAGGAAAAAAAGAGGAGGCAACCTAGGGTTTACTGTAGCTGCCAGATCTGGATCGCGCACGTGGTTCGAGGATGGCCGGGGAGCTTGCCGGAGTTCGTCGTCGGACTTGGCGAGGCACGCCGGCCGGAGGAGAGGAGGACGACGAGGCGGCGTGGCGCGGTGGCGGCGGAGGGCCTCGGCGGCGCGGGGTGACGAGGAGGGCCGGGGAAGGGCGGTGTCGGCGACCGGAGAGCTACGGCGGTGGGGCGGCGAAGTTCCGGCGATGGCGCGCGGCGGCGCCGGCGGCCGGGCGCGAGAGAGAGGCGGCGCGTGCGACGAGGAGGCGGCGGGGCGACGTGGGCCGTGGGGGCCGGCCTCGGGCCGGGCGGGCCGCGGTGGTGGAGGCGGTGGCGGCGCCACATGGCGCGGCGGGAGTGGGCGGCGGCGATGTCCGGCGCGCGGACGGACGTGTCCGGCACGCAGATGAGGAGCGGGGCTAGGTTTAGGGTGGTTTGGATCCGGAATTTCGGGGAGGGGATATTTATAGAGGTAGGAGGAGCTAGGAAGCTCCAAATGAGGTGCGGTTTTCGGCCACGCGATCGTGATCGAACGCTCTAGATGATGGAGAGGGTTTTGGTGAGTTTTGGGCCAAAATGGAGGGGTGTTGGGCTGCAACACACACGATGACTTTTCCGTCCCTCGGTTAACCGTTGGAGTAATAAACGAAGTCCAAATGGTACGAAACTTGACAGGCGGTCTACCGGTAGTAAACCAAGGCCGCTTGGCAAGTCTCGGTCCAATCCGGAAATGTTTAATCCCCACACACGAAAGAAAGGTAGAAATGACCACCGGAGGAGAACGAAGCGCCGGAAAGCAAAACGGACAACGGGGAAAATGCTCGAATGCATGAGATGAACACGTGTGCAAATGTAATGCATATGATGACATGATATGAGATGCATGACAACGATAACAACACACAGAGACAAAGACTCAAACCCGAGAAAATAAAATAACTTAACGCCGGAACGGCAAGAGTTGGAGTACAAATTGGGAAAGTCATATCCAGGGTGTTACATAGTGGCAGCACTTAGCTCCGCGCTGGTGAGAAGACGTCGAAGACTAGATTAGGTGCCGGACGTGGCTTTTTCATTTGCTTTCCGCAGTTGGCTTGTTCATTCTCATTCGAAGTTTTATTGAAGCTGTTGCCGTCCTTGGTTTGTGGTTCTTCGACTTTTCACTCTCCTGCCTCGATTTCTCTTATGCAAGGCCTCGCGAAGGGGGCAGCCGAGCGCCCTCGTGAGTGTTCCTGTCCTAGTCGTTCAAAGGTTTCGCGACCTGGGTCCATTACAGGAGCACCCCTCCAGTCCGTGCCCCACGGGCACCGTGACACGAACACAGGGCCTGGGTCGGTCGCCCCCCCACGGCTGGGGCCGGGAACTATCCACGCACGGGCACGTAGCCGGAAGGCACGATAACAGAAGCAAAGCGATGATTAACAGCAATAACCCAAACACACCCCCGTGGGGCTCCACGCTACTGTCTTTTTACGCAGGAAAAAGTAAAAGAAAGAACAAATCAGGCGCAGCTCGCCTCACACCGGCCTGCAGGGAAGACTCGAGCTGCCTCCGGGGCTCAGGCAGACTCCCTCTCGCGCTTCATCGAGGCGCGACGGCGGGCAGACACGCTACCACCTCCCAAGCAGGTACGACGGCGTGGAGGCTGACCGCGGCCACCGCTGGAAGAGTCGCCACCTGAAGAAGAACCGGTGAAGCTTGGGGAACCCTGAGCGCCGCCAATCACGCGAGCGCTGTCCTCTCCATCATCGCCGGGGCTGGGTTCCCGGCCGCGGTCGTCGTCCTTAGGGCAGCACCCTGCGCGGCGACCATCTTCCCCCAAACACCCTCACGTAGAGGGTGGCATCGCCGTCAAACTTGAAGTGCAGGGTGCACCAACGGCTCAGACCACGCGCGCGGGCAAACGTCTGCCAACCGCGGGTCAAGGCCAGGCTCCCGGCTGCGGAGACCTCCAGTGAAGCCCATGAGGCCCGGCTGCAGCATCCGTCTGCCTGAAGCCAGAGGCCACCCGGGGCGCCGGCCAGGAGCTCGCCGAGGTGGAAGCGAGGAAGTTGAAGCCGGGTGCTAGTTGGCTCCGTCGAGCACACAACGAACTCCGGCAGCACCTCTGCAGCGCGAAAGCGCGGCCTAGGGGAACGCGCGACCGAAGCGCGCCCCCGGCCGCGGCAGTCCGCCCGACACCGTGCTAGAAATCGTCTCCACGGCCGTGGGGAGCTGCCGTGGTGGCCACAGGATGTTTGCGAGGGCGCCCTCGGCCGCGCTTGGGCGGGGGAGAGGCAGGCTCAACCTGGCGAGCCTTTCCCTTCTCTGCCGTCGAGAACCGGTGGACCGGAGCCATTGCAGCCAGACGGAGCAAGGACCGGGAAGAAGGAGAAGCAAGAAGGGATGGACTGGAAGGGCGCGCGCCATTCCGTACTTATGGCCGGTGAAGGCCAACCGCCGACCTCCAGGTTCTTAGGTAATCATGACCCGCTTTGCATGCAGGGACTTGTCCAATCCGTGCAGTTGTCGAGGCATCGTGGGGAAGTGGAGACGCCCACGTCCAATCAACCGCCACGCGGCGCCCAAGGCCGCAGGCTGTTAGGGCCCGCGGCGCTTCGCCCTTGCCCTTTTGCCTCCCTGCACGGCCAAGTCCGGGCGCGCCTTGGGCCCGGGGGCTACTGTCGGTGTTCTGGGAACAGGGGTCCCCAGACTTGCCTGCCTGCGGCGTGGCTCAAAGGGGGGCCCAGCACGGCCCATCTTCATCAACACAGACCCAAGACCCTCGCGAGGGGCCAAGCCTCGCGGGGCGTACGACACAGAGCTTCCTCAGGCACGGCCTCATCAGGCTGGCTCACGAGGAGGTGGAGAGATCAAGGTGGGGTACCTCACGAGGTGCCCGTGACACAAGCCATGATGACCAAAGGCGCCAGGCGGGCGCCAGCCGCGTAGTGTCCTCTCCTCTTTGGTGCAAAGGGAGAAAGCGCAGTCGAGAGCATCAAGCAAAGGCACCCGTTTCGGTGCAACGAGACCAAGACCAGTCCAACGGCAGGGAGGAATCATTGTGGAGCCCAAGCAAGCGTCACCACCAGAGCCTTTGGCAGGCGAGGACCAACTTTAGTCAGGATAAGTGTACCGGATGTTCCCCTCCAAAATGGCCAATTGTTGGCGCCCTTCTCGCTCAATATTTGGGAAGAGGCCCAAGGCCTTTGCCTATAAATAGGGCTAGCCACCCCCAGGGTAGAGGAGATCTAGAATCAGCCAACCAAGAAACAAGCTGGGATCGAAATCAGAGAGAGAATCGAGGAGAGAGAGAAGGGTGACCGAACTCCTCCTAGCAGTTCATCCCCCCAGCCAAGAACAGACCCTCACGAGGCTGTTCTTCCTTGTATTTCTCATCATCATTAGCCCAAGAGGCAATCCACCACACCACACACTGGAGTAGGGTATTACACCACAACGGTGGCCCGAACCAATATAAACCCTGTGTCTCTTGTGCTATTCTTTCCATAGCTTAGATCTTAGCGAGGCGGAGGGGTGCAGGTAGGTAGAAGGCGAAATCTCCACGCGCACCCCAGTGATCGAACCTCAAGGGTCTGCTGGAACCCGAAATCTGACAAATACATACTGATGTATGCAGTCCGATGAGTGTTGAGGCTCGCGGCAGGTATCGTTATTTTCTGACCTTCACAGATGATTTGAGTAAGATATGGGTATATGATACGTCTCCAACGTATCTATAATTTTTGATTGTTCCATGCTATTATATTATCTGTTTTGGATGTTAATGGGCTTTATTTTACACTTTTATATTATTTTTGGGACTAAGCTATTAACTAGAGGCCCAACCCAAATTGCTGTTTTTTTTGCCTATTTTAGTGTTTTGCAGAAAAGGAATATAAAACGGAGTCCAAACGGAATGAAACCTTCGGGAGCATTATTTTTGGAACAAATGTGATCCAGGAGACTTGGAGTGGACGTCAAGAAACAATCGAGGAGGCCACGAGGTAGGGGAGCGCGCCATCCACCCTCGTGGGCCCCTCGTTGTTCCACCGACATACTTCTTCCTCTTATATATATCCATATACCCCGCAAACATCCAGGAGCAGCACGAAACCCTATTTCCACCGCCGCAACCTTCTGTACCCAAGAGATCCCATCTTGGGGCCTTTTCCGGAGCTCCGCCAGAGGGGGCATTGATCACGGAGGGCCTCTACATCAACTCCATGGCCTCTCCGATGATGTGTGAGTATTTTACTTCAGACCTTCGGGTCCATAGCTAGTAGCTAGATGGCTTCTTCTCTCTCTTTGGATCTCAATACAAAGTTCTCCTCGATTCTCTTGGAGATCTATTCGATGTAATCTTCTTTTGCGGTGTGTTTGTCGAGATCCGATGAATTGTGGGTTTATGATCAAGTCTATCTATGAACAATATTTGAATCTTCTCTGAATTCTTTTATGTATGATTGGTTTATCTTTGCAAGTATCTTCGAATTATCAGTTTGGTTTGGCCTACTAGATTGATCTTTCTTGCAATGGGAGAAGTGCTTAGCTTTGGGTTCAATCTTGCGGTGCTCGATCCTAGTGACAGAAAGGGAAACGACACGTATTGTATTGTTGCCATCGAGGATAAAAAGATGGGGTTTACATCACATTGCATGAGTTTATCCCTCTAGATCATGTCATCTTGCTTAAGGTGTTACTCTGTTCTTATGAACTTAATACTCTAGATGCATGCTGGATAGCGGTCGATGTGTGGAGTAATAGTAGTAGATGCAGGCATGAGTTGGTCTACTTGTCATGGACGTGATGCCTATATACATGATCATGCCTAGATATTCTCATAATTATTCGCTTTTCTATCAATTGCTCAATAGTAATTTGTTCACCCACCGTAATACTTATGCTATCTTGAGAGAAGCCACTAGTGAAACCTATGGCCCCCGGGTCTATTCTACACCATACAAGTTTGCAATCTATTTTATTTTGCAATCTTTACTTTCAATCTATATCATAAAAATACCAAAAATATTTATCTTATTATTATTATCTCTATCAGATCTCAATCTTGCAAGTGGACGTGAAGGGATTGACAACCCCTTTGTCGCGTTGGTTGCGAGGTTCTTATTTGTTTGTGTAGGTACGAGGTGACTTGTATGTGGTCTCCTACTGGATTGATACCTTGGTTCTCAAAAACTGAGGGAAATACTTACGCTGCTTTACTGCATCACCCTTTCCTCTTCAAGGGAAAACCAACGCAGTGCTCAAGAGGTAGCAAGAAGGATTTCTGGCGTCGTTGCCGGGGAGATCTACACCAAGTCAAGACATACCAAGTACCCATCACAACTCTTATCCTTCGCATTACATTATTTTCCATTTGCCTCTCGTTTTCCTCTCCCCCACTTCACCCTTGCCGTTTTATTCACCATCTTTACCATTTGCCTCTTTTCTGCTTGCCTCGTCGTTATGGCTAGTCCTTTATCTACTCCTTTGTCTCCCGAGATTGAAGTTCTTAATTTTAAACAAAGGGAGGGAGAAAATCTAAAAGATGCTTGGTACAGAATTTGCAATGCGCAAAATAGATCTACTAGGAAGCAATCTACTTCCGTTTTTCTTCGCAATTTTTATGTAGGCATCACTCCTTGGAATAGATATATTCTTGATACCATTACCGGAGGAAATTTCTTGGGCAGCAATACTTTTGATTCTTATAATGCTATGATAGATTTGTTTGGCCCACCACCTCTTTTGGTTAATGGAACTATTTTAACTTTGGAACACGTGATGCAACGGCTTGAAATTATTGAAAATAAAGTTTCCACCGTAGAGTTGATTTAAAATTTGGATAGAAATATCCATAACCAAATTACCCAATACGGATCTAAGGTAGGAGTTGCACTTAATTTTTTTAAAGAAAAGGAACCTATGGTTAATGAAAAGATAGATCAAGATTCCACTAGAATTGATAAAATTGAGGATATTATTACCAACCTAGGGTCTTCCTTTTCTTCCGTGAAAAATACTCCTTCTAATGCTAAGATTGCCAAATTGATGTATGTTCCTAAAAATAAGGGTGAAACTTCTAGTAAAGGAAATGCGGACCTCGAATCCATAAGTGTTCACCCCAACTTTCTCACTATCCTTAAGGAACCTTTTGCTACAAATGATTTTCTTTATTTCGTGCCTAGGAGTTTGCTAATTAATAAAAATAAAGAAACTCCTAAGAGTTATAGGTGTCTTATTGAAGAATTGCCTACCAAAGATGGCAATACCTAGATCTATCTTCGCTTTTATGCCTAGCTAGGGGCGTTAAACGATAGCGCTTGTTGGGAGGCAACCCAATTTTATTTTTATTCATTGATTTTTGCTCCTGTTTAGTAATAAATAATTTATCTAGCCTCTTTTTTGGTTGTGCTTTTTGTGTTTAATTAGTGCTTATTCCAAGTAGAACCGTTGGGAAGACTTGGGGGAAGTCGTTTTGATCTTCCTGTAAAAAACAGAAACTTTAGTGCTCACGAGAATTGCTGCCATTTTTTATTGGAGGGTGATATTTAGTTAATTACTTTTGAATATGATTAATAGATAAATTCCTCACGTCCATAAATTTATTTTATAATTTTTGGAGTTCCAGAAGTTTGCGTTAGTTATAGATTACTACAGACTGTTCTTTTTTTGACAGATTCTGTTTTTCGTGTGTTGTTTGCTTATTTTGATGAATCTATGGCTAGTAAAAGAGTTTATAAACCATAGATAAGTTGGAATACAGTAGATTTAACACCAATATAAATAAAGAATGAGTTCATTACAGTACGTTGAAGTGGTATTTTGTTTTCTTTCGCTAACGGAGCTCACAGGATTTTCTGTTAAGTCTTGTGTTGTGAAGTTTTCAAGTTTTGGGTAAAGATTTGATGGATTATGGAACAAGGAGTGGCAAGAGCCTAATCTTGGGGATGCCCAAGGCACCCCAAGGTAAATCCAAGGACACCAAAAGCCTAAGCTTGGGGATGCCCTGGAAGGCATCCCCTCTTTTGTCTTCGTTCATCGATAACTTTACTTGGAGCTATATTTTTATTCGCCACATGATATGTGTTTTGCTTGGAGCGTCTTGTTTGATTTGAGTCGTTGCTTTTTAGTTTACCACAATCATCCTTGCTGTACACACTGTTTGAGAGAGACACACATGAATTGAAATTTATTAGAATACTGTATGTGCTTCACTTATATCTTTTGAGCTATATAGTTTTTGCTCTAGTGCTTCCCTTATATATTTTAGAGCACGGCGGTGGTTCTATTTTATAGAAATAATTTATCTCTCATGCTTCACTTGTATTATTTTGAGAGTCCTTTAGAACAACATGGCAATTTTCTTTTAGGCATTATTAAACTTTCATATAAGTGCATTGAATACCATGAGAAGTTTGATACTTGATAATTGTTTTGAGATATGGAGATGGTGATATTAGAGTCATGCTAGTTGAGTAGTTGTGAATTTGAGAAATACTTGTGTTGAAGATTGTGATTCCCATAGCATGCACATATGGTGAACTATTATGTGATGAAGTCGGAGCATGATTTATTTATTGATTGCCTTCCTTATGAGTGGCGGTCGGGGACGAGGGATGGTCTTTTCCTACCAATCTATCACACTAGGAGCATGTGCGTAGTACTTTGTTTCGATAACTAATAGATTTTTGCAATAAGTATGTGAGTTCTTTATGACTAATGTTGAGTCCATGTATTATACACACCCTCACCCTTCCACCATTGCTAGCCTCTCTAGTACCGCGCAACTTTCGCCGGTACCATAAACCCACCATATACCTTCCTCAAAACAGCCACCATACCTACCTACTATGGCATTTCCATAGCCATTCCGAGATATATTTCCATGCAACTTTCGATTGTTCCATTTGTTATGACACGCTTCATCATTGTCATATTGCTTTGCATGGTCATGTAGTTGACATCGTATTTGTGGCAAAGCCACCGTTCCGTTTGTTATGACACGCTTCATCATTGTCATATTGCTTTGCATGATCATATATTTGACATCGTATTTGTGGCAAAGCCACCATTCATAATTTTTTCATACATGTCACTCTTGATTCATTGCATATCCCGGTACACCGTCGGAGGCATTCACATAGAGTCATATTTTGTTCTAAGTATCGAGTTGTTAGTAAAAAGAGGTGTGATGATCATCATTATTAGAGCATTGTCCCAGTGACGAAAGGATGATGGAGACTATGGTTCCCCCACAAGTCGGGATGAGACTCCGGACGAAACAAGAAAAAGAGAAAAAATAAGATAAGAGGCCAAAAGAAAAAAATAAAAAGAAAGAAGGCCCAAATAAAAAAATGAGAGAAAAAGAGAGAAGGGACAATGTTACTATCTTTTTTCCACACTTGTGCTTCAAGGTAGCACCATGATCTTCATGATAGAGAGTCTCCTATCTTGTCACTTTCATAAACTAGTGGGAATTTTACATATAGAACTTGGCTTGTATATTCCAATGATGGGCTTCCTCAAATTGCCATAGGCCTTCGTGAGCAAGCAAGTTGGATGCACACCCAATTAGTTTATTTTGTTGAGTTTTCATACACTTATAGCTCTAGTGCATCTGTTGCATGGCAATCCCTACTCACTCACATTGATATCTATTAATGGGCATCTCCATAGCCCGTTGATACGCCTAGTTGATGTGAGACTATCTTCTCCTTTTTGTCTTCTCCACAACCACCAATCTATTCCACCTATAGTGCTATATCCATGGCTCACGCTCATGTATTGCGTGAAAATTGAAAAAGGTTGAGAACATCAAAAGTATGAAACAATTGCTTGGCTTGTCATCGGGGTTGTGCATGATTTAATATTTTGTGTGATGAAGATAGAGCATAGCCAGACTATATGATTTTGTAGGGATAACTTTCTTTGGCCATGTTATTTTGAGAAGACATGATTGCTTAATTAGTATGCTTGAAGTATTATTATTTCTATGTCAATATTAAACTTTTATCTTGAATCTTTCAGATCTGAACATTCATGCCATAATAAAGAAAAATTACATTGAGAAATATGTTGGGAAGCATTCCACATCAAAAATTCTATTTTTATCATTTACCTACTCGAGGACGAGCAAGAATTAAGCTTGTGGATGCTTGATACGTCTCCAACGTATCTATAATTTTTGATTGTTCCATACTATTATATTATCTGTTTTGGATGTTAATGGGCTTTATTTTACACTTTTATATTATTTTTGGGACTAACCTATTAACTGGAGGCCCATCCCAAATTGCTGTTTTTTTGCCTATTTTAGTGTTTCGCAGAAAAGGAATATCAAACGGAGTCCAAACGGAATGAAACCTTCGGGAGCGTTATTTTTGGAACAAACGTGATCCAGGAGACTTGGAGTGGACGTGATACGTCTCCATCGTATCTATAATTTTTCATTGTTCTATGCCAATATTATTCAACTTTCATATACTTTTGGCAACTTTTTATACTATTTTGGGGACTAACATATTGATCTAGTGCCCAGTGACAGTTCCTGTCGGTTGCATGTTTTTCGTTTCGCAGAATATCCATATCAAACGGAATCCAAACAGGATAAAAATGGACGGAGAATTATTTTGGAATATTTGTGATTTTTGGGAAGAAAATCAACGCGAAACGGTGACCGAGGTGGCCACGAGGGTGGGGCCCACGGCCACTACAGGCAGGCGCGCCCCCACCCTCGTGGGCCACTCGTAAGGCGGTTGATGCTCTACTTTGGCCGCAAGAAAGCTAATTTTTGGAAAAAGATCTGGGCGAAGGTTTCAATCCAATCGGAGTTACGGATCTCCGGATATAAAAGAAACAGTGAAAGGGCAGCAGAACAGAACGCAGAAACAGAGAGAGACAGAGAGACAGATCCAATCTCGGAGGGGCTCTCGCCCCTCCCATGCCATGGAGGCCAAGGAACAGAGGGGAAACCCTTCTCCCATCTAGGGAGGAGGTCAAGGAAGAAGAAGACGAAGGGGCCCCCTCTCCCCTTCTCTTCCGGTGGCGCTGGAACGCTGTCGTGGCCATCGTCATCATCATCATCATCACCGCGATCTACTCCAACACCTCCGCCATCTTCACCAACATCTCCATCACCTCCCCCCCTCTATCTACAGCGGTTCACTCTCCCGCAACCCGTTGTACCCTCTACTTGAACATGGTGCTTTATGCTTCATATTATTATCCAATGATGTGTTGCCATCCTATGATGTCTGAGTAGATTTTCGTTGTCCTAGCGGTGGTTGATGAATTGCTATGATTGATTTAATTTGCTTGTGGTTATGTTGCTGTCCTTTGGTGCCCGTCATATGATCGCGCATGTGGATCACACCATAGGGTTAGTTGTATGTTGATAGGACTATGTATTGGAGGGCAAGAGTGACAGAAGCTTCAACCTAGCATAGAAATTGATGCATACAGGATTGAAGGGGGACTAATATATCTTAATGCTATGGTTGGGTTTTACCTTAATGAACGTTAGTAGTTGCGGATGCTTGCTAATAGTTCCAATCATAAGTGCATAGAATTCCATGTCAGGGATAACATGCTAGCAGTGGCCTCTCCCACATAAAACTTGCTATCGGTCTAGTAAAGTAGTCAATTGCTTAGGGGCAATTTCGCAACTCCTACCACCACTTTTCCACACTTGCTATGTTTACTTTATGGCTTCTTTACTTACAAACTACCCCTACCTTTTATTTAGTTGCTCTTTATTATCTTGCAAACCTATCCAACAACACCTACAAAGTACTTCTAGTTTCATACTTGTTCTAGGTAAAGCGAACATCAAGCATGCGTAGAGTTGTATCGGTGGTCGATAGAACTTGAGGGAATATCTGTTCTACCTTTAGCTCCTCGTTGGGTTCGACACTCTTACTTATCGAAAACTGTTGCGATCCCCTATACTTGTGGGTTATCAAGACCTTTTTCTGGCGCCATTGCCGGGGAGCAATAGCGTGGGGTGAATATTCTCGTGTGTGCTTGTTTGCTTTATCACTAAGTATTTTTTTATTTGTTGTTCTTAGTTGTTTTCTATCTGTAGTTATGGGTAGGAAACGCAAAATACCAAAAAAATTAGTTGTACCTACTAAACCAATGGTTGAAGAACCACTCAAAATATATCACACTGCTGAAGCTTATTACTTGGATCATCTTCGATCCCTATGTGCTTGTGCTGAAACCCCAACTAGCTTAGTTGAGGGCAAATATTTAGATGAGCATGCTTGTTTTGTGCGACACCGAATATCTTAAAAAGGGAAAAATTTACTGGGTCAAATTCATCGTTTGCAATGCTATGCTTGGAATTTATGTGAAATATATGATATTACTTGTTGTTCTGAAAACCCTAAGAAACACCTTCCCTATCAATGTGAGTTTAGTGATAACGGAATCGTATCTTTGTATGCTAAGGGTGTTTATAGTTACTAGGATGTTCAACAAATTGAAGAATTTGTTGCTTTTAAGGGTGCTTTGTAACATCCCAAATTTTCAATTTGGAATGTTATACATTAGATCATCATGCATATCATATTTTATTTTGCATTTTGGTTGATCCTAGAAATTCTACGCAACTCAATGACCCACGGAAGAGAGTTGGGGATTTCGTTATTTTCATATTTGAGTTCTCTCAAATTTTGAGAATGGGATCATTTGATTTTATTTATTTTATCATCAATTATTTCTATTACAAAAATATGAGAGAGGGATAAAATGACTTTCCCAAAATAAAGAAATATTGAGGATTTAATAAAAAAATCAAATAAGATTTTATTTCGGAGTTTTTTGGTGTTTTATTTGAATTTAGGAAAAATGTGCGTTTTCCAAAATTGTTTTTAGGGACCAAATAAATGTTCACCTTGTGCGGCTTGATTTTAGAAGTCCGTGAAAATTTATTTCGGAATTTTTGGAGTCCGTTTAGTATTTCTTTTTATTTTTCTTCCGAGCGGAATAATTAAAAAAAACGAACCGACTTCAGGTCGTACCCGAGCGGGACACCGCCGGGGGGCAGCCTTTAAATAGCGCCGCCCCGAGCCGCCCCAGCCCCTCATCCCCGCCTCGATCCGCGCGCGTCGCCGGAGCCGCCGCCGACGATCCCGCCGCCCGAGGTTCGTCGCGCCTCGTTTTCCATGCCGAAAAAAAGAGAAAAATAAATAAATAAATATTGGGCGTTCGTCGTTTTTCTTTTCTCGGATTAAATCCACGATTTCTCTGATCGCGATTCCTGATCCGATTTTCGTTTTAGTTTAACTTTTCGCTCGTTTATCGAAATCAGGCGATTCAAGTGCCTAGGGATTCGTCTCGAAACCCTCTATCCGTTTAACCAACTTAAACAAGATTTTGCTACTATAAAATTTGCCCTAGATCCAGATTAGTAGAACGAAGTTGTTTTCTTTCACAGTTTGATTTGCGTTGCTTCGTTCGATTTGATTCTTTTTGCCAACCGGAGTTCTTAAGTTGAACCTTCTGGTTAGATCTCTTATTTGAGTTTTACCTGTGCATTAGATGAGTACTTATTGTATGCTTGTTTGTTTGTCTGCGATAAGATACCCGGAGTGCGCCGCCTGTTACTTCGAATCGTTAGGTTTCGCAGATCATCAGCAAGGCAAGTAACACTTTGATCATACCTTTCCTACTACCCAGTTTTATTGCATTAGATCAATCCTCACACATTGCATCATTAGGATCTAATTAAATTGTGGGATGGGAAGTAGATGAGGTAGTACCTATTACCTGTTATTATCAAACCTTTGGGAGTTACTTCTACATTTGCTTATTATGCCATGCTATGCCAGTAGACGTGGATTGGGTGAGTGAAATCCATGACAGATGTGAGGATGTTAATTAATGGTTTATCTAAGGTGGCAACTTAAACACACATCTGGGTGGATTGAGGCACCTGGGTATTCCAGGACTTGCCTATTTTTTTTTTGACCGCCACCCAGGCTCAAAGGGATCATGAGACTATTCATACTAGAAACTTCCGTGTGCAGCCACAAGCTATTATGGGCTCTAGCATAGTTGACTAAGTCATGCGAACTCTTACAGTGGTAGACTAGCAGATGTAGGGGATGTAGGTGGTATGGTCTATCCATCGTAAGGTGCTAGCGCTTCTGAAAGACTATGTCTCGGTCATCCGTCTTCTCAAACACCATGTAGTGCGAGAAACCAAATGGAGGCGATCAAGTCTTGTGGGGAAAAGTGCGCAAACCTCTGCAGAGTGTAATAAACTAATCATGGTTAGCCGTGTCCCCGGTTATGGACATCTTGAGTATCTAGTACTTGGATTTTCATGTGAATCTCAACATGTTACTCTAAATTAACTTTGCTGGGTTATGTTTAATGATGATGCTTAATTGGGATTGGGAATGCTGTCAACCATTCTCAATGTTTAACAACCACCATGATAGTAATTAAATTTTATTCCTTTGTAGTAGGAAAAAAATTGGCTTTACGCAAAACTGTAACCATAGAGCTTTCCACCAGCCAAATATGCATATAGTATAGCTGTTTCATTCCATTATTCTCTATGTGTTACCTTGCCAGCATATTCCATGTGCTAACCCGTTTCGAGCTGCAACGTTAATGTTGCAGACTTTTCAGACGACGATTAAGGAGTTTTTAGGTCGTGGTTCTATACTCAGTGATGCCGTTGGAGTTGATGGACTCACTTATCTTCCAAGCCTTCCGCTGTTATCGTTATTAGATGGCCTTAAGCCATATTTATTGTAATAAGTTCTCTTTTGAGACACTCGATGTAATAAGTGTGTGATTGCTACTCTGCTATAAATCCTCCGAGTACTGTGTGGTTTCAGCATTACTGATCCAGGGATGACACCGGAGCATAGAGATCAGACTGTTTGAGGTCTGGTCGCTACAGACATGGTATCAAAGCACACGCTGACTGTAGGACACGACCACTAAGTTAGAGACCTAGAACACTATTCACTCTCTTCTCTTCTGACCTCTCATCTTTTCTACTCTTTAGGATGGCGGATGCAAGGAACAAGTTCACACAACCGGATGAAGATACACCCTTTAGACGCCACTTGAAGGAAGTCACTAGATACCTGAATATAGGAGTACCAAGCTTTGCGGGAACCTACAACGCCACTTTACCTGAAGAAGAGCGCTGGATGATTCAAGTTCAAGTTCCAGGAAGGACGTTCATGACAGTCACTGAGCCCATAGAATTTTCTTTTAATGCACCAACTTGGAGTCTAGGAAAGAGCATGGCAGCTCACATCGCCATGGGACGCATTGGAGAAGTCTACCGCAATGATCTCAAGGATACTATCTACCAGATTTGTGGGCGCCGAGATGAGCACTGGGAGATGATCAGCACCAGGAAGGATAGATCAATCGCAGCTTTTATCCAGGAGTTAAACCAGCACATTCGACGACAGGAGAACCAGATGTGCACCGACATGATAGATCTGAAGAAGGCTAAAACTAGAATCAAGGAACTGGAGGAAGAACTCAAGGCTACACGTGAAGATTATGAAGAGGAAATTGAAGTATTGGTGGAGAAGAATGACGACCTGATCAAGAAGATTGGAATATTTATGGGAGACCCTACGCCAGTAGATGAAGACAAAGAACCCCAGAAAATTAGCCCGGAAGACTACATCATCATCGACGGCACCGACTCGGAAGCAGATAGTAGCGATGATGACTATGTTGATGAAGCCGGAGCAGATATCATGGAGTCTGCAACCGTAGAATATTTCTAGTAGACCACCTCATCAGTAGTAGTAGTCCACCGTGTAAATATAGTAGTCCGAGCACTTTTGCGATAGATAGATCGATTGTATGCCCTTGTTTGATTGATTGAAGTGAATTGTTTGTTTTGCCTCATGTGCATATGGGTAGTGTTTTCTCTTTAGACCCCCTCTATTCTTATATCTCATCTTTTCTAAACCCTCAGATGCCTCCGAGACGTGACCCCGGATTTACCTTTCCACCGGAGCTCACCCAGTTGATCCAGCAACAGAACACATTGATGCAGTTGCTAGTCCAGAATCAGAATCAGAATCAGGGGAACAACAACAACAACCCACCACCACCACCACCACCTGTTGACCACTTAGCCTGTTTTCTTAGGCTGAATCTGCCGTTGTTTTCCAGTAGCACCGAGCCGATAGTAGCAGATGATTGGCTCCGCAAGACAGCTAGGGAGTTGACCATAGCAGGATGCACAGATGCGGAGAAGGTGAAGTTTGCCGCACATCAGTTAGAAGGACCCGCAGCATCATGGTGGGAGAATTTCATAGCCACTTTTCCAGTAGACACTGTCACATGGGACCAGTTTCAGCAGGCTTTTCGTACTACACATGTTTCAGCAGGAGCCATGGCCATGAAGAAGCGTGAGTTTCACAACTTGCGCCAAGGAGGGCGGACAGTTGGCCAGTATGTGGAGGAATTTAGTAAGTTAGCATGTTATGCCCCAGATGACGTCGCTACGGATGCAGCTAAGCAGGAGAAGTTTCTAGAAGGACTGAATGATGAGTTGAGCATGCAGTTGATGGTAGCAACCTTCAACAACTACCAGGAGTTGGTAGATCGTGCTCTTATGATTGAAGGCAATCAGCAGCAAATTGAGAATCGCAAGAGGGAGTATGGACAAGGAAAGTACAATTCAGGAGCTCAGCAAAAGCCACGTTTTACCCCTAGACCGGGAGGACATTTTCAGCATACCCATGGAGTAGGTAGCTCACACAATCACAATGGCACCAAGAATGGAAATGGCAATGGAGGAAGCAACGGCCAGAACCGCACCAACCCCTCAACCCCAGCCAAGAAGGACTTGAGCCAAGTCACTTGCTTTAAGTGTTCAAAGACCGGACATTATGCCAATGAATGTCCTGAATTACAAAATGGAAATAGCAATGGAAGTTCTGGGAAGAAGCCGAACCCTTTTAACAGGGGACAAGTGAACCACGTTAGCGTGCAGGAGGTTGAAGCTCAGCCCGATGCAGTAATAGGTAAGTTTTTGGTTAAGTCATTTACTGCACTCGTTCTTTTTGATACTGCTGCATCGCATTCATACATCTCAAGGGGATTTGTGGATAAGTATAACCTACCAACCCAAGCCCTTAGGTCACCCATGTTAGTAACCTCGCCCGGAGCAGAGTATGTGGCTAGTCTATGGTGTGATTGGTTACCATTAAGGATTGGTAACTACGTTTTTCCCTCACACCTAATAGTATTGGAATCTCAAGGATTGGATGTGATATTAGGCATGGATTGGTTATCAAAGTATGAAGGGAATATTGAGTGTGCTAGTAAGACAATTTTGCTTACCACCCCAGAAGGGAGAAAGATCAAGTATGTATCACGGCATGTGCCAAAGAGGACTCAAGTAAATTGCCTAACAGGAGTTGTGCAGGAGGAAGTACCAGTGGTAAGGGATTTCCTTGATGTATTTCCGGAGGAGTTGCCAGGCATGCCACCGGATAGACATATTGAGTTTTTGATTGAGCTATTGTCTGGCACAGGTCCAATATCAAAGAGACCATATAGGATTCCAGCAAAGGATTTGGTGGAAATTAAGAAGCAGATTAAGGAGTTACTGGATAAAGGATATATTCGCCCAAGTTCTTCGCCTTGGGGATCGCCAGTACTTCTAGTGGAGAAGAAGGATGGATCGTTAAGGATGGTTGTAGATTATCGAGGATTGAATGAAGTAACGATCAAGAACAAGTACCCCCTACCAATGATCAATGATATGTTTGATCGATTGCAAGGAGCTAAGGTATTTTCCAAGATCGATCTGCGATCAGGATACCACCAGTTGAAGATTCGAGAACAGGATATTCCGAAGACAGCTTTTACCACCAGGTATGGGATGTACGAGTATACCGTTATGTCATTTGGTCTGACTAACGCACCTGCCTATTTTATGAACATGATGAACAAAGTGTTTATGGAGTTTTTGGATAAGTTCGTCATAGTGTTCATTGATGATATCCTGGTTTATTCGAAGAATGAAGAGGAACATAAGGAGCATTTGCGTTTGGTACTTGGAAAGCTCAGAGAACATCAATTATATGCCAAGTTCAGCAAATGTGAGTTTTGGTTGAAGGAAGTAGGATTCCTCGGACACGTTATATCTGGAGAAGGTATAGTAGTAGATCCCGCTAAAGTTGAAACTGTGACCAAGTGGGAAGCCCCAACAACAGTTGGAGAGATCCGGAGTTTTCTTGGACTCGCAGGATACTACCGGAGATTTATTAAGAATTTCTCAAAGATTGCGAAACCTATGACTGAGTTGTTGAAGAAAGATACCAAGTTCATATGGACAGAGGAATGTGAGGCTAGTTTCCAAGAGTTGAAGAAACGTTTGGTTACCTCACCAGTGTTGATTTTGCCAGACCAGACCAAAGATTATGAGGTGTATTGTGACGCTTCACGTCGAGGACTTGGAGCAGTGCTTATGCAGGAAGGGAGAGTTGTTTCATATGCCTCAAGACAACTGAAGCCTCATGAGTTGAATTATGCCACGCATGATTTGGAGTTAGCAGACGTAGTGCATGCATTGAAGACATGGAGACATTTCCTCATTGGAAACCATTGTGAGGTGTACACGGATCATAAGAGTTTGAAGTACATTTTCACATAGAAGGAGTTAAACCTCGGACAAAGGAGATGGTTGGAGCTTATCAAGGATTATGATATGAAATTGCATTATCACCCCGAAAAGGCTAATGTAGTAGCTGACGCATTAAGCCGCAAGAGCCATGTCAATACATTAATGACGGGAGGAATACCAAGGGAGTTAGCAGAAAACCTTCGTGAACTATGTTTGGAAATAGTTCCGAGAGGTTATATAGCAGCAATGGAGATTCAGTCAACCTTGATGGATAAAATCAGGGAAGCTCAGAAAGCTGACAAAGAGATTGCCGCTATAAAGGAGAAACTGAGCAAAGGAAAAGCTAAAGGATTCCATGAGGATGAGCATGACACCCTATGGTTTGAAGATCGCGTTTATGTGCCCAATGACCCGGAGATCAGGAAGTTGATTTTGCAAGAGGCACACGACTCACCGTATTCAATTCACCCAGGAAATACCAAGATGTATCTGGATTTGAAGGATATTTTCTAGTGGACCGGAATGAAGAAGGATATTGCGGAGTATGTAGCAGTTTGTGATGTATGTTAGAGAGTAAAGGCAGAGCATCAGAAGCCAGGAGGATTGTTACAACCATTGCCGATACTCGAATGGAAGTGGGATAAGCTAGGCATGGATTTTATCACGGGATTGCCCAGGACTCGTTCAGGATATGACTCGATTTGGGTTGTAGTTGATCGATTGACGAAAGTAGCTCATTTCATCCCGGTAAAGACCACTTACACTAGTGATAAGTTGGCAAAGATATACATGACCAGGATCGTATGTTTGCATGGAGTTCCAAGGAGTATCGTATCAGATAGAGGAATCTAGTTTACCTCAAAGTTCTGGAAGCAGTTGCACGAAACTTTGGGAACCAGGCTAGAATTCAATACAGCTTTTCATCCACAGACAGATGGACAGACCGAGAGAGTCAATCAGATTTTGGAGGATATGCTGAGAGCTTGTGCGCTAGATTACAGATCTAGTTGGGACGATAGTTTGCCATATGCAGAGTTCTCTTACAACAACAGTTATCAAACTAGTTTAAAGATGGCCCCTTTCGAAGCTTTGTACGGAAGGAGGTGCAGGACACCGTTGTCATGGGACGAAGTTGGAGACCGCCAGTTGTTTGGACCTGACTTGATTAAGGAGTCTGAATAGAAGGTGAAATTGATTCGCGATAGGATCAAGGTAGCCCAGTCCAGACAGAAGAGTTATGCGGATTCTAAACGCAAGGAGACAGTTTACGAAGTCGGAGACAGAGCTTATCTTCGAGTATCTCCACTTCGCGGAACAAAGCGTTTTGGAGTTAAAGGGAAGTTAGCACCATGATTTGTAGGACCATATCGAGTTTTGGAGCGTATGGGAGAAGTGGCCTACAAGTTGGAATTGCCCGAAGGATTGTCAGGAGTACATGATGTGTTCCGTGTTTCTCAGTTAAAAAAATGTCACGCGGAGATGGCTGACATACCGTTGAGAGACACAGTGCCTTTGGAAACTATTCAGTTGGATAACGATTTGACCTACAAGGAGAAACCAGTCAAGATTCTCGAGTTTGCCAGCCGAGTTACTCGCAGCAAATTATTAAGTTTTGCAAAGTTCAGTGGAGCCACCACACGGAGGATGAAGCCACCTGGGAATGAGAGGAAGATTTCCTCAAAGACCACCCTCACCTATTTTCTAGCCAATTCGAATCTCGAGGGCGAGATTCATCTTAAGGGGGGTAGGTTTGTAACATCCCAAATTTTCAATTTGGAATGTTATACATTAGATCATCATGCATATCATATTTTATTTTGCATTTTGGTTGATCCTAGAAATTCTACGCAACTCAATGACCCACGGAGAGAGTTGGGGATTTCGTTATTTTCATATTTGAGTTCTCTCAAATTTTGAGAATAGGATCATTTGATTTTATTTATTTTATCATCAATTATTTCTATTACAAATATATGAGAGAGGGAATAAAATGACTTTCCCAAAATAAAGAAATATTAAGGATTTAATAAAAAAATCAAATAAGATTTTATTTCGGAGTTTTTCGATGTTTTATTTGAATTTAGGAAAAATGTGTGTTTTTCAAAATTGCTTTTAGGGTCCAAATAAATGTTCACCTTGTGTGGCTTGATTTTAGAAGCCTGTGAAAATTTATTTCGGAATTTTTGGAGTCCGTTTAGTATTTCTTTTTATTTTTCTTCCGAGCGGAATAATTAAAAAAAGGAACCGACTTCGGGCCGTACCCGAGCGGGACACTGCCCGGGGACAGCCTTTAAATAGCGCCGCCTCGAGCCGCCCCAGCCCCTCAGCCCCGCCACGATCCGCGCGCGCCGCCGGAGCCGCCGCCGACGATCCCGCCGCCCGAGGTTCGTCGCGCCTCGTTTTCCGTGCCCAAAAAAAGAGAAAAAAAATAAATATTTGGCATTCGTCGTTTTCTTTTCTCGGATTAAATCCGCGATTTCTCTGATCGCGATTCCTGATCCGATTTTTGTTTTAGTTTAACTTTTCGCTCGTTTATCGGAATCAGGCGATTCAAGCGCCTAGGGATTCGTCTTGAAACCCTCTATCCGTTTAACCAACTTAAACAAGATTTTGCTACTGTAAAATTTGCCCTAAATCCAGATTAGTAGAACGAAGTTGTTTTCTTTCGCAGTGTGATTTGCGTTGCTTCGTTCGATTTGATTCTTTTTGCCAACCGGAGTTCTTAAGTTGAACCTTCTGGTTAGATCTCTTATTTGAGTTTTACCTGTGCATTAGATGAGTACTTATTGTATGCTTGTTTGTTTGTCTGCGATAGAATACCCGGAGTGCGCCGCCTGTTACTTCGAATCGTTAGGTTTCACGGATCATCAGCAAGGCAAGCAACACTTTGATCATACCTTTCCTACTACCCAGTTTTATTGCATTAGATCAATCCTCACACATTGCATGATTAGGATCTAATTAAATTGTGGGATGGGAAGTAGATGAGGTAGTACCTATTACCTGTTATTATCAAACCTTTGGGAGTTACTTCTACGTTCGCTTATTATGCCATGCTATGCTAGTAGACGTGGATTGGTGAGTGAAATCCATGACAGATGTGAGGATGTTAATTAATGGTTTATCTAAGGTGGCAACTTAAACACACATTTGGGTGGATTGAGGCACCTGGGTATTCCAGGACTTGCCTGTTTTCTTTTGGACCGCCACCCAGGCTCAAAGGGATCATGAGACTATTCATACTAGAAACTTCTGTGTGCAGCCACAAGCTATTATGGGCTCTAGCATAGTTGACTAAGTCATGCGAACTCTTACAGTGGTAGACTAGCAGATGTAGGGGATGTAGGTGGTACGGTCTACCCATCGTAAGGTGCTAGCGCTTCTAAAAGACTATGTCTCGGTCATCCGTCTTCTCAAACACCATGTAGTGCGAGAAACCAAACGGAGGCGATCGAGTCTTGTAGGGAAAAGTGCGCAAACCTCTGCAGAGTGTAATAAACTAATCATGGTTAGCCGTGTCCCCGGTTATGGACATCTTGAGTATCTAATACTTGGATTTTCATGTGAATCTCAACATGTTACTCTAAATTAACTTTGTTGGGTTATGTTTAATGATGATGCTTAATTGGGATTGAGAATGCTGTCAACCATTCTCAATGTTTAACAACCACCATGATAGTAATTAAATTTTATTCCTTTGTAGTAGGGAAAATTTGGCTTTACGCAAAACTGTAACCATAGAGATTTCCACCAGCCAAATATGCATATAGTATAGCTGTTTCATTCCATTATTCTCTATGTGTTACCTTGCCAGCATATTCCATGTGCTGACCCGTTTCGGGCTGCAACGTTAATGTTGCAGACTTTTCAGACGACGATTAAGGAGTTTTTAGGTCGTGGTTCTATACTCAGTGATGTCGTTGGAGTTGATGGACTCACTTATGTTCCAAGCCTTCCGCTGTTATCGTTATTAGATGGCCTTAAGCCATATTTATTGTAATAAGTTCTCTTTTGAGACACTCGATGTAATAAGTGTGTGATTGCTACTCTGCTATAAATCCTCCGAGTATTGTGTGGTGTCAGCATTACTGATCCAGGGATGACACCGGAGCACAGAGATCAGACTATTTGAGGTCTGGTCGCTACATGCTTATGAAATTGCTTCTTTGATTGAAATGTATGTGCTACTCTTTACAAATCTGAAAATTTTGACATACTTAAATATTGCTATGATAATTATGCTTCTAATGCCTATGTTGAACTATATATTGAGGACTACCCCGCTGTCCAAGAAGAGACTAATATTTTGCAGGAGTCTATGGAGGAAGAAATTGATGAAACTGTGAGCTCATTGGATGAAAAAGATGAGGAGGAGAGCGAAGAACAAAAGGAGGAAGAGCAGATTAGTTACCCATGCCCACCTTGTAATGAGAGTAACTCTTCAAGTCATACATTGTTTAATTTCCCTTCGTGCTTACCGAAGGATGATTGCTATGATGATTGTTATCTATATCATAAAAACACCAAAAATATTTATCTTATTATTATTTTCTCTATCAGGTCTCACTCTTGCAAGAGGCCGTGAATGGATTGACAACACCTTTATCACGTTGGTTGCGTGGTTCTTATTTGTTTGTGTAGGTACGAGGTGACTTGCACATGGTCTTCTACTGGATTGATACCTTGGTTCTCAAAAACTGAGGGAAATACTTACGCTGCTTTACTGCATCACCCTTTCCTCTTCAAGAGAAAACCAACACAGTGCTCAAGAGGTAGCAGTATATCTTCTTGATGAATCATAAATCTAAAACATTTGAAAAGTTCAAATAATTTCAGAGTGAAGTGGAAAAGCATCGTAACAAGAAAACAAAGTTTCTATGATCTGATCATGGAGGAGAATATTTGAGTTACGAGTTTGGTCTTCATTTGAAACAATGCGGAATAGTTTCGCAACTCACGCCACCTGCAACACCACAGCGTAATGGTATGTCCGAACATTGTAACCGTACTTTATTGGATATGGTGCAATCTATGATGTCTCTTACCGATTTACCACTATTGTTTTGGGGTTATGCATTAGAGACAACTGCATTCATGTTAAATAGGGCACCATCTAAATCCGTTGAGATGACGCCATATGAACTATGGTTTGCCAAGAAACCAAAGTTGTTGTTTCTTAAAGTTTCGGGTTGCGATGCTTATGTGAAAAAGTTTCATCCTGATAATCTCAAACCCAAATCGGAGAAATGTTTCTTCATAGGATACCCAAAGGAGACAGTTGGGTACACCTTCTATCATACATCCGAAGGCAAGACATTCGTTGCTAAGAATGGATCCTTTCTAGAGAAGGAGTTTCTATCGAAAGAAGTGAGTGGGGGGAAAGTAGAACTTGATGAGGTAACTGTATCTGCTCCCTTATTGGAAAGTAGTTCATCACAGAAATCTGTTCCTGTGACTCCTACACCAATTAGTGAGGAAGCTAATGATGATGATCATGTAATTTTAGATCAAGTTACTACCGAACCTCATAGATCAACCAGAGTGAGATCCGCACCAGAGTGGTACGGTAATCATGTTCTGGATGTCGTGTTACTTGACCATGACGAACCTACGAACTATGAGGAAGCGATGATAAGCCCAGATTCCGCGAAATGGCTTGAGGCCATGAAATCTGAGATGGGATCCATGTATGAGAACAAAGTATGGACTTTGATTGACTTGCCCGATGATCGGTGAGTCATTAAGAATAAATGGATTTTCAAGAGGAAGACGGACGCTGATAGTAGTGTTACTATCTACAAAGCTTGAATGCCGCAAAATGTTTTCGACAAGTTCAAGGTGTTGACTACGATGAGATTTTCTCACTCGTATCGATGCTTAAAAGTCTGTCTGAATCATGTTAGCAGTTGCCGCATTTTATGAAATCTGACAAATGGATGTCAAATTGTATTCCTTCATGGATTTCTTCAAAGAAGAGTTGTATATGATGCAACCAGAAGGTTTTGTCGATCCTAAAGGTGCTAACAAAGTGAGCAAGCTCCAGCGATCCATCTATGGAGTGGTGCAAGCATCTCGGAGTTGGAATATATGCTTTGATAAAGTGATTAAAGCATATGGTTTTATACAGACTTGCAGTGAAGCCTGTATTTACAAGAAAGTGAGTGGGAGCACTACAGCATTTCTGATAAGTATATGTGAATGACATATTGTTGATCGGAAATAATGTAGAATTTTCTAGAAAGCATAAAGGAGTGTTTGAAAAGAGTTTTTCAAAGAAAGACCTCGATAAAGCTGCTTACACATTGAGCATCAAGATCTATAGAGATAGATCAAGACACTTGATAAGTTTTTTCAATGAGTACATACCTTAACAAGATTTTGAAGTAGTTAAAAATGGAACAGTCAAAGAAGAAGTTTTTTCCTGTGTTGCAAGGTGTGGAGTTGAGTAAAGACTCAAAACCCGACCACAACAAAAAATAGAAAGAGAATGAAAAGTCATTCCCTATGCCTCAGCCATAGGTTCTATAAAGTATGCTATGTTGTTTATCAGTCCTATTGTATACCTTAGCATCTTTTTGGCAAGGGAGTACAATAGTGATCTAGGAGTAGATCACTGTAGAGAGGTCAAAATTATCCTTAGAGGACTAAGGAATTATTTCTCGGTTATGGAGGTGACAAAAGAGTTCGTCGTAAAGAATTCCGTCGATGCAAGCTTTTTACATCGATCTAGATGTGTCGCCCCAAGACCGGTGCTCCAGATGCCTTCCAATAATTTCGTTGCCTCCGTGTGTTCCATTTGTGCTTGCTCTATTTATTTTTGCATTGCATCATGCCAGCATGTCTTTTAATTTTGCAACTCAACTAAATAAATTGCATGGATCTTCGGTCCATTTAAACCGAGGGAATTCACATGGTGATTGTCGTGGTATTCTCACGGGGGGCTTGCGAGTCGACAGATGCCACAAGGGCTTAGTGTGTGGGTAAGACTGCTGCTGATAGGACCGGGAGCGGGTATGCGAGTAGCACGCGGTGGTTTACCCAGCTTCGGAGCTCTCGGGAGAGATAATACTCCTACTGCTGCATGTCTGAGTGTATCTATCTGGGGTGTACATCGGGCAGTACAAAGTGCTCCTGGAGCTGTATCTGAGCTCAGTGCCATAGGCATCTGGCTTTGCATATGTCTTATATGGGTGTATGAGCTAGCTAGCAAGTGGGCATGAGAGTGCTCCACCGTGAGTGGCATGTATGCATGCGTGAGGGAATTCATCCTCCCTGGATGGATGGATGTGAGCCCATATATATAGTGTGGAGCTAGCTTGATATGTAAGCTATGTGGGTAGCTTAGGAAGTAAGCTAGGTAGTGGCATGGGAACAAGGGGGATGATGGGGTGTCATGCTTGTCACCTGGGTCACTTCATAAATAGTGCCAGGGGACAAGTGACACTATACGTGATGACATGAGGTACAGCCATCTCGTCCGCGGTATGGCCGCCACGTCGGGGTCTTGTCGGTGTCGGGTCAGGTTGCAGTCGGCAGCCGGCTGGTTGGCGCAGTCGGCAGTCGGCTGGTTGGCGCAGTCGGCAGCCGGCTGGTTGGCGCAGTCGGTAGCCGGCTGGTCAGAGCAGTCGGATGGGGAGCCGGCAGGAGCGGCTGGGCAGTCGGACTGAGGGGCTTTGCTAGCCCCGATGTCTTGAAATATCGTCTTGCCGTCCTCGGGGTACCCGTGGTCGATTACTCCGACAGTAGCCCCCAAGCCTCCGGGAAACTTGGCAAAGTTGGGCGGAGGTTTTTTGGCGAGTGTTCATGGAAATTATCATGAAAAAAGACAAAGTTAGTCCATGCGGATATATCAAATGTTTGCTTTTAGCATTGCAAGTTTTATGCGGAGGGTGCCGACTTGGTTTCGTCCAAGCCCCCTTAATCTTTTTCGTGTTCCCTCGGCTTTTTGGCTTGTGCTCTTGCTTGCCGGACAGCTGCTCTGCGGTCTGTGGCTAAGAGTGGGTCGCGAAGTGGAGTGTACAGTACTCAGAGTCTAGGAGCAGATTCAACCGAGTAGATACTTGTAAAGGAAAACGGCTGGGTCGCCCGAACCGTTTTTCTTCCCAGACGTTTTTCGCGTGGGTGGCCTCCAGCATTCACCCTTGCTAGCCGGACAGCCGCTCTGCGGTCTGTGACTAAGAGTGAGCCTTTGGTACTGCGCACGCTACTAAGCCGTCTGCGGGAACAAATGTCTCAGGCCAAGCGGCCAGCCCCCGGGCCAACTCTGGCTGGCACCAGGGCGAACAGTGATGCAACTGTAACGAAATGCGGAGATAGTTCCCCGAGCATCGCTCGAGATTATCCGTGCTTGTGTAGTGCAAAAATATGCAGGTGAAGAGCTCACATTGATTTTTGTGTAGTCGCGGTCGTCGAAGACAGCCGGCGCGGCTCGGCGCTCGCGGAGCGCGTTGGCGCACCCGCTGGGTGTAGCCCTCGAGCCCCCGGGTGCTCGAAGGGGGTCTCGGCCGGTCAGGCTCGAACGGCCAGGCGGCGAGGCGTCTTGCAACGCCCTTTTTCTTCTTTTTCTCTTCTGCCGGCTGCTGGCAGCCGGACAAAACTTTTCTCATGTCTGCAATCTTCGATGGGGCACGCCAGCGCACCCGCTGGGTGTAGCCCCCGAGATTCGGGCCGACTGCTGAGCAGTCGGGCCGGATCTCTCGGCGACTACTCTGTCTTCTTATCGCAGGGGCGCGTCAGCGCACCCGCTGGGTGTAGCCCCCGAGATTCGGGCCGACTGCTGAGCAGTCGGGCCGGATCTCCCGGCAACTACTTTGACTTCTTCCTCGCGGGGGCGCGTCAGCGCACCCGCTGGGTGTAGCCCCCGAGATTCGGACCGACTGCTGAGCAGTCGGGCCGGATCTCCCGGCAACTACTTTGTCTTCTCTCTCGCGGGGGCGCGTCAGCGCACCCGCTAGGTGTAGCCCCCGAGATTCGGGCCGACTGCTGAGCAGTCGGGCCGGATCTCCCGGCAACTACTTTGTCTTCTCTCTCGCGGGGGCGCGTCGGCGCACCCGCTAGGTGTAGCCCCCGAGATTCGGGCCGACTGCTGAGCAGTTGGGCCGGATCTCCCGGCAACTACTTTGTCTTCTTCTTCTCGCGGGGCCGCGTCAGCGCACCCGCTAGGTGTAGCCCCCGAGATTCGGGCCGACTGCTGAGCAGTCGGGCCGGATCTCCCGGCAACTACTTTGTCTTCTTCTTCTTCTTCTTCATTTGCGCCGGCTGAGAACAATCGGACATAGCTGTTTTTTTGTGGGCAGTCGGCCCTTTGACTTTTCTACCTAGCCCCATTTCTTCTTTCTCTTCTTGGGCAGCCGGCCCTGCGAGGGCGCCAGTCGGCACGAGGCAGGAGGCGGGAGGCCGACGGGCACGCGGACGCTGGCTGGAGCGGCGAGTCGCCCAAGGCGGCGCGAGGCGGGAGCCGACCAAGGCGGCACGGGGCGGCCGACCGAAGCACCGCGACCCGGCAGACGGCGCGGGAGGCTGGGATGGGGCCGCAGCCGGCGCAGCGTGGTCGGAGCCAGCCCGCACGGGGGCTGAGGCGAGGCGGGGTGGCCGGGGCGCGCCGCCACGCGGGCAGGGCAGACGCCGGCCCGCGGACGCACTGGCGGGCGGAGTCGGCGCGGCGCGGTCGAAGCCGGAGCCGGCACGGGCGACAGGCGACTGGGCGGAGCCAGCAGCCGGCCCAGGCGGGGAGCCCGACGCGGTGCAAACCGGCGGCCGGGTCATGGAAGAAGCCGGCGGCCGGGTTGCGGGGGAGCCAGCCAGCGTGAGAGCCGGCCGGCCGGCCGGGTTGCAGGGGAGCCGGCAGGCGGCGGGGCCGGCCGTCCGGGTTGGAGCCGCACGCGCGCGGACCTGGAGGCGCAGCATGAGGGAGCGACCGGAGTGGCGGGGCGGGGCCAACTCGTATGGAGCCGGCGCGACGCCGGGTCACGGAAGCCGGAGGAGCGGGACGCCGGATGGGCCGGGTCGCGGAAGCCGGACGGCGCGAGGCGGCAGCCGGCTGGAGATGAGCGGGACGCCGGACGGGGCCGGGTCATGCACGGGGATGCGGGCGGAGGAGCCGGACCCGGCGGAGGCGAGGTGGGGCGCTGGAGTCGGACGGTGAGCCGCGGTGCTGCGGAAGCAAGGCTTGCGCGGAGCAGCGCGACGGGTGAGGACGCGGCGCAGGCGGCAGAGGTGCACACGGCCGGGATGCGGGCGCGAGCCGGCGTGGCCAGGTCGTGGCCGAGTCGGAGGAGAGCGGAGCCTCCGAGGAGAAGCCGGCCGCGGAGGCCGTTGCGACAGCTGCAGGGGATGCCGGCTGTGGGGCGGCAGCCGGCGCCGTGTTGCGCACGGGCGCGGGGAGCCGGCCAGGAATGTGACGATGCAGGTGACGTTGTGGTACTGTGGACGACGACGCAATACTTCTGCTGATAATGAGCACTACAGATGAACAGCGTACGCCTACGCAGCGACAGTGTATGGGGGATGGCCGTCGCATCCACGGTGTCTGATGGGACGCAGCGATGGGACGCGGCGGTTGACTTCGGGGCGGGCGGTGGCGCATGCACAGAACCCACAGCGAGGTTGAGCGCGAGGCGAAGCGCAGCAGCGGGGAGGTTAGGCTGCAGCGCGGCCACGGCGGGAAGGCGGAGGCGCGCGGCTGCGGTGCAGTGGTAGGGAAAAGCAGCAGCGGCAGGGCTACGGCAGAAAGCAGCGGGAAGCAGCGTCGCCAGCATCAGCTGCGGTAGCAACGGGAAACCATAGAGGGGCAGGCGTGAAGGGGTCCAGGCTGGAGCGAAGCCAGAGCGGCGCGTGGAGGCGGGGCAGCTGGCCGGAGTGAGGAAGCGCGGCCGCGGACGGAGCAGCCAGAGCATGTGTCACGTACGAGCGGTGTCTGGCCATTATCTGGGAAGTGTATGGCGAACGAAAAAGGCAGGCGAGCAGCAGCGCACGCGGGCGTGGCGAAGGCGCTTGATGCCGAGACCGACGGCAAGGACGCGCCGTCACGCGCAGCCGCCCCGGGGTCGTGTCGATGTCGGGACCCTGAGCGCCACCGGGGAGACGGCGGCGACGCCACGCTGGTGCTGACGAAGATGGCGAGGCCGACGGCGAGGACGTGCCGCCCCCTCTCGCGGCCGCTCCAGGGGCGTGTCGGTGTCGAGCCCCCAAGCGCTACCGGAGAGATGGCGCGACGCCGCGGTGATGATGACAAGGATGGTCCCGCCCGGACCGCGAAACCAGCAGCAGCGTGGTAGCATAGTAGTAGTACCGCCCCACGGTGGGGGCCAACTGTCGTGGTATTCTCACGGGGGGCTTGCGAGTCGACAAATGCCACAAGGGCTTAGTGTGTGGGTAAGACTGTTGCTGATAGGACTGGGAGCGGGTATGCGAGTAGCACGCGGTGGTTTACCCAGCTTCGGAGCTCTTCGGAGAAATAATACTCCTACTGTTGCATGTCTGAGTGTATCTATCTGGGGTGTACATCGGGCAGTACAAAGTGCTCCTGGAGCTGTATCTGAGCTCAGTGCCATAGGCATCTGGCTTGAGCAAGTGGGCATGAGAGTGCTCCACCGTGAGTGGCATGTATGCATGCGTGAGGGAATTCATCCTCCCTGGATGGATGGATGTGAGCCCATATATATAGTGTGGAGCTAGCTTGATATGTAAGCTATGTGGGTAGCTTAGGAAGTAAGCTAGGTAGTGGCACGGGAACAAGGAGGGATGATGGGGTGTCATGCTTGTCCCCTGGGTCACTTCATAAATAGTGCCAGGGGACAAGTGACACTATACATGATGACATGAGGTACAGCCGTCTTGTCCGCGGTATGGCCGCCACGTCGGGGTCTTGTCGATGTCGGGTCGGGTTGCAGTCGGCAGCCGGCTGGTTGGCGCAGTTGGCAGCCGGCTGGTTGGTGCAGTCGGCAGCCGGCTGGTTGGCGCAGTCGGCAGTCAGCTGGTCAAAGCAGTAGGACGGGGAGCCGGTAGGAGTGGCCGGGCAGTCGGACTGAGGGGCTTTGCTAGCCCCAATGTCTTGAAATATCGTCTTGCCGTCCTCGGGGTACCCGTGGTCGATTACTCCGACAGTGATTCTCTTTACAACAGATCCTCCCAATATTATGGAGCTATAATAAATATTACATTCTTTTGGAATTCACCATAACACACTTGCAAATTATCCCAATACCTTTGTTATCTTAACTCTTGGTCTCCAACCTTGCCATATATTCTTTCACCATATTCCGGAGCTCCTTCAAAAATCTCAACATTTTTGGACCTTCCTTTTACCAAGTCCTAGTTCAAACCCATTTGAATTAAATTCAAATTAGTTTGAATTTAATTCATGCAATCTTGCCACTTCTATTTTTCTGTGAACATGCACATTTTTGTGAGTCCAGAAAAATTAACCTCATGCCAAACTCTACCCTAACCCCTTCCTTTTCTTCTCCTTTCCTTTGTTTTTCTGTTATTTGGAGATAAGAGAGAGAGAGAGAGAGCCCAGCTAGGCCTCTCGCCACCTAGGCCTCCCAACCACCAGCACCGGCCAATTTGCCCCTCCAAGGCCCAGCCGCCCCACCTACACCTAACCCTAGCCCACACCCTCTCACCGATCCTCTCTCCCCCTTTCGTTTCCTCCTAGCGCTGCCAGGAGAGCCCCACGCTCGATCTCCCCGTTCTTTCCCCTCCCGCAGCGCCACACGCACACACGCACAGGGCTGCGCCCGATCCCCATCTCTCCCTCCTTGCTCTCTCTTCGTCGCGCCCGAACCGCATGGCCCGGCGCCTGCACCTCCTTCCCGCCGGCCGCCGCCGCCGCCGTCATGCCCGCGCCCCTGCCGGCCTCTCCTTCCTCGTGCCGCACCACCAGACCCGACGCCCGGACTCTTCCTCGCCCTACCAATGCCCTGCCGCCGTTGGCACCTGCGGCTCCCCAAACTGCGCCCGTCGCCCGGCATGGCCCGTGAGGCCATCAGCATCGCCGCGCCCCTGCTGCCTCCCTTTCTTGCCGGCCTCGACCTCCCCGTCTTCCCGGCCTCCTCCGCGTACCCTGGCTGCCTCTCTCTGCATCAAATAGCAACAGCTCAATGCCTCGGCGCCCCTACACCCCAAGTCCGTCGCCACCTCGCCGGAGCGCCGCCAGCAGCAGGTCGCCACCTCCCCTTCCCTTCGCCGGATTCCCAAGCCGCGCTAGGCGCCTGCGTCCTCGCCAAGCTGATGCTGTCTGTTTCCTCTTGTTTTTCCTCTGTCACCAGTCCAATGAGCAGCGCCTCCGGGGTTTTTGCCAAGTCCCTGCTCCGATGAACTCACACTCAACCTCGACGGCCTGCCAAGCATCTGTGACCGAAGACTCCAAGTGACCTTCAGAATGTAAAGACCGGCAAGTCCAACTAGCACCAATGCCCCAAGGACCCTGAGTATGACTACGCAGTGATGCATCAAGTACCTATACCGTGTCTCCGGAATCGCCAAGTACCACTTCGGTTCCGGAACGCGACAAGTACCACGACACCCATGCTCCGTCAAGTTCGACTACAATGACTACGTGATGACCCTAGATCTGGAATTGCAAAACGCAAGTGCCCCTTTAAGTTGACGAGACCGGCGAGTCCGAAGACCCCAAGTACCACGACATCGACGACCCTCAAGTTCGACTACACGGAACCCTCAAGTAACCCTACACACGTGCACCACTACTATCGCCAGTACCGCGAGTACCTCTACCGACCCCGACCATCGAAGCATGTATGACTACTTCGCACGACGACCCGTGAACAACTACATCCCCTCAAACTCGAACCGCTCCAGAGATGCACGCTTCAAAGGTATAACGTCGAGACGACCGCCGTGGACGAATGTTGTGTGATGTATGAGATGATCATGGTTGCACCGTATCTGAGTTGTTCTTTGCGAGTTCCTCGTTGCCTTGCCGTCGACAGGTGGGAACTCGGTATCCGGGAGAACCCCATCATCTTGCATGACACACTCACACCCACTTCCTTTTGCACCGCTATCCCTGTGAGCTACCGGATCATCGGAATGTTGTTGTGGCATCATTTCTGTTTCGCCGCCGTGGCACCTTTTCCATCGTAGTTGCCTTGGCACCCCTTTGGTTCAGCCATGGTGACAAAATGCTTCATAATATGCTTGTCAACATTTTCATAAAATTGCATATAACTTGTTCATATCATCCGCATCATGATAATAACATTTAAAATGTTTAAAATTGTTGTTTGCCTTAAATTGCTAAATGACATGTGGGGATTTACTGAAATTGTTGTTTGTTCTTTCAAGCCTCATTTAAATTGCTTACTTGTGTATTTTACTCATGTTTCGCCTCTTGACATGTTTAACAACATTTAAAATTGTTGGGTACATAAACGGGAGAGAACTAAATAATTGATGTGGTGTTTCGTCAATATGCAACTCGTTGCATATTGAGCTCTACTTAATTTGTAGTGTTGGTTGTGCACTTTGCCACGCCATGCCTCATTAAACCGGACATGCATCATACTTGATTGTGCATCATGCCATGTTTATGTGATGGTTGTTCACCATGATGTTTGCTCCTTTCCGGTGTTGCTCCTTCTTGTTAGTTTCGGTAATGTTGCGTTTGTGAGGATCTGTTCAACTACGTCCATTTGTCTTCTTCATGGACTCGTTCTTCTTCCTTGCGGGATCTCATGCAAGATGACCATACCCTCGAAATCACTTCTATCTTTGCTTGCTAGTTGTTCGCTCTACCGCTATGTCGCGCTATCTACCACTTGTTATATCATGCCTCCCATATTGCCATGTCAAGCCTCTAACCCTCCTTCCTAGAAAACCGTTGTTTGGCTAAGTTACCGCTTTTGCTTAGCCCCTCTTATAGCATTGCTAGTTGCAGGAGAAGCTGAAGTTTGTTCCATGTTGGAACATGGATATGTTGGGATATCACAATATCTCTTATTTTAATTAATGCATATATATATATATATATTTGGTAAAGGGTGGAAGGCTCGGCCTTATGCCTGGTGTTTTGTTCCACTCTTGCCGCCTTAGTTTCCGTCATACCGGTGTTATGTTCCTTGATTTTGCGTTCCTAACGCGGTTGGGTGTTATGGGAACCCTTGACTGTTTGCTTTGAATAAAAGTCCTCCAGCAAGGCCCAACCTTGGTTTTACATTTTCCTAACAACCTAAGCCTTTTTCCCTTGGGTTTCCGGAGCCCGAGGGTCATTTTTATTTTAAGCCCCCCCCCCCCTGGGCCAGTGCTCCTCTGAGTGTTGGTCCAAAACGAGCTGCCTGCAGGGCCACCTCGGGGAAACTTGAAGGTTGGTTTTACTCGTAGCTAGTCTCATCCAGTGTTGCCCTGAGAACGAGATACGTGCGACTCCTATCGGGATTTGTCGGCACATCGGGTGGCTTTGCTGGTCTTGTTTTACCATTGTCGAAATGTCTTGTAACCGGGATTCCGAGTCTGATCGGGTCTTCCTGGGAGAAGGAATATCCTTCGTTGACCGTGAGAGCTTGTGATGGGCTAAGTTGGGACACCCCTGCAGGGTTTAAACTTTCGAAAGCCGTGCCCGCGGTTATGTGGCAGGTGGGAATTTGTTAATGTCCGGTTGTAGAGAACTTGACCCTTGGCTTAATTAAAATGCATCAACCGCGTGTGTAGCCGTGATGGTCTCTTCTCGGCGGAGTCCAGGAAGTGAACACGGTTCTTGTGTTATGCTTGAACGTAAGTAGTTTCAGGATCACTTCTTGATCATTTGTAGATTCACGACCATTGCATTGCTTCTCTTCTCGCTCTTATTTGCGTATGTTAGCCACCATATATGCTTAGTGCTTGTTGCAGCTCCACCTCACCACCCTTTCCTACCCATAAGCTTAAATAGCCTAGATCTCGCGGGTGTGAGATTGTTGAGTCCTCATGACTCACAGATACTTCCAAACATTTGCAGGTGCCGATGATACCAGTGCAGGTGACACAACTGAGCTCAAGTGGGAGCTCGATGAAGACCTTGATCGTTGTGTTGTTTCGTTTCCTGTTGATCAGTAGTGGAGCCCAGTTGGGACGATTGAGGATCTAGCATTTGGGGTTGTCTTCTTTTATTTTGGTTCCGTAGTCGGACCTTGTTTGTAATTTGGATGATGTATGTTTCACTTGTATTAGTGTGAAGTGGCGATTGTAAGCCAACTCTTTATCCCTTTCTTATTCAGTACATGGGATGTGTGAAGATTACCCCTCTTGCGACAAGCCTACCATGCGGCTATGCCTCTAAGCCATGCCCCGACACGTAGGAGATATAGCCGCATCGTGGGTGTCACAAGTTGGTAATCAGAGCCATCCCCAACTTAGGAGCCCCTCGCTTGATCGAATCGCTGACGTTGTTGAGTCTAGAACAAAATGTTTTGATTCTTAGGATTATATATATATATATATATATATCGGAGAGTAGGTTTATTTTTACTCCTCAGTCCCTTCGTCGCTCTGGTGAGGCCTCCTGACATAGAAGTTTTGAGTCTTCTCTCCTCAAATTTCACGAAAAAAAATAGGATCACGCAGGTATCTTGGAATCGTTATGATAGTCTTATGAAGAGAACATTGTTCTCGGTGCCTCCTGACATTTAGGATGTGCTTGGTAGCCTGCATAAGCCTGTATGTTCCCTACTCGACCCACTTTTCATTGTTTGGTAGCCTGCACAGGGTCTCCTCAGCTATGCTCTGCTCACCCCGAATACCCCCGTAGCCACGCTCAGTAGAGAACCTGTGAAAGGAGGTTCGCTGGTCAGCATGCATGGGTTAAACCCACGAAAAAATCTGAGCCCAACCCACTGGTTCCCATCTGGACCCACGAACGCTAGGGTTACCCCAACTCTCCCGACTCCCCAGCGATCCCGTTCTCTCCTCGCCGCCTCGTCATCTTCTGGTCGCCGCGCGCCGCCGCTGCTCCAACTCGCCATCGCCATCGCCTAGCAAGGTATTCCCTCGTACCTCTTGTTCCTCGTTCTACTGTCCTCCCTCCCGTTCCTACTCCTTCCTCAATATTCCACCCTCCTGCTTATAATCAGCTAGCACGTGATGAGAAATAGATGGACCTTGAGAGAGAAAGTAGATTAGAAGATGTCTGCGTTTGATGTTTGAAGAAAAAAACTATCCTCTCTTTTGTTTGTCCTTTGATGTTTGGTGCTAGATGCCCAGGTTGCATCTGCACTATTCTTTTCGATTGAAAAGAATGATCTTTGACATATATGATATATGTAGTTGATTTGCTAGATGGCTTTTCCTAGTACGTCATGACTGCTAGATGTCCAGGTTGCATCGGCATACTCTTTTACTAATAACAGACTGATCTTTTAAATATAGTAGATGTCCAAGTTGTTTTGCTAGATGTCTTTTCCTAGTATGACATGACTTCTAGATGCCCAGGTTGTATCATTTGAGAGAGATGGTGCTAGTTTATATAGCACTGATTTTTTTTCTAAACGCAGATCATGTTTCCCATTCATCACAGTTTGTGTTGATTTTCTTATTTGTTATTTTTTTGTGAATCATGCTTATTTTTTAGTTGGTATAATTTGCAAGATATCACAACTAAGAAGAGGAAGAGGACATTTGTTATGACTGAAGAAGACTCAATCCAGGTTAACAACATGTCTGATGCTGTGCGTGAGATTGCAAGTGCTATCAACAACACATGTCATACCGAAACACACCCTGAGTTGTACAAGGTTGTAATGGACCTTGTTCAGTATGATCTCACTGAGCGGTTAGCTGTTTTAGATTATCTGACTGAACATAAGGGAAAAGGCCTTAATTTTGTGAAGATGGATGAGGTAGTCCGCAAAGCATCGTTCAAGCGTATCTTGGAGAAGAATCCTGATCTTGTTTGAGTTGATGTTAGTTGGTACATTTTGATAACTATCCCTTTAATAAGTTGAATTTGGAATGAGACTATATGTAATATGGATCTAAAGATTTATTGGTTCAACCAAGTTACTTTTCTTAATAACATGGTGCTTAAATGGTTCAACATGTCTGTTGTCGTTCGATGCCACCAGATTTCTTTAAGTGTATTTGTATCTGTGTCACAAAAAATCAAGCACGCATGCTATGCAATTTTGCCTCTATATAAAATACACCTACCAATTTTCACATGTTCATTCTTTTTGTTTGCGAGAAGATGTCGTGTTGATTCACAGATCTTTTTAAGGATGAACAACATTATGTATTTATTATTAAAAAATAAATTAATAATTGCCGACAAATATATATGTCTAAATATTTTAAGTGGCATTTTTTCTTCATATTTACATATTGTCGAAATGTTGGTCAAATGATGTATGCCGCCAAGAACCCTTTGAATTGTGCACATGAATTTTTATCATGTATTTGTAACTATGGTATCCTCACCATCTCAGATACAGCCTACCAAACAAAGTCTAAGCCCAGCATGTCCTGACAGATACATGCTACCAAACAAAATCTCAACTCAGCATGTCCGTACACATGCAGGCTACCAAACAACTGCAGTTGTATGTACTCAACATGTCTGTACTTAACATGTCTCAGGGGGGAACACTATACAGGATCATGCAGGCTACCAAACACATCCTTAGGGGTTGTGGAAGTGTCCTGGAGAGTTGAGCTCCGAGGTGTTGTCATCACAATTTTATCGTTGGAGTTTTGGAATACCTGAGTTTCGCCGACATCGAAAATCTCTTTTATGCAGTTGGTGGTGAGATAACCTCGATGCCACCCAGTATTGGGGCAGGAGTTCGGGAGTATTGCCATAACTAGTATAACGGATGCTTTTCGGAGGTTGAGGTACATGATTTCTGAAGGTTTCTTGGTTATGTGTTGAAGGATGGATACAGCTGGATGTAGGGATTGTTAGTTTGGGTGAGATCTTATGCTTCCCCTGTATCCCCAACACCTAATTGCATAACCAGAAAGTTTCGGGAGTTTATAAGTGGGAATTCAAGTATCTCATAGGATATCTTTCCAACAGACACATGATAGGATATGGGATCTATCATATGTTTGTTTCCAGCTTATTTTGCAAGCCAATCTTTGTTTTGTTTTAGTTGTGGTATTCGAGTTGCTTCAATGTCAAGTGTTGATTCCATATCTTTCCTAAGCGGTGTTCTCATATTCCTATGTGAACATTAATCCTTCTTATTTATCGAGATTGTCATCCCAATTCTAATTCCAACCGGTGTGCTTCTCTTCGAGATGATCCCATCATTCTCCCCATCTGCAAGATCAACTCTAAGTTTTCTCAACGGTGTTTGTTTCATCCGTCCCAAGTTGTCTTTGTTTTCCCCGCCCTCCCACCCTTTTTCTTTAAGGACTTAGATTTCTTAATCAAGTATCCTTTTATTGATGGGAAGTCTCTCCATTCTTTTCCGTCAACGTTCTTATCCGATGATTCTCAGGAAGATACTAACGGAGCTTCAAGTTATGATTCTTCTTTTTCTTTCTTCTCCGATGGATTCAAGTCAAGCTTTGTCGATCATATCCTTTCCTCCTTTAAAATGTTTTCTCATGTCGGTGCACCTCTTAATCATCCACTTCTCGCTATTCAATTGTTCCGGAGTGCTGAAGATATCTTGAATATTCGTGTTTCCACTCTGCATTCGTTCAAGTTATTTTGAGGATGTTATCTCATTCTAGCCATTTAATTCAATCGGTGCAATCTCTCTTTCAAGTAATCGTTCAACGGTGTTTCTTTTGAGTGGGCCCTAACCCACAGGTCTTTTCCCAGGATCTTACCTGACTCTTCTATTTCTCCTGGAGTTACTCTATAATTCTTTTCCAAGTTTGACGTAAGAATGAATTATCATCAGTCATATGTCTTCCTCCAAGATCTTTCAAATTCTTTTCATCGTTGGCTCAACTTCTTCATTTTTCATTCTCCTGGAGTATATCAATAATTCGTGGTGGTGTTTCTCATTGTCATTCTCAACATTTGAAGACCGAAGAAGAGTTTTTCCTCCAAATCTTATCTGTTCTCTTGAAGATTCATGGTTCTAGCTTGCTGCCATCCTCTCATAATTGTTTTTGATTGTGAGAATGCTTTTCACCCATCCGGAGCAATTCAGGAGTCTTTTTAGTTTGATTCTCCGGAGCCCATCATCTCAGAATTATTCATTCCAGTTTTAAGCTCTCTTTCTCCTAATCTTACCGGTGCATCGTTCAAATATCCTCTAATCGGTTCATGATCTCTTCGTTCTCATGTATCTAATTTCCCTCAAGTATCTTCGTTCATTTTCCAATTCTTCCCGGTAAATTGTGCCTCTGCTGCTTTCATTTTCAATTCTTACGGTGGTTCGTTCAAGAGTTCTCTTCCTTCGTTATCATACAGATTGATTCGTTCTTTCCAATCCTACCGGTGGTTTGTTGAAGACCTTCCCAAGTTTGCGCCATATCTATCTTAATCTGTTCTACGAGAATAAGTAGTATGCAAAATTTGTTGCTTGTCATCAATCTAAATTGGTGAAGGATACGCATAATGTAATTCTTATTCTTGTTTCATCCAAGTGATTAATTCCTTCTTCCGGAGTTCGTTCATGATATCATATTCTCGGTTCCAAGTTGTTCATCTTTTCTTTCCAGCGTTCCAAGTTTTCCGGGTTATCTCATCGCGAAGCTCCATCTAATCAATGCAAGGATTCATCTTATTCTTTTCAAGCTTCTTTTCATTGCGACCTTCTTTTACCTATCCGGAGTTCTTCAAGAGTTTCTTCATGGTGGCTCGTCGATGTTTCTGTTCATTCTTTAGTTGTTCTTCAAGATCTCTCTCGGAGTTAAGATCCGCCAAGCTTCACTCTAAAATGAACGTGGTGCTCAACACATGTTTGTTTTGAGGAGATCAAGTATTCGTCTTCTTGCATTATGAAGTGAGATTCTTTCTACCTTATCTTTTGAGGTGGTGCTATATCTTTTCTTGACAATTTCCATTCCTGTTTTGTGATTCGCGTGTTGTCAAGAATGAGGTATTTTAAATCCATCAATCTCTTCATTGGAGTTATCTTGGGTTATATTTCATCTAAAGCCTTCCCTAAGGAATGTTGCTATTCTGGTGCTTATCAATAATCCAAGTTTCCTCCTATTCTCGGGACGAAAGAAGTTTTCATCTCTTCGTTGCTCTCAAGCAAGCAATTGATTCCGTTAGTGGTAGAATTTCACCTCAGTTTTGACATGTTTTCCATAAGCCCACTACAAGTTTATTCTTTTCATTGTTCATTTCCCAAAAACTCCATCCAATCCTCTATGGAAGGATGCTTTCAAATTCATTCAAGGTAGAAGATGTTGTTTTCTTCTTCGTTACTTTCAATCTGTTCTATCTTTTGTTTCTTAGGCATTGTGATGTTGCACGCTTCGACCCATCATCCCATTTTTGGCAAAGACCATGTTCTTTCCTTTGCTTATCCATTCAACCGGAGTGTCTTGCCCTCTTATCAAGTTCTTCCCATTCGGTCAAGTTTTGCCTCCCTTCTCAACCGGAGTGCTGTCTCAAATCTTTCTTACCCCTTGTGCCATTCTTTCAATAGTTCCAGAGATAGTGTGCTGTTGATTTCATCCAGTATCCTCTCATCTTGTCAAGTTCATATTCTAGGCCTTCCATTTCCAACCGAAGTGTTGTCGTAGTTGATATTTATCGTTCCTTATACATCTTGTTTCAACCGGAGTGCTTGCATGTACTTTTTGTCCATTGTAACCTTTTTTTATGTTTTTCAACATACAAGGTTCTCGTAATGCTCCTTGTTCCTCTTTTCTAATGGAGTGTTTTTAACTTTGTTCATCTCCGTTGTATTCTTTCTTTCAAGTTTTCAACCTCTCAAGGTTCTTTGGTTTCACTCTTTTGTCAAAGAAGCAACTTAGTTTTACCTCTTCCCCTTCCTCTTCCGTTTCTCCCGGTGCCATCCTAGATCTCGGGACGAGATCCTCTTGTAGTAGTGGAGTGTTGTGATGCCCCAAGACCGGTGCTCCAGATGCCTTCTAGTACTTTCGTTGCCTCCGTGTGTTTCATTTGTGCTTGCTCTATTTATTTTTGCATTGCATCATGCCATCATGCCAACATGTCTTTTAATTTTGCAACTCAACTAAATAAATTGCATGGATCTTCGGTCCATTTAAAACGAGGGAATTCACATGGTGATTCTCTTTACAACATATCCTCCCAATATTAGGGAGCTATAATAAATATTCAATTCTTTTGGAATTCACCATAACACACTTGCAAATTATCCCAATGCCTTTGTTATCTTAACTCTTGGTCTCCAACCTTGCCATATATTATTCCACCATATTCCGGAGCTCCATCAAAAATCTCAACATTTTTGGACCTTCCTTTTACCAAGTCCTAGTTCAAACCCATTTGAATTAAATTCAAATTAGTTTGAATTTAATTCATGCAATCTTGCCACTTCTTTTTTCTGTGAACATGCACATTTTTGTGAGTCCAGAAAAATTAACCTCATGCCAAACTCTACCCCTAACCCCTTCCTTTTCTTCTCCTTTCCTTTGTTTTTTTTGTTATTTGGAGATAAGAGAGAGAGAGAGAGAGAGCCCAGCTAGGCCTCTGGCCACCTGGGCCTCCCAACTACCAGCGCTGGCCCATTTGCCCCTCCAAGGCCCAGCCACCCCACCTACACCAAACCCTAGCCCACACCCTCTGGCCGATCCTCTCTCGCCCCTTCGTTTCCTCCAAGCGCCGCCAGGAGAGCCCCACGCTCGATCTCCCCGTTCTTTCCCCTCCCGCAGCGCCACATGCACACACGCACAGGGTTGCGCCCGATCCCCATCTCTCCCTCCTCGCGCTCTCTTCGCCGCGCCCAAACCCCATGGCCCGGCGCCTGCACCTCCTTCCCGCCGGCCGCCTCCGCCGCCGTCATGCCCGCGCCCCTGCCGGCTTCTCCTTCCTCGCGCCGCACCACCAGACCCGACTCTTGGCCTCTTCCTCGCCCTGCCAATGCCCTGTCGTCGTTGGCACTTGCGGCTCCCAAGCTACGCCCGTCGCCCGGCATGGCCCGTGAGGCCATCAGCATCACCGCGCCCCTGCTCCTCCCTTTCTTGCCGGCCTCGACCTCCCCGTCTTCCCGGCCTCCTCCGCGTACCCTGGCTGCCTCTCTCTGCATCGAACAGCAGCAGCTCAATGCCTCGGCGCCCCTACACCCCAAGTCCGTCGCCACCTCGTCGGAGCGCCGCCAGCAGCAGGTCGCCACCTACCCTTCCCTTCGCCGGAGTCCTGAGCCGCACTAGGCGCCTGCGTCCTAGCCAAGCTGATGCTGTCTGTTTCCTCTTGTTTTTCCTCTGTCACCAGTCCAATGAGCAGCGCCTCCGGGGTTTTCGCCAAGTCCCTGCTCCGAAGAACTCACACTCAACCTCGACACCCTGCCAAGCACCTGTGACCGAAGACTCCAAGTGACCTTCAGAACGTCAAGGCCGACAAGTCCAACTAGCACCGATGCCCCAAGGACCCTGAGTATGACTACGTGGTGATGCGTCAAGTACCTATACTGTGTCACCAGAATCGCCAAGACCGTCCCGGATATCGCCAAGTACCACTTCGGTTCCGGAACGCGACAAGTACCACGACACCCATGCCCCATCAAGTTCGACTACAACGACTACGTGACGACCCTGGATATGGAATTGCAAAATGCAAGTACCCCTTCGAGTTGATGAGACCAGTGAGTCCGAAGACCCTAAGTACCACGACATCGACGACCCTCAAGTTCGACTACACGGAACTCTCAAGTAACCCTACACACGTGCACCACTACTATCACCAATACCGCGAGTACCTCTACCGACCCCGACCATCGGAGCGTGTACGACTACTTCGCACGACGACCCGTGAACAACTAGATCCCCTCGAACTCGAACTGCTCCAGAGATGCACGCTTCAAAGGTATAACGTCGAGACGACCGCCATGGACGAATGTTGTGTGATGTATGAGATGATCGTGGTTGCACCGTATCTGAGTTGTTCTTTGTGAGTTCCTCGTTGCCTTGCCGTCGACAGGTGGGAACCCGGTATCTGGGAGCACCCCATCATCTTGCATGACACACTCACACCCACTTCCTTTTGCACTGGTATCCCTGTGAGCTACCGGATCATCGGAATGTTGCCGTGGCATCATTTCCGTTTCGCCACCGTGGCACCTTTTCCATCGTAGTTGCCATGGCACCCTTTTGGTTTAGCCATGGTGACAAAATGCTTCATAATATGCTTGTCAACATTTTCATAAAATTGCATATAACTTGTTCATGTCATCCGCATCATGATAATAACATTTAAAATGTTTAAAATTGTTGTTTGCCTTAAATTGCTAAATGACATGTGGGGATTTACCGGAATTGTTGTTTGTTCTTTCTGGCCTCATTTAAATTGCCTACCTGTGTATTTTACTCATGTTTCGCCTCTTGACATGTTTAACAACATTTAAAATTGTTGGGTACATAAACGGGAGAGAACTAAATAATAGATGTGGTGTTTCGTCAATATGCAACTCGTTGCATATTGAGCTCCACTTAATTTGTAGTGTTGGTTGTGCACTTTGCCATGCCATGCCTCATTAAACCGTACATGCATCATACTTGATTGTGCATCATGCCATGTTTATGTGATGGTTGTTCACCATGATGTTTGCTCCTTTCCGGTGTTGCTCCGTCTTGTTAGTTCCGGTAACGTCGCGTTTGTGAGGATCCGTTCAACTACGTCCGTTTATCTTCTTCATGGACTCGTTCTTCTTCCTTGCGGGATCTCAGGCAAGATGACCATACCCTTGAAATCACTTCTATCTTTGATTGCCAGTTATTCGCTCTACCGCTATGTTGCGCTACCTACAACTTGTTATATCATGCCTCCCATATTGCCATGTCAAGCCTCTAGCCCTCTTATTTTACAAGGTTTACATGAAGAGGGAGAATGCCGACAACATGGATTCTGGAATGGAAAAAGAGCAAATATTAGAGACCTATTCTGCACAGCTCCAAAAGTCCTGAAACTTCACGGAAGTTATTTACAGAATATATAAAAAATGTTGAGCGAAGAAAGTTCCAGAGGGGGGCCACACCCTGGCCACGAGGGTGGGGGGCGCGCCCTACCCCCCTGGGTGCGCCCCCTGCCTCATGGGCTCCCTGGTGGCCCTCCGATGCCCATATTTTGCTATATGAGGTCTTTCGTCCGAGAAAAAATCATAAGCTAGCTCACGGGACGAAACTCCACCGCCACGAGGCGGAACCTTGGCGGAACTAATCTAGGGCTCCGACAGAGCTGTTCTGCCAAGAAAACTTCCCTCTGGGAGGGGGAAATCATCACGAACGATACTCTCATTGGGAGGGGGCCAATCTCCATCAACATCTTCACCAGCACCATCTCATCTCAAATCCTAGTTCATCTCTTGTATCCAATCTTTGTATCCAAACCTCAGATTGGTACATGTGAGTTGCTAGTAGTGTTGATTACTCCTTGTAGTTGATGCTAGTTGGTTTACTTGGTGGAAGATCATATGTTCAGATCCATTATGCATATTAATACCCCTCTGATTATGAACATGAATATGCTTTGTGAGTAGTTATGTTTGTTCCTGAGGACATGGGAGAAGTCTTGCTATAAGTAGTCATGTGAATTTGGTATTTGTTCGATATTTTGATAAGATGTATGTTGTCATCCCTCTAGTGGTGTCATGTGAACGTCAACTACATGACACTTCACCATTGTTTGGGCCTAGAGGGAGGCATTGGGAAGTAATAAGTAGATGATGGGTTGCTAGAGTGATAGAATGTTAAACCCTAGTTTATGCGTTGCTTTGTAAGGGGCTGATTTGGATCCATATGTTTCATGCTATGGTTAGGTTTACCTTAATACTTTTGTTGTAGTTGCAGATGCTTGCAATAGGGGTTAATCATAAGTGGGATGCTTGTCCAAGTAAGTATAGTACCCAAGCACCGGTCCACCCACATATCAAATTATCAAAGTACCGAACGCGAATCATATGAACGTGATGAAAACTAGCTTGACGATAATTCCCATGTGTCCTCGGGAGCGCTTTACTTCATATAAGAGTTTGTCTAGGCTTTTCCTTTGCTACAAAAAGGATTGGGCCATCTTGCTGCACCTTATTTACTTTTATTACTTGCTACTCATTACAAATTACCTTATCACAAAACTATCTGTTACCGATAATTTCAGTGCTTGCAGAGAATACCTTACTGAAAATTGCTTATCATTTCCTTCTGCTCCTCGTTGGGTTCGACACTCTCACTTATCGAAAAGCTATGATAGATCCCCTACACTTGTGGGTCATCAACCCTTCTCATTCGCGTGACATGTGTCACCCACGTACTGAGAGGTGACGATCGTGTGCGATCATGAGTGAATAGGATAATATATCATGGAAGCGGAGCGGTTTGAGCGGCAAAAGCCAAAATTTCAAATAAGATAGTTTAAAGTTCCGTTCGCAATTTCTTCAGCTGACAAGGACACAATGAAGATTTTGAACGAGTTGCAAATAGAACGCACATGAAGAATTTGTGAATAGACTAGGTTGAGTTTAGCATAGAGGGGGAAAGGGTCCGATCACATTCACTTAGCAGAACAAGCAACTTCAAAAATTAGCAATAAGTGAATGCGGTAGAGGACATAAACTCATATATATATATAGCCAATGAAGAAAAACGATGGAAAGAGTGAAGACAATGCAAAGTTTAAGAACAACTGAGGAATTTCAAAGTGAGGAAAAACTCAGATTGAGGATTTTCAACTTTTGGTGGTGGCGTGACCCACCGTATAAGAATGATGATTTCAGACACCGCGTACAATTGTCGTAGGGTTCTAAGAATCAAATTCTTCATTAATTTCTTCACACTTAGAGGGTTAGTCTTCATTGATTGAAGAAAAACGTTACTTTGTGTGTTGCACATCTAAGTCATCAATTTTGCATAAGTGTTAGGATGTGTGTCCTTTTCAAAGGACATTCGAAGATTCTAAGATATTTAGCTCACACCTCAACTTGCTAAATCTCTTCTCATCCAAGGGCTTGGTGAAGATATCAGCTGGCTGTTCTTCAGTCTTCACATGCTCAATAGAGATGTCGCCCTTCAACACATGATCACGAAGAAAATGATGACGAATCTGAATGTGCTTTGTCTTCGAGTGTTGAACTAGGTTATGATCAATCTTGATAGCACTCTCATTGTCACAGTAGAGAGGTACAATCTTCATGTTGACGCCATAGTCCTTGAGGGTTTGTTTCATCCATAGCAATTGAGCACAGCAAGAACCAACAGCAATGTACTCAGCTTCCGCAGTAGACGGTGATACGCAGTTCTGTTTCTTCAAAGACCAACAGACCAAGGATCGTCCGAGGAAATGGCATGTGCCAGATGTTGACTTGCGGTCCACACGATCACCAGTATAGTCAGAGTCTAAATATCCAATGAGATCAAAAGTTGAGCCCTTGGGATACCATAATCCAAGTGTTGGTGTGTGAGCTAGATATCAAAGAATATGCTTCACAGCCTTATGGTGTGATTCCTTCGGTGTAGCTTGAAATCGGGCACACATGCAAACACTAAGCATAATATCTGGCCTAGATGCACATAAATACAATAAAGAACCAATCATGGAGCGGTATACCTTTTGATCAAAGTCAATGCCATTTTCATCTGCATAGATGGCCATTTGTGGGCATAGGGATTTTGACTCCTTTGCAATCTTGCATGCCGAATTTTCTCAGTACATCCTTGAGGTATTTCTCCTGAGATATGAATATGTCATTTCGTTGTTGACGAATCTCAAGACCTAAGAAGAATTTCAATTCTCCAATCATAGACATTTGATATTCTTCACTCATCATATAGGCAAATTCATCACTGTAACATTGGTCAGTACAGCCAAAAATGATATCATCAACATATATTTGGCACACAAACAATTCACCATCATAAGATTTAGTGAAAAGAGTTGGGTCAAGTGAACTGGGTTTGAAGCCTTTCTTCATGAGGAATTCCTTTAAAGTATCATACCACGCCCGAGGGGCCTGCTTGAGGCCATAGAGGGCCTTATTGAGTCTGAAGACTTTGTCGGGATGCTTTGGATCTTCAAAACATGGGGGTTGAGAAACATATACTTCTTCCTCAAGCTTACCATTAAGGAATGCACTTTTCACATCCATTTGATATAAGATGATATCATGATGGTTAGCATAAGCAAGTAATATGCAAATAGCTTCAAGTCTAGCAACAGGTGCAAAAGTTTCGTCGAAGTCAATTCCTTCAACCTGTGTGTAGCCTTGCACTACAAGTCGTGCCTTATTCCTCACCACAAGGCCATTTTCATCTTGCTTGTTGCGGTAGATCCACTTTGTGCCAATGATATTGTGCTTGTGAGGATCTAGATGTTTGACCAGTTCCCAGACGTTGTTGAGCTCGAATTGATGTGATTCCTCTTGCATAGCTTGAATCCACTCATGCTCCAGAAATGCTTCATCTACCTTAGTGGGATCTGTGATAGAGACGAAAGCAAAGTGCCCACAAAATTTAGATAAATGTGAAGCTCTTGAGCGTGTGAGAGGACCTGGAATGTTGATGTCGCTGATGATTTTCTCAATCTGCGCTTCATTTGCAACGCGAGGATGGGTTGGTTGTCGTTGAGGAATTTGATCAGCATTTTCTTCAGCACCATTTTCCTCAGGTGCATCAGCATGACATTCTTCACGATCTGGAACGATTTCTTCAGCATATTCTTCGGTAGGAATGACATCCTCAGCAGCCTTGAACTTAATAGATTCCCCAGGAGGTATTTCATCTGTCACAGGAGGTAGGTGCTCTCTTTGCGAGCCATTAGTCTCATCAAACCGCACATCTACAGTTTCAACAACCTTGTGGTGATGGGTGTTGAAGACTCTATAGGTGTGCGAGTCCTTACCATAACCAAGCATAAAACCTTCATGTGCTTTCGATGCAAATTTAGAATTGTGATGAGGATCTCTAATCTAGCATTTAGCACTGAAGACTTTGAAATAACTCACATTGGGTTTCTTGTCAATGAGGAGTTCATATGCAGTCTTCTTGAAGAATTTGTGAAGATATACCCTATTGATGATGTGGCATGCATTATCAATTGCCTCAGGCCAGAAGCGAGGAGGCGTCTTGTACTCATCAAGCATAGTGCGGGCCATCTCAACAAGAGTCCTGTTCTTGTGCTCCACGACGCCATTTTGCTGAGGTGTATAAGGAGCAGATAACTCATGAGTAATACCAAGTTCATCAAGATAGTCATCAAGACCAGTATTCTTGAACTCAGTTCCATTATCACTTCTGATGTGCTTGATCTTCACACCAAAGTTGGTTGAAGCCCTCAAAGAAAAACGTTTGAAGACTTCCTGCAGTTCAGCTTTGTAAGTGATGATATGCACCCATGTATATCGAGAATAATCATCAACAATGACAAAGCCATACAATATGCAGCATTAGTAAATGTGGCATATTGAGTAGGGCCAAAGAGATCCATGTGAAGCAATTCAAATGGACGAGTGGTAGTCATGATGGTCTTTGAGGGATGCTTGGCCTTGGTCATCATTCCAGCTTCATAAGCTCCACACAAATGGTCCTTGAGGAATTTGAAACCCTCGATGCCAATGACATGCTTCTTCTTCGCGAGCGTGTGTAAGTTCCTCATCCCAGCATGACCAAGTCGTCGATGCCATAGCCAGCCTTCTGAAGCTTTTGCAAGTAGACATGTAGTAGGTTGTGGTCCTATAGAGAAATCAACAATATACAAATCTCCTCTCCTAAAGCCTTCGAAGACTTTGGAATTGTCAGCTTCCATGATCACAACACAATGATACTTGCCAAAGACAACAACCATATCAAGATCACAAAGCATTGAGACAAACATGAGGTTGAACCCTAAGGACTCGACAAGCATGACTTTGTCCATGTGCCAATCCTTTGAGATTGCAACATTACCTAGACCCAATACCTTGCTTTTGCCATTGTCAGCGTAGGTGATATGCTTCAGATGTGAAGGAGATAAAGATGAGTCCATCAATAAGCTTCTGTCACCAGTCATGTGATTTGTACATCCACTATCGAGGACCCACTCAGCGGCTTTGGGTTGATCATCCTGTAGATGAATTAGTGCAACTTACGAACTCATATACTTCATCAGTGAAGAATATGATATCAATTTCATCAGATCAATTTCATAAAGCAATAGAACAGATAAAGCAGTATGAGGACGTGAGAAATGAAAATTCATTTCTTCATGATTAGCTTGCGTCCTTTCAAGCATATTCAGGTCTCCAGCAAATTCTTCAGACGATTAAGTTCGTCTGGAGACCTGGCCCTGCATAAGAGATTAGTTCTTTTTCTTCACCACCCACATCTAAAGGGGTGGCAAAGAGTTCATCATTCTGCGAGCTCCATAAGAGAAAGGTGGAATAGATGCCACTCCACTTTGTTTCACATAAGAGGGATTAGGGTAAGCATAAGAGTAAGCAGAGAAATTCTTCGAGGACTTATGAACATAATGATTTGAAGAATAATGCACATATCCATAATCCTTAGATTTTCCCTGCGAAACAGACGGGTTAGCACGATGATGTTCATATGAGGACTTTGATCCTTTTGAGGAATTTGATCCTCATGAGGAGTTTGGTCCGTATGAGGACTTGGATCCATATGAAGAATTTGATCTGGGGTTTCTATTCTTCACAGATGATGTCATGATGACATTCACCTGAAGATTTTCAAGGCACCTTTTGGGAACCCAGATTTCCTCATAGCAGAACCGTTCCTACAGTTAGTGCCAACATATCTAGCAAATACTTCACCATTTTGATTTTTGAACAGTTTATAGTTGGAGCCAAATGACTCATCAGAAGAATATGAAGATTCACATGTAAATCCAGATAAAGTAGATGGATCCACTAAAGGTCCCTTTGCAGCAACCCATGAGGTTTTGGGATACTGCTAAGGTTTCCAGTAGGTCCCATCACCATTGAGTTTCTTCTCAAAGGCAATACCCTCTTTCCTAGGGTTTCTGTTGAGGATCTGCTTTTTAAGCACATCACAAAGAGCCTGATGCCCTTTGAGGCTTTTGTACATGCCTGTCATATACAATTCCTTCAGCCCTGCATCATTAGTGATACTAGCCATGTCCTCAGATGAGGAATTAGTGATAGCAGAGGCAGTTGAAGAATTTGCAGGAATGGAAGTATTTGAGCATTCGGGTGAAGAATTAGCAGTTTCACGTTCAATGCACTTCAAACATGGAGGAACAAATTCATCATGAGTAGCGCTGATTTGTTGAGCAAGTAATGAATCACGCTCCTTCTGAAGATCTTCATAACTCACTCTTAACTGCTCAATGTCTTGCTTTCTTTGAAGAAATTCATAAGAAAGCTTCTCATGATCAGATAAGAGAGTGTTATGATGACCTTGAAGATTGTCAAACTTGGACTGAAGTCTCTGAAGATTTTCAGTCAAAATTTTAGTGCGATCCATTTCCTCGCCCAACATATCATCGCTTTTATCTAGCATGTTTTGAACCTTTTCTAGAGCCTTTTGCAGTTTCACAGCAATCTTAGCAAGTTTAGAATAGCTGGGTTTGAGGTTTTCATCAGATTCATCCTCACTAGATTCAGAGGAGGGATATTTGAGTACCTTTAAGCCTTTTGCCATGAAGCAATAGGTGGGAGCGTAGTCCTCATCGCCGTTATCAGTAGTGTTGGGGAGGTCCTTTTCCTCAGAGTTGAAGATGGACTTGCTAACGAACGCGGTAGCGAGGGCTAGGCTCGCCACACCAGAGTCTGACTCCTCAGATTCCTCCTCTTCCTCATTTTCCTCAGATTCAGCCTCAGAGTCCATTTCCTTGCCAATGAATGCCCGAGCCTTCTTGGAGCTGCTCTTCTTGTGAGACGAGGACCTTGAAGGTTTTGATGAAGAGAACTTTGAAGATTTCTTCTTCTTTGAATCATCAGAACTGTAATCCTTGTACTTCTTCTTCTTTGATTCCTTTTCCCACTGAGGACAATCTTGAATGTAGTGTCCGGGTTTCTTGCATTTGTGACAGAGTCTCTTCTTGTAATCATGGGATGAGGAATCTGATCTCAAGTCACCACTTCTTGAGGATTTTCCAAAGCAGCCACGTCTTGAGAACTTTTGGAATTTCCACACGAGCATTGCTAGCTCCTAGCTCAGTTCTTCAGGGTCACCAAGGCTGCTACCAGAATCTTCACCTTTAGATTCAGACACTGCCTTGGCCTTCAGAGCCCGTGATATGCCATAACTTGGTCCGTAGAGATCTCTCTTCTCAGCAAGCTGGAACTCATGAGAGTTTAGTCTCTCGAGGATATCAGCGGGATCATGTGACTTATAGTCTCCACGTTCTTGTGTCATCAATGCCAAGGTATCAAATGAGGAATCAAACGATCTTAGCAATTTCTTCACCACCTCATGGTCAGTGATATCAGTGGCACCAAGTGCTTGAAGCTCATTTGAGATGTCAATGAGGCGGTCGAGGGTTTGCCGAACATTTTCATTGTCGAGTCTTTTGAAGCGGTTGAATAGATTGCTAAGAACGCCAACTCGAGAGTCACGTTGTGTTGAGACTCCCTCATTGACCTTGGACAGCCTGTCCCAGATAAGCTTTGTTGTCTCCAAAGCACTCACTCTGCCATACTGCCCTTTGCTCAGATGGCCACGTATGATGTTCTTCGCTTGAGAGTTGAGTTGCTTGAATCTCTTCACATTAGCAGCATTGATGGTAGGTGAGGGAGTCCTGGATTAGGGGGTCTCCGGACAACCGGACTATATCCTTTAGCCGGACTGTTGGACTATGAAGATACAAGATTGAAGACTTCGTCCTGTGTCCGGATGGGACTCTCCTTGGCGTGGAAGGAAAGCTTAGCAATACGGATATGTAGATCTTCTTACTTGTAACCGACTCTACGTAACCCTAGCCCCCTCCGGTGTCTATATAAACCAGAGGGTTTAGTCCGTAGGACGACAACAATCATACCATAGGCTAGCTTCTAGGGTTTAGCCTCTACGATCTCGTGGTAGATCAACTCTTGTAATACTCATATCATCAAGATCAATCAAGCAGGACGTAGGGTATTACCTCCATCGAGAGGGCCCGAACCTAGGTAAACATCGTGTCCCCCGCCTCCTGTTACCATCCGCCTTAGATGCACAGTTCGGGACCCCCTACCCGAGATCCGCCGGTTTTGACACCGACATTGGTGCTTTCATTGAGAGTTCCACTGTGCCGTCACCATAAGGCTTGATGGCTCCTTTGATCATCGGTAACGATGCGGTCCAGGGTGAGGTTTTCCTCCCCGGACATATCTTCGTATTCGGCGGCTTCGCACTGCGGGCCAACTCGCTTGGCCATCTGGAGCAGATCGAGAGCTACGCCTCTGGCCATCAGGTCAGGTTCGGAAACTTAAACTACACTGCCGACATCCATGGAGACTTGATCTTCGACGGATTCGAGCCCATGTCAGGTGCGCCGCACAATCACGGCGAGCATGACGTAACTCTGTCGTCGGACAGTGTTCGGGATATCACACCTGCAACTACTCTGGCCCTCAATTCGGAGCAAATTGTGCCATCCGAGGACGGGGGGTAGACCCCGCCATGGAGGCCGCACTCTTAGTGGCGATGGAGCCGGATACTGACTTCACCCCTCACGAGAGTCGTGTTGCCGAACCACTGGATTCATCTCCGGCCATGGACTCCGAGCCGCCTGCGTCCGTGCCTATTGAATCCGATTGGGCGCCGATCATGGAGTTCACCTCCGCGGATATCTTTCAGCACTCACCTTTAGGTGACGTGCTAAATTCATTAAGGCCTCTCTCCTTGTTAGGAGATCCTTGGCCGAACTATGTCCGGCTAGAATGGGATGCGGACGATGAAGAAATTCGCTGCCCACCCACCACCCACTTAGTAGCCTCTGTCGACGATTTAACCGACATGCTTGATTTCGACTCCGAAGACATCGACAGCATGGATGATGATGCAGGAGAGGAACAGGAACCAGTGCCCACAGGGCGCTGGACAGCCACTTCACCACATGACATATACATGGTCGATACACCCGAAGAAAACAATGACGAAGAACGGCAGGATATAGCGAAGAATAGCTCCCCCAAGAAGCAAGCAAAGCGTCGGCATAGGCGCCGCTCAAAATCCTGCCTCGGCAAAAACAGCGATAACAGCACAAGAGAAAATAACACTCCAGTCGACTCCAGAGGAAACGGCGACCACATTGACCTAGCGGCAAAGCACAATGAAACTGCAAACGGCGAACATAGTACGGATCCGATGTCTGAACACGGCGACACCGAGGATAAACCTCATCAACTCCCCTCTGTGGAGGAAAACAGTCCGGACGAAGATGCACACATCATCCCGGAAACGCACTTGGAACAAGAGAACATTCGCAGAAGGCTTATTGCCACAGCGAGGAGTCTGAAGAAGCAGAAGAAAGGCTTAATGCCGCACAAAATACGCTCAACAGAAGGTGGAACAAAGTGCTCGACAACAAAGAAAAGTATGGTGGAAGTTACCACACAAAGAGCTATCCAAAGCACAAGCTATTACCTGAATTCGATGATGAGGCCGTAGAGCCCACATAGCCAAAAAATAAAATGGCCAACCGGTCGGATCAACCACCTTGTGGCCGCGATAGAGCGGCTAACAAGGCCGCACATAAGTCAACACACGATCTACGTGAGGACTTGCGCCAAAAATCCAGTATGGCCAGATCCATCTATGGATCTAGGAAGCGCGCTCCGGCACAAAATCAAAACCGAATACTACAACCGTCCGAATGCCATGATACATCCAAATACAGGGGTGCCGCACACCCCCTATGTTTCACCGATGAGGTGTTGGACCACGAATTTCCAGAAGGATTCAAACCAGTGAACATAGAGGCGTACGACGGGACCACAGACCCTAGGGTCTGGATTGACGACTTTATCCTCCATATCCATATGGCTCGCGAAGACGATCTCCACATCATCAAGTACTTGCCCCTCAAGCTTAAAGGACCAGCTCGGCACTGGCTAACAAGCCTCCCCGAAAACTCAATTGGAAGTTGGGAGGAGCTCAAGGATGCTTTTCGGGCTAATTTTCAAGGGACCTATGTCCGACCTCCGGATGCAGACGATTTAAGTCATATAATTCAACAGCCCGGAGAGTCAGCCCGAAAGCTTTGGAATAGGTTTCTCACTAAGAAGAACCAAATTGTCGACTATCCGGACGCCGAAGCCTTAGTAGCTTTCAAGCACAGCGTCTGAGATGAATGGCTCGCCAGACACCTCGGCCAAGAAAAACCGAGAACAATGGAAGCCCTGACAAGCCTCATGACCTGCTTTTGCATGGGCGAAGATATCTGGTTAGCCCGCAGTAGCACTAGCGACCCAAGCACATCCGAAGTCAGGGATGGCAATGAAAAACCACGACGCAGTAAAAACAAGCGTCGAAATAAAGAAGATAGCCCAGATAATACGGCAGTAAACGCCGGATTCAGGGGCTCTCGACCAGGTCAGCGGAAAAAGCCTTTCAAAGGCAGCAGAGATGGACCATCCAGCCTAAACAAGATTCTAGACAAACTATGTCAGATTCATGGCACCCCCGATAAACCTGCAAATCACACCCACAGAGAATGATGGGTCTTCAAGTAGGCCGGTAAGCTAAACGCCAAACACAAGGGGAGGGAGACAACAAGCGAAGACGAGGATGAACCTCACCAGCAAAGCACTGAAGGACAGAAAAAATTCCCACCAGAGGTTAAAACAGTAAACATGATCCACGTGACGAAGAGGAGAAGCAAACATGCACTCCGAGACATACGCGTCGTAGAGCCCGTCACCCCTAAGTTCAAACCGTGGTTGGCCTGCCCGATCACTTTTGATCGCAGGGATCACCCGACAAGCATCCAACATGAAGGATTGGCTGCCTTGGTGTTAGACCCAATAATAAACGGATACCATCTCACACGAGTCCTTATGGACGGCGGCAGTGGTCTAAATCTGATATATCAGGACACAGTCCGCAAAATGGGGATAGACCCGACAAAAATCAGCCATGGTAATACTACCTTCAAGGGAGTAATACCAGGTCTAGAGGCCCGCTCCACGGGCTCTCTAATACTAGAGGTTGTATTCGATTCACCCGACAACTACCGGAGTGAGAAGTTAGACTTCGACATTGCTCCATTCCGAAGCGGCTATCAAGCACTGCTCGGAAGAACAGCTTTCGCTCGTTTTAATGCGGTACCACATTATGCTTCTCTTAAGATTAAGATGCCTAGTCCACGTGGCACCATCACAGTTGGTGGAAATATTGAGCGTTCTCTACGCGCGGAAGAACATACGGCGGCTTTAACAGCCGAGCACTAGACGGCCTCACCAACCAGAATAAATGACAGGTTGTCAAGACCGCGGACACGGTTAGACGAGTCCGGCGCATCACTAGATATACCTGAGATTGGCTTGATGGTTAAACCCTCATAGACGGCACCATGGGCTCCCCGCGTGTAATCAGGGCTAGTTCGGCTCAAACTAACTTATCTTGAATTTTAATGGTTTATCGAGAATAACCAATTTTTTTGGCACGACAACTTTCACCTAAGTTCTTCTCTTTTACAGATGACAATCGTGATGCACCCATCCAGGACACGGCACAACGGAGACACAGGCGCAGACGTGCAGCAGGGACCCGCTCAAAGGTTTCTTTTCAGATTAAGACCCTACGTAAACCTTTTTTACTGTCTCTTGTTGTTCACATCCTCTGGATACTTACTACAACCGAGAAGGATGCTGACGTTATTGGCATTTCGCCATGTCAGAATATTGCACGTACCTGGACACTCGGGGTTTATTATTAAGGGCATTGTTCAGCCCGGCATATGTTATAAAGACCGAATACCTTAGGGAGTGTTCGGCGTCGCGAGTTTGGCCTTATATGCATCAGCTCTGAATCATGTCTTTGGTAAAATGTTGGGTTTGCTCGGCTCCCGTGTTTTGCTACCTTACGTTCCGCTCTATCGGCTAAGGCGGCACCGGGAGAACTACTGCGATTGTGCCCTGGTTCATCCAGATGAGCACCTCAGTAGAGAAAGCCGAAAACTGACTGTCATGATAAAGCGCGAGAATGGTCAACCACTCGATGACTTAGTGGAATCTTCGGGATTCCTTCGCATTAACGAAGGGCCGCTTCCCGGTCATGTACGTACGTGCACCGTATTCGGACGAGCGCGGAGGTACCAGGGGCTATATAGTTGTCCCGCCGTCAAACTCCTATGGCTAAGTGGAAGTGTTAAAGCAATACAGTCCGATTGCCTCGTTCGCTGCGCTACCACCTCCTTAATGGACCAAGACGTTGGATCAAGTGTGAATACACATTTTTTGCGAACACCCCCGCATTATATGCGTGGGGGCTGAAGCCGACGACTGCAAACTTTCAGGTTATATACATATATGCATAAACGGCCGCGTAGGAGGCATCATAATACTTTCAAGCAAAAGTATAAACACAGCCTTTATAATTCAATAAAACATTGTTTTTACAATGGGAATACATGTCACTAGAACATAATATTATTCGAGCACTGAGCCTCTATTGAACGAGCGCCTTCAAGGACTTCTTCAAAGTAGTGCTCAGCAGATACTCGGCCTACGGCCGAACTCTGGGTTGCAATAGCGGTGGCCTCCATCTCTTCCCAGTATGTCTTGACACGGGCAAGTGCCATATGCGCACCCTCTACGCACACCGACCTCTTCATAGCGTCGATGTGCGGCACGACACCAAGGAACTGTTGCACTAAACTAAAATAACTATTCGGCCTTGGCCCTTCTGGCCACAGATGATCCACAACAGACCTCATGGCAAGCCCGGACAACCTATGGAGCTCGACCCATTCAGCCATTCGCTCATTCAGCAACAACGGATGCATTGGAACATGGAACTGTGACCAGAACAACTTTTCCACTTCATGATCTTTTGATCCTTGAAGTACTCGGCTGCATCAGCAGCACTTGCTGCCAAATCCACGTACGCATCTGTAGAACTCCATAGTTGATCAAGAGGGGCATACTTTGGATATCCGAACTTCGTCCACAACAAAAAGGGCTTCCCAGCCGCGATATCTCCAGCTTGACGCAGCTCCTCCTTTGTCACCCTGATTTTAGAGCGGGCTTCCTTGGCCACTACCATGGCCTTCTCCAGGTCCGTCGCCTTTGCTCGGCTTTCTTTTTCAAGAAGCTGCTAACGGTCGGCGGCATCTTTCAACTCAACGGCCATCTTAGCTATTTTTTCCTTGCTTTGGCAATGCGCAGCCTGTTCGTCTCTCAGCTCTTCGACCGCCTTTAGAGCGGCCGCATCACTATTCCTGGCTTGTTCCTTGGCTCGGGCAAGTTCCGCCCGAAGGGTCTCCACGGCGGCAACTCCATCTACAGTCACAACATATTAAAGATACTAGCATCATGCTCCTCTTACTATGTGTTGATCACCAGAGAAATCACATACCATGTGCCTCGTCGAGCCGCTTGTTGACAAGCACGATGTCGGCATCTGCCGCATCAAGTTGCCGCTTCATCTCGGCAACCTCACTAGTCCGGCTAGCCACCGGACCTTCCACCACCTGCATATGAAGGCGGCCTGATTATTCCTTGGACTATGATCCTCTGTTTGCCGCCGCTCTCGACAGCAACCAGAGTCTCAGGGGCTACTATCTGCATAGGGCACACCTAACATGTGCGGTACCGTCAAAAACATACACTATTTCATGTACCTCAAAGCCTTTCAGCAGACTCATAAAAGCTTCATGCAACCCGCTTTCGGCGGATGAAATCCTCTCAATCACCGTACCCATTAGCGTACGATGCGCTTCTGAGATGGCCGCTTGCTCCAGAAGATCCTTCAGTGTGTCCGATCGCACACCGGACGGTTCCGGACTCTTTCTGTTGCTCTCTTTAGGAGCCGAATACTGAGGACTTCGGGTGGCCAAAGGATTACCCTCTGGCCTTGGCGGATCAGGAGAAACCCTCTGCGACGACACTTCGGGGCCGCCCGCCTCATGAGGCGGGGTGGCATGGGGAGGTGTTTCGCTCTCCATCATCTCCAGAAGAAGATCCCCCAAAGACGAACTTTGTCGAGAAGGGCTACGATCCAAACTACAGGACATATGCTTCGGTTATTGTCTTCAGAAGTAATGTAGGATATTTTTTACTATTAAGTACTTTTTGTTTACTTACAGCTCGGTAGAGTGCTGATCCACTTGCAGGCACTGTGCGGCAAGAGTACCCTCCGAGGCAGGACCCCCTCGCGAAGATATCTTCCCCCGTTTGGAAACCTTTGTTTCCGGGTCTTCAGAGGTGGTCCTCTTCCTTCCTTGGGAAGAGGGAATTTCAGATTCTTCTCCCTGGTTATCCTCCTTTGCGGAGACGCTAATTCCCCCGGTTTGGATGAATAATGAGTGAGGCCTGCTTTCAGCCTCTTTATTCCCCGCTTTATCTTCCCCTGAGGGTGCCTGATAAGGCGCCGGCTCGAGCATTCTGGCCAGTACTGGATTTGCTAAGCCTTTGGGGAGGGGGGCAAACACTTGATCATCTTCGCCTTTGTTACCCAGTCCTGGTCAAAGAGCGACTTTTCAGAATGATGTTATGATAAATAAAAAGACAGCGTGTTCGGCCATGGAATTACTTACTTGGGTATTTGGGCGATTGCAGCTCAGGCCCGCATCCTCGGTGGTGTCCGGACACCTTATTTGTGGTCTGAAGAACAATTTGTACATCTCTTCGAGCGTCATGCTGAGGAAGAGCTGAATAGTTCGCGGTCCTTCCGGGTTGAATTCCCACATACGGAGGGGTTGATGTTTGCAAGGCGGGACTCGATGAACTAGCATGACTTGCATTACCGTGACCAGGCTGGCATCTCTCTCGAGGAGATCTCGGATGCGACTATGCAATATCGGCACATCATTTACTGGCCCCCAGTCCAGCCCCTTGTTGATCCATGACGTCACTTGTGGTGGGGGCCCGAGCGAAAGGCAGGGGCGGCTACCCACATGGTACTCCGGGGAGCTGTGATATAAAACAACTCCTGAGGGAGTCCTGGATTAGGGGGTCTTCAGACAGCCGGACTATATCCTTTGGCCGGACTGTTGGACTATGAAGATACAAGATTGAAGACTTCATTCCGTGTCCGGATGGGACTCTCCTTGGCATGGAAGGCAAGCTTGGCAATACAGATATGTAGATCTCCTCCCTTGTAACCGACTCTGTGTAACCCTAGCCCCCTCCGGTGTCTATATAAACCATAGGGTTTAGTCCGTAGGACAACATACAATCATACCATAGGCTAGCTTCTAGGGTTTAGCCTCTATGATCTCGTGGTAGATCAACTCTTGTAATACTCATATCATCAGGAACAATCAAGCAGGACGTAGGGTATTACCTCCATCAAGAGGGCCCGAACCTGGGTAAACATCGTGTCCCGTGCCTCCTGTTACCATCCGCCTTAGACGCACAGTTCAGGACCCCCTACCCGAGATCCGCCTGTTTTGACACCGACATTGGTGCTTTCATTGAGAGTTCCACTGTGCCATCACCGTAAGGCTCGATGGCCCCTTCGATCATCGGTAATGATGCGGTCCAGGGTGAGGTTTTCCTCCCCGGACAGATCTTCGTATTCGGCAGCTTCGCACTACGGGCCAATTCGCTTGGCCATCTGGAGCAGATCGAGAGCTACGCCCCTGACCATCAGGTCAGGTTCGGAAACCTAAACTACACTGTCGACATCCGCGGAGACTTGATCTTCAACGGATTCGAGCCCATGTCAGGTGCGCCGCACAATCACGACGAGCATGACGTAACTCTGTCGTCGGACAGTGTTAGGGAGATCGCATCTGCAACTACTCCGAGCTTCAATCCGGAGCAAATTGCGCCATCCGAGGACAGTGGGATAGACCCCGCCATGGAGGCCACACTCTTAGTGGCGATGGAGCCGGATACTGATTTCACCCTTTACGAGAGCCGTGTCGCTGAACCACTGGATTCGTCCCCGGCCACAGACTCCAAGCCGCCTGCATTCGTGCCTATCGAATCTGACTGGGCGCCGATCATGGAGTTCACCTTCGCGGATATCTTTCAACACTCGCCGTTCGGCGATGTCCTAAATTCATTAAGGTCTCTCTCTGTCGGTGTCAAAACCGGCGGATCTCGGGTAGGGGGTCCCGAACTGTGCGTCTAGGCCGGATGGTAACAGGAGGCAAGGGACACGAAGTTTTACCCAGGTACGGGCCCTCTTGATGGAGGTAAAACCCTACGTCCTGCTTGATTAATATTGATGATATGGGTAGTACAAGAGTAGATCTACCACGAGATCGGAGAGGCTAAACCCTAGAAGCTAGCCTATGGTATGATTGTTGTTCTGTATGTTGTCCTACAGACTAAAACCCTCCGGTTTATATAGACACCGGAGAGGGTTAGGGTTACACAAAGTCGGTTACAATGGTAGGAGATCTATTTATCCGTATTGCCAAGCTTGCCTTCCACGCCAAGGAAAGTCCCTTCCGGACACGGGATGAAGTCTTCAATCTTGTATCTTCATAGTCCAGGAGTCCGGCTGAAGGTATAGTCCGGCCATCCGGACACCCCCTAATCCAGGACTCCCTCAGTAGCCCCTGAACCAAGCTTCAATGACAACGAGTCCGGCACGCAGATTGTCTTCGGCATTGCAAGGCGGGTTCCTCCTCCAAGTACTTCATAGAAGATTTTGAACACAAAGATAGTGTCCGGTTCTGCAAAATAAGTTTCCACATATTGCCATAGAGAGAATAATATTTACACAAATCTAATCTGCTGACGTATTCCGTAGTGTGACATCGCACCACGGCCAAGCCTTTATTCGAATTGTTTTATTATCCCACCTCAGCACGTCATGCGAGGCGGTTTCCTTGGCACGTCTTGTTAAAGCAGAGATCGTGTCCCCTTATTCCGGGATTCTCATCAATACGGGCGTGAGTAACCCCACCGCTTCTAGGACTCCTAGACTATAGGCAAGTCCAAACGGCCACGGAGAGGATGCTTGATATTCACCCTCTTTATAAAGGGACAAGGCTTTTATTTTTTTCCCTCCCATGCTCAATCGAATCCTTCCCCCACCTCAAGCTCAAACGCCCAAAGTTCAGGTCAGGTGCTCCGAACCTTCAATCATGTCCGGATCTAGCCTTCAAGGCCGATGGGTGCCTTCCTCCATCACAGAAGAAGACATCAAAAAGTTGAGGGAGGCCAGATATCTGACCGCCGAGGTTTTGCATCGGCTGCCTGCCCGAGGGCAGGCCGTCCCCTCCACTGAACCCAACGAGAACGTCGTGTTCGTCTCCCACTTCCTCCGAGGTCTAGGCCTTGCTCTGGATCCTTTTGTCAGGGGTTTGATGTTTTATTATGGGCTAGATTTCCATGATCTAGCTCCGGACTCCTTTCTTCATATCACGACATTTATTGTCGTGTGTGAGGCTTTCCTCCGGGTTACCCCTCACTTTGGCCTGTGGCTCAAGACCTTTGAAGTAAAGCCGAAGATGATCGAGGGGCAACATGCAGCATGTGGAGGTACCTCAATATGCAAGATGACGGGAGCTCCATGGCCCAAAGGTTCCATTCCAGAGGTGTCTGAATTGTGGCAACAGGAGTGGTTCTACATCACAGCTCCTAGAAGTGCCAAGTGGGCGGCCGCCCCTGTTTTCCGCTCGGGCCCTCCACCACAACTGATGTCATGGATCAGCAGAGGTCTGAGCTGGAGTCCAGCCAAGGATGTGCCTATACTGCAAAGCCGCATTCGAGATCTCTTCAATGGAGATTTTAGTTTGGTTGCGGTAATACAAGTTATGCTGGTTCGTCAAGTCCAGCCTTGCAAACGTCGGCCCCTTCGCTTGTGGGAGTTCAATCCCAAGGGACCGCGTGTCATTCAAAATTTCCTCGGCTTGACGCACGAGGAGATGTACAAGTCATTCTTCGGACCCCAGGTAGAGTGTCCGGAAATCACCGAGGACGTGGGCCTGAGCAGTAACCGCGCCGCCGAACAGGTAAGGAATCTTCCGGCCGAACATACTATCTCTCATTTGTTACGAAGTTATTTCTGAGAGTTTGCTTTTTGACCAGGACTGGCTAACAAAGGCAAAGTTGATTCGGTGTTTGGCCCCCCTCCCTGAGGGTTTGGACAATCCGGTATTGGAAAAGATGCTCCAGGTCGCACCTTGCCCGGAGCCCTTGAAGGAAGATACTGGGGAGGATAATACGGGCGGATGCGGGACCCCAACGCTGCCCATTCTAACCGAGGGAGCAAGCGTCTCCATGAAGGAAGACGACCGGAGGGGGAAAAGGACTGCGCAGATTCGGAAGCCGAAGCTTCCAAACGGGAGAAGAAGTCTCCCACAGAGGGTCCTACCTTGGGGGGTGCTTTTGCCGCACAAAGTCCGCGGGAGGATCAATTCTCCAGCGAGTCGTAAGTGACACGAAATACTTTAATAGTACAGGTATGCCATCTTTTTCTTCTGAGAAAATAACCATCGCATATATCTTTGCAGTTCGGGCCTTAGCCCCTCTCAAATGAGCTCGTCTTCGGGGGATCTTCTTCCAGAGATGATGGAGAGCGAAACGCCTCCTCCGGACTCCTCCGCTCTGGAAGCGGGCGACCCCCAAGTGTCGTTACGGAGGGCCTCTCCGAGTCTGGTGAGGCCAGAAGATAATCCCATTGACCCCCGAAGCTCCCAGTGTCCGGCTCCCAAAGAGAGCGGACAAAAGAGTTTGACACCGTCTGGTGTGCGATCGGATGTTCTGAGGGAGTTGGTGGGGCGAGCGGCCATCTCAGATGAACACCGTGTGCTGATGAATACGGTGATGGAGAGAATCTTGTCCGCCAAAAGCGGATTGCATGAAGCTTTTATGAGTCTACTGACAGGCTTTGAGGTATGTAAAATAATGTATGATAGTCCTGCACATGCTAGGTGTGCCCTCTGTAGATAGTAGCCCCTGAGACTCTGGTTGTCGTCGGAAACGACGACGAATAGAGGATCATATTCCCAGGTAATAATCATACTGCCTCTATGTGCAGGTGATGGAAGCTCCGATGGCTAGCCGGACTAGCGAGTTTGCCCATTTAAAACGGCAGTTGGATGCGGCAGACGCCGACATCGAGCTTGTTAACAAAAGGCTTGAGGAGGCATAGGGTGAGTGTCATTATCTGGTAAACGCCACATAGTAAGAGCAGCATGATGCCAGTATCTTTAATATGTTGTGACTGCAGATGGAGCTGCCACTGTTGAAGCCTTGCGGGCAGAACTTGCCTGAGCCAAGGAACAAGCGAGGTTTGGTAATGCGGCTACTTTAAAGGCAGCCGAAGAGTTGAAAGCCGAGAAGGCCGTGCATGGCGAGAGCCGAGATAAGATGGCCAAGATGGCCATAGAATTAAAAGCCGCCGCCGACCGTTGCCGGGTTCTTGAAAAGGAAAACCTAGCGAAGGCATCGGACCTTGAGAAGGCTGCTGCGATGAGAAAAGACATCCGCTCTGCTATGAGGGCGAAGAATGAGGAGCTGCGGGAAGCCAGGGATATTGTAGCTGGGAAATCCTTTATGTTGCGGAGGAAGTTCGGAGATCCACGGTATGCCTCTCTGGATCGGTTGTGGAGTTCGGAGGATGTGTATATGGATTTGGCGGCGAGCGCTGCCGATGCGGTCAAGTACTTCTAGGGTCAGATGGACCGTGAAGTGGACCAGCTGTTTTGGACACAATTCCATTCTCCTGAGCGTCCGCTTTCATTGACTGACCAATTAGCCGAATGGGCCGAACTTAATAGGTTGTCCAGACTCGCCATGAGGTCTGTTGTGGATCAGCTATGGCCGGAAAGGCCAAAACCGAACAGCTATTTCAGCTTGGTGCAGCAGTTCCTTGACGTGGTGCCGCGCATTGATGTGATGAAGAGGTCGGCGTTCATAGAGGGCTCACGGATGGCCTTTGCTCGTGTTAAAGCATACTGGGCGGAGATGGATGCTACCACTGTTGCAGCGCGGGATTCGGCCATAGGTCGAATGGCTGCTGAGCACTACTTTGAAGAAGTTCTTGAGGGTGCTCGTTTGATAGAGACCCGGTGCTCAAAAAATATTATGTTTGAGTGATATGTAATCTCATTGTAAGCGAAATGCTTTTATAAATTTTTATAAGGCTATTTTTATACTTTTGCCTGAAAGTAATATGATGCCTCCTGGGCGGCCGTTTGTGTATACATGTGTATAACCTGAAAGATTGCAGCCGTCGGCTTCAACCCCCACGCATATAATGCGGAGGTGCTCGAAAAAAACATGCGTTCACACTTAACCCAACGTCTTGGTCCTATTAAGGAGGTGATAGCGGAGCGAGCAAGGCAACCGAACTATAATGCTTTAGCACTTTCACTTAGCCATAGGAGTTTGACAGTGGGGCTACTAGATAGCCCCTGGTGGCTCTGCACTCTCCTGATCCCGGGGTGCTTACATGCCTGGTTGGAAAATGGCCCTTCGTTAAGGCAGAGGAATTCTAACATTCCAACAGGTCATCGAGTGGTTGACCAGTCTCACGCTATATCATGACAGTCAGTTTTCGGCTTTCTCTACTGAGGTGCTCGTCCGGATGAACCAGGGCACAATCGCAGTAGTTCTCCTGGTGCTACCTTAGCCGATAAAGCGGAACGTAAGGCACCAAAACATAGGAGCCGGGCAAACCCAACATTTGACCAAAGACAGTGATTCGGAGCTGATGCATATAGGGCCAAACTCGCGACACCGAACACTCCCTAAGGTATTCAGTCTTTGTGGTATAAACCGGGCCTAAATAATGGCCTTTGTAAGAAGCCCCTTTGTCCGGGTACATGTATTGTTCTGGCGTGGCCACATGCCAAGACGTCAGCATCCTTCTCAATGGTGGATATGTATCAACAAGAGACAGTAAAAAGGTTTACGCAGGGTCTTAATCTAAAGAGAATCCTTGGAGCGGGTCCCTGCTGCACGTCTGCGCCTGTGTCTCCGTTGTGCCGTATCCTGGACGGGTGTAGCACGATGATCGTCTGTAAAAGAGAGGAATTTAGGTGAAAAAGTTGTCATGCAAAAAGATAGTTTTTAAAGAAACCATGTATAATTCAAGATGAGAAGAAATTGCCACTTGTCTGCGCGCATTGAGCCCCTTGTATTGACAAATAGGGGTGTGACCATTTATCCGGTATAAATAGCGGCACCGGACTCGATTAGTTGTGTCTGAGGTCTTGACGACCTATTGGATGCTTTCACTGGTCTAGGCGCCTTTAGTGTGCGGCTGCCAAGGCAGCCGCACTCTCTTCGGCGCGCCGAGATCGCTTGATATTTTCGTTCACTGAAATGATGCCACGTGGACCGGGCATCTTGAGTGTGAGGGAGGCGTGGTGTGGTATTGCATTAAAGCAAGCGAAAGCTTCGCGTCCAAGCAGTGCTTGATAGCCACTTTGGAACGGAGCGATGTGGAAGGTTAAATGCTCGCGACGGAAGTTATCGGGGGAGCCGAATATAACTTGTAGTAGGAGGGAGCCCGTACAACGAGCCCCTGGGCCTGGCGTTACTCCTTTAAAGGTAGTATTGCTATGGCGAATTTTTGTTGGGTCTAACCCCATCTCGCGGATTGTATCCTGATATATTAGGTTTAGATTGCTACCACCGTCCATCAAGACTCGTGTGAAGCGATATCCGCCAATTACCGGGTCTAAAACCAGGGCAGCCCATCCTGCGCGTCGAATATTTGCTGAGTAATCGCGATGGTCGAAAGTGATCGGTTGAGACGACCAGTGGCAGGACTTCGCGGTGACAGGCACTTGGGTATATTTTCCTGGGAGTGCCGCGTTGTTTTTTCCCTTGATCAAGTGTAACACGTTTACTGTTTTGACTTCTGGTGGAAATTTCTTTTGTTCCCCAGTGTCTTGTTTGGGAGGCTCGTCCTTGTCTTCACTTGGTGTATCCTCCCCCTTGTGTACGGCGTTGAGCTTGCCGGACTGCTTGAAGACCCAACATTCTCTGTGGGTATGATTAGTAGGTTTACCAGGGGTACTATGGATCTGACATACTTGGTCAAGAATTTTGTTGAGGCTGGACAGTTCATCCCTGGTGCCTTTAGAGGGCGGCTTTTGACCTGGCCGAGAGCTTTTGAATCCGGCGTTTACTGCCGTGCCCTTCGTGATGTCTTCTTTATTCCGGCGTTTGTTATTGCTGTTGCGTCGTGATTTCCCGTTTCCATCTCTAACTTCAGATGTACTGGGGTCACTGGTGCTACATCTGGCTAGCCAGCTGTCCTCACCCGCGCAAAAGCGGGTCATGAGGTTTGTTAATGCGGCCATCGTTCTCGGCTTATTTTGGCCGAGGTGTCTGGCGAGCCATTCGTCATGGACGCTATGCTTAAAAGCTGCCAAGGCTTCGGCGTCCGGACGGTCAACAATCTAGTTCTTTTTAGTAAGAAACTTGTTCCAAAGCTTTCGGGCTGACTCTCCAGGCTATTGAGTTATATGACTCAAATCGTCCGCATCCGGAGGTCGGACATAAATCCCTTGAAAATTTGCCCGAAAGGCGTCTTCGAGCTCTTCCCAACTTCCAATGGAGCTTTCGGGGAGGCCTTTAAGCCAGTGACGAGCTGGCCCTTTGAGCTTGAGGGGTAAGTACTTGATGGCGTGGAGATCATCTCCTCGAGCCATATGGATATGAAGGATGTAGTCCTCAATCCAGACCCCAGGGTCTGTTGTTCCGTCGTATGTCTCTATGTTTACGGGTTTGAATCCCTCTGGAAATTCATGGTCCAGCACCTCATGGTGAAACATAGGGGGTGTGCGGCACCCCTGTAGCTGGGTGTACCGCATTGTTCGGATGTTTGTTGTGTTGCATTGTATGCTGGGGTGCGCTTGCGTGGTCCATAAATGGATCTTGTTGCGCCGTCCTTTGGGTGCGAGCCCTCGCATGGGTCATGTGTTGTATTGTGAGTGGCATTGTATGCTGCTCTGTGTTGGTAGAGGGTCGTCTATCCGGCCAGGTGGCTGCTTTGATATTTGGTTGTGGGGGGTCTGAGGCCTCCTCATCGAATTCGGGTAGCAGCTTCCGCTTTGGGTAGCTCTTGGAGGGGCGATTGTCGCCGTACCTCGTTGCTGTGTTGAGTATTTTACTCCATCTGATTTGGAGTGTGTCTTGCGCAGCCTTGAGCCTTTGCTTTTGCTTTTTAAGACTCCTCGCGGTGGCAACAAGCCTCTTACGGGCATTCTGCTGCTCCGGGTGCCTGTCCGGCGTTATGTCGTCCGGACCATTATCCTTGATAGAATTTGTTTGTTCGGTTTGATTATCCAGATTGTCGTTGTCCGGCAGCGGTTCGCCCTGCTCCAACGCTGGGTCTGTGTGATCGTTATTTCTGTCGAGGCGGGATTTGGGGCAGCGCTTGCGTTGCCGCTTTGACTGCTTCTCGAGGGAACAAGCCTTCGGTGCGTCCTTCCGCTCTTTCGTCGTCATCTTTTGGTGTGTCCACCATGTATACGTCATATGACGAGGTGGCTTTCCAGGGCCCAATAGGCGCTGGTTTTTCATCGTCTCCTTTATCGGCGTCCATACCGTCGATGTCTTCGGAGTCAAGGTCGAGCATGTCGGTTAAATCGTCGACAGTGGCTACAAAGTGGGTGGTGGGTGGGCTTTGAATTTCTTCATCGTCCGTATCCCAACCTTGCCGACCGTAGTCCGGCCAGGGCTCTCCTGATAAAGAGAGAGACTTTAGTGTCTTCAGAATATCGCCGAAAGGCGATTGCTGAAAGATGTCCGTGGCAGTAAACTCCATGATCGGCGCCCAATCGGATTCGATTGGCAGGGGCGCGGAGGGTTCGGAGTCCGGAGAGGAGTTCGGCTCCTTGGAGTCACGAGTCTCGCGGAGTGTGGGGCTGGTGTTCGGCTTGATCGCCGTTGGGATCGCAGCCCCCGAGGCGGCGTCCAACCACCCATCCTCGACCGGCGCAGTTGGCTCCGAATTAAGGGTCGAAGCCGATGCGGGTGCGGCCTCTAGGGCACTGTTCGGCGGTAGAGCTAGATCATGCTCGTCGTGATAGTGCGGCGCGCTCGGCAGTGGCTCGAATCCGTCGAAGATCAAGTCCCGCCGGATGTCAGCCGTGTAGTTTAAACTTCCAAATCTGACCTGATGGCCAGGGGCATAGCTTTCGATCTGCTCCAGATGGCCAAGTGAATTGGCCCGCAGTGCGAAGCCGCCGAAAATGAAGATCTGTCCGGGGAGGAAGGTCTCACCCTGGACTGCATCGCTACTGATGATCGTAGGAGCCATCAAGCCTAACGGCGACGACACAGAGGAACTCTTAATGAAAGCACCAATGTCAGTGTCAAAACTGGCGGATCTTGGGTAGGGGGTCCCGAACTGTGCGTCTAGGCCGGATGGTAACAGGAGGCAAGGGACACGAAGTTTTACCCAGGTTCGGGCCCTCTTGATGGAGGTAAAACCCTACGTCCTGCTTGATTAATATTGATGATATGGGTAGTACAAGAGTAGATCTACCACGAGATCGGAGAGGCTAAACCCTAGAATCTAGCCTATGGTATGATTGTTGTTCTGTATGTTGTCCTACGGACTAAAACCCTCCGGTTTATATAGACACCGGAGAGGGTTAGGGTTACACAAAGTCGGTTACAACGGTAGGAGATCTATTTATCCGTATCGCCAAGCTTGCCTTCCACGCCAAGGAAAGTCCCTTCCGGACACGGGACGAAGTCTTCAATCTTGTATCTTCATAGTCCAGGAGTCCGGCTGAAGGTATAGTCCGGCCATCCGGACACCCCCTAATCCAGGACTCCCTCACTCTCCTTGTCAGGAGAACCTTGGCCGAACTATGTCCGGCTAGAATGGGATGCGGACGATGAAGAAATTCGCCGCCCACCCACCACCCACTTAGTAGCCACTGTCGACGATTTAACCGACATGCTCGAATTTGACTCCAAAGACATCGACAGTATGGACGACGATGCGGGAGACGAACAGGAACCACCGCCCACAGGGCGCTGGACCGCCACCTCATCATATGATATATACATGGTGGACACCCCCAAAGAAGGCAATGGCGACGAGACAATGGAGGATGACCCCTCCAAGAAGCAAACCAAGCGCCGACGTCAGCGGCGCCGCTCTAAGTCCCTGCACAGCAAAAGTAGCGATACCGGCACAAGAGACAATAACACTCTGGATAGTGCCGAAGACAACCACAGTCCCCTCCAGCACAATGTAGAGCGGGAAGGCGAACAAGCTAGCCCTCCAGAGCAGGAAGCAGATGTAAAATCATAGGAGGACAATTACATGCCTCTCTCCGAAGACGAGGTGAGCCTTGGCGATGAAGAATTTATCGTACCTAAGGATCCCGTCGAGCAAGAGCGCTTTAAGCGCCGGCTTATGTCCACAGCAAATAGTCTGAAGAAAAAGCAACAACAGCTTCAAGCTGACCAAGACTTGCTAGCAGACAGATGGACCGAAGTCCTCGCGGCCAAGGAATACGAACTCAAGCGCCCCTCCAAGAGTTATCCAAAGCGCAGGTTGCTACCTCACCTCGAGGAGGAAGCATTGAAACCCACATCACCAGTGTATGATGCGGCTGACCGGCCACCTCGTGGCCGAGCTAGAGAGGCGTTTCAGCCTGATGTTCAGCCTGCACCCTGCCGCCACTCCAACAAAAATACCAAGGCCCGGGGCAACACATGGGACCTGCGAGACGTATTGGACAGTAGGGCAAAACATGCAAGGTCGATATACGGGTCACGGGGGCGCGCGCCAACACGGGACGATAACCGTCGCGCCGGATACACTAAAGGTAAATCCGGCCGGGCCGAATACAGCAGACAAGACTCATATGAACTGCGTCGTGATATAGCCCGGCACAGAGGTGCCGCACACCCCCTATGCTTCACTGATGAAGTTATGGATCACGAATTCCCGAAGGGTTTCAAACCCGTAAATATCGAATCGTATGATGGTACAACAGATCCCGCTGTCTAGATTGAGGATTTCCTCCTTCACATCCACACGGCTCGCGGCGATGACCTACATGCCATCAAGTACCTCCCACTAAAACTCAAAGGACCAGCTCAACATTGGCTGAATAGCTTGCCAGCAGACTCCGTCGGCAGTTGGGAGGATTTGGAAGACGCATTCCTTGACAACTTCCAGGGCACTTATGTGCGACCACCGGATGCTGATGACTTGAGCCATATAACTCAGCAGCGAGGGGAATTGGCAAGGCAATTATGGAAACGGTTCCTAACTAAGAAGAACCAAATTGTCGACTGTCCGGATGCAGAGGCCTTAGCGGCATTTAAGCATAATATCCGTGACGAATGGCTCGCCCAGCACCTTGGCCAAGAGAAGCCAAAATCCATGGCAGCACTCACGACACTTATGAACCGCTTTTGTGCGGGCGAAGATAGCTGGTTGGCTCGTAGTACCAATACAGCAAGCAAACCTGGCATATCAGAAGCCAGGGATAGCAACGGCAAACCACGACGCAACAAACACAAGTGCCACAAACATGGTGAAAACACCAAAAATACGGCAGTTAATGCCGGGTTCAGGGGCTCAAAGTCTGGTCAGCGGAAAGGGCCACTCAAAAATACAAATCCGGGTCCATCCAGTCTGGACCACATACTCTCTTGCCAATGCCAAATTCATGGCACCCCAGAAACGCCAGCCGCCCACACCAACAGAGAATGTTGGGTCTTCAAACAAGCCGGCAAGGCAGGCGCCAAAAACGAAGAGGGGTCTCAAAGCGACGATAGCGACGAAGAGCCCAGATTGCCGAACATAGGAGGGCAAAAGAAATCCCCCCCCCATATTCAATCGGTGAATGTGGTAAATACCACCCAAAACGCCAACTTGGACCAAATATGCACCCTTAGGGACGGCGGCTCAACGGAACTAGCCGTCCCACAATATAAGCTAGGGCCGGTCACCTTCGACCGCATGGATCGTCCGGTTAACGCCAATCGGGGCAATCCAGCCGCACTAATACTCGACCCAATAGTAGGCGGGTTCCACCTCACTCGAGTCCTTATGGACGGAGGCAGCAGTTTAAATCTTCTTTACCAGGACACAGTACGCAAGATGGGCATCGACCAGTCAGCGATCAAACCCACTAAAGCCACTTTTAGAGGCATCATACCAGGTATGGAGGTTAGCTGTACAGGCTCCATTGCCCTCGCGATAATCTTCGGATCACCAGAAAATTACCGTATCGAAGAATTAATCTTCGAAATCGCCCCTTTCCGCAGTGACTATCAAGCACTGCTCGGGCGAACCGCGTTCACTCGATTCAACGCGGTGCCACATTATGCCTACCGTAAGCTCAAAATGCCCGGTCCACGCGGCGTCATCACGGTTGATGGCAAGGCCGAACCTTCCTTCGGCACCAACAAATACATCACTGCCTTAGCAGCAGAAACAACAAGCAGCACCTTGCAGCCGAACCTCGAGTCGACGCCCAGGCTCCCGGACACTGTCAAGGGGCTCTGAACTACTTCGCAGAAGGATACCCCGGCTCGTCCAGAGCTCAACTAAACACTCCGGCGAAGGCCATAACAGGCCGAACTCAGCGGTTCAACCGCCCTCCGGCACGCAAACATTTCTTATATTTCCTTCGCAGGTTCACCTTTGCACCGACCAGAATGGATTCCACAGATACAGCTCGAACGCGTCAGGGGATCCTTAGACATTCCTCGCAGCAAACGTCCGGCTACAATACGGATCCGCACTCAACCTCTTCCCCCTGGCCACAGCAGGTTCTGCTATCACAACTCCTTTTTTATCACATTACTTGTACCCATACGCATAGACGTATTATTCAAATACAACATGTGAATTTATATGACGTTTACCTGCTGATTATTTCTTATTGAAATCATTTCATCAAATGGCATCCGTACACAATGATATGCCTTAAATATGCCAGGGGCTCCGTTTTCCCCGTAACAGGGCAATAAAAGTCCGAACACCGTCATGGAAGTTCGACACCCCGAACTTATAGCATTATATGCATCAGCTCCGAATCATGTCTTGGGTTTGCCCGGCTCCATGTTTTGGTACCTTACGTTCCGCTATATCGGCTAAGGTAGCACTGGGAGAACTACTGCGATTGTGTCCCGGTTCTTCCGGATGAGCACCTCAGTAGAGAAAGCCGAAAACTGACTGTCATGATACGGCGAGAGATGGTCAGCTGTTCGAGTGGTCACAAAATATTTAAAGATTTCTCCCGCATAATGCCATAACCAATGCAGCGTGCGATGGATCGGCTCTTTCTCCGATCAGGCACTCATAGAGCCCCTAGTACGGTCTTCCTAACACAAGGGGCTGCGCCGACCATACTAAAGCTCCTATGGCTAAGTGAGAGTGATAAAGCCCTATAGTCTGATTGCCTGGTTCGTTGTGCTGAGCACCTCCTTCGGAGGACCCAAGACTGGGATAAAGAGTGCTCAGGTTTATCCCAAACACCCCTGTACTTCTTACGTGGGGGCAGAAGCCGACGACTGGCCAACTCTCAGTCTTAACATAACAACGGTCGCACAGGAGGGTAAACTTTTATATAACAGGCGACATACAAACGACCTTGTTCAAACATTACAAAGGAAACATGATCGGCATTCATGGAAATATAATGTCCTTGGTGCATAGCCCCGCTGCAAGGTAGGATCCTTTCAGGACACTCTTATAATATAATTCAGGCTTGCGGTGCTCCTTCCCCTCTGGCGGTCCCTCGGTCACTAGCTTTTCGGCATCCATCTTCCCCCAGTGCACCTTCGCAAGGGCGAAGGCCATTCGCGCTCCTTCTATACAAACTGACCGCTTGATGAAGTCAAGTCGAGGGCAAGCGCTTATAAGCCGCCTCACGAGCCCGAAGTAGCTGCTTGAATCGGCTCGGCAGGCCATAGCCAGATAACCATATCTTTCATGGCTAGTTTCGCCGCCTTATGCAGTTCGATCAGCTGTTTCAGTTGATCGGCAAAAGGCACCGGATAATTCGGCGCCAAATACTGTGACCAAAAGAGCTTATCGGCGGTGTTCCTCCCTTCGGCTCGGTAGAAGTGAGAGGCATCTGATATGCTGTGAGGTAGCTCGGCAAATACACCTAAGAAGTCTGGATCCATAATCAGAAACATAGTTTTCCCTTCAAATACTTGCTTTACATGGGAAAAGCCTTACCCGCCGCGATCTTCCTCGCCTCTTGGATCCCCTGCAGGGCGCTTTGGGTTTCCCCCCGGGCATCGCTCGTGGCTTGATGCGCCTTGGTGAGTTCGGACTCTTTCTCCGTTAAACTCTGCTCCAAGGCCTCGCATTTACTTATGGCCTCTTGCAGCTCTTGCTCAGCTTTAATAACTCTGGCCTCGTGTTTCTCGCGAAGAGTCCGCTCCGCGGCCACCTTTTCCTCGGCCTCAGCAACGGCCCTTTTGAGGGCCTCGACTTCGGTCATAACCCCTAGCACAAATGATGCGGCTTATTTCATAAATGAACATTTATTTCACAATAAATGCGTGCAACGCTTGTGCATACCTTGTTTATCCCTCAACTGCATTTTCAATTGGCCAATTTCTTCTATGGCCCGCTCCAGACTTTGATTCAGTCCAGAGATCTCCGCAGTATGAGAGGCAGCAGCCGCTACAGGTATCTGCTTGAAACAGAAGAGAAATCAATATCATTCAGTAAGTCTTCCTGTGATCATCTATACGATCCCATGTCCGGTTCTTTCTTTCACCGAACAGTGTATCAGGGGCTACTATCTATACTATGACACTCTTCGACAACTTATAAAACGTACCTCAAAGCCTCTTATAAGGCTGATACAGGCTTCATTCAGTCCACTCTCAGTTGACTGAATCTTCTCAATCACCGCACCCAAAATGGCACGGTGTTCGTCAACGATGGAGGCGTTTCCTAACGCCACCAACAAAGCATCCGACACCTCTGGATGGATAGAGGCCACCGGCGGAACAGGCACGCCCCCTCCAGCTGAGGGAGGTTGCCTTCTTGATTCTGGAGCCATATAGGCCCCTGGAATCGCATCCGGCGGGGAGCCGAACTTAGGATCGCCCCCGCCGTCAGACCCCATGGGAATCTTTTCCCCCACGTGTCCGGCCCCTGCGGTTTGACCCCTAGGTGCCGCCTTCACGGTTTCTCCCTTTCCTCCTTGGCTGGGGTCCTTCTGGGATGAAGCCTTGGTGTTATGCACCTGGTTGGAGGAAGAGGCCTTTGGGGGCGTCCCGCTCTCCATAGCATTTGAGCTCAGCAGGTCCTCTGATGAGGATTGTTGGGTACGGGACCTCACCAGACTACCAAAAAATATGGCTTAAGGTTAAAGTACTAAGCCACGATGAGTCCGGACGCTTAAACGTACTTGGATTTTATATACTCACAAGTTCACCAGGGGCTGGGCCCTGGGATCCCATGCCAGGCCGCTGTCGGCGGCGGCAGTGGACTCCTCCGGAAGAGAAGCCTTTCCCCTTTTGGGCGGTTCGGCCTCCAAGGGTACCCGTCCTCTTCCTCCTTCCCCCCGCAGGGGATTCATCTTCCTCCTCCTCTTTATCCTCTTTGGAGGCAGAACGAGCATCAGAGCCTTTCGGTATTGTGTCCGAAGTGCTGTGACGACGAAGGCCGCCCCTGGTCTTTTTGGTCTCCTTTTCGGCCGTCTTCTTCGGCACCTTGTAGGGCGCTGGGACCAACATCTTCGTCAGAAGTGGGATGGCCGGGTCTTCGGGCAACGGGGCCGAACAATGGATCCGCTCCGCCTTCTTCGTCCAGTTCTAGGGGAGTTGAATAAACCATGCGTTAAGCGCTTCCTTTGGGTCATGCGGATATAAAATTTTGATAAACTCACCGAACTTGCAGGGCGGGACAGTTGGTACCCTCGGTCTTCGGCGGAGTCCGGCCATGATTTGCTAGACTTGAAAAGCACCTTCCAAATGTCCTCGTGCGAGGAGTCGAAGAACCTTCGCAAAGTTTGGTGCCTGGCCGGATCGAAATCCCATAGATTGCAAGTCAGGTGTTGGCAGGGCAGTATCCGGCGGACTAGCATCACCTGGACTACGTTGACAAGTTCAACGCTCTTATTTCCCATATCTTTAACACGCGTCTGGAGCACCGACAGTTCGTCGGATGAGGACCAGTCCAAGCCTTTCTTGACCCAGGATGTAAGCCGCAGAGGGGCGCCGGATCGAAACTCGGGAGAGGCGGCCCATTCCTTGCCGCACGGCTCAGTGATGTAAAACCACTGCTGTTGCCACTCCTTGACAGAATCATTAAAGGTTCCTGTTGGCCATTCGATGTTGGGCATCCTCCTCACCATAGCGCCCTCGCACTCGGCGTGCTCGCCGCCCACCACCTTGGGCTTCACATTAAAAACCTTCAGCCATAAACCGAAGTGCGGCGAAATACGGAGAAAAGCCTCGCACACAACAATGAATGTCGATATGTTGAGGAAGGAATTGGGGGACAGATCATGAAGATCAATCCCGTAATAGTACATGATACCACGGACGAATGGGTGGAGGGGAAAACCCTAGCCCACGGACAAAGTGAGAAAGGAATATAACCCTCTCGTGGGGTTCCGGAGTAGGGACGATCTGTCTCGCCGTAGGAAGACGATGGCTGATTTTCTTGACCAGATACCTGGCCTCCCGGAGCTTTTTGATATCCTTCTCTTAGACGTAGAGGCCATCCATTTGCCTCCTGCTCCAGATCCGGACATCTTTGGAAGACCTTTTGTGGGTAGAGTAGGTGAACGCTTGGGCGCTGGAGCCTGAGCGGAATGGAATGAATCGGGAAGGAGGCATGGGTGAAAAGAGTGAATCCTAGTCCCTTTATAAGGGCGGAAGAGGCGATGCGCCTCCCCACTCACCTAGTAAAACCTTTTATTCCCCAAGCGCCGTAATTGATGGCGCGGTTGGGTTACCCGCATCCGTATTGATGAGAATCCCGTGATAAAGGGACACGATCTCTGCTTCGACAAGACGTGCCAAGGAAACCACCTCGCGATGTGCACAATAGCTGGTTGAGGTTTGAATAATGACCAAGCCGTGACGTGGTGTCATGCTGTCAAACGTGTTGGCAGATTCGTTTTGTGGAAACATTATTCTCTCTACGGTGGTATGTGGAACTTGTTTTGCAGAGTCGGACACTATCCTTGTGTTCAAAATCTTCTATGGAGTATTCGGAGGAGGAACCCGCCTTGCAATGCCGAAGACAAATCTGCGCGTCGGACTCATCATCATTAAGGCCTGGTTCAGGGGCTACTGAGGGAGTCCTGGATTAGGGGGTCTCCGGACAGCCGGACTATATCCTTTGGCCGGACTGTTGGACTATGAAGATACAAGATTGAAGACTTCGTCCCGTGTCCAGATGGGACTCTCCTTGGCGTGCAAGGCAAGCTTGGCAATACGGATATGTAGATCTCCTCCCTTGTAACCGACTCTGTGTAACCCTATCCCCCTCCGGTGTCTATATAAACCGGAGGGTTTAGTCCGTAGGACAACATACAATCATACCATAGGCTAGCTTCTAGGGTTTAGCCTCTATGATCTCGTGGTAGATCAACTCTTGTAATACTCATATCATCAAGAACAATCAAGCAGGACGTGGGGTATTACCTCCATCAAGAGGGCCCGAACCTGGGTAAACATCGTGTCCCCTGCCTCCTGTTACCATCCGCCTTAGATGCACAGTTCGGGATCCCTACCCGAGATCCGCCGGTTTTGACACCGACAACTCCCGCTGCCATAAACTGGACACCTCTGGGAAGGAACCCTCCGTCCATGGAACATCAGCGCTTTTGCTTATTACGGCACCTCCGCACTCTGCGTGTCGCCCCTCGATCGTCTTCGGCTTCACATTGAAGGTCTTGAACCACAGGCCGAGGTGTGGGGTAATGTGGAGGAAGGCCTCACACACGACGACGAACGACGAGATGTGAAGGAAGGAATCCGGGGCCAAGTCATGGAAATCCAGCCCATAATAGAACATGAGCCCCCTAACAAAGGGATCCAGAGCGAGGCCTAGCCCTCGGAGGAAGTGAGAGATGAATACAACGCTCTTGCTGGTTTCGGGAGTGGGAATGACCTGCCCTCGAGCAGGCAGCCTATGCGAGATTTCGCCGGTCAAATGCCTGGCCTCTCTTAGCTTCTTGATGTCTTCCTCTGTGACAGAGGAAGGCATCCACCGACCTTGAAGGTTGGATCCATACATGGTTGAAGGTCCGAAGCGCCTGACCTGAGCCTTGGGTGTTGGAACTCGAGGCGGGGGGAGGATTTGATTGAGTACGAGACGGAAAAAAGGACAAGCCTTGGCCTCTTTATAAAGAGGGTGAATATCAAGCGTCCTCCTCGTGGCCGTTTGGGACTTGCCTAAAATCGAGGAGACATACCAACGGGCACGATTGGGTTACCCATATCCGTATTGATGAGAATCTCATGATAAGGGGACACGATCTCTGCTTCGACAAGACGTGTCAAGAAACCGCCTCGCGATATGTGCAGTGCTGGTTGAAAAAAACGGTTCGAATAATGACCGGGCCATGGCATGATGTCATGTTGCTAGACGTATCAGCAGATTAGATTTGTGGAAATATTATTCTCTCTACGGTGGTATGTGGAACTTGCTTTGCAGAGCCAGACACTATCTTTGTGTTCAAAATCTTCTATGGAGTATTCGGAGGAAGAACCCGCCTTGCAATGCCGAAGACAAATCTGCGCGCCGGACTCATCGTCATTAAAGCCTGGTTCAGGGGCTACAGAGGGAGTCCTAGATTAGGGGGTCTCCGGATAGTCAGACTATATCCTTTGGCCGAACTGTTGGACTATGAAGATACAAGATTGAAGACTTCGTCCCTTGTCCGGATGGGACTCTCCTTGGCGTGGAAGGCAAGCTTGGCAATACGGATATGTAGATCTCCTTCCTTGTAACCGACTCTGTGTAACCCTAGCCCCCTCCGATGTCTATATAAACCGGAGGGTTTAGTACGTAGGACGACAACAATCATACCATAGGCTAGCTTCTAGGGTTTAGCCTCTACGATCTCGTGATAGATCAACTCTTGTAATACTCATATCATCAAGATCAATCAAGCAGGACGTAGGGTATTACCTCCATCGAGAGGGCCCGAACCTGGGTAAACATCGTGTCCCCCGCCTCCTGTTACCATCCGCCTTAGACGCACAGTTCGGGACCCCCTACCCGAGATCCGCCGGTTTCGACACCGACAGTAGGAGTGACAGAGGGAACGCCATTTTCCACAACGTACCAGATATCATTGTCAATTGCCTCAAGATGCATGCGCATCTTATTCTTCCAGTAGGGGTAGTCCGTCCCATCGAAGGTAGGACACCCAGTAGAAACCTTGATCATACCTGCGATCGACATAGCTAAATCTCTAGGCGGTTAAACCGAAACCACACAAAACAAGGGAGAACCTGGCTCTAATACCAATTGAAAGTGCGTTAAGTCGACTAGAGGGGGGTGAATAGGCAATTTTTAAGAAATCTTCACTGAGGAATTTCAGGGTGAGGAAATTCCTAAGAGAAGAACTACTTGCAGCAGAATAAGTACTCAGATGTAAACATAATAGAACATAAGCATGGTCTTCATGATGAAATGAAAACAAGTACAGAGTACAGAAAGCGTAAACACAGGACAAAACAGGATGAAGACAAACAGACTAAAGAAATTGAGCTGAGGAAATAGAGAAAGTCTTCAGTCAAAGTCTTCAAATAGATATGAACAAGCACACAACACGAAAATGAGGAAATGGAAGGGTTGAGGAAATGGAACCAGTTAGCTCGGTGAAGACAATGATTTGGTAGACCAGTTCCAACTGCTATGACAGCTGTACGTCTGGTTAGGGAGGCTAGGTATTTAAACCTGAGGACACACAGTCCTGGACACCCAGTCCTGAACAAGCAGCTCAGGACACTTAGTCCTCACCGTATTCCCCTTGAGCTAAGGTCACACAGACCTCGCCCAATCACTCGTGGTAAGTCTTCAGTTAAATTCCAAACCTTCACAGACTCAGTCACTCGGCGATCCACAATTTCCTCTTGGATGCTCTAGACCATGACGCCTAACCGTCTGGAAGATGCACAGTCTTCAAAGGTAACAAGCATTGGATCCATGCAGGATCAATCTCTTCAGTGATGCTCAATCACTTTGGGTTTGAAGGTGTTTGGGTTTGGGTTTTCCTCACTTGATGATTTTCGCTCAAAGTCCTCGGAGGATGGGATGCTCTCAAATGACAAGTGTCAGTTTCTCTCGGAGCAGCCAACCAGCTAGTGGTTGTAGGGGGCAGCTATTTATAGCCTAGGGAGCAGCCCGACATGATAAGACATAAATGCCCTTCAATGATATGACCGTTAGGTGGAAGGATATTTTGGGACAGCTGGCGCCTAGCACAGCAACGGTCGAAAATTTGACTAACAAATTCCTCAGGGCTATCATGTTCCTCACTTGTAGGCAATTCACACTGGCGAATTCCTAACTCCTCAGTTAGGACAAATTCCTCAGAGACCAGAAGAGCTTCATCTCTGTCACTGAAGAAATTTGACTGAACTGTATGAGATTTCCAATGGCTTCACTCGAAGGGATTGGTAGGTGTAGGATTTTGAGTTGAGCATCACTTGGAAATTTTTCCTTAGTATTTCCTCGACCCCCTTTAACAGTACGGTGTTTCCTATGACTCAAGAAAGAGAAAAAGCAACTACGAAAACAAAAGTCTTCACGCTTCATGTTCCTCGAATGAATACCAAGTCTTCATGATCACACCAATTTCTTCACTTTCAGAGTCTTCAGAAATCCAAAGTCTTCAGTCGAAGAACTTCATTTTTAGGGGTCGACTTTCTCTGTAAATATCAAACTCCTCATAGACTTATAGACCTGTGTATACTCACAAACGCATCAGTCCCTTAACCTATAAGTCTTCAATACACCAAAATCACTAAGGGGCACTAGATGCACTTACAAGGGCGCGCGGCCCCCCTAGCCCAAACCGAATTGGACTAGGGGGTCGGGCCCCCCTTTCCTCCTTTTCTCCCTATCCTTCCTTCTCCCTCTCCTCCTTCCTTTCCCCCTCCTAGTAGGAGTAGGAAAGGGGAGTCCTACTCCTACTAGGAGGAGGACTCCTCCTCCTGGCACGCCCTGCAAGGGCCGGCCGGCCTCCGCCCTTGCTCCTTTATATACGGGGGCAGGGGGCACCCCAAGACACACAAGTTGATCATTGACCTTTCTTAGCCGTGTGCGGTGCCCCCCTCCACCATAATCCACCTCGGTCATATCGTAGCGGTGCTTAGGCGAAGCCCTGCGTCGGTAGCTTCATCAACACCATCACCACGTCGTCGTGCTAACGAAGCTCTTCCTCGAAGCTCTACTGGATCGTGAGTTCGCGGGACGTCACTGAGCTGAAGTGTGCTGAACGCGAGGTGCCGTACGTTCGGTACTGAGGATCGGTCGATCGTGAAGACGTACAACTACATCAACCGCGTTGTCATAATGCTTCCGCTTACGGTCTACGAGGGTATGTAGACAACACTCTCCCCTCTCATTGCTATGCATCACCATGATCTTGCGTGTGCTTAGGATTTTTTTTTGAAATTACTACGTTCCCCAACAAACCCATGGTGAATATAGAAGATGAAAGCCTCATCAAGACGAGGGATACTAATTAAGATGGCAAAAACCTCGTAAAGGCAAGCATGAGGAAAATAATCTTCACCTCACAAGAGTGCAACAAGATGCAAAGATATAAGATCCACACTCAAGAAAAATCCTTTCACAAAGTCACCTAGGAAATACAAAGGAAAGAAAGGTGGACGTGAAAGAATAAGGATATCAACTAGAGATGTAACTTTACTCAAGTGTAGGTACACACGAAATAGTTACAGAAAGGAAAGAACAAGATATCCACAAGGAAGTCATAAATATACCAATAAGATATTTGCTTGGAAACATAGCACATGGCTAGATATGGTCTTATTGTATATAAATGAACTCCTACCACACATCCATCAAAGACATCACAACTAGAAACAAGAGATCATTGTTGGGATGCTTTAAGAAAGGAAACAAGTATCACAAGAAAGAATGAATAACATGCCATGATACAACCTACACAAGGTTGAATGCAAGAAAATAATGCATGAATAGATACTTGTTACCGAGATATCATTGGAAGGATGTAGAAGAAACCAATTGAAGGTAGTAGATTGTAGTTCATTGAGCATCCTAGCTTGACTCCAATAAGCTCATAGTGAAACCAACTTCCTTGTGAGTGAGCCGAGCATCCAATGCATATCCAATTGTTCCTAGAACAACAACACACACAAAATGGTACCCAACCTCATTGGGACCAAAGAGTTAGAGAACCAACAATACATAGGACAAACTCCACATAAATATGTGCATAGAAAATAAAAAGAAAATCATGCACATCTCATCCAATTTGAGACTTGGTGGAGTTTCCCCTATATGTTGGGCCAAAGAAAGAAAGCATGCCAAAGATACTACATGAAGTTAATATGCATGCTCAAGACTTTCAGGAACCGATACCAAATGACATAGAAATACCAAGTGAAGAAAAGATACCAAATGAATAAATCATCATTTGGAGGATATCAATTGAAAGATACATCAAGGAATGAGATATCCATTGGCACACTCAAAATAAAAGATATCAAACTCCCAAAAGAGAGGATTGTTCCAAATAAACCAAGCTCTCTACAAAGTTTCATGGTGGCATAAAGTACCAAAATGAAAACGGCTTGCCTTCCACCAACACACACTTGATATAAATCGCAAGATGAGTGTTCTATAGAAAATAGGATAGCTCCCCCAAGAGTTGTGCATTACAGAGGATGTGCATATGAATACAAAATGCACAAGGTGAGATCACCACTTTCACTATATCTAGAAAACACTAGACAAGACCAAGAAAACAACAAGATCCACGAGTGGTATGGAAGACAAAGGGAGTTGATACAAACCTTGGCAAGAGAAAAGGCAATAAGAAGCAAACACCAACGTGGAGATGATCAATAATTTCTACCACACATAAGAGAGTACCAATTGTCAAAAGACAAGAAGTATTTGGAAATAATTCCTGGTGGTAGATAGCAAGGATATCCAACATCATCTTCACACCAAACACAAGCAAATTGCAACTTGTAGAGCTAACATGACACCTAGGAATAAGATAATTTGCAATATCAATTCTAGGTGACAATATCTCAAATGTACACATTTTCTAGGCTTGTAATATGCACATAGCATATTACTCCCCCATAATGTGATACCAATAAAAAATTAACAAGAGGCAATAAGAGGATCCAACAAGAGATAATTAATGGACTATTTAGAATTTGAATTTATCATGATAAGACATACCACATAGTGACTAGATAATCTTGTAATATCAATACTAGATGGTATTCCTCATGTACACACATTTATAGGATTGTGGGGTGCACGAAGCACATCACTCCCCCATAACGGGAAATTCCATTAATCTCTCACAAGAGCCAACTAAGATACAAATAAGAAGCATTAAGGCTCTGCGCACAACACACACATACATGATGTGCAAACCAACACACACATACTTGATTGCTCAAGATAATCAAGTTGGAAGCACAACATATACAAACACATGCAAGGAACAAAACCAAACATGCAAATGGGCAAGTAACTTTCAATGTAATCAATTTAAGTACAAGTTACCGGAAGGAGGCACGTTGGATATAGTATAGAAACTTGATAACCCAAATGACTTGGCTTGAGACAATAAGAATGATGAAGTCCCCTTAATTATTCATAACGTAGCCAAGTCTCCAATGCCCTCCAACAACACCTATTGATCAAGTTTGAGCTTGTTGGTCCCCAATCAAGTTGGATCCTAAGAGGTTAGTCACAATAGGCTTGGCAACCCAAATGGTTCTTTGCTTGAAACCACTTTGAGTACCAAGAAACTTGGCAACCACATTGCCAACCTTATCCTTCCCAAGAGAATAGATATCATCAATAATAATTGGGTTGGATAAGTTACTACTAGTGCATGAGGAAGCAAGGTGACCTTTCTCACGACATAGGTAGCAACGTCTACTCTTCACTTTCTTCTCACTTGATTTCTCAACTTGAGAAGCATTAGGTTGAGTTTTCTTGGGAAGAGGCCTTTATTCAACTTGAGGTTGAGCATGAGAATGAACTTGTGGCTGCTTCCCTTGTTGCTTGTCACTAATGGCCTTCTTCTTCAATGGGGAAGATCTAACATGATGCCCTTCAATCTTGCACTTGAAGCAAATGATCTTGGCCGAATTCTTGAGTTGTTTTTGGCCCTTCTTCTTGTTCATCTTGGACTTATTCTTCTTATTGGAGTTGAATCCAAGTCCATCTTTGTCATTGGTTTTTTTTGCACACTCAAGATATTATTGTGTGGACTTCCCTTCATGACACATTTCCAAGTCTTTCTTTAATGAAGTGACTTGGGCCTTGAGCTCTTTGATTTCCTCTACATGGTTAGTCTCAACACAAGTACTAGAGGAAGTATAAACTTCATCGTTAGAGCAACAAGGCAAGGAGAGAAATTCATCACAAGATGTACTAACATTATGAGTAGATGAATTACAAGGACTAGCACATGGCAATATAGCATTTTGACTTGAAGTAGTGCTAGTATCCACACGAGGCTCACTAGATGTTACCTTAGCAATCATGGCCTCATGAGCTATCTTTAGCACATTATGGGATACTAGATCATCATGAGAGCTTGAGAGCTTTTCATGACTTTCTTCCAATTTCCCATAATTGCTAGATAACAACTCAAGTTGAGCCCGTAGTTCAACATTCTCCTTCAAAATGGATGCTTCACAAGTAATAGAGTTAGTAGCACAAGCATCATCAATAATAGCAAGAGGAGAAGGCAACTTGGCAAGCTCTTTTGAATATGAAGCTTTAAGTTGTGCATGAGACTCGGTGAGTTTGATGAGCTCACTCTTAATGGCCCTTGAGCCATTTTCGAGGTGCCCAAAGTCCTCAAGAAGTTTAGCATGCGCAACTTCAAGCTTCTCATTTTTAGTTTCAAAACCATTGGCCACCTCAAGAGCTCTATCATGAGATTCCTTCACTCTAGATAATTCTAGAGCAAAAGTCTCCTCAAGAGATTCCTTGGTGGTTTGTTCAAGTTCAAGAGCTTGAGAGAGGTCCGCAATCTCATTAGCGTAATCACGCTCATGACCTTCCATTTTTTCAATGGTGACCTCATGCTCCTCCAGATGAGATTACAACTCCTTAATATAATTCTTGCCCTCAATGGCAATGGACATGATTTACATGAAGTTGGAATGAGCAATTTTATTCTTATGAAGAGCTTTAAAAACCATTTCCCCTTAATTGTTAAGGAGGCAACATTATCATTCTATTCATCATTATTCTCATCATTATTAGCATCAACATCATCATCAAGAGACATATTGGGGTTCAAGGTAGGAGATAGCTTTGAAGCCTTGGCCATAAGGCAAACTGCAATAGATGATGATGTAGGATCCCTTGAAGCACCATTTAAAACCACATCATGTTCCATGGAGTGTTGGGTTTCCTCTACATTGTTAGCACCACAACTCAAGGAAATACAAGCATTTTTATCATGGCAACAAGATATAACAAGCATATCATCATGAGATTTAGTCAAGCAATTTCTACAAGATATGCACGGACTATCAACACAAGCATGTGAAACATGTGTGGTGCTCGAAGTGTTAAAGTCCAAAGAAGATGCATTGCAATAAGATAGTGATGAAGGATCATCCACAATAAGCATACTATCATCATTGCAACGACCAACACTACTCACCATTTCATTACCTTATGGCAAACCACATGTAGGTGAAGTATAAGAAGTTGAGAAATCAACACGGCCGGAGGTGGAGGGAGAACAATCATCCCCACAAAACTTGGACACGCCATATTTATCTTGAAGCTTTGTCCATAACTCATGAGCATCCCGAAATGGCATGAGTTGAAATATAACTACATTGCTCAAAGAATCAAAGAGCACATTAGAAGCTTGAGCATTGAGATAAGAGTTTTTCTCATCATCTAAACATAATCATTGAGGATCCTTTGGAGGAGAAAAACCCATATCTACAATTCGCTCTAAGTTTGGGTCCATGACCCTAAAGATATTAAGCATGCGAATTACCCAAACATCAAAATGTGTGCCATCGAAACTAAGACTGCCAGAGAATCCTAAACCCCTAGTTGACATCCTTACTCTCTAGGCGGTTAAGCCTTAAAAAGAGAGATGAGGCTCTGATACCAATTCAAAGATCGTGGAAGTCGCCTAGAGGGGGTGAATAGGCGATTTAAAACAATTACGATTTAGGCTTGAACAAATGCGGGATAAACCTAGCGGTTAATTTGTCAAGCACAAAACCTACAACAATTAGGCTCACCTATGTGCACCAACAACTTATACTAAGCAAGATAAACAACTATGTGATAGCAAGATATATGACAAGAAACAATATGACTATCACAAAGTAAAGTGCATAAGTAAAGGGCTTAGGTGAGAGATAAGCGAGGCACGCGGAGACGATGATGTATCCCGAAGTTCACACCCTTGCGGATGCTAATCTCCGTTTGGAGCAGTGTGGAGGCACAATTCTCCCCAAGAAGCCACTAGGGCCACCGTAATCTCCTCACGCCCTCGCACAATGCAAGATGCTGTGATTCCACTAAGGGACCCTTGAGGGCGGTCACCGAACCCGTACAAATGGCAACCCTTGGGGGCAGTCACTGAACCCATACACTTTGGCAACCCTTGGGGGCGGTCACTGGTACCCGTCAAATTGCTCGGAGCGGTCTCCACAACCTAATTGGAGACCCCGACGCTTGCCCAGAGCTTTACACCACAATGATTGAGCTCCGAACACCACCAACCATCTAGGGCGCCCAAGCACCCAAGAGGAACAAGCTCAAGGGTACCAAGCACCCAAGAGTAATAAGCTTCTCAACTTGTAACTTCCATGTATCACCATGGAGAACTCAAACCGATGCACCAAATGCAATGGCAAGGGCACACAGAGTGCCCAAGTCCTTCTCTCCCAAATCCCACCAAAGCAACTAATGTTAGGAAGGGAACTGAGAGGAAGAACAAGAAGGAGAACTCCAAGATCTAGATCCAAGGGGTTCCGCTCACATAGAGGAGAAAGTGATTGGTGGAAATGTGGATCTAGATCTCCTCTCTCTTTTTCCCCAAAAACTAGCAAGAATCCATGGAGGGATTGAGAGATAGCAAGCTCGAAGCAGGTCAACAATGGGGAAAGAACACGAGCTCAAAGGATAAATTCATTGGGGAAGAAGACTCCCTTTTAAAGGTGGGGGAAAATCCAACCGTTATGCTCACAGCCCGCACAGAGCGGTACTACCGCTCATCCTCACGGTACTACCACTTGGGGTAGCGGTACTAAAAAATTACATCCGTGCCTACCAACGCTGGACTTATGACGAGTTTTTGGTCCAGAGTGGAAGTAGCCATGGAAGTAGTCGCGGTAGTACCGCTCCAAGAGGTAGTACCGCTCCCATGGGCGATAGTACCGCTGCAGCCTTTTTAAGGACACCAAAACTGACACAACTTCTGCAAACGGACTCCGAATTCAACGAAACCAAGTTTGTTGGAAAGCTAGAGACAAGGGCTAACACAATCTTGATAGAAATAACAATAAAAAGCAAATTAGAAAAGGCCCATAATAAAATAGTGAGAACCCTTCCTCGAATAAGACCGGTAAAACCTCCAACACCGAAAACGCAATAGAAGAAGCATGAGAAGTCCGTTTTTTATGAACTCGAGCTTGTCGTCAAGATGACCATAAGATCTAAGACTCACAAAGAGAACCAAACAAGAACCAAGAAAGATGATACAAGGATGCAATGGTTTGAGCTCTCTGCGAATGATACGATCAAGCTACTTATCAAGAACCCCCCTTAATAGTATGGCAATCGATCCTATAACCCGGTCTCCCAACTACCACCATGAGACCGGTAAAATAGAAAACCTATCAAGGGTAAACCTTTGCCTTGCACAAAGTCCACTTGAGCTAGATGTAGACGATCTTAACTTCCTCAAGTTGGACCACCTTTCTTGATTGCATTGGCTTGGTGAAGACTGGTAGATTGCTCCCCCATACTCCACTATGGGCGAGCCACTCTTCGGCACATCTTCACAAGTCCATTATCACCACAATGGATGGCAAGCTTCAAGCACTTGATCTCTTCGTGATGCATCACTTGAACTTGCACACGACAACCTAACCCCACAAAGAACTCTCACGAAGACCATGGGTTAGCATACAAAGCGTAATTGACAATGCCTACCATACCATGGGATCACTTGATCCCTCTCGGTACATCTTCTATGCTTTGTGTGTCGATCAACTTGATTCACTCTTTGACTTAATCTTGATCAACCTCTCACAAGACCAATCTTTAGGTAATTCCTTGAATAGCACCTTGGTCGACACAAACTCTCCTTGAAACCAACACATGTACTCCAAGAAAATCCTATGGACAAAACCTTCAAATATACCACAAGGCAACCATTAGTCCATAGAGATTGTCATCAATTACCAAAACCAAACATGGGGGCACCGCATGTTCTTTCACTTGTCTCCGGCATAGTCCAAGTCGGAATAGCCAACAAGATCAAAAGATGACCTCTTAGGATACGAAATGCCAAAATTTGGTGTATGAATTAAGTGTCTCACTATCCTTTTCACAGCCTAAGATGACATTCTTTGGGGGATGTTTGATATCGTGCACACATCCACACACTTAGCATAATATCGGGACAGGAGGCACATAGATATAACAATGAACCAATCATAGATCGATAAACCTTTTGGTCAACTGGCTCGCCATCCTTAGTCAATTCAAGATGTCCACTAGTAGGCATGGGTGTATTCATACCTTTGCATTCTTGCATGTTGAACTTCTTGAATAAGTCCTTGGTATACTTTGTTTGGGAAACAAAGGTACCCTCCTTAGTTTGCTTGATTTGCAAACCAAGAAAGAACTTGAGTTCACTCATCATAGACATCTCAAACTTCTCTGACATTAGCTTTCCAAACTTTTCACTAAAATGAGGGTTAGTCGAACCAAATATGATATCATCAACATAAATTTGGCACACAAATAATTCAAACCCTTTTAGTAAAAAGAGTAGAATCAATCTCAAAGCCTTTTTTAATAAGGAACTTGGTCAAGCATTTATACCACTCTAATAGCTTGTTTAAGACCATAAAGAGCTTTGTGAAGTTTGTAAACATGGTCGGGTTTCTTAGGATTAACAAAGCCGAGAGGTTGTTTAACATAAACTTCCTCCTCAATTTCACCATTTAGAAAAGCACTTTTAATGTCCATTTGGTACAAGGTAATATCATGGTGATTTGCATAGGCAAGTAAGATGCAGATGGGCTCAAGTCTAGCAATGGGGGCATATGTCTCACCATAGTCCATACCTTCGACCTGAGTATAGCATTGGGCAACGAGATGTGCTTTGTTGCGAATAACGTGTCCATCTTCGTCTTGCTTGTTGCGAAACACCCATTTGGTATCGATGATGTTATGGTTTTTGTCAGGCTTCTTAACCAATGTCCACACTTGGTTCCTCTCAAAGTTGTGTAGCTCTTCATGCATGGCATTTATCCAATCCAGATCTTCCAATGCTTCTTCAACCTTCATGGGTTCAATGCTAGAGATGAATGAATAATGTTCAGAAAAATTTGCCAAACGAGTTTTAGAGCAAGTGATTCTCCCGGTTTGGATATCATTGAAGATTCGTTCGACGGGATGGTCTCTTGTGACTCTTGCTCTAATTCTGGGAGATTTTGTTTGGGTCGGGGTGGAACATCTTCTTCATCATCTTGTTCTTCCTCTTGGCCTTCTTCGTTGTTAATGTTGTCGTTCTCTTGATGAGGTGGAGAAGGAGGTTGATGAGGCTCATCTTGCTGTACTTCCTCATTTTCTTCATCTTGGCATGCCCCACTCGTGGATGCCTCTGTGTCCACTCTTGGTTCACCTTGTCGTGAGGTAGGGGCTTCCACTTGGACGAACGAGGTACTCTCCTTCACCTCCGTTGGACGAATCTTGCCAATAGACAAGTCTTGGATTACTTCCGAAGGGTCTTTGTCTCCTACATCAATTGGCAATTGCTCTACTTGCGAGCCGTTAGATTCATCAAACTTCACATCTACCGTCTCTTCAATCTTTCGGGTGAAATTGTTGTAGACACTGTAAGTGTGAGAGTTTGAGCCATAACCAAGTAGGAAACCCTCATGAGATTTAGGAGCAAATTTAGAGCGACGATGCTTATCAAGAATATAGCACTTTGAGCCGAATACTCAAAAGTATCCAACTTGGGGTTTGTTACTGGTGAGGAGCTCGTATGCCGTCTTGCCGAGTAGCTTGTGAAGATACAAGCAATTTGTTGCATGACAAGATGTCTAAACCGCTTCCGCCCAAAAGTGTTTTGGCGTCTTATACTCATCAAGCATCATTCTCGCCATCTCAATAAGAGTCCGATTCTTCCACTCAACAACTCCATTTTGTTGAGGCATGTACGTAGCCGAGAACTCATGTGAAATCCCTTCTTTGTCAAGAAAGGTATCCACATTTGCGTTCTTGAACTCCGTTCCGTTGTCACTGCGAACCTTCTTGGTCTTCACTTAAAATTGATTTTGGGCCTTCCTAACAAAGTTCTTGAAGATTCTTTGGACCTGCGATTTATCATCAAGGAAGAACACCCACGTAAATCTTGAAAAATCACCGACTATGACTAGACCAAATGAGTTTCCACCGATACTTTTATAGGCGTTGGGACCAAAAAGGTCCATATGAAGCAGCCCGAGCGGTCTTCTCGTGGTCATGATATTCTTCACGAGGTGACTTCCTCCAACTTGTTTTCCTGCTTGACAAGCACTGCACAATCTATCCTTGTCAAATATAACATCTTTTACTCCAAGGATATGATCACCTTTAATAAGCTTATCAAGATTTCACATGCCCACATGACCTAACCTTCTATGCCACAACCAACCTTTAGAGGATTTAGCAATTAAGCAAGTTCTAGGTTGAGCCTTTTTAGTGAAATCAACAATGTATAGATCACCTGTACGTATACCAGTAAAGATCATTTTATGATTATCTCTACGGAACACTTGGCAATCTACTTCAGTAAATAGGACATTGAAGCCAAAGTCATCAAGTCCAGATACGGAAAGTAAATTATAGCCAAGGGATTCAACGAGCGTAACATTTTGTATGGAGCTATCATGTGAGATGGCCACCTTACCAAAGCCAACCACCTTACCCTTTGAGTTATCACCAAAGGTGACATACTTTCGAGGGTCGTCGTTTTTAGCAAGCTCACGAAACATATCCTTGTCTCCAGTCATGTGATTGGTACATCCACTATCAAGAACCTATTCCTTTCCTCCAGCCATGTAGCCGCAAAGATTAGCCATAAGACCAAAGTGTCTCATAGAATCATCGAGATCAAAGTCACTATCATCATCCTCATCATAGTATCCATGTTCAACATCGTCTTGTGATTAATCTATTCCTAGAGAGAGTGATTCATTAGATAAGTGATCATCACAATGTTCATCTTTATGAATTCTAATGGCTTCAGAGATGGTATTGCTAATGATTCCAACATCTCCTTTGGCACGCATGAGGTTAGTAAGCTCAAATAAACAGTCACCAAACTTAAGATAATTGGAATTCATCTTGCTCAAGGCAATAGACTTATGAAGAATCTCATCTAAGTTTTGTAAGGAATAGTTTGGAAATCGTTCCTCAAGAAATCTCCATATAGTGTAAGCACAATCAAAGAGCAGGCAAGCTAGCAATCAAGTTTCTAGGTAATCCTCTAGTGATTAAATTGACAGCTCTAAGATTACGGATCATGTCAATAGACTCATCAAGGTTAGGACTCAAGGGGTCAACAAGGGGTACACAAGGGCTAGTAATGTACTTGTTCAAGTGACATTCATTGAAAATCTCAAGCATTTCAATTTTTCACTCATGAAAGAACTCTCCATCAAGTGTAGGCACTCTATGTCTAAGACTCTCCAACGTGGACTCATCCATCTTCCTCCAATGGTGATTAAACCAAAGCAATAGAAACCAATGCTCTGATACCAATTGTATGATCAAAAAGAGATGTCTAGAGGGGGGGTGATTAGACCCTCAACAAAGAAAAGTAGCAGTTTTTAATTTCTTTAAGTTGAGGTGGAGTTTGAGCACAAATTTAAACATTCACAATACATTTCAAGCAAGCATGTCAAGAGTATATGAGCAGCTGAAAGTAAAGCATGCAAGTTGCAAGAAAGTAAGGAGATGGGATTGGAGTGTGCACACGCAATTGGAGACACGGAGATTTTTGGCGTGGTTCCGATAGGTGGTGCTATCATACATCCACGTTGATGGAGACTTCAACCCATGAAGGGTAGTGGTTGCGCGAGTCCACGAAGGGCTCCACCCATGAAGGGTCCACGAAGAAGCAACCTTGTCTATCCCACCATGGCCATCGCCCACGAAGGACTTGCCTCATTTGGGTAGATCTTCACGAAGTAGGCGATCTCCTTGCCCTTACAAACTCCTTGGTTCAACTCCACAATCTTGACGGAGGCTCCCAAGTGACACCTAACTGAAAGTGCGTTATATCGACTAGAGGGGGGGTGAATAGGCGATTTTTATGAAAGTCTTCAAAACGTGAGAGTTATGAAGACAAACAGCGAAGATTATGCCTATCACTATGCAGCGGAAGTTAGATTACACTAGGCCAGCCATGGTCATGTATTCAATAGAGTGAAAGCACAATGACAAACAACTGCAGTGTAATAAGGATCAGGTAGGAAGAAGTTATGAAGCCAAACAGTTCATACATTCACGTTGTGAAGACAAAAGATAAAGCAAGCAAGCAATGGCTTCACAATGTGTAACAGTAAGAAAAGGAAGTGAAGATGAAACCAGTGACTCGTTGAAGACAATGATATGTTGGACCAGTTCTAGTTGTTGTGACAATTGTACGTCTGGTTGGAGCGGCTAGGTATTTAAACCTTAGGACACACAGTCCCGGACACCCAGTCCTGAACACACAGTCCAGGACACCAAGTCCTCACCGTATTCTCCTTGAGCTAAGTCACTTAGTCCTCGCCCAATCACTCTGGTAAGTCTTCAAGGTAGACTCCCAAACCTTCACAAACTTCGTTCACTCGCAATCCACAATGTCTCTTGGATGCTCTGAACGCGACGCCTAACCGTCTGAAGGATTCACAGTCCTCAAGTGTAATAAGTCTTCAGATCACACAGACAAGAAGACTTAAGTGATGCCCAATTTACTCTGGCTCTGGGTGGTTAGGGCTTTTCTCCTCACTAGAAATTTTCTCTCAAGGGCTTCGAGGTGGGTTGCTCTCAAATGACAAAAGTCGTGCACTGAAATCTGAGCAGCCAACCGTTTATGGTTGTGGGGGTGGGCTATTTATAGCCACTTGGCAACCCGACCTGATTTGTCCGAAATGACCCTGGGTCACTAAGGAACTGACACGTGTCTCAACGGTCAGATTTTAAACTCTCATGGCAACTTTGCTTGGGCTACAAGCAAAGCTGACTTGTCCGGCTCTGGACAAGATTCGCTCTCATTGTCTTCGCTCAAAGACATAGGTTTTTGATTTAGGCATCACTTCAGTCATTCTGACTGGTTCTCCTGGACCCCACTTAACAGTACGGTGGTTCCTGTGACTCAACACAAAAGAAAAAGAACTACGAAAGATCTAAGTCTTCGAGCTCCATAGGCTTCATAACGTGTCTTCTTTTGTCATAGTCTTCAATGTGAATATCTTCATAAACCACCTTTGTCTTCAATGTCTTCATACATTTTTAGGGGTCATCTCTGGTAGTAAAACCGAATCAATGAGGGACTTCTACCTGTGTTTTCCTGCAATTCTCACAAACACATTAGTCCCTCAACTAGGTTTGTCGTCAATACTCCAAAACCAACTAGGGGTGGCACTAGATGCACTTACAATCTCCCCCTTTTTGGTGATTGATGACAAACTAGTTGAAGTTTTCAACGGGGAATATAATGTGTGAAGTTTGTAGAGGATAGGGAATTGTCTTCATAAGTTGCAATGGCTCCCCCTGAAGATGTGCATATAAGTTAATTTGCTTTTGGAATGCAAATGCACATGGCAGGTTGTACTTGTGGAGATCCACTTCAGCTTATGATGACAATCTACTATGCATGTGAAAGTATATGAATATAATGACATGCATAATGGAAAATGGACGTCTGCAGAATGAGATAAGTGCGGAATTTATCGTCGCACATGCGGAATTTATCTTCGCAAACAGAGTGGCAAACAAGTAGCAGACGACCATCGAGTCTTAGTGTTACAACTCAAAGAACCAAATGAAGCAAAAAACGAGAGTTGTAAGCACGAAGCAAAATGTAGCAAAAAAATATAGCACCCGCCCATATGGACCTGCTTGAAGACTATCGACCATACGCTTCTCCCCCTTTTGTCAGCAAGGACTAAAAAGGTTCGAAGACATAGAGTGTCTACTCGTTTCCAGGAGCAGCAGGGTCGTTGGAGGTGTTTGGCGGTGCAGACGAGCTTGGAGGTGCCGAAGCAGGTGGCGGTGATGTAGCATCGTCTTCTTCATCGATGATTCTGGCAGTGACTGTGGTAGAAGATGAAGAAAACTCAGAGTCTTCAAGTGATGGTGTGTTGCGCATCACAGTCCTTCTAGGAGGTGTGGTGTCAAACTTGAAACGCTCTATGAAGCCATCCTCTTCAAGTTCAGCTTCAGTACATATCATTGAGAGCCCTTTCCATGTACGACGGCAGGTTTCGTGTGTAACGAAGGCATTCTTGGTGGCAAGGTTTCGAAAACGATTGACATCCACCAAGAGGCTCTTCATCTGACGTTTTAGCCAGTCGTGATGCCTATCTTGCTTTTGGTGAAGGGACACAAGGAGCTCTCGGTCATTGAGGACACGAGTACGCTTCTTGGGTCTTGGAGCATTTGTGCTGTCTGTGGCTTCAGTGGATGCTGGTGCACGTGTAGTGCCAGCCAACGGATAGATCCTGGATATGGCTTCAACACCTTCAACATTCTGCGTGAAGCTCTGGTGTTCTGCATTCTGAAGACTTATCGGTTGCTTGGCAGGCTCAGGGTATATTGCTTCAGCAGAGGTATCCACATTTGGCAAGAAGATCCGATGGCTTCGGGCAGAGGGCTGATACGAGATCGCAGAGTGCAGTTTGATTAGCCTCATCACCCAAGGAGCATAGAACTTCAAACCAAATAATTTTGAGCCTGACGCTACAAGTTGGCGTATGAAGAGATCCTGTGCGTTGAAGCATTTGCCATGCAGGATATTGAATATGAGAGTCTTCATTGCACCCTCGATCTTGGCATGTGGTGAGTGTCCCTTAATGGGCCAGAGAGTCCGCCGGATGATGTGATATATGGTCCTGGGCAGGTACTCTAGGTCTTCAACGAAGAATGCAGTTGGATAGGGTGCATCCTGAGGCAATGGCTTCATCATTGAGAGCATCTGACTCATATTTGGTTCAGGTCTCTGGAATATGCTCTCAATAGCTTCAGAATGTAATTGACAACCTTCCTCGAAGAATTCGCCAGGAGTGGGCAGGCCGGTGAGCTCAATGATATCAAATGCATTGGCTTCATGATGTACGTTGCCGGTCATCCACTCCAGGACCCAAGTCTTCGGATCTCTGTTGTATCCTTTTATATGGAGAGTGGCATAGAACTGAAGCAGAAGCTCTTCATTCCAGTGCTCTTCATCAGTCACAAACGGCAGCAGACCCACTTGCTTGAAGCAATCCAAAGCTTCCTCAAGACATGGCAGACCAGCAATGGCTTCAACCTCAAGGCGCTTGTGTGGAAAGATGCGACCTTGGTTGTATAAGATGCATGAATAATAGCTGCGCTGAGAATAGCTCCAGAACCTGTCTGATACAATCCTTTCCCTTGAATAGGGGTTCTTGGAGCTATTGAAAAATGTATTGTCTGCCTTGAAGCTGTTAATATCAAAGGAACCAGGTGCTGATGCAGGACCTGGAAACCTTGGAAGTCGTGGGACTGGCTTCTGGACATGAGGCCTGTGCTCAATGTGATAATCAAACTGTGGACCTGCAGCAGACTCAGGAACAGAAGCGTCTGGCTCAGTAGCTTCGTTGTCCGCTGAAGCATTTGGTGGGGCGGGCTCCACATTGGCTTCAGTGTTTGTGGTGGCAGCTGCAACATTTTCTTCCTCCGCTCGTGTAGTTGGAGGGACAACTTCAGGCACGTTCTCCCGGAGAACTGCATCTTGATGGAGTGGGGAAGTGGGTTCTGGTGGTGCTTCTACATTGTCTTCGGCTAATGCAGCCGGAATTTCTGCAGTATGGACTTGAGGCCTTGGACCTTTGCGAAGCCTACGGAACGCAGACGACGCTTGTGGGGTTGGAGTGGGCTGGGCCTCAATGTCTTCTTCCTCCTGAGGGCGATCCGCCCATGACTCATCTTGTGCCATTGGCGTCAGAGGACGACCAATACTGACGAGTTCGCTTGTTTCAAGCGGAGGAAGGGCTGCATCATCTTGTACATTGTCTTGGTGACCAATGTCTTCAGCAGCTGTGGGATCGGCTGCTGGAATATCTTCAGCGTCAGGAGCCTCTGTGGGAGCAGGCTCATGAACTGTCAGTCGTCTTTCTGCATTGGGGTGAATGACAGAAAGGGGTTCAACCATCAAGGGCTCTGTGGGAGCGGCCCTAGATTTCTTGGTCTTGCGCTTCTTTTTGCTGGGGGCAGTAGGAGAGGCTTCAGAGCTCTTCCTTTTTCTGGCTTCAGCCTCTGCAGTTCTTGTCTTCTTTAGCTCTGAAGCTGTTGACCGGCTCTTTGGCTTCGAGCCAGTCGTTGCAGTGGGGAAGACAATTTGAACCGCTTCTTGCTGAGGTGCCTCTGGTTCATTCACAGCAGGCTCCTTCTTCTTCTTTGCGGCCATCTTGGGGTCGATGCCAGGACGCCCAAGTGCCTTGCGCTTTTCAGCCTCGTTGTAGGCTTGAACACATTTTTCTGCCAAAGACTTCATCCTTTCACGCGAGCCCTAAGCTTCAGCATGCTTCTTCAGAAAGTTTTCTTTGAGCTCATGCAGCATGATTTTGAAGCTCCTCACTTCCTGCACGCTGAGGCTGGCCATGTGCTTCTTGAACTGAGCCTTTTCGTGATCAATTTTCTGCTTCAGCTCAACAATGCGCTGAGCAATGGCCAGTTCTAAAGCAATTGCGCCTTGGAAGGCGACGCTGAGTCCAACAGGCAGCTGCAGATCATTGAAGCTTATGCCTGGTGAGTCAAACCATTCATTGATGAAGCTGTGGATGATGGCGACATCAAAGAGAGGTAGATTGTTGAAGATTTCAGCTTCTTCTTTGCTTTTGATAAGCTGCTCTAGAGCGTCATCTCCCAGATCTTCATCGCTTGATAGATCAATGGCTTCGCTGCGCAGAATGGCAGCAGCAGTGAGCTCTTTGCCTGTTTGTTGCTGGGGCTCCTTCTCCTTCTGGGGCTTGGAGACGCGGGATACGTCTTCAGACTGCACACTGACTTCAGGAGGTGCAGTTTTCAATGGCTTCGCCCTTGAGATTTTTGAGGCAGGTGCCGGCTTTGAAGCTTTTGGTTTCTTCGTCTGCTTTGGCTTCGGCACAACAGGAGCTTCATCAGACTCAGAGTCAGCTGGAGGGTCATTTATGGCAGTCCCTTGGACTAAGATGTGAGTGATCAGGCCCTCAAGATTGGCAAACGGACCGATGATATTGGGTTCGGCGTCGCGTGTGCCATCTGCCCTTGGTGAGGAGGGACCAGGGTTGAAGTCAAGCCCAAATTTCTTCTTGTTTAGCTTCGCTGACTGTTGGGCAAACTGAAAGTTGCGCTTGAAGAGATTGTCGTCACGACACCAGAGAAGTGACGACGGATGTGCATCATCAGGCTGTGGTCCTCGGACCATGCATGGGTAGAAGCCTTGAGCAATGGCTTCATCTCTGGTCCTGGGTACAAGGTTCTTGTATAAGATATCCCCCCATGGACTCTTGATAGCATTCTTTTCAGCATACTCCTGGGTGATGAAGCGGTATTTGAACCACTGTTCTGCCCAATAGCGTCGAATCCATTGGATTCGGGTCTTGCGCTGCCCATAGCTCTCTTCTGGATCTGTTTTGTACATTTCTGCCAAGTCTTCAGGCAGATCCTTGGAAGTTCCCTCACGTCTCCGTCTACCCCCCTTTCTTGCTGCTGCTTCTGAAGCCATAAACTTTAACTTGAAAGGCTTCAAAACTTTCAAAGGCTTCAAAGGCTTTCTTTTTCTGGACCAACAGGAACTGGCTTCAGGAGAGTTTATGTGATGCTGTAGGAATTCTGCAAATGAATGCAGACTATGAGAACCGAAGGATTCTCCCACGGACATGTACCTGTGACAGCATTAAGGTGCGAGGGAAGGGGAAGAGGTCATATGCATTCTCAGAAGGTTTTGAAGATTAATCAGTGTAGAAGACATTGACCTCATCGTGCGAAGACATTCACTCATAGATAAGAAGTTGGTTCCAGATTTGTATGAACCCACAGATCAGTACAAGTGAGGAATCTAACTACTTTATGAAGCACAAGTGAATATACTAGGCATGTTATGAGATGCAGCGAGAGATTTAACTAGTGTGAAGAGAAACTTCTTATGGTAGAAAGTGACAGAACCATGAGATCAAAAGAGGCTGTAAAAAGAAGTTTTATTTACCACACTGGAACTGCTAGACGGAAGGGAGTTGATGCCGAGCAGTTCAGTCCTCCGTGCCCTAACTTCGCGACGGAAAACACCTACGGCGACGGCGGAGAGGACGATGTCCGTGGTCGGCGTGAGGACGGCGTTGGAGAGGTTGCGGCAGCGAGGCGCTTCGTCTCCGGCGTCGTCGAGTGCTAGCGGTGGCGCTAGGGTTCGTGCGAGGGTGGAAGAAGGAGATAATGACCGCGGTAAGTGTGAACTTATAGGCGCAGGGGCGGCACTGTGCTATTACTCAGGTGCCCCTGGCGATTCGCATTTGAGTAGTACGTGGCCATCATGCGGTATTTTGGGGGCAGTTCCACATCCCACGCATGCCTAGATTGTCGGGTGGTCGTTCCTGCTTCTCCGGATTTTATGTGGAGGAATGAGCATTAAAAACATACTTTATGGTTGTCTCTATATCTTCAGCTGACAAGGACGCAGTGAAGACATTCGACAGTTTCAACAGAATGCATATGACTTAGAGAGATAGAGTTTGAGATAGAAAGCATAGAGAAGTTTGGGGTCCGATCACATTCACTTAGTTCAAAAGATTCAACCAAGAAGACATAGCTATAAGTGAATGCTATAGAGGACAGAACCCTAGCATATATATATATATATATATACAAGCAACATAGTGAAGATAATCATGAAGACATGTTCGAAGCCAAACCAAATGTGAAGACAATCAAATGTGAAGATATTGCAAGGTAACGCCATGAGTGAGACACTTCAAAATAGAACGTTTGGTGGTGGCGTTACCCACCGTATAGGAAGTATTAGACCCAGACATGGCGCACAATTACCGTGGCGCTCCGAAGTCAAATTCCACATTAATGTATTCACACTTAGAATGTATGTCTTCATTGAATGAGGATATACTTTACTTTGTGTGTTGCACATCTAAGTCATCAATATGCATAAGTGTTAGGATGTGTGCCTGATCACAGGACATTAGAGGATTCCAAGATATTTAGCTCACACCGTAACTTGCAAAATCTCTTCTCATCCAAGGGCTTGGTGAAGATATCTGCCAATTGCTCTTCAGTGTTGACGTGTATGATATCAATGTCTTCCTTCACAACATGATCTCTGAGAAAGTGATGACGAATTTCAATGTGCTTTGTCTTCGAGTGCTGAACTGGGTTGTTGGCAATCTTGATGGCGCTTTCGTTGTCGCGGTAAAGTGGCACTTGCTTCAGATGAATGCCATAGTCCTTGAGTGTTTGCTTCATCCACAGAAGCTGAGCGCAGCAAGATCCAGCAGCAATGTATTCAGATTCAGCAGTGGAGAGAGATACACATTTCTGCTTCTTTGAAGACCAACATACAAGTGATCGTTCCAGAAAATGACATGTGCCTGATGTAGACTTGCGATCAACTTTGTCACCAGCATAATCAGCATCCGAAAATCCAACCAAATCAAACTCTGAGCCCTTTGGATACCATAATCCTAGAGTTGGGGTGTGAGCCAAATATCGAAGAATTCGCTTCACAGCTAAGTGATGCGACTCCTTTGGTGCCGCTTGAAATCGAGCACACATGCAAACACTAAGCATGATATCTGGCCTAGATGCACATAAATAAAGCAAAGAACCAATCATGGAGCGGTATACCTTTTGATCAAACTCTTTACCATTGTCGTCAGGACCTAGATGATGTTTGGCTGGCATTGGTGTTGTGAAGCCTTTGCAGTCTTGCATACCGAACTTCTTCAGGCAATCTTTGAGATACTTCTCTTGAGATATGAAGATGCCATTGCGTTGTTGTCGTATTTGAAGGCCAAGGAAGAACCATAGCTCCCCCATCATGGACATCTGATATTGCTCTTGCATCATATATCCGAACTCTTCACTGTACTTCTGATTGGTGCAGCCGAAGATAATGTCATCCACATATATTTGGCACACAAACAGTTCACCATCATATGTCTTCGTGAAAAGAGTGGGATCCAGGGAACCAGGTATGAAGCCTTTGCTCTTCAGGAAGTATTTGAGTGTGTCATACCAGGCCCTAGGGGCTTGTTTGAGGCCATACAGTGCCTTGTTGAGCTTGTATACCATATCAGGATGTTTTGGATTTTCAAAGCCAGGCGTCTGTGCAACATACACTTCTTCTTCAATCTTGCCATTGAGAAAGGCACTTTTCACATCCATTTGATATAGAAGTATGTTATGATGATTTGCATAGGCCAGCAGTATGCGTATAGCTTCAAGCCTTGCCACAGGAGCAAATGTTTCATCGAAGTCAATGCCCTCCACTTGAGTATATCCTTGAGCAACGAGACGAGCTTTGTTTCTGACAACTTGACCATGCTCATCTTGCTTGTTGCGATATATCCATTTGGTGCCTATTATGTTGTGCTTCCGTGGATCAGGACGCTTAACCAGTTCCCATACATTATTCAGCTCAAATTGTTGAAGCTCTTCTTGCATAGCTTGAATCCATTCAGATTCCATGAAGGCTTCTTCAACTTTCTTGGGTTTTGATATTGATACGAATGCGAAGTGCCCACAGAAATTTGCTAGCTGAGTTGCCCTTGAACGAGTGAGTGGACTAGGTGCATTGATGCTGTCAATTATTCTATCAATCTGCACTTCATTTGCAACACGAGGATGTACAGGGCGAAGACTTTGCTCTTGCTGATCTGTGTTGTTGTTGGGAGGAATGTCTTCAGGCTGAGCATTGTCTTCATGTTGATCAGGTGCTGAGATGATAAGTTCTTCTTCAGGATGAGCTTCAGAAGGCATAATCTCTCCAGTTCCCATAAGCTTGATTGATTCACTAGCTGGAACTTCATCTAGCACATTTGGCAGTTGCTCTCTTTGTGAACCATTTGTCTCATCGAACCGCACATCCACTGTTTCAACCACTTTGTAATGGAAGAGATTGAAGACTCTGTAGGAGTGTGAATCCTTTCCATATCCAAGCATAAAGCCCTCATGTGCTTTTGGTGCAAACTTTGAGGTGTGGTGTGGGTCCTTGATCCAGCACCTTGCGCCAAATACTCTGAAGTAACTGACATTTGGCTTCTTGCCAGTTAGGAGTTCATAAGATGTCTTGTTCAGAAGCTTGTGAAGATAAACACGATTGATTGTATGGCATGCAGTGTCAATGGCTTCAGTCCAGAATTTTCTTGGAGTCTTGTATTCATCTAGCATCGTTCTGGCCATCTCAATGAGTGTTCTGTCCTTGCGTTCGACGATGCCATTCTGCTGTGGCGTGTACGGAGCTGAGAATTCATGTGTGATGCCCAAGGTATCTAGATATGTATCAAGGCCAGTGTTCTTGAATTCAGTGCCATTGTCACTTCTGATGTGCTTTATCTTGGCGCCAAAATTGTTCATAGCTCGATTGGCGAAGCATCTGAAGACATCCTGCACTTCAGTCTTGTAAAGGATTATGTGTACCCAAGTATATCTAGAGTAATCATCAACAATCACGAAGCCATAGAGGCAAGCAGTGGTAGTAAAAGTTGAGTAGTGAGTGGGACCGAAAAGATCCATGTGGAGCAGTTCGAAGGGTTGAGTAGTAGTCATGATTGTCTTCGAAGGATGCTTTGCCCTTGTCATCTTCCCTGCTTCACAGGCACCGCATAGGTGATCTTTCTTGAACTTGACGCCCTCGATGCCTATGACATGCTTTTTCTTCGCAAGGGTGTGGAGGTTCCTCATGCCAGCATGCCCAAGCCTCCGATGCCAAAGCCAGCATTCTGAAGCTTTTGCAAGAAGACATACTGCAAGTTGTGGCCCTGCTGAGAAATCTACCACGTACAGATCATCTTTTCGATACCCTTCAAACACTAGAGACTTGTCAGATTCCATTAGTACTAGGCAACGATATTTTCCAAACATTACGATCATGTTCAAATCGCAAAGCATTAAGACAGACATTAAGTTGAAGCCAAGGGATTCAACAAGCATGACTTTATCCATGTGTTGATCCTTTGAGATTGCAACTCTACCTAGACCCAATACCTTACTTTTACCAGTGTCAGCAAATGTGATGTGGCTCTTGTCGGATGGACGTAAGGTTGAGTCCATAAGAAGGCTTCTTTTGCCAGTCATGTGATTTGTACACCCACTGTCAATAATCCATTCTGAAGACTTTGAAGTTGCTGGTGTCATACCCTACAGTGCAGTTAGGGGGATAGGCTTCACGAAGAGAATTGTGAAGCAAAAACATTTGACGAACCAGTGGGTTATGAAAACTTAGATCCAAATTAGGACTAATAGGGAGAGTAGCATGCGATTCAGGAACGAAGTACATAATGATGCCATTTGGGCATTTTATCTTGCGCCCCACAAGATTTTTAAGGTCCCCAGCAATAGCGTCAGAAGATTTTGTTTTTCTGCTGGAGACCTTTCCATGCAAAAGAGAGTTAAGCTTTCTTAACCACCCACATCTTCAAGGGTGGCTTAGAAGCAATAAGTCTAAGTGCAGCATCTGAGAATTTTGGCTTTGAAGCCTTAGCAAACAGTCTAGCAGGTGGACAATAATACTCATAGGAATAAGCAGAATAATTTTTGGTCATATGAACATGACGGTTCGATGAACCGCTCTCATATTCATGTGCCTGAGTATGGTTTCCCTGCAAAACATTTGCGTTAGTGTGACTCAGGTGAGTCCTCTGATTGTATGAAGCCTTTGGACCGTATGAAGCCTTTGGTCTGAGGTTTGTCTTCTTCAAGTGAGGTGTCATGAATACATTCACAGGGAGATTTTCCAGACACTTTTTCAGAACCCAGATCTTCTTCATAGGCGGTCCATTCCTGCAGTTAGTACCAATGTACCTGGCAAACACTTCACCATTCTGATTCATAAACAGTTTATAGTTTGCACCATAGGATTCATCAATGATAATGGGGTTAGCACAAGTGAAGCCAAATAAATTGGATGGATCTGCTGAAAGTTCCTTTGCAGCAACCCATGTGGTTTTGGGGTACTGCTCAGGTTTCCAGTAAGAGCCATCTGCATTTATTTTCCTCACAAACCCAACACCCTCTTTCCTAGGGTTTCGGTTCAGAATCTGCTTCTTGAGGACATCACATAATGTCTGATGTCCTTAAAGACTTTTGTACATCCCTGTTTCAAGCAATGTCTTCAAGCTAGCATTCTCATCAGCAATAGAAGTGGTATCCTCAGCAGAGGGGTTAGTTACCACATCAACAGTTGAAGATATTGCAACAGCAGTAGCAGTGGAAAATTCAGCAACAGAAGTAGCATTATCACGCTCAATGCATTTAAGACAGGGTGGTTCAAATCCTTCCTGAGCGGGACTGATCTGTTCGGCGCGAAGTGACTCGTTTTCCTTTTGAAGATCTTCATGAGCTGCTCTCAATTTCTCAAGTTCTTGCTTCCTTTGAAGATAATCATAGGAAAGCTTTTCATGAGTTGTTGAGAGAGTATCAAGACGATCTTCAAGTTCCTGATACTTAACGTGAAGGTTTTTTATGTCTTCAATTAAGGATTCAGATCGAGTCATTTCAGCACCCAACAGATCATCGCTTCTGTCTAACAGTTTTTGAATATGTTCCATAGCTTTCTGTTGTTCAGTTGCAATTTTAGCAAGTGTTTTGTAGATGGGTTTTGAATCACAGTCAGAGTCATCGTCACTAGATGTTTGATAGCGAGTAGTGCGTATGTTTACCTTGGCACCACGTGCAATGAAGCAGTAGGTAGGAGTGGAGTCGTTCTTGTCATTTGCGTCGGTGTCGGTGATGCAGTCATTGTCTTCAGTGTTGAAGATGGACTTGGCGACGTATGTTGTAGCCAGACTCGCAATGCCAGAATCAGACTCCTCCTCAGACTCCACCTCTGCCTCCTCAGATGCGGACTCCTCCTCTGAATCCATCTCCTTGCCAACAAACGCACGTGCCTTGCCGGATGAGCTCTTCTTGTGTGATGAAGACTTTGAGGAAGACTTGGAAGAAGACTTTGAGTATTTCTTCTTCTTCTTGTCGTCACAATCATATTCCTTGCTCTTCTTCTTCCTTCTGTTCTCATTGTCCCACTGTGGACACTCAGAGATGAAGTGTCCAGTTTTCTTGCACTTGTGACATGTTTTCTTCTTGTAGTCATGAGCAGAAGCTTCATCATTCCTTGAGCTTGATCGTGAAGATTTTCTGAAGCCTTTCTTCTTGGTGAATTTTTGGAACTTCTTCACTAGCATTGCTAGTTCTCTTTCAATGTCTTCAGGATCATTAGAACTGCAGTCAGACTCTTCTTCAGATGAGGAAACAGCTTTTGCCTTCAAGGCACGAGTTCGCCCATAGTTTGGACCGTAGATATCTCTTTTCTCAGAGAGCTGAAACTCATGTGTGTTGAGCCTCTCAAGTATGTCAGACGGATCGAGTGTCTTGAAATCAGGACGTTCTTGAATCATCAGGGCCAGGATGTCAAACGAACTATCAAGTGATCTCAGCAGCGTCTTGACGATTTCATGTTTGGTGATCTCAGTGGCGCCGAGGGCTTGAAGCTCATTTGTGATGTCAGTGAGCCGGTCAAATGTGTGCTGGACATTCTCATTGTCATTTCGCTTGAAGCGGTTGAAGAGGTTAAGAAGGACACTGATTCTTTGATCTCTCTGGGTTGAGACGCCTTCATTGACCTTGGAGAGCCAGTCCCAGACCAGCTTGGATGTCTTCAAGGCACTCACACGGCCATACTGTCCTTTTGTCAGATGGCCACAGATGATATTTTTGGCGGTAGAGTCCAGTTGAGTGAACTTCTTGACATCAGCAGCAGTGACACCTTCTCCAGCCTTGGGAACGCCGTTCTCGACGACATACCATAGGTCGACGTCAATGGCTTCAAGATGCATGCGCATCTTATTCTTCCAGTAGGGATATTCAGTTCCATCGAAGACGGGGCACGCAGCGGAGACTTTGATTATCCCTGCAGTCGACATAGCTAAAACTCCAGGTGGTTAAACCGAATCACACAGAACAAGGGAGCACCTCGCTCTGATACCAACTGAAAGTGCGTTATATCGACTAGAGGGG